>NC_140965.1:25764312-25766812 GCF_056783735.1 Eptatretus burgeri
AAGCCAGCATCAGTAACCAGGAGCCAAGCCAGCATCAGTAACCAGGAGCCAAGCCAGCATCAGTAACCAGGAGCCAAGCCAACATAGACGCCGTGCGGGATTCTGCAGTGGACAGTCCCATGAAGTGCCACCTCCGGCGCTATCGGGAGCTCGGCATCAAAAACCAACATCAGTTTGGCGTTTACTCACTCAGGAACTGAAGCTTTTCCCATACATCATCTCGATGAGGCATAAACTGAGTCAAGATGACATGAGGAGGAGACTTGATATGTACAATTGGCTCAGTGACATGATGGAGTGGTACCCAAACTGGATCAACCTGATCTATGTCGACGTCAACCACCCTGATACACTGGATTATCTGAAGCAGGAGGTGTCAGACCACCTCCAGGCAGTGCCACATGAGACCTACAGGAAAGTTGGACAGATCTTTGGAGTCAGGATCAATGCCTGTCTGAACTACGGTGTATGCGTGTGTGCGTGCGTGTGTGTGCGTGCGTGTGTATGTGTATGTGCGTGAGTGTGTATGAATGTGTGTGTTTACTATTGGAAGATTATTGCACTTATCTGTCTGTCTCCATCACGCATGTTCAATCTGCATTGCAAACTGCAGACACTTTGCAAACCTTGAGATATGTGCAGGATCATGCCAATGTATCTGTTGATGCCTCGTAAAGTAAGAATTTCACCATTTTATATGTCAACAAATATCTTCCTTTTCAAGAGGAATTGTGGACTTGTCAGAAAGGGAAGAAAATTAAAAATTATGAAATGTGAAATTTTTTGAACACAGTATTACGCTTGTTTCACAACGCAGCCTTTTTCGGTTCCGGCAAATACGTGTTATGCACACCGTGAGAGTGAACAGGCCAAGCACATTCGACTTGTAAAATGAAAGAATCGGTTTCCCTTCCCCTTGAAGATCTGCATTACGATCACGTCATGTTGGTTCCTTGCCCTTTCAAGGAAACTATTTGCAATTGGGGGCATTTGAACTTGCAGCAAGGGGACAATTTTTGATACTTATTTGCACGTATGGAGAGACTTGATCAGACCCGGTGGGAAATGGTTGGAGTGTTCATTCTGAGTCTGAGAGATTGGTGATTCAAACCCTGGCCTGGGCAAACTTGGATACTCGGTAGAGCACATACGTCTGCCAAGCTGAATAGTTTACATTTTGTATCCCACTGATAGACCAGATCTGGATTTGGACCTGAACTAAAATTTAATCTCCGCCTTATTGTCACCTAACCAACTCATCTACCAAGTTTCATCCAAATCCTAAAATAACTTTTTGAGATATCGTGCTACATATCGTTTATGGACATATCACTCAATGGTGGGTAACCTTCCTGGGTCACATTACGGGAGTGTGTGTCGGGGTGGTGCTGAGGTGTCTTCCACCAGACGGTGGTCAACTTGGGTTAACCTGAGGCAGTCCCTTCGGGTGGGTGCCTGGAATGTCCTGTTCCTAAGAGAGGATGATCACCTGTCTCTGTCATCATCTGAGCCTCAAGCGTTTGAACATCGGTATTGCAGCACTCTGAGGTTCAGAGACCGGATTGCGGCAAGATCATGGTGGGTGGTCATACCTACTATTGGTCTGGTCACTCTGATGGTTACCATGCCCAAGGAGTTGCTGTAGCTGTGTCCAATATGCTGACTCCAATGATAATTGAAGTAACACCGGCCAATGATCGTATTATGAGGCGAAGGATTCGTCACTTCTTGGGTGTCATTTCCATGATCTCTGGATATGATCCGACTCAGGCGAATGATCTCACCGTGAAGGATGCATTCCATTACATGGGAGTCGATGGTTGATCAGTGACCCAGGCGAATACTCTTCCAGTCTTGGGGGATTTCAATGCATCGACTGGAACCGATAGGGATGGTTATGAGACGCGTGTTGGTTCCCATAGGTCTGGAACTGTGAACCTGAATAGCACTAAGTTCCTTGACTTTGCAAGAAATCATGGAATTTGGGTGGCTGATTCATGGTTTCAGCACCCACAAGCTCATCGCTGGACTTGGTATTCCAACGCTGGTGGTGTGGCAAAGGAGATTGACCATGTGCTCGTTTATGGCCACTGGAGGATGATCCAGAACTGCAGGGTCTACAGGAGTGCTCAGTTCCTCAATACTGACCGCAGGCTTGTTGTAGCAACTCTGAAGTCGCAGCTTAAATCCAGGATAATGATACCATCCCAGCCGAGGCTGGATGTTGGCAAGCTCAAGGATGAGAGGGTAGATAAGGAGTTTGCAAACAGGCTGAGTGGATATTTGTGGGGGTCTGGGTGTTTTGGGGGATCCTGAAGAGTTGTGGACTGCCTTCAAGACCACTGTTCTTGATGTTGCCGGTCGATGTCTTGGAACTCACAGTCGGGCGAAGAAGAATTTTGTTTCTCAAGGGACACTGGACACCAATGACTAGAGTCGCAGGGCCAGGCTGAATGTCAGAGCTGAGCTGTTCAGGGAGCTGAGGTGTAAAACTGTACCT
>NC_140965.1:25779312-25801812 GCF_056783735.1 Eptatretus burgeri
GACCAACGAACCCTCCTGACTCTCTCACTCGGTCGCCCCCACACGATTATATCTTTCTCTTCACAGGTGGGAGGGATCCATCTCGTGTCATTTCCCTCATTGGACAGGCGTGTCGGGTGATCTCCCAGCCGTCCGAGATTGGTCAGGGGGGAGGTGCTCATGTCTCCGCCCCTCGACCAGGAAGTCAAGCAGCAACATGTTGCGTTGGCTCCCCATTGGCAGAGAAGCGGCAGACGTGCTCGCACCCTTCCGATTGGCTGAGAGGAGCGCCATGCCCGTATTTGGAGTGAAATCCAAGATGCCAACTCCAAGGAAGCCCCGCCTGGC
This sequence comes from Eptatretus burgeri, assembly GCF_056783735.1. Lineage (NCBI taxonomy): Eukaryota > Metazoa > Chordata > Myxini > Myxiniformes > Myxinidae > Eptatretus > Eptatretus burgeri. The sequence goes on from NC_140965.1 coordinate 25,779,640, forward strand.
ACATTGGACTCCGCCCACGGCTGTGCTTGACACGCATGTGCGTGGGGAAGGCCGATGGTGAAGAAGCGAAGATGGGCGTTGTTGTCGTTGTTGTTGGTGGTGAAGAAATCCTAACTATAAAATAATTCACAGTGTACGTACAATTAATCAGCCATTAAACATAGGACGAGACCCTACCGAGAAACACATACTTTCTGATAAAACTGATCTCTAGGACCTGGCTGTTGTGTGCAGTAAGCTTCCAAATTCGCAACAGTACCTCGGATAGAAACCAAACTGGGCGTCCCATCTGCTGGCATTAGTATGTGGATATTAGAGATCCCACAGTGTCCTTCATGAAGAGTAGGTAAGCATACATACAAATGACTTTTATACATGGTGCTGGTGATAGCTTTGTAAGTAAGCATACATACAAAGCTATCACCAGCACAATGGTGAAATTCCTGCCCTAACCTACAGGGGGCACTGCATCAGCAGCGTAGCCACACCCCAGCAAATGATGCTACCTACAGCCAGGTTCTGCATACAAAATGAAGAGAGAAGAGAAGAGGAGAGGAGAGGATGAGAAAGAGAAGAGGCATGTATGTATGTATGTATGTATGTATGTATGTATGTATGAAGAGGCATGTTTTTGCCTTTCTTAGGCATGTATGTATGTATGTATGTATGTAGGTACGGTATCACCATGGAAGCCTGGAGAGATCAAAGCTTGAAGAGTGCTCCAAGCAAGCTCTCCAATGAAATGGTTGGAGAAACTTTTAAAAAACAAATGTTATATTTTTGTATATGTGCCTATCTATGTTTAATTGATGGGTCATATAATGAAAGAAGATTGTACAAAAATGGGAAACGTCGAAATAAAATTGCATATTTTCAGTGAGCAAGCTACCACCCGAGGGATCGCACGACAACGTGGGGCCAAATGCAGGCGAGCAGGGCCTGAACTTTGTTTAAGTCAATCGATATATTCAGTGACAGTGCGAATACTTTTGCTGTGTATGGCCATGGCTTGGGAAAGAACAATGAAAGAGCTTGTGCAGCGCTTAAGCACTCCAATGAAATGGTTGATAAGGAACGGCTGGTTAGGCAAGCGATTAGCAATCTCCAATCAATCATAAACAACACGCACCCGGAGATGCACGGAATGTCAAGCAATGTCCGAATTGGACAAATGAACACTTTTTTAAATCAGTCGTAACTGCTGCTGAGGTCAAGATGTTTAAATTTTGAAATTCGGCTGAGATTTAGAGATTCTTGAGGTTCTGGCAAATGCGGAAATGGAATAAAGCCACGAACACTGGTGTCTCTGGGCATTTATAAGCATTGCAATATATCCAACTATTTGTGGGTACAGTGGAGAGAAAAAGTTTGTGAACCTTTTAGAATTTTCTGTATTTCTACATAAGCGACCTAAAATGTTATCAGATCTTCATCTAAGTTCTAATAACAGATAAAGAGAACCTGATTAAATAAATAGCACAAAAACAAAATCTACTTTTTCATTTATTTATTGAGCAAAATGATCCAACATTCAATTTCTTTGTTGGAAAAAGTATGTGAACCTCTCGGATAATAATCTTATTTCAGGGTGTAATCAGTCAGATTTTTCAATCAATGGGATGACAATCAGGAGTGAGTTTGGGTGACCCTGCAATATATGAAAAATGTAAACTTTTTGTTACCATCAGAGTCTGGTCTTCACCACACAGGTTTGTGGAAGAGTGTCATGCCCTGATCAAAAGAGGTTTCTGAGGACCTCAAAAAAGAGTTGTCGATGCTCATCGGTCTGGAAATGGCTGCAAGACCATTTCTCAAGATTTTGGATTCCACCAATCCACTGTCAGACAGAGTGTGTACAAATGGAGAAAATTCAACACCATTGTTACACTTTCCAAGAGCGGTCATCCAATGAAAATCACACCAATAACAAGGCGTACAATAATCCAGGAGGTCACAAAACCAAGGTAATGTCAAAGGATCCACAGGCCTCTCTTGCATTGGCTATTGCCAATGTTCTTGAGTCCACCATCATGAAAACACTGAACAAGAATGGTGTGCATGGGAGGACAGATGAGTCGAAAGTGGAACCTTTTGGCTGTCTGAGAAACGTTATGTTTGGCAAAAACCAACCACTGCATTCCAACAAAAGAACCTCATCCCAACCATGAAGCATGGTGGGTGGAGTATCATGGTTTGAGGTTGCTTTGCTGCCTCGGGACACGGACGGCTTACCATCATTGACAGAACTATGAATTCTGGATTGTATGAGCAAATTCTAAAGGAGAATGTTGGGGCGTCCGTCCATGAGAAGGTGGGTCATGCAGCAAGACAATGATCCTAAACACACAAGCAAATCTACAACAGAATGGCTGAAGCATAAGAGATTTTGCTTTTTGGAATGGCCTAGTCAAAGTCCAGACCTTTTCCCAATTGAAATGTTGTGGCAGAACCTGAAGTGAGCAGTTCATGCAAGAAAGGCCAGAAATATCTCTGATTTGAAGCAGTTCTGTAAGGAGTAATGTGCCAAAATTCCTCCAAGCTGATGTCCAGGACTGATCAAGAGTTACAGGAAATGTTTGGTTGAAATTATTTCTGCTCAATGGGGTGCCACCAGTTACTGAATGTGAATGTTCACAAACTTTTCGGACGAAGAAATTGAATGTTGGATCATTTTGCTCAATAAATAAACGACAAAGTAGATTTTTTTGTGTGCTATTTTTTTAATCAGGTTCTCTTTATCGATTGTTAGGACTTAGATGAAGATCTGATCACATTTTGGGTCAAATTTATGCAGAAATACAGAAAATTCGAAAGGGTTCACAAACTTTTTCTCAGCATTGTATGATGATCAGGTATTCACTGATATGAGTGAGGAAAGTTGGAAAAAAAAAAACTTTTTCATAAAGAAAACAATGTGGCCTGTTCCTTGTCAAGGCATTGTTGAGCAGGCCGCCCCCAAAAAGGCGAATTAAGACCCCACCGAGGGACAGCAAGGTGACCAAGGATGTGTCTTGATAAAGGACAATTAAATAAGTCTGTTAATTATCTTCAAAGGGGGTGTTTAAATTAAACCAAAGACCCAATTTTCATTCATGCACTACCTTGGAGTTCCCTCAGTATGCATGCAAAGTTTCAGGCCGCTAGGTGACACACACACACACACACACACACACACACACACACACACACACACACACACACACACACTTATTATTATAGATGTCTGGTAATTATTATTATTTTATTTATTTTATGTATGTGTACTTGAATATCTTCTTCTTTCGGCTGCTCCCATTAGGGGTCGCCACAGCGAATCATCCGTATGATCCGCATAGTGATGTGGCACATGTTTTACGCCGGATGCCATTCCTGACGCAACCCTGGTCGCCTCTTACGACACAGGGAAATTGTACACCTATTTTAACCGGGGTATACACCGGCCCAGTACACTGGTACACATTTCACCGACCTCGGAAGGATGACAGGCTGAGTCAACTATGTGTACTTGAATATAACTGTCATTAATCAAAAAAGAGTAATAACATTAGACCGGTGGTGGGAGGGGAGAATCACCACTGGAAGAGGGACAAATTTTCATCCAACTTTTCTTGATCAGTTTTTTGTGTAGATGACGAATATGAAAGGTGATCAGCCAGGTTCAGGGGCGTTTCCGAGATATTGTCAACCATGGGTCAAATGTCAACCAGGGTCAAATTTAGCCAATTATGAGTTTTTACTATAAAACTGATTCTGAAAGCTTAAATGCAGTATTTTTATGACTCGTTTATGTTTTCAAGTGTCTAATCTTTATTAAAAAAAAAACACAACTCACATTTTTTATGGGTGACCTTAACTCAAAGGTCAAAGCTCAACAAATAACGACCGATGCAAAAACTGATACGATGCTGACACCGAGATAACTTGGTTGCTCAAAATAGGAATCATCTAATGTTTCATCTAAGCTAAACTAGAGGTGCGGGCCGTCCTACGTCCGTTCTTTCTGCCCCACCGTTGTAGCGTGCCACAAGGGCACCCACTTGCCCCCAAAGGTTTTTTTAAAAATTTAGTTTTTTTTCTATTTAAATTTCATGATCATATGTAGTTTCTAACCACTATCGTAATAAAAATCCATGCAATGTTTATTGATTTTTATTGACATTGCCTTAAAAAATATATATATATCACACATTTTTCTTTAAAATATCTGAAAATCTTTTTCTTAATGCATAAATGCCCTTTTGTCTGAACTGCCCCTGCTCCTCATAGCTTCTAGATGAAACATTAAGATGCTTTAGTATGTAATACCCCAAAAACATGTTTCAATCAAGTACAGTCAGATTAATCAACAGTTATTACATTTAAGAAATCTAGCTAAAGACAGTGGAAGTAGTATACTTACGTCACTGGATACAATCACCAAATATAGATGTTAGTCGGACATTTCATCACAATCACTGTCTTCACTGTAGTCTAATAACTCGTCTTCACTATCTTCATCAGAAATATTACACAGAAGTTCCACAACATCCACAGGATATGGTATATCAACCCAATGGATTGATAAATCTTCAGTCCACCCATGGTTTACTGGAGTGTCCAAGAATTGCTGGGGTCTGTGAGCCAGCCACCACATCCTGGCTACATAGTTACTTCGAGCTGAATGTAATGCCAGTGCTGACTCACATGGGGGTAATGCACACAGATCAGCTACCTTCAGGTCAGGTATGGGAGCATGTGCCAGAACAGCACGTCGCTGCGTCCACTTTCCGCCGGTACTCCAGGGGCCTCCGTCTGGCCATCCCCCAGGCAGATGCCAGACCCATCCCCATCTCCTTGAGATGATGGTCAACCTGCTGCAACCATGAGGCACATGGTCGGCCCACTGGCCTCCTCCACTCATGAGACTCCCTCGCTGAGAGAATCTGGTGAGCAGGATCAGCGTCAGGAAAACGAGCCACATGTCCATACAGCCGCAGCTGACACTCACGGACTATGCAGGTAACAAATCTCATCCGAGTCTCTCTCAGCAACCGCTCGTTGGAAACAAAATCCGACCAGCGATAGCCAAGGATTCTCCGAAGAGACCTGGTACCAAAGGAATTAAGTCTCCGTCTCAGATCCTTGGTCAAAGTCCAAGTCTCGCACCCATAGAGCAAGACTGGAAGTACCAAGGACCTGAAGACTCGGACTTTCGTCCTCCCGCACAGGTACCGGCAGCGCCACACCCCATGATCCAGTGAATCCATGACTCCCCAGGCCCGACCCAGACGTCTATTGACCTCCGGCTCACAACCTGCGGAGACATGAATATCACTGCCAAGGTAAGTGAATCTATCCACGACCTCAACATCCTCACCACAAACAGACACAGACAGGACAGCAGCATCCAATATGTCACCGAAAGCCTGGATCTTAGTTTTGACCCAAGAAATCCGTAATCCCAACGGCTCCGACTCCTCATTCAGCACCTCGAGGGCCCCCAAGAGGATGTCTAAAGTCTCCGCAAAGATGACTGCATCATCTGCAAAATCAAGGTCCGAGATCTTGACATTGCCAAACGATGCACCGCAACATGATCTCTCCGACATCCTCCCAAAAATCCAGTCCATACAAGTGCTGAAAAGTGTGGGGGCAAGTACACATCCTTGACGAACTCCAGTAACAACTGGAAATAAGTCAGAGATGGTACCACCACACTTCACAGCACTCTCAGTACCAGAGTAGAGTTCAGACATCAGATCGATCAGTTTCGGTGGCACCCCACGAAGACCAAGAATCTTCCAGAGGACATCCCGATTCACTGAATCGAACGCTTTACAGAGATCAACATAGGCTGCAAGCAGCCCCTGCCGAAACTCTCGTCTGCGTTCGGTGAGGACACGAAGTGCAAGGATACGGTCAATCGTTGACCTCTTTGGTGTAAAGCCTGACTGCTCTGGACGCTGGTGCTCAAGCAGATGGTGGCGAACCCTATCAAGAATTATCCGAGCAAAGACCTTGCCCGGCACTGAGAGCAGCGTCACCCCTCGGTAGTTGTTGCAGTCTTGGCGATCACCCTTCCCTTTCCAGAGAGGGACAACAAGGCCCCTCTTCCAGTCAGTTGGGATGATGCCTGTTCCAGGCAGAGCACAAAACTGCATGCAACGACACGAGTGCAGCATTTCCACCAGCCTTGAGAAGTTCAGCATGGATGCCACAGATCCCTGGAGCTTTGCCCCGTTTCAACTGGTTCACCGCAGCCCGTGTTTCCACAAGCCTAGGTGGACCACAGTTGATTCGAGGGTCAGCAACAGGGATTGTAACACCCTTGACGTCCAACTCGACAGCTGGGGGATCAGCCTGGTACAACCGCTCAAAGTAACCGGCCCAGCGGGCCTTCACTTCAGACTCCTCTGTCAAGAGCCTACCACTCTCTGCTCGAACTGCAGTGCTCCGAGGGATGGGCTTGGATGAACGTAATGCGCGAATTCCCCTGTAAGCGGGACGAGAATCACCTGTCCACAGGTGATGCTCTACCCCCTCACAGATTCCTCGCACATAGGCCTCCTTGTCCACCCTCAGTGCACGTACAGTTTTACGCCTCAGCTCCCTGAACAGCTCAGCTCTGCCATTCAGCCTGGCCCTGCGACTCTGGTCAATGGTATCCAGTGTCCCTTGAGAGACAAAATTCTTCTTTGCCCTGCGGTGAGCTCCAAGGCATCCACCGGCAACATCAAGGACGGTGGTCTTGAAGGTGCTCCACAACTCTTCAGGACCTCCCAAAGCACCCAGACCCCCCAAGTGTCCACTCAGCCTGTTCGCAAACTCCTCAGCTACTCTCTCATCCCTGAGCTTGGCAACATCCAGCCTAGGCTGGGATGGTACCATTCTCCAGGATTTAAGGTGCAGCTTTAGAGTTGCTACAACAAGCCTGTGGTCAGTATTGAGGAACTGAGCACTCCGGTAGACCCTGCAGTTCTGGATCATCCTCCAACGACCGTCAATGAGGACATGGTCAATCTCCTTTGCCACACTGCCAGCGTTGGAATACCAAGTCCAGCGATGAGCTTGCGGGCACTGAAACCATGAACCAGCCACCCTAAGTCCATGACTTCTTGCAAAGTCAAGGAACTTAGTGCTATTCTGGTTCATAGTTCCTGACCCATGGGGACCAACACACACCTCATAACCATCCCTATCAGTTCCAGTCGATGCATTGAAATCCCCCAAGACTAGAAGTGTATCTCGTCTGGGGCACTGATCAACCACAGACTCGAGTGTGGCGTAGAATGCATCCTTCACGGTGAGATCACTCGCCTCAGTCGGAGCATAAACAGAGACCAGGGAAATGACACCTAAGGAGTGGCGAATTCTTAATCTCATAATACGCTCGTTGACCGGTGTTACCTCAATTATCATTGGGGTCAGCTTATTGGACACAGCTACAGCAACTCATTGGGTATGGTAACCATCAGAGCGACCAGACCAATAGTAGGTGTAACCACCCACCATTATCTCGCCGCAATCCGGTCTCCGAACCTCAGAGAGAGCTGCAATCCCGATGTCCAAACGCTTAAGCTCAGATGATAACAGAGACAGGTGATCATCCTCTCTTAGGGATAGGACATTCCAGGCACCCACCCGAAGGGACCGCCTCAGGTTAACCCAAGGAGACCGCCGTCTGGTGGACGACACCTCAGCACCACTCCGACACACTCTCCCGCAATCTGATCCAGGGATGTTACCCCGTGGTTTCCCTCCTATCAAAGATTGGGGGTCCCGAAGGCTTTGCCCCAATCCTGTCATCCGGTGAGCTGCCCTGCGAAGAGAAGCTGCACAGGAGGTACTCCCACGGAGTGGGTTTTCAGATTTTTTTGCGTTTTTGCGTTTTGCGGAATGAAGCATTTTACGGTGGACGGAGTGCAAATCCTGCCACCAACCTCCTAATAAGAAGTAACCCTACTGTAGGAGGACGTCCGCAGACACAGTTGGGCACTAGATATGGATGGCCGTTGGCTCACAAGGAGCTCCTCCACCCTTTGACAGGTTTTGTTTTTAATCCTGCTGGGTGTCCATATCCAAACACCCTCCTCACCAGAAAACCTGGTGGGGGAGACGGTTTAGTCGCCGACAACCCGACCATGGAACAGGTTAGTACAGGTTTACATGGTACCTGTAGCAGGTCACAGATCGAACCTGACCTGACACAGATTGCCGTTACCTTGCCGTTACCTTGACTCAGCTACCTTGCCGTCACAAAATCGATTCCAGAAAATAGTAGATCTGGCTTCATTAATATGTTTGCATCTCCTTTGATTGGAGATTGCACAAGTACATATTTGAAGTCCATCAAAGACTACGCTGGAAAGTTGTTGCTCGTTACCCAGTACTGCGAATACTTTCTGCATATTTTCATCATCTTTTATCAGTGTCCATTGTCCTGTATGAGCGGAGCGTGTATTGTATGGGCGGAGCCCGAGTCACGGTTGATGGTGGTCACGTGGTTGTGGCTTCATATGTCACGGCTCGCCCACTAGGGACTTGTAGCACCAGTAGCGTCAGTAGCTGCATGTGGTATCATTAGCAGTGTCTTGTAGGTCGTGGGCCTGAAGAGTGCATCGAGTACGTAATAAAGCGGAGTTGTGTTACCCTCCGGCTCGTGTCTGCCTGCTTCCACCTCTGCCACGACACTACACTTGGCGACGAGGATGGGATAGTGTCGTGTATGGGCGGAGCTTTATTGTATGGGCGGAGCCCGAGTCACGGTTGATGGTGGTCACGTGATTGTGGCTTCATATGTCACGGCTCGCCCACTAGGGACTTGTAGCACCAGTAGCGTCAGTAGCAGCATGTGGTATCATTAGCAGTGTCTTGTAGGTCGTGGGCCTGTAGAGTGCCGAGTGCATATTAAAGCGGGAGCTACGGGCATCCGGCACCCACCCTCTCGCTCGAGACAATAAAGCGGAGTTGTGCTACCCTCCGGCTCGTGTCTGCCTGCTTGCACCTCTGCCACAACACTACACTTGGCGACGAGGCTGTTTTGGATCGACGCGTGCAGAGTGCCTGTTTTCCTCGGCATTGGCTTTGAGTCATTGCCGGAGCAATTGGATTGCTAGGCGCACGGAGCGCCGGGAAAATCATCGCAGCTCGCGCGGTCTGACTTCGATCACCTGGCGAGGAGCCCAGGGAAGCGCATCGCGGGTTTCGCCGCACGGGTGAGACATCTCGCCGTCGCCTGTGAATTCACGTCGAGTGAACGGCAGGACAGTCTCGAAGATCGTTTTATTTCTGGAGTGCAAGAGTCGGAAATGGTTTCTGCAATGCCACGGCTAAAGGACAAGGACATTACATTCAACTCAGAAGCGGCGTCGGCCGTCGCACAGACTCTGGGGGATGTCCGGACCCTCGATGGCCAGAGCGTGACAGGTGATCCGGAGGTCTGCGCGGTGTACCACGCGCCCGCGGCCGCACGCACATCTTCGGTGCGGGTCGAGTCCTGCAGCCTGGACAAGGTTTTGTGGATGGAACGCCGATTGTGTTTCAAGTTGGTACCAGAGTGGCGGTGTCGATCATAAGCGAGCGCACCACTCGTGCACTCCCCGGTCTACGCCTTTTCAGGTCTACCCTCGCATTGCACACGTATACCGGTGGAGCGCTACCAGCGGTTGGCAGGGCACATGTCTTGGTCACCCATCGAGGTCAGCGGGTCGCACTCTCGCTGTTCATGGTGAGAGGGGAGGGGCTCGCCCTTTTGGGTCGGAGCTGGTTGGCCCGCATTCAACTAGACTGGACGGTGCCAGCCAGTGGCCTTAGACGTCCCGTGCCGAGCCGATTAGAGTATCTGTGGGAGGAGGTTCCTGTTTCGGAGTTCGTACCTCCAGGTGCACCTGTGTCTCCTTCGGGCCCCGTACCTCCATTTGGGCCCGGGCCTCCCTCGGGACCCGAAGGCGCGGCCCCGGCGGCAGGGGCCGCGGCGATGCAACATGGGTTTCCGTTCATTGCTTCCTGCAACTACAATATACAGTTCCGGAGCAACGGGGAGCAGGCCAGCTGCGACGGGCTCTCGCGCTTGCGCTGAGCTAAGGATACAGTGCACACCCGTGTCGTTCACGCAATTTCAGCGGGGGATTGGAGCGAACCGGTCGCATTCAAGAAGTTCGTGGAACGCGACCATCGACGGTGTCCTCTTCGACGTTCAGATGGGGACCTGCACGCAAGTCGCCTCAACGTCATGACAACCAAGAGGCGTGCGCGCAGCGTGGTTCATAAATTGTTGATTGTTGTGTGTTTGATTCTCGCAGCACGAGTGATTCAGCTTGGCATTATAAAAGCAAATGCCGACAGTCTGCTTTTGAGCAAAATGTGTTTGATTGAGATCAATGCTTTCTACGATGTGAAGAGCTTGCGGACAATCGTTGTGAATAAAGAGATTTTCCAGATCTCAGTCTTCGATGACAGTCCGCGGTTTGCTGCACTCTCATGTGTTAGAATTATACTGTGGGAACGTGCTGTACATGAAGAGAAGTTTGCATCTGCGCAGACGATGTTTTTGCTGCTTTATGACATTGCTATGCATTCAGTGTACGCTGATCGTCCGTGTGGACGTGCATTGAAGTCTCGGCTGCATTTGCTGCGACCTGAGGGGTTGGCAGCAGGAGCGATGTTGCGCCCGGCGTTGGTGCGCGATTTTGGTGTGGGACGGCTGGTAATAGAGCCGGCTAATTGCCTGGTTCGAATAATTAGGCTAATTGCCTAATTGCCTAGTTCAAAAGACTGGTGTTGGCGCAGTGGTTAGGGCAGTGGCTTGGGACCCAAAAGGTCCTGAGTTCAAGCCCCGTTGGGACACTGAATTCATATATATGTATATGTATATATATATATATATATATATATATATATATATATATATATATATATATATATATATATATATATATATATATATATGTATATATAAACCAAGTCGAAAACACCAGGGGGTTGACTCAGCCTGCCATCCTTCCGAGGTCGGCGAAATGAGTACCAGTTGTACTGGGCCTGGTGTATGCCCGGGTTAGAATAGGTGTACCATATTCCTGTGTGTCGTAAGAGGCGACCAGGGTTGTGTCAGGAAGGGCATCCGGCGTAAAAACCTATGCCAAATCATTATGCGTACAACAAAGGTTGATCCGCTGTTGCGACCCCTAACGGGAGCGAGCCGAAAGAAGAAGAAGAAGAAGAAGAAGAAGAAGAAGAAGAAGAAGAAGAAGAAGAAGAAGAAGAAGAAGAAGAAGAAGAATTGCCTGGTTCGATTCGATGGCGGGGAGCCGAAGCCGGTTTGCTGCTCAGCGTCACCCCCACCCCTAATATCGCCAAGGTCAGCCGCGCTGGCGCCTGCGGGGCTTGCAAGCTCAGGGTGTTTACCTGATTCGGTCCTGTCTGAGGGAGATGTGCCAACTTGTCTACCGGGGGCGTTTGATGGGGCCGGGGGAGGTTCGATTGGGGTGTCACCTCGACCTCGGCGGGAGGCGTGTAAGCATGGGCCACCTGGGGGCGCTTCTACAGTCTGCTGCATTTGGAGTGCTACTCACTCGCACCATGCGGATGAAGCACGTTTTTCTTTTGAGCCATCTCATCTGGGTTTGATTTACAGCCGACCATCACCCCAGGGTTAGATCGAGTGCCGTGGTACTGGGAGGATTTTGCGTGGTTGATGTCGTTTTGTTCCTCTTTGCTTTTTGTGTCGTAGTATGCTTTGCCAATTATGCTTGTCATTATGATTGTCATTTTATTATCATGCTTTTAGGAGGGAGGAGTGTCGTGTATGGGCAGAGCATGTATTGTATGGGTGGAGCCCGAGTCACGGTTGGTGGTGGTCACGTGGTTGTGGCTTCATATGTCACGGCTCGCCCACTAGGGACTTGTAGCACCAGTCACGGACTTCTTATAATAAACTGGACCAGCAACGGCCTCTGTCGACTGAAGTCAGAGGTCAACTGAAGTCGCCATGTTACGTTGCCAATCCAAATTCACAGATTGAATATATTATATTAATCTGTGCCGAATTTCTCGCTGGAAACAACATTTTTGTACAGCTTAATTTTTCAAGAATTTTTGTACAAGAAGAACAGGATTTTCATTTCACTAACAACAGTCTCCACCGCCCATTATCACTTCCAAGCTAATATAAGTTCTGCAGCACGAATCAATAAGGTGAGTGAGTACGAGGTGTCACAATTCTCATGAATGATTATCATATTGTTGCGGTTGTGGAAATTCGCAAACCACCATTCAGGTCCCGTAGGTGAGATATCTCTGTAAGTACATGTGTAGTTAGCCCCAAACCCGTTGTTTAGAGGGAATAAATGTGATTCATTCGGGCTGCGACGCTTTGAGATAGCCGTTTTTCTGTTCTGTCTTTATTTTGAACCAACCACGCTCCAACCATCACACAACAACAACAACGCCAACAGCCACGATCTTTACCTTCACAACTCGCTCCCGCAAACATCGCATCACCGCCATTCCAAACGGCACCATGGCCATAAACCACCACCATAAACCCTCCACCACCTTCACCTCTCTCCTTCTGCGGCCATTCCCGCACCACCTGTGAGCACCGAGCGTCGGCCTGTCCTGGGCTCGTACAAGATGCGCGCCGAGCCGCGAGTGCAAAATGCGGCCTTTCCGAGGAGAATTCGGATCAGGAATGCTACACGCCCACTTCTGATCTGTCCAATCAGCAAGCGCGGGGCGGTTTGGCCCCGCCTCCAGGCGCGTCTGTGTGGAATCGAGATATGCAAATTCTAGGATCAGGGGAGATTCACGCCCCTTTTTCTCCGTCCAATGGGCGAGCGTGGCTCCGCCCCCGAGCTCGTTCTGATCCGGAAATTTGCATATGGGTTCTTCTGCCGGCCTATAAAGCGCCGAGTGCAAGGCGAATCTGGGGAGAGTCAGTTTGGAAGAGCGGAGCGGAGTGGAGTCAGGAGGCGAGGGCGTCCCGGTGGTTTTCGACAGTCGGCGGAGGAGAAATGGGGGAAGAGTCCAAGGAGCTCGGGTCCGAGGCAAGGAAGATGGCGGTCGGCGACGAGGTCGCGGTGGAATTGCTCGTCACGGGACGCAAGCAAACCAGCTATACTCTTTCCCCAGAGCATCAACAATTCCCCCCCTTTTTCCCCCGCGCTGAGATAGTGCGAAAAGGGGGCCCCGTTCCCACCCCACTCCAAGCGGTGCCAACGAAACCCGCAAAGGAGCACGAAAACTGGGCACCGCCGCGCTGCCACATTTGCGGCTCATCACGAAGACGCGGGTAGGACCCACCCGGTCTCGCGGACCTGACCGCTCCTTCAGGTCCCGCGCAAATATTGGCCCACAGGCCCTGTCTGCCCCCTTGTCTTTGAGGGTGGCCTTTTCTTTTGCTTTTGAGTAAATGTGTGTCGGCGCCGTCTGTGAAGTAAAACTGTTTAAGTGTTGCCGTGTGCTCGCGTAGTCGGTAGTATCTCTGCGTCATTGTTTCTTTTGTAGCATTTGATATATATGCATTCTGTTTGGCTGTATATGTGTGCTCTCCGTGTGCATTATGTTGAACTGTTTTCACGTTTCGCCTCGTCTTTTCTTTAATTGAATCTCCATCTTGCTTCACGTAAAGGGTTGGTAGTGGGCTGAATACGCCCGATAATTAATCAGAACCGTCGAGGCCGACGATAACACCGCTCGGTTATCCCGATAGTACGGAACGGATCGCTTAAGCGGCCCGTGTCCGGAGTCGACCTGCGGCGAGGTGCGATCGCCCAGTCTACCCTCCGCGTGGGTACTTAGGTAGGTCGAGTTTGGCGAACAACCCTATCCCACGCGGGTGGCCGATTGGCACGATCGTGGTGAGGCTGAAAGGCCTACCCGTGGCTAGCTCCAGGCGTTAGTCCGAGAGGGTCACGACAGAATTGTCCGTCCGGTGGGCGACGTGCCGCGATTTGAGTCACGTGGCCGTTCGCACGCCGGCGGGTGCGAATTCGCAACAATATTATATGTCATATGATCTGATGATAATCAGTGTAATGTGTATAGCTAACCCCCTATGGCCTATAATAATAGGCCTTATGGCCTATAATTAATGATAAATTGACCAATCATCAAAACATTGAACAGACATCGGACAACCTTAATAAATATGATCTATAATCTACAGACTAACCTATGGCCTCCTATTAATATGTGTATCTTATAGAGGGCAGCTTTATGTATTAGGTCGAAGCATATTGAACCAGCACCAGTCTCATTAATGTTTTCATGATTGATCAATATATTATAGGCCATAGTGGGTAGCTTAAAGCTACGCCCTTTGTGAGTAGCTTCAAGCTACCCTGTATGGCCTATAATATATTGATCAATCATGAAAACATTGAACAGACATTGGACAACCTTAATAAACATGATCTATAATCTACACACTTATGAGAATGGTTTAATATGCATTGACCTATGGAAGATGATGATCAACTATTATAATCGCAGGAGGTTGAAACATAAGATATGTCGAAACCGAGGAGAAACACTTCAATGCAAATGGTTAGTAAACTATTGATGTGCAAATAGGATCAGTTTGCTGAATTTTTTCCTGATGGGTTTATCTTTCAATCCAGTGTTCATGGTTCGAACAACATGGTGGAGACGAATCTTTGTATAGCACTCACAGATGTGCTGTATGAGAGAAAATACATGATTACAGTCTGCCTCCGTCTCAAACATGTGATCACGAAGCGAGTCAAATGCACTCGATCCTACTTCTGCCAACACTGATGCAGAGATTGCAGATTTCAGTGAACTATCACGAGGAATCTTGCCATTTGTCACCGCTAGCATTCTCTTAACACATTTCTCAGTGGCTTCACATACTTGAACAATGCTTGATGATGGAACGGTAAGGCCACCCCTTGTTTTAACAGCAATCAGCCTATGGGCAGGTAAATTGACATTATCATTCTGCGTGAGAGCCAGCAAGCAATCTTGACATATGAGTGTCCGCTTAACCATCCTCACCACATATCCTGCAATATAGGTTACAACTGACTCCAGGAACACAGAAAGTTTGTTAAATGGTGGAATATCGAGTTCAGGAAGTGTTCACTACAAAGTCATGTCACACCGGGCATTGGTGTAAAGTGTTCCCTTCTCTGCGCCTGGCACCATTGTCTGCACAACTTTTCATCCTTAGGGAATCTGGAGAAAAAAAGATCCGAATGACGTTTTCGATTATTGGCATTTGAAGGGATGGAAGGATGGGTACTACAATTAGCATCAGTGGAGGTAGATTTCTGATATCAAGATAGATACGACCCCCTAACCCTAAGGCGCGTCGGAAGCAAAATGATTTTGGGGGTAACATTGGGTTAGGTGGACCGCGGAGCCAGGACCCTCGGAATAGGGAGGGCCTGTGACAAATATTGTGAGCGACCCGCCCAACTATTTACGCAGCCACGGCGGTCGATGGGGGGAATGAATCTCCGGAAAAAAATTGAATTCGAGACGCCTGGAAAACTCATTTCCAGCGTATTCCTGGATAATATCGTTTTTTTACATTTTCTTTCAAATTATCGACTGTACTTTGCCATCATTTAGATTGTTATACTGGCGTTTAGCGTTTAAATTGTAACTTCTTAAAATAATACTCTAAAAATAGATTGACGATTGAAAGAGAAAAAAAAGCATCAATAATCGCATTCTTACCGATGAAAGGTGCACGTGGACCTCTTCCCAGACTTGTTATTGCATCCGAACGCCACGCGCTGTGGCATTTTTACGTTTACCGGTTCAAAATAGTTAAAACTCTTAATGCGTCTACAGGTTTTTTGAATTGCGCGCGACGAGCGAGTGGCATCGCAACATGGCCGCTGAGCCACTTCCGGTGACTTCAGTTCTCACTGCTGCGAGAAGATGGCATTGCTGGTCCAGGTTATTATAAAGAAGTCCGTGGCACCAGTAGCGTCAGTAGCAGCATGTCGTGTCATTAGCAGTGTCTTGTAGGCCGTGGGCCTGTAGAGTGCATCGAGTACGTAATAAAGCGGAGTTGTGTTACCCTCCAGCTCGTATCTGCCCGCTTGCACCTCTGCCATGACACTATATCCACCAAATTTTCTTCCCTTTTCGGAAAAACGAAGAAACGTAGTCATTTCCCGAAAAGGCGTGGATACCAAGCAATGCACGTTTCTGGAGTTCAGCGAGTTGACATTGACTCAGATCAAGGAATCGCCGACCTTTGCCACTCCCGTGATCTATGATTGTCTTTAAATTTTCACGTTCGTTGGCCAGTAAAATGATTGGAATGTCTGTATCCCCAGAACTTGAACGCACTACACAGACCGTGGGACCACCAGAGTTTTCATCTAGTGCATGTTGGGTGAGGTAGCAGATCTTTGTATCAGCCTCTCTGTGGTCAGTAGCCAGGGCTGGTATTTCAGGCTATTTTATCAGTTTGAAATTGTTTACAATTTTAAAAAATCAATATTTTTGAAAACGTTCTGGGGGCAAGGAGGTGCCCCTGGGGGACCCCACAAGCAAACATGGGTGGGAAAATGGGCAGGGGTGCCCGTTCCTCTATTTTAGCTTAGATGAAACATTGATCACAATTTTCAGCAACATAGACCAGTTTTAGGCATTTTATCTGTTTTTTCACGAGTTGTTATTTGTTGACCTTTGAACTTTGAGTTAAAGTCAGCCCTAAAATGATTTGATTTTATGTTTTTATAAAGATTAGACACTTGAAAGTATAAACGAGCGATAAATACAGAGTATTTTAGCTTTCAGAATCAGTTTTATAGTAAAAACTCATAATTGGCTAAATTTGACCCCGGTTGACATTTGACCCACAATATCTCGGAAAACCCCCCGAACATGGCTGATCACCTTTCATATTCGTAATCTACACAAAAAGCTGGTCCAGAAAAGTTGGATGAAAATTTGTCCCTCTTCCGGTGGTGATTCCCCCTTCCTACCACCTTTCATAGGTAAAAAGAAAAACATAACATGTGAAGTGGTGACGCAAGGGAAGCATCCCCAACTTTGACCATTAATTATTCTGAGAAAATTGCTTTGATTTTCTGTCGTTTCAATATTCGTCGCACTTTTCAGGAATGCATCCTCGATGTAAACCGGGGTCCAACAGTACATATAAATAGTATTGCGGTCCTGCGAAGCCGGCACTCCCCATAAGCAATGGCACATAACATATCGCGGTCCTGAAACAGTTATTTCATTGGTACTCATTTTGGATAGCCCTTCCCTTATGTCTAGTAGGTTTATTGGACAAAATGTGTTGCGAGGGCTTTTAGGTAGGTCTTATTCCCATCCTTTCTTATTTTGTCAATTTTACTTTACTTCACACAAGACCTTCTCTATCGTATGTATGAGTATGCAGGCCACAGCACCAAGCAACTCAGAGCTCATTTGTATACGAGCGCCATTCTCAAACCAACGCTCACCTCAGACCTTCGGCATACTCTAACCCCAATGTTGCAGCATCTCATACACCATCGCAACACCTTCATAATAATCCCCACATCATCTGGCCAAAACCCAAGCTCACCTATACTGAACCATTGACACCACAATCTCAACCACAACTACCATCACCATCACAAACTCACTCACTACGCAACACCACCACTGCCATCGCTCAACCACCATCACCACCAATGACCACCACCTTTCTCTGGATCGGCAGGCGACAAGTGAGAGGCCTGTACCCTTATACTCAGGGCTGGACATTGTGGCATCCAGCTCGGGGCACGAGTGTGCACTGGGTGCAGTTCAATGTTGTGGGGATAGCCCTATCGTTCCACTCAACTGTGGCTCCCATTTGGTGTCCAGCGCATGTTCGTGGCCGGAAAGCGCTGCCAGATGCGATCACGCCATGTTATTCTAGGTCAAGGAGCTCTTTCGCGTGGCAAAGCACCTTGCCGGGGCAAGGCCAAAAACAGTGGTACGAGTCCACGTGCCAATGAGGGCCTGGGGAACCCCTTTTGCTCTGCTTGTTCTGCTCTCAAGCACTGCACCTGCTGGGGAAGTATCAAAGAACGCTCTCTGATCTGACCCTCCTTCTTCTCTCCACTTCTCTTGCCCACCCTTCTCTCTTCTCTTTCCCGGCCTTCTCTCCTCTTCTCTTGCCCGGCCTTCTCTCTTCTCTTGCCCACCCCTCTCTTGTCTGGCCCACCTGCCTCTTTTCTCTGGACTTTTCCCACCTGGCCCGCTCGCTCTCCTCTTGCCCACATGCTTTTATCTTGCCTGCCCTTCTCTGATCTGGCTTCTCCAATCTCTTTTCTGTGCTTCTCCCATCTGGCCTGCCTGCTCTTCTCTTCTCATCATCTGGCCTGCCCCTTTGTTCTTGCAGTTCACAGAGCAGAGTGCTGGACGAGCAATGAAGCCAGATACCAGACCAAGCACAGTCTTATCTCATACATATTTACACGAACAGATTTCTTTACACTCACGATTAGGACTATCCTCTCACATGTTCTTTCCTTCATTTCAAAATCCCCTGACCCACATCTTTGCACCTTCCTCTTCACCTCATCTGCCAACCACCACACACCTCATTACACCTCCTCCAATCACACACCTCAGACACCTTCAGTTTTCTTCCTCCCTTCCCCATCCCCAGTGACTAGGTTGAGTTGGTCCATTGACCGCGCAAGGTAACAAAAGAGTACGCAAACACCTCATACTTTCTCTCTCTTTCTTTTCTCTCTAACTTTTCTTGAATATGTGTCTGATGGCACCTGTCATGTTAGCAAAAGATAAGACTGCAGAAGCATAATATCAGGTGAGCTCTGCACTGTGTCCTCTTTTGTATATACTTGCATTTCTTTTGCCTCGCATCATCAATCCTTGCTTTCCCCTGCTGTACATATTGCTTTTGTAATAAAACCTTTGATTAATTATTAATGTGCCACATGCCCTTTTTCACCTTAATTATAAATAAACCTGCTTGTTATAAATATACCCAGTTCGTCCTGTCTTTTCCTCCATTGGTCCATTGTAGTCCGCCCGCAGTGAGCTGGGAAGTTTTACCCCACCGATTGGCCCTTTTTAGCCAGTGCGTACTTGGCAGCTCCATTTGGCTGCATCTGATCAAGTAAGTTACCGTAAGTACGCATCGATGGCATGAGACCCCCTTTGGTGCAGCTGTCCACAGGTAAGGTATCACACAAAGTTGTGTAACCCTGCTGGATTGGCAGGACCAATCGGTGCTTGTGGTTGCTTTGCAACCCGCCGGCATGATGAGTTATCCATGCTCAGTGGCCTCAGGACCGGGTGTTCATGAGGAACTTGACCATTTCCCCTCGTGGTGAAACTCAAACTCCGGATCTGCAACAATAATATTGCAACAAAATCACAAAATAACAAAACAAAAGGCTTGGAATAAAGTTTTCTTTAATCAGAGTAGAAAAATCCTTGTTGCTGATCATAACATTCAAAGTATAGAGTAAGCCCAAACCAGAAGGGATGGTCAAGATGAGTGGCATTCATGACTTCGATACTCTGCGGTACCTATTTGACACTGCATCCATCCAACCATTGGGACCACACTCTGTTGAGTGTTGGTGCTGCCTCAGCAATCTCCTGGGCTAATGGGCACAATCCTGGATGAGTGGCAACTCCGACACAGGATACCAGCATGCTGGCACTCATTTTGCCAACCTCAGAAGGATGACAGGCAGAGTCAACCCCACCTGGTATTAATTCAACAGCCAAGGAGGATTTGAACTCAGGATCCTAAGTATCCCAAGCCCACACCCTAACCATTAAGCCAACACAAGGCATGATACTGGATATGTACTTGCTATCATGCCTGTTATGAATCTGTGACATCATTGCTTTCCCCACATTACTTTCAGGAAGATTATTGATTTTTTTCATTCCTGACACTACCTTCGACTTCATATTCACATCACATGATCAAGCTAACTCGCATCTTTGGTCGTGCTGTTGCTTTAGACCGAACTGTTGCTTTCGACCGAATGGCCAAAGTCAGTGAAAAACAGCATTCTTAAGGGAGTTCTAAACAAAGACCTCCAATAAGTTGACAAACACATTCATCTTGAAATATGTTCATATACCATACTTCTGGATACTTTTTTTTTTTGTTAACCATGATGCGAATTTGGATTGGAGTCGGTCGGACTTTCCTCTACTGTCGTTTTGGATGGTCACCGAATATTGTGGACTTGAATAAACCCAATACTGTACAGCATTTACAATGAAAGTGAAAATAGATGTTGATAAACCATCAAAACAATGATTGGTTAACAGGTAGCTCAGAGGTAGCATTTTGAACTGTCCAGTGTAGGATCAATTCCTGGCTCAACTATAAACTATCATTCCAGTGCATTGTATCAGTGTCAAGATGACATCCTTCAGAGAAATGTTAAGTTGGCCGTCTCACCTTTCAAGTTGGCTGATTCATTAGTGGAAAGCACACGTACCTTTTGAAGAGAGTAAGCTGTTGTGTGCAGCACTGCTGGCCAAATTCTACATTCCTGGGCTAATCCACCAGAGGCACTACATCAACGGCACAGCGACATTGCCATAAATGATTCAAACTAGCAGCCAGGTGTTGCATATGGATGATTGAGAATCGATATTATAAAAGGATCTGTCTGTCTGTTTGTTGTGCTATATAATATTGAAAATGGATTAACGGATTTCAATGAAACCAACGACGGTGGATTTAGGGAACTCTCAGGAATGTTTGTGGTGCAAAAAAAATAAAAAATAAAAGGAGGAAGGTTTGTGTCTGGGCATACGTGGTGCAACTGCAAACGCTGGTTATCTCCGCACGGAGGGCAGGATCTCCCAGGAATCCTTTTTTGTTCTTGCCCCATAGATTAGCCATCACAGCAATGATTGGTATTCCCGTCAGCGAAGCGACGGGTCTGACATGCCAGTGACTACAAAGCTCTCACAGCATTCCTCGCAATATCCTGATGGCACCGAGACTGTGATGATCAAGACAAAGGAATTCGGTAAGACAACCAAGCCTGCAGAGTACATTATTCAAAAGGCATTGTGACATCTTCCAAATCAACAAGCAAAAGTGGAAACAAAAGCGACAGCTAGCTTTAAGCATCCTTTCGGAAAATATGGCAGCCTCTTAAATGCATACAATGGATGAAATCAACAGGACATTTAAAGAGGTAAGTTAACCACCATGGGAAGCAAAGAGAAGCTGACTAATCATGCAGTCTGTGCGTTATCCTAACGGACATGAGAAAATAACTATGAAGGAATGGAAGGACGGGGAAAAAAAGAGGTGTCACAAATTCTCGGATTGTTTTAATAGAGGTATGAAAAATGTCGTTACGATCTAAAAGGACAAGACAGGTTATTAGATACCGGGCATCGTCCTGCTACGTTAATGGTTAGTATTAGTCAGGGAAAGGTTGAGGTGTGGAAAGGAATGGTGAAGTGAGAGGTATTTTGAGAATTCCTTCAACTTCTACCGTGTTCCTAAATAACAATGTTGCAGACTGATGCATGTTCTTATAACTACGTGCAAAGATACATCCGTTTGCGATATCTTTTATAATATGAACCTTTTTTTGAAAAAGGTAGTCCCAAGAAAAGAAAACAATGAAGTTATTGATGTCCTATGTCGTGTGGTTCATTGAAATAGGATGTAATTTTGAAGAAAGCTCCGACATGTGAAATTAAGATCATGAAATCAATCAACACCAATCACCGTGTCAATGAAAACACAGTTTGTCCTTCAAACAATTAAAAACCTCATGAAAAGGATCATTATTCAAAAATATTCTCACATGATGGAAAGCATGAAGAGACGAAGGAAAGGGTATGGTTCCCATTGTGTTCAACCTTTTTGGCTGCTTGTTGCATCATCAGTTAGGGGCGCGGATATGCCGCTGATGCAGTGCCCCGATCACTACATTGGTGCTCATTTCATGCCTGGTGTTGGCTGAATGGTTAGGGTGGTGGGCTTGGGATCCTTGGATCCTGAGTTCAAATCCCCATTGGCTGTTTAATTAATTCCAGGTGGGGTTGACTCTGCCTGTCATCTTTCCGAGGTCAGCAAAATGAGTGCCAGCTTGCTGGTATCCTGTGTCGGAGTTGCCACTCATCAAGGATTGTGCCCATTAGCCCAGGAGACTGCTTCAGCAGCACCAATGCTCTGCATGGAGTATGATCCCAATGGATGGATGGATG
>NC_140965.1:25804312-25824312 GCF_056783735.1 Eptatretus burgeri
GAGGGTGAGGGAAGGGTGAGGGAAATTCCAGCACAACGTGTATGATCTTAGGTCTTTTTAGTGAGCAGGATTTAGGGAGGTGAATGTGAATTTGAAGCGGTGAGTCAGAGACGAGCTGGTGCGTGAGGTTGAGTGAGTGAGTGTGCGAACGTTCGTGAGATTGGTTCGGTGAGCGTGATACGATTGTGTGATGCCGGGTCACTGTGTGTTTGGGTCAGTGTGAGTTTGGGTGAGCGTGATGCCGGGTCACTGTGTGTTTGGGTGAGTGTGATGCCGGGTCACTGTGTGTTTGGGTGAGTGTGATGCCGGGTCAGTGTGAGTTTAGGTGAGTGTGAGTTTAGGTGAGTGTGATGCCGGGTCAGTGTGAGTTTAGGTGAGTGTGATGCTGGGTCAGTGTGAGTTTAGGTGAGTGTGATGCCGGGTCAGTGTGAGTTTAGGTGAGTGTGATGCCGGGTCAGTGTGAGTTTAGGTGAGTGTGATGCTGAGTCAGTGTGAGTTTAGGTGAGTGTGATGCTGGGTCACTGTGTGTTTGGGTGAGTGTGATGCCGGGTCAGTGTGAGTTTGGGTGAGTGTGATGCCGGGTCAGTGTGAGTTTGGGTGAGTGTGATGTTGAGTCAGTGTGAGTTTGGGTGAGCGTGATGCCGGGTCAGTGTGAGTTTAGGTGAGTGTGATGCCGGGTCAGTGTGAGTTTAGGTGAGTGTGATGCTGGGTCAGTGTGAGTTTAGGTGAGTGTGATGCCGGGTCAGTGTGAGTTTAGGTGAGTGTGATGCTGAGTCAGTGTGAGTTTAGGTGAGTGTGATGCTGGGTCACTGTGTGTTTGGGTGAGTGTGATGCCGGGTCAGTGTGAGTTTGGGTGAGTGTGATGCCGGGTCAGTGTGAGTTTGGGTGAGTGTGATGTTGAGTCAGTGTGAGTTTGGGTGAGCGTGATGCCGGGTCAGTGTGAGTTTGGGTGAGTGTGATACCGGGTCAGTGTGAGTTTGGGTAAGCGTGACGCTGGGTCAGTGTGAGTGTGAGTGAGTGTGATGCCGAGTCAGTGTGAGTGTGATGCTGAGTCAGTGTGAGTTTTGGGTGATCGTGATGCCGGGTCAGCGTGAGTTTGGGTGAGCGTGATGCCGGGTCAGCATGAGTTTGGGTGAGCGTGATGCCGGGTCACCGTGAGTTTGGGTGAGCATGATGCCGGGTCAGTGTGAGTTTGGGTGAGCATGATGCCGGGTCAGTGTTAGTTTGGGTGAGTGTGATGCCGGGTCAGCGTGAGTTTGGGTGAGCATGATGCTGGGTCAGCGTGAGTTTGGGTGAGCATGATGCTGGGTCAGTGTGTGATGCTGGGTCAGTGTGCGTTTGGGTGAGTGTGATGCCGAGTCAGTGTGAGTATGGGTGAGCGTGACGCTGGGTCAGTGTGAGTGTGGGTGAGCGTGATGCCGAGTCATTGTGAGTTTGGGTGAGTGTGATGCTGAGTCGGTGTGAGTTTTGGATGAGCATGATGCCGGGTCAGTGTGAGTTTGGGTGTGTGTGATGCTGGGTCAGTGTGAGTTTGGGTGAGCATGATGCCGAGCCAGTGTGAGTTTTGGTGAGCGTGATGCCGGGTCAGTGTGAGTTTGGGTGAGTGTGATGCTGGGTCAGCGTGAGTTTGGGTGAGCATGATGCTGGGTCAGTGTGAGTTTGGGTGAGTGTGATGCCGGGTCTTTTTGAGTTTTGGTGAGCGTGATGCTGGGTCAGCATGAGTTTGGGTGAGGATGATTCTGGGTCAGTGTGA
Organism: Eptatretus burgeri; assembly: GCF_056783735.1. Taxonomy (NCBI): domain Eukaryota; kingdom Metazoa; phylum Chordata; class Myxini; order Myxiniformes; family Myxinidae; genus Eptatretus; species Eptatretus burgeri. The sequence continues at coordinate 25,806,066 of NC_140965.1, forward strand.
GTGTGATGCCGGGTCTTTGTGAGTTTTGGTGAGCGTGATGCTGGGTCAGTGTGAGTGTGATGCTGGGTCAGCGTGAGTTTGGGTGAGCATGATGCCGGGTCAGTGTGAGTTTGGGTGAGTGTGATGCCGGGTCTTTTTGAGTTTTGGTGAGCGTGATGCTGGGTCAGCATGAGTTTGGGTGAGGATGATTCTGGGTCAGTGTGAGTTTGGGTGAGTGTGATGCCGGGTCTTTGTGAGTTTTGGTGAGCGTGATGCTGGGTCAGTGTGAGTTTGGGTGAGCATGATGCTGGGTCAGTGTGAGTTTGGGTGAGCGTGATGCCGGGTCAGTGTGAGTTTGGGTGAGCGTGATGCTGGGTCGGTGTGAGTTTGGGTGAGCATGATGCCAGGGTCACTGTGATGCTGAGTCAGCGTGATCCTGGGTGAGTTTGGGTCAGCATGATGCTGGGTGAGCGTGATGCTTGGTCAGCCTGAGTTTAGGTGAGCGTGATGTTTGGTTACCATGATGATGGGTAAGCATGATGCTGGCACAGTGTGAGTTTGGGTGAGCATGATGCTTGTTTCGCATGATGCTGGGTCAGTTTGAGTTTGGGTGATCGTGATGTTGGGTGAGCGTGATGCTGGGTGAGCGCTTGGCGATCTCGTGGTGACTTTATAAACGACAGCGAATGATGCAGAGTTAAATCGGGATTAACAAAAGGTTACTGTATGGGGATCGGCTAAAGGGACAGCAATGGAAGGATTAAGCATTTGTTAATTTAATTGATTTTGCTGTGATGGATAATGTAGAATTGTCGATGAATGAGAGGGAGTCTGTTGGATCTGTTGGTATATTTCAGGTGAGGTGGTTGTATTTGTAGTTTTATGAATGGTGGTTTGTGTATTGGTGAATGGATACATATTTCAGCCAAGGGAACTGTCTGCGTACTGGGCCTTTTTCGTGGACCGGGCCTTTTTCGTGGACTGGTGGACCGGGCCTTTTTTCTGGACTGGGCCTTTTTCATGGACCGGGCCTTTTTCGTGGACTGGTGGACCGGGCCTTTTTGTGGACTGGTGGACCGGGCCTTTTTGTAGACTGGTGGACCGGGCCTTTTTGTAGACTGGTGGACCGGGCCTTTTTGTAGACTGGTGGACCGGGCCTTTTTGTAGACTGGTGGACCGGACCTTTTTCGTGGACTGGTGGACCAGGCCTTTTTGTAGACTGGTGGACCGGGCCTTTTTCGTGGACTGGTGGACCCTTCTTTTTTGTAGACTGGTGGACCGGGCCTTTTTGTAGACTGGTGGACCGGGCCTTTTTGTAGACTGGTGGACCGGACCTTTTTCGTGGACTGGTGGACCGGACCTTTTTCGTGGACTGGTGGACCGAGCCTTTTTGTAGACTGGTGGACCGGGCCTTTTTCGTGGACCGGGCCTCATTGGTGGACCGGTGGATCGGGCCTTATTCATGGACTGGTGGGTTGGGGCGAGTTACAAGCTTTTGCGGACGGACGTGTCCAGACGAAATGAGACGAGACGGTTGCCTTTATAGACAATGTATTTGTTGAGTTGGTGGATGATGCGAGTTTGTGCATGTTGATTGGTAGATGGGTTTAGGTGGTTGTGTTTTGCGAAGTAATACGAGATTCAGGTCAATGCAGAATCGATTCGAGCACAAAACGTGTATTGCTTGTGTCTTGTTCTGCAGTGTGTAGGAGTTGAAAAGGGTGTGGGGTTGGAGAAGGCAGGGGATTGCAGGTGTAAAGGAAAAGAGCGGTGAAGAGTTAGTAATGAATGATATATATTTAGAATATGAGATTTAAAATGTTTTTTTTTTTTTTTTCGAGTAATGGAGGAAGGATAAGATTGAGTTGAAGCCTGATTGTGGAAAGCTTGCTTATTTATTTATTGAAAAAAAAACAAAAACAAAATGAAACCAAACGATTAGTACCAGCGATTATTAGACCAGAATATGTGGTGATGAGCTGATAGGATGCCATCTCGAGGTGTGCACACTCCTCGAAACCGTCTAGCCTGGGTTTGAATCCCGACCCAGCTCAAAACCCAACTGGTGTTTCACAGGCAGGGTGATTCATCAATGTGTACGCCTTTAAACAGGGCGTCCTGTCTGTCAACATTAGTTGGTGCATGTTAAAGATCCCACGGTGCGCTTCGCGAAGAGAAGGCGAGCTATCACCGACAACATGGACAAATTGCAAATTCCTGCCCGAACAACTGCTGGGAAGGCAACGGCAATCACCCGAGATAACTTGCCAAGAAACTGCCTCAGCAGTCCTGGACCTGCCTTCGGTCAGAACACCAGAATACGATTAATACTCAGCCGCGTAATGGAGAGAGAGAGTGCACTCTGAATCTGGGACGTCGTTGGTTCGAACACCGGGTGAGTCGTACCAGAGGCTTTGATAATGGTACGTGCTGCATCCTTGTCGCTCGGAATTTTAAATGATAAGAGCACAGATAAACAATCATAAGATGGCAGCCCTATCACTGGCTTTGATGTGCCGATAATGGCTGCCTCCTGCGTTGATGCTCCTTGGAAGGGAACTTTGTAATGATGTAAGTTGAGCATTCTTGCTATGTATGACGTTTTTACCAACTCCAAGATTAATTTCCACAGTTTCCATTCAAAAAAAAAACAGCTTCACAGTTCACCCGTGCACCAAAGTTGAACAGCAATCGATGCTTCTGATTGCACTAAGTGAGTTATTGTCACGAGCAACTTTTAACATGGAAACCTGATCGTTGTTGTTCTTGAGCCAATTTAGAATCTATTGACCATCCTCGTTCAATTGTCATCCGTAGCCCTGGTTGCAGTGCTTGTTGAAATACAGCCGCCCATCATGGTGATGTTGCACTTATTGCATTTTTCACACTTTGATCTCTTCCAAAAAGCTGTTGGGCCATTGTTTTTGCTTTATCCTCTTACCTCCAAGTCGTCTTGCCTTGCCTTTAATTGCTTCCAATTGACTTGCTTCATCGATGTGGAGTTCCAGCTGCACAATGCAGAGCACTTTCCTGTGTGCAGGAATTGCTGTTATATTTTGTATTTCTGGATGAAGCAACACGTGCCAATTGGGTACATTCCTTTTGCATAATTGGCGATTTCAGTAATATCAGTTATGTTAATCGGTACAGCACGAATGTGGCAAGCTTCTCTGTAAAGGATGAAAGTGTCATTCCTTGCCAAATATATCAAACGTCTCTGGTTTTGATTAAATTTGGTTATTATGGCTTTGTATTTATCACGGAATGTCACTCACCAAAATGTTCGGTGATCTGAGCTGCCTTCCCCGGATATGGGTCATTGAATTTTTTTTATTTGACTGGGACCATTTAGCAATCTTACAGGTGTTGTGATTTGGGATATTGGGAGGGGGTGTGCATACCAACACCAGGGTAGAGGGACACAACAGAGGGATGTGTGGGAAGAAAATGGACGTGAGGAAGAATGAGATCTGGGGGCGGAGGACACGTTGGGTACACCAGCTGGACACCAGCTCAGACACAGCAAGAAGAGGAAATCAAAACCGGAGATGAAACCGCAACAATACGAAACATACATAGAGAAGTCTGTCGTTTGCTTGTTACCTCTGCCCACAACAGGTGGACAGAGGTAATGTTTTCACCCTTGTTATCTTGCCAAAACGAAGTTTTTGCAAGATATGTTAGTCAGCTTGTATGTTTTTTTTATTTATTTTTTTTTTTGTCTGTAATCACGTATAAAAAATTCTGCAGAGCACAGTTATCATTGGAAATTTTTGTAACTTCGCATATCAGAGGCCTATAGAGGTCCCTTTCAGTGCACAAAATTTTGAAGGTAAAGGTCAAAGGTCAAGGTCACTTTGTCGCAAATCAGGAGAGTCGACGAAACCCTTAGTTTTTGAGTAATTTTGATCGGATCGTCTTCAAACTTCATGGGAATATAGTTCATGGTCTGGCGCTCAGCTGATTAATTTTTGGTGGCGATTGGCCTTGACCTTCATGGTTAGCGCCTGAGGTCAAACATATTTGACCCCAAGGTCAAATTTTCAACTTTTAGGAACCATATCGTGTAGTACCTCAAATTGAACATCTCGATGAGTGCTTTCTAGATATGTCAAGCTTGAGACATTATGACATCATTTGGTGACGTTATGAGGCAAACGCATATTTTTTATGGTTACTCTGTGTAACGATTCTCATCGGAATCTCTCGTAGGCAGATATTCCTCAAGGAGTCGCTCCTGGTGGATAGCAGCTCTGTTCACCTCAGTGTGACCTTAAAGAAGTCACACGTGGTCACCTTTTGGCAAGATACGGGTTACCCTGCGGGTGACATTGGTTTATTTTTATTTGTCTGTTTGTTTGTATGCAGGGTATTAAAAAGTTGTGGATGGTTTTGGGTAAAATTTGGTGGTCAGGTTGCCTGTGTGATGGACAAATTGATTGGATTTTTGTGAATATCCGGCTGTGGATCCAAATACCGTTATTTTCTCCGCCACCGAAGGTGAAGGAGGTTATATTTTCACCCCTTTTTCTGTCTGTCTGTTTGTGTGCGTACAGGGTATTTCAAAAAGTTGTGGACGGATCTGGATGAAATTTTGTGGACAGGTTTAGTGTGTGACTAGGACGTACTGTTTAGATTTTGGTGAAGATCCGGATCTGGATCCGACTACTAGAATTTCTTAAGTGATTCTTCACCATTGAGAGAAAGGGCCAAAAACTATATATATATATATATATATATATATATATATATATATATATATATATATATATATATATATATATATATATATATATATATATATATATATATAGCACTATGTCTGAAAAAGTTATGGACGGATTCAGACGAGACTTGGTGGAAATGTTAGGGGTGTGACAAGGAAGAATTGTTCAAATTTTGGTGAAGATCCGAATCCGGATATGATTATTTTTAAAAGTGATTCTTCACCATTGAGAGAAAGGGCTAAACCGATATATAGCACAACATCTCAAGTTGTGGACGGATTTGGATGAAACGTGGTGGACACGTTGGGTGTGTGACAAGGAAGAATTGATTCGATTTTGGTGAACATCCGGATCCGGATCTGGATACGAGGATTATTTATTAAATTTAGTGATCCTTCACCATTGAGAGAGAGGGCCAAAAACGATATATAGCACGATATCTCAAAAATGTAGTGCGCCCAAACATGTTCTTGTGGATCAGCCATTGAGTGGCGGAGGTATGCACTCTCCCGAGTGCCCTTCTGTTTTTTTTTAAAGTGGTTCTTCACCATTGAGAGATGGGGCCACAACAATACATAGCACGATGTTTCAAAAATATTTGGATGGATTTGGACGAAACTTGGTGGACAGGTTGGGTGTGTGAAAAGGATGAATTGATTCGGTTTTGGTTGAGATCCAAATCCGAATCCGGATCCGGGAAGAGGTATGCGCTCTACCAAGTGCCCTTCGAGTTACCTCCACCACCGAAGGTGGAAGGAGGTTATATTTTCACGTCTGTCTGTCTGTGTGTTTGTTTGTGTACAGGATATCTTAAAACGTTGTGGATGGATTTGGATGAAATTTGGTGGGCAAGTTGGGTATGTGACAAGAATTGATTCAATTCTGGTGAAAATCCGGATCTGATAATTACCTCCACCACCGAAGGTGGAAGGAGGTTATGTTTTCACCCCTGTCTGTCTGTCTTTCTTTGTCTGTTTGTTTGTGTGCAGGATATCTCAAAAAGTTGTGCATGGATTGAGATGAAATTTAGGAGACAGGTTGGGCGACAAAGATGAACTGATTCGATTTTGGTGAACATCCGGATCTGGCTACTATAATTTTAAAAAAGTGATTCTTTACAAGAGAGAGATGAGGCTAAAAACTATATATATATATATATATATATATATATATATATATATATATATATATATATATATATATATATATATATATATATATATATTGTTGCGGTTTTCGCGCCCGCCGGCGTGCGACGGCCACGTAACTCGAATCGCGGCACGTCGCCCACCGGACGGACAATCCAGTCGTGACCCTCTCGGACTAACGCCGGGAACCAGTCACGGGTGGACCTTTCGGTCTCACCGCGATTGAGCCAATCAGCCCCCACGTGGGATAGGGTTGCTCGCCAAATTCGAACTACCTAAGTACCCACGCGGAGGGTAGACCGGGCGATCGCACCTCGCCGCAGGTCGACTTCGGACACGGGCCACTTAAGCGACCCGTTCCGTACTATCAGAATAACCGAGCGGTGTTATCGTCGACCTCGACGGTTCGATTAATTATCGGGCGTATTCAGCCCACTACCAACCCTTTACGTGAAGCAAGATGGGGATTCAATGGAGGAAAAAGACGAAGCGAAGCGGGAAACTTCCTGCACGACGCGAGCACCCCCTCGTCTGGTGTCGCCGCCTTTCCACAGCTCCGTCCCCTCCGTTCCGACTCCAACGCACACGACGAGCAGCTCCACCGCCCGCGAAGTCTTGACCCTCTGCTTCCGACTCTCCTCTTCTTGACTCTCCGACCGCGCTCTTGTTTGCGACTCTCCGACCCTCGTTCTGCTGACTCTCTCCGACCCGTTCTTGTTTGCGACTCTCCGACCCTCGTTCTGCTGACTCTCTCCGACCCGTTCTTGTTTGCGACTCTCCGACCCTCGTTCTGCTGACTCTCTCCGACCCGTTCTTGTTTGCGACTCTCCGAACCTCTGACTGACGAACACGGTCCTTTTATCCCCCCGTAACTTTGCCTTTGACCCCCTCCCTTTGACCTTTCACCTCGCTCCCCATTGGCCCGAGAAAAAGTGGGCGTGAAGGCTTTTTGATCCACAAATTTGCATATATCGATCGTTCTGGAGGCGGGGCCAAATCGCCCCTCGCTCACCGATTGGACGGCAAAAAGTGGGCGTGTGTCGTTTTTGATCCGTTTTTGAAGCAGAAAATCCGTGATTTTGTACACGCTGTTCAACGTGCGCCCTACACGAGTCCAGCATCGGTGCCCATGAGTGGCGCGAGATGACGGTGATGCGATGGTGGCGAGTTGTGACGGTAAAGGTCGTGGCGGTTGTGGTGAAGCGGCGTTGTGGTTGGTGGTTGTTGTTGTGGTTGTGATCATGGCGGTTGGTCCAAAATAAAGATAGTAAAAGAAAAACGGCTATCCTGAAGAGTCGCAGCCCGCATAAATGACATGTATTCCCACTAGACAACGGGTTTGGGCCTAACTACACATGCACTTACCGAGATACCTCACCTAAGGGACCTGAATGGTGGTTTGCGAATCTGGTAACCACAACACTACCCCCTTCCCTTTTTACAGACTCGTCCCGAGTCGTCAAATTTTCGTGTGCCATCATGTGTAGTTTTCCCCTAGTACATTTTACCTACGGATCCCTGAGTGCGACATTCATGGTATTCGTGTCCCCAAAATAAATAACCTAAGGGCTGCGTAACTATCTAAACAAACTCACTCACACGGACGACTTAAATAAAATTGCCGGCGCTAAGACATACATGCCGGGGGGGCACTCATATGTACAGTACATCTTACCTTAACTTACAAATCTTACACTAAACCATGGCCCAGGATCAATGAACTCTGCAAAAAGAAAGCAGTTAGCAGGGAGCCAGGCTGCCCACATGCAGTCTCTGGCTCAAACAATGCAGGTGACAGGGAACGTGGCTGGCTGCTCACACGCAGTCCAAGGCCTTCCCTTTTGAACTGAACTCAGTGAACCACAACGGTGCTTGGGCTGCACAACGCAGTCTCCGTGACAGCTCAAGTGGCACACGCAATGAGCACAACGAATGGATGCATGAACACAAACACGGTGCACGGGCCGCCACTGCAGGCCCGTGTTGTAGCTGCCAACAGGGCAGTTCTTGCAGCTTGCAAACTGTTGCTTTTACGATCCTGGCGCACATGGCAATGAACAGGGGGGGCAAAGCAAAAATTGAACGGGGCTGGTGAACAGGGGCAGTGGGCATGGCATGGCAAAGGCAAGCAGGCAAACACAGCCCGCAGAAGAAGGCCGCTGCAGGCAAACTCAGCCCACAGAACCAGGCCGTTGCAGGCAAACACAGCCGGCAGATGAACTGGCCGGCACAGGCCTTGAAGAAAAACAGCCAGCAGATGAACTGGCCGGCACAGGCCTTGCAGCACACAGCTGCCGATGAAGTTGGCCGGCCTCCGCCTTGAAGCAAAACACGGCCAGCCGATGAAGTTGGCCAGCCTTTGCCGTTCAGTGGAGGTTGGTGGAGGGAGTGCGGTGGTGCTGGCCACTTGGAAGGTGGGCTCGGACCTACCTACCTGTCTCCCTCCCAACCTATCGCCTTTGCCTGTCACTGTACATACCCACTCCCTTAATTTGTCAAACCCCAATTTAGCCCCAACTTATTTTTTTGTTGTTTTTATTTTTACTCCCCCACTATAAATCGTCCCCTAACCCCCTTTATCGTCCTTGTTCGGCTAACCTATCCTGTCACCTAGCCTACTCCCAACCCCTACGTTCCCTTCCCGGAGGGGAATAAGGGAGAGCTAACGTCCTGTGTCGAGGCCCAACGAAGCCTCAGAATGGCCTCCCCAGAGTTCGGCGATCTTAACACCAAGTGGGTCCAGCGGCCCACAACGACAGCGAGGGGATGGATGGTGCGGAGGGGTACATCTCCTAATCTACCCTATCCATTTAACAGTTAAACTACCCCGGGGCTTTCAACAAGCGCCTCTCGCTTAAACTATTGGTTCTAACAACCCAGATTCCCGTCGCCTGTGTTGGTGTCCTCACAATTTCGGGCCTCGCCCCCCAATTTTCTCTCCGTGCCCTCACACGGTCTCCTGGCTGGGACACGTGGCTCCCTTTGGCAGGCACAACCCTCTGCCGAATCTCCCGCTATGGCACCCCGGGCACTACACTGCCTCCGAGCCTACCAGCTCCCTAACACCGGGGAGTGCCCCCATGGCACCTCCCCTGAAACGCACACGTGGCAGGCCGGCCTCCCGGGCCCCTTTCCGAGGGTCACCCGTGCCCACAACACTGCCCACGCGGCTAATGGCGCCCCGGGCCCCCGCACCAAGCAGGCGCACCCGTGCCCACTACTCTATCCCGGCCCCCCATGGGCCCATGGCCTACCACGGCCGACTAGCCTGGTGCCCGGGGTACCCACTCAGCGATACTCACCTTTCGCAGCCACGCTCCCAAGCCCGTCAACAGGGCTCCTGCACCCCTCCAAATGGGTCTCGAGCCTACTTTCCCACCAACAGCAAAACGACCTCCATTTTTCAATTTGACTAACCCAGCTAACTCACTTTACTCTGACCCCGGGGTCCCTTGGGCGGGAGTCACTCCTCCCCCCAATCACTCATCGCACCATGCATTCCCCATTCACTCCACACACACAGACCCGCTGGCCTCACTCACTCAACATGTCTCCACATCATAACTCACCAACTCTTCAACACACACACCACTGAACTCTGCCATCCTTCTAACTACATCCCCTAACTAACTCGTGCTCCCACGTCGTCCCTTACACTATAGCACGTTCCATTTAACACTACGTAGCTAAGCTACGTCCCCTCTACACATTCACAAGTCTGTCACTGTCTCAAATAAATCATTTTATTTCCCAACCTAAATCTGACTACAATCCCTCTAACTAATCCATTCCACGGACTCCATGAGGACTTACCCCTGCCCCATGAAGTCGGTCTAACTAAGCTAACCCTTCCCCCTAACTAGTTTTCATCCTGTGCCCAGGGTAAGGGGGTCTTTTACCCCTTGCCCAGGAATCCTTTGCACCCGAAAGTGAGGCTTGTTCTTTTTTTTTTTTTTTTTTCCCATGCGCAGCACCTGCGCGGCAACTCAGAGCTCGCGCACTTTGCACCTGCCCGTGACGTCATGCAGCTGCACGTGTTCCTCGTCCCTCCTTGGACGCTACCATCCGGCAGAGATGCCCCTCCTGCCGGATTCCAACCACACGTGCAGCCATGACGTCACCGTGCGCATAAAAAAAAACACAAGCCCCACGTCTCGAGGGGTCCCCCACGCGAACACATGTGCTTTGCCCGTTGGAGCTTAACACACACGATCGCGTGGAGAACCCGTCCGGTCCAAATCCATTTACCTGCCTAAACTTTGCCCGTCCGCGGGATCGGCAAATCCACCGCGTGCGTTTCCGGACCGGGACTTCACTCCCGCAAGCGAGCACGTGGCGGTCTCGTGCGTTGCACAGCACGAACCGCGTGCTCACTGCTGGGTGAACCCGGCACGGTGCTCGAAACAACCACAGCCGCTACTCGGCTTTCTTTCCTCTGTCGCCTTCGTCGTCGCCATTCAACCCACGCACACCTGCGTGTTACGACGCACACAGTCCACTCCATCACATTCACACCGGGAGACGCGGCTGCGTGCTCCCGCATGCCAACCGACATCTCCCTCTCATACCGCTCTCTCACACACACGGTCTCCCTGGCACACAGCGACCTTGCACACGGCCGTTCACTCACGCGTGCCTCACTACTCACACAAACCATACTACTCACACACGCGGGGGCACTCACCCGCGGTGCCTCATCCACACACCGTGCCTCACCCACACACGCGAGGGCACTCACCCGCGGTGCCTCACTCATACACCGTGCCTCACTCACACACGCGGGGGCACTCATCCGCGGTTCTTCACTCACACTGGCCGTTCCATCCACACATACGGCCTCACTCACACACGGTGCCTCACCCACACACGCGGGGGCACTAACCCGCGGTGCCTCATCCATACAGGCCGTTTCACTCACACACACGGCCTCTTCCACACACGGTGCCCCATCCACACCCGGCGTGCTGGGAAGCACGCACTCTGGCACCATCGCCACCACACCACTCACACACGGGGTCGCTTCCACACACGGGGACGCACTCACACCTTGCACCACACACACAGGGACAACCACACTGGGGATTCGTGTCCCCACAAGGGTCCCCGGGGCCTCTACACCCCCCAAGCTCTCCGTGCACCCGTCCACAGCACCCGTCCCCTCAACCTCGCAAAGCACGACCGAACTCACCTGGTCGTGACTCGCCTCAAGGGGGCATACTCCCTCCCCTCGTTCCTGGAGGAGGCCATCCAGGTGCTCGCACCGGGTCCCTGCACGCTCCGCGAGCTCACCCCCATTATCCTCCACTACCTCCGTGTGTGTGTGCGCGTCACTTACCCCGTCTTCCTCGTGTAGTCTTTCCTCTATTTTTTCTATCTCCCGTGTCTCTGCCAACTCTTCACCCTTTACCTCCCTTGTCTCAACTATTATTTCCTTTGTCACGGCCTTCATGCCCGCCTGCAGGCATCGGCCCATGTTCTGCGTTTCACCCCGCAGCTTTTTCGTTTCTTCCTTCATTTGCTTGTTCATGCCTTTCATTTCGTTTATAAATTCAGTTGTGTTTGCATCCATCTTCGTTTTTACTTCGTCCATTTGCTTGTTCATGTTCACAATCATCTTCGCTGTCGTTTCCGCATACATTTTTGCCAGCATGGTGTATAGCTGGGTCATGTCGGGTGCGCTTGGGTGAGCCGTTTCGGCAGGGGTCGGGGAAGGGTTTTGGTGGAGAGGGGGGGGGGAGGTGTCATACACCGCGGCCGCTGCCGCACCCACCTCAGGTTCTGGGTTCAGTTGAGCGAGTCCGTGTTCCTGCACAATCAACATTTCCTGCTCGGGGATTCCATCCTGGACCATGGATTCTACATTACTACACATATACATTTCTAATACCCCCGGCTCCCGCTCGCCTTGAGACGCCATCTTGCTTCTCGTGAAGGGTTAATTTAACTCGCTCGTAATTTGGAGGGAATCGGGGGTCGCTTCTCTCACCCCTGGACCGATTCCCGTGAATTTAATTGGAGACAGGAGAGCCCGTTGTCCCATTCTCCAATACCAGTGCCGCGAGGAGGGCGATGAATTTGTATCCCACTCCTGACACCAGTGTTGCGGTTTTCGCGCCCGCCGGCGTGCGACGGCCACGTAACTCGAATCGCGGCACGTCGCCCACCGGACGGACAATCCAGTCGTGACCCTCTCGGACTAACGCCGGGAACCAGTCACGGGTGGACCTTTCGGTCTCACCGCGATCGAGCCAATCAGCCCCCACGTGGGATAGGGTTGCTCGCCAAATTCGAACTACCTAAGTACCCACGCGGAGGGTAGACCGGGCGATCGCACCTCGCCACAGGTCGACTTCGGACACGGGCCACTTAAGCGACCCGTTCCGTACTATCAGAATAACCGAGCGGTGTTATCGTCGACCTCGACGGTTCGATTAATTATCGGGCGTATTCAGCCCACTACCAACCCTTTACGTGAAGCAAGATGGGGATTCAATGGAGGAAAAAGACGAAGCGAAGCGGGAAACAGTTCAACAATAAAGCACATTTATTCTCGGCACACGGGAAGCACACAAATACAATTCCACCAAATGCACACAAAAAAAAGAAAACACACTTCCATTTACACAAAAAGCAAACATAAAAGTGAAAACACAGTGCAGAGCTAATACCGACTACCGAGCACACGGCAACACTTATACAATTCTACTTCACAGACGGCGCCGACAACACATACCCAAAACCAAGGAAAAGAAATCCCCCAAGAATGAGGTAGGCCTGGGGCCGAGACCGGGTCGGGCCTACCCGTCTGGTGATGAGACGCGGAGCGGCGATGGCCCCGCAACCCGCGGGCCTCGTGGACAGTGCCTGGCAGGGGGTGGGAACGGGGCCCCCTTGGTCGCACTATCTCAGCGCGGGGGGAAACAGGAGGGGGTTGCTGATGCTCGGGGTATAGAGGATCTTTATTATGTGCGACGAGCGTCTCCACCTCGGCCAGGTCGCGCTGTCGGCCTCCCTCGGGTGCAGCTTCCTGCACGACGCGAGCACCCCCTCGTCTGGTGTCGCCGCCTTTCCACAGCTCCGTCCCCTCCGTTCCGACTCCAACGCACACGACGAGCAGCTCCACCGCCCGCGAAGTCTTGACCCTCTGCTTCCGACTCTCCTCTTCTTGACTCTCCGACCGCGTTCTTGTTTGCGACTCTCCGACCCTCGTTCTGCTGACTCTCTCCGACCCGTTCTTGTTTGCGACTCTCCGACCCTCGTTCTGCTGACTCTCTCCGACCCGTTCTTGTTTGCGACTCTCCGACCCTCGTTCTGCTGACTCTCTCCGACCCGTTCTTGTTTGCGACTCTCCGAACCTCTGACTGACGAACACGGTCCTTTTATCCCCCCCGTAACTTCGCCTTTGACCCCCTCCCTTTGACCTTTCACCTCGCTCCCCATTGGCCCGAGAAAAAGTGGGCGTGAAGGCTTTTTGATCCACAAATTTGCATATATCGATCGTTCTGGAGGCGGGGCCAAATCGCCCCTCGCTCACCGATTGGACGGCAAAAAGTGGGCGTGTGTCGTTTTTGATCCGTTTTTGAAGCAGAAAATCCGTGATTTTGTACACGCTGTTCAACGTGCGCCCTACACGAGTCCAGCATCGGTGCCCATGAGTGGCGCGAGATGACGGTGATGCGATGGTGGCGAGTTGTGACGGTAAAGGTCGTGGCGGTTGTGGTGAAGCGGCGTTGTGGTTGGTGGTTGTTGTTGTGGTTGTGATCATGGCGGTTGGTCCAAAATAAAGATAGTAAAAGAAAAACGGCTATCCTGAAGAGTCGCAGCTCGCATAAATGACATGTATTCCCACTAGACAACGGGTTTGGGCCTAACTACACATGCACTTACCGAGATACCTCACCTAAGGGACCTGAATGGTGGTTTGCGAATCTGGTAACCACAACAATATATATATATACACACACAGCCTGGTGTTGGCGCAGTGGTTCGGGCAGCAGCTTGGGATCCAAAAGGTCCTGAGTTCAAGCCCCGTTGGGCCACTGAATTAATACACCAGGGGGTTGACTCAGCCTGTCATCCTTCCGAGGTCGGCGAAGTGAGTACCAGTGTACTGGGCCGGTGTATACCCCGGTTAGAATAGGTGTACCATATCCCTGTGTCGTAAGAGGCGACCAGGGTTGCGTCAGGAAGGGCATCCGGCGTAAAACATGTGCCAAATCACTATGCGGATCATACGGATGATCCGCTGTGGCGACCCCTAACGGGAGCAGCCAAAAGAAGAAGAAGAAGAAGAAGAATATATATATATATATATATATATATATATATATATATATATATATATATATATATATATATATATATATATATATATCAATCATTATCTTTCAAAAATGTATTGGGGCCCGATATGTTCTCATGATAAGGCATTGCATGGCGGAAGTATGTGCTTTACTGAATGCCATTCTAGTCTTTTCAAAGTAGTTCTTCACAATTGAGTGATAGGCCTAAAAATGATATACAGCACAATATCTCAAAAAGTTCTGGACGGATTTGGATGAAACTTGGTGGACACGTTTGCGTGTGTGAAAAGGTAGAATTGATTCAGTTTTGGTGAAGACCCGAATACGGATACGAGAACGTTTTAATTTTTTTAAACGGATTCTTCGCCGTTGAGAAATGGGGCCAAAAGCTATATATATATATATATATATATACACACACACACACACACACACACACACACACACACACACACACACACACACACACACACACACACACACACACACACACACACACACACACACACACACACACACACACACACACACACACACACACACACACACACACACACACTCACGTTATTTGGAAAAAAATTGCTACCTGTATTACTTGTATGGAATTGCACTTCAGTTAAAATAAGCATTAGCTTACGACAAAGTACTCTTCTGTAAGAAATGTTAGGTCAAGTGTTGCCAGTCACAAGCCAGCCATGTTTGTGCATCAATAGAAATGATCACTTTACTGTATTTTGTTTTTATCATAGTTTTTTACTGCAATAGATGTTTGGCTCTATCATTAAAGGGATGAAGCCTGGTGTTGGCTCAGTGGTTAGGGTGGCAGCTTGGGATCCGAGGGTCCTGAGTTCAAGCCCCGTCGGCCACTGAATTGATACATCAGGGGGTTGACTCAGCCTGTCATCCTTCTGAGGTCGGCGAAATGAGTACCAGTTCCAGTGTGTGTACTGGTAGAGGGGCACTGCATCAGCGACACAGTCACGCCTCAAGAAATGATAGCTACCCCGGCAGCTAAGCTGCCATACGATCACCATTAAAGGGATGTGCATTGCTGAATGCGTCTGTCTGGGCATTTGTTAACTGCCTGAACAATGTGTGGTCTGATTTAGCTGTAACTTGGTAGGAGTCATCTTTGCATGGTGCTTTCACAAGTTTGTTCAAACCATTGGCTAATTTATATATTCTATGGGTCATGCATGCTTACCAGTAGGTTATTGGTTCTACCAGGTGAGCCCAGGTGCATTTCCCCTATTTTTTTATTTTTGTAATTACAGCCATGATGTTTCTGCATGAAACTGCAGAAGCTATGACATGTTGGGGGTTGTGGGGTATGGTGGGTTGGTGTATGCTTGTACTTGATGTAAACCTGAGATTCCAGATAATTATGTAATATTCTGATCAATAATTGCAATAGCTTAAGTCGAGCCATAAAGATGTTTGTTACTATTACAACAAAGTAACAGTCATTGCAGGCAATTGAATATTGACATTGATATCTTTATTGGTACCACACTTTTATAAACTTGACTGTGAAGTTATCGCATTGTTTATAATATATATATATATATATATATATATATATATATATATATATATATATATATATATATATATATATATATATATATATATATATATATATATATATATATACATATCTTTGTGCATACTCTTCAAGTTACTGAATTTTGCACGTTTGGCACCTCTATCACATGCATGGTTTTACTATCCATATCATCTTTATGTATTTGATGAACTTTATCTCTTTGCTGATGACTCCACCCTCTGCCGTACCATCTGTCATCCCTCAGATCAGCAGGCAACAGTCTCTTCACTCTCTGCACACCTGGATAAAATCACAAGCTGGTCAAACATTTGGAACACGTCTTTCAATCCTGACAGATCTCTCACGAACCATGTCTCTGAAAGGACTGTCTGGAAACACCCCCCCCCCTCCCATCTACTTTTTCAACAAACTTTCAACAACAACAAAGAAGTCCTTTCATTCAAGTTTTTGGGCCTCATTATCTTCCATGATCTTTCCTGGGAAAGCCACATTTCCAAGCTGGCCTCCAAAGCCAGTCGCCGACTGGACATCCTCTGTCGTGCAAAGTCCTTCCTTGGCACACCTGAGCTCCTCACCACATACAACGCTTTCATCCACAACCTGATGGAGTTTTGCTCTCCCCTCTGGACCGTGCTCTTGCCTCACACCAAGCTCGGCTTCACGCCGTGGAAATCAAGGCTTTCAGGATCATCGGTATCTCTCCCACGATAAAGCTGAGTGTTTGGGTCTCTCACTCACCACATGCAGGTTGGTGGTCTTTCTGTCTTCTGTCTTCTCTCCAGCCTTGCACCCATATGCTCTGTCTGTGCTCTGTCCCCCCCCCCCTTCCCCAATATTTCCATGCCAAAATCAAGAATCACTGCTCACCTTCACTCTTTCATTCCTCTTTTTTCCCCCCACCTCTGGAACAAACTCCCACACTTTCTTCAATCCCGCTTCCCTCCAGGTCTTCAAAACAGCTGTTCACAGCCATCTCATATCTTCCCCCATTGACATCCATGATCTTTTCTACCCCCTGTTAATCCACCCCAAACCCACCTCCTTCAAATTCCCTGCCTTCCTTCCTGAAAGTTCATGTCGTGGCCATCTTGTTTCCCCTGTGTACCTGCCCCATCCCTCTCCCTTCCACAGATCTCCTAATGTCTCTGTGCCCTACTGCTTTGTGCTTCCCTCTCCCACCCCTCTTGTCTCCTGCTCCCTTTGTTATATGTTCTGTGTGTTAGCTCTTATATGAGCCTCGACAATGTATTCCAAAAAAAAACAAATAGGGTGTTTTGTGAGAGAACTTTATGATGTGCGTTATGCTTGCATTCTGAAAGCAGCTATATAACTTTAGTAAACCAACATTGAGTGATTAACCTGTTTATCTTCAACAGGTTAATTAACCTGATTTATCTTCAACAGGTATTCACCTGATTAACCCTGCTTTTTTGAGACTTTGTCATTGTTATGTCTGCCAAATGCTGCTGTCATGATCTCACACACCTGCCCTCGTTTTAAACGGGTTGTGTTCCTGGAAAACGTCATGTGCATCTAATTCATGTAAAATTAACCCATATTGACCTGGTAAAAGGGGATTTTGTTTCCAGAACTTTTCAGACCCCTACTCTTATTATTATTATTCTTTCATATACAGCACAAGGCTGCAGGGTAGCATCATTGGCTGATTGTGTGGCAGTGCTGCTGATACAATGCCCTCTGTAGGTTAGGGCAGGAATTTGGAATTTGGCCATGGTGCTGGCGATAGCTCGCCTACTCTTCACAAAGGACAGCATTGAATTTTGAATGTCCACCAACTAATATCAGCAGACGGGGTTCCCGTTTAACGTCCATCTGAGGCACAGCACACACATTGATGAATTACACTGCCTGTGAAACACTGGATGACAGTTTATAGCAGGGTCAGGATTCACCCCCTACCCAACACCCAGTATTCCCATTCCTGTCTCATTAAGTCATTTCCAAAACTGAAAAAGATTACAAGAAGCTACCAAATTACACACGAATATAGAAATAATTACACAAAATATATGTATGATTATTCAACACTAGAGGCTGGTCGTGAAGCATAGCAAGACGTGAGGGTTGAGGGTGAAGCATTACTTAGGAGAGTTTGGTTTTGGGTCCTCGGGATCAGACTCCACCACATTGGCAGTTATAGTTAGCGGCAGCACAGCATCGAGGGGTGATAGCTCCACTGGGCTATCGGGGCCAGTGAGCATCTTGGAGTGTGTTGGTGTGTTAACTTTTGAGAGTATATTTCTTAAAATATACTTTTATACGAGTTTAATTAATTAGCAATAAAGTCAAATTAACGGTGAAGCATTGGGTAGGGTTACGTTTCTCTTATGTCTATCAATCACAATAGACAGATGAAAGCTCTCGGTACATGGTAATCCCTCAAATATCATTGGAGTTACGTTCCTGGAAAATGCCGTGATAGTTAAATCCACGATAGTGAAAACCAAGGGCCAATGGGAAAAGGGGGGATCCGTTCCTGGGCTTTGAGAAAATATTGAGGAA
>NC_140965.1:25829312-25956812 GCF_056783735.1 Eptatretus burgeri
CCCTTCGAGCTCCTTGGAGAAGCTTCTCGAAGGGGGTGTGCCCTCACGCTTTCCCTCCACCCCGCTCCGTCCAGAGGCCGAGGGAGTCAGTTTTTTGGCTCGGAGCCAGGGAATTATTCCCCCAAAAAGAGGCCCCACCTTCGGACGATCCGACCGGCACAGGCCTTGCAGCAAAAAGCCAGCCGACGAAGTGGGCCGGCACAGGCCTTGCAGTAAAACAGCCAGCCGATGAAGTTGGCCAGCCTTTGCCTTTCAGTGGAGGTTGGTGGACGGAGTGTGGTGGTGCTGGCCACTCAGAAGGCGGGCTCGGACCTACCTACCTGTCTCCCTCCCACCTATCGCCTTTGCCTGTCACTGTCTATACCCACTCCCTTAATTTGTCAAACCCAATTTAGCCCCCCTTTTATTATTTTGTTGTTTTTATTTTTTACTCTTGCTTCCCCACTATAATTCGTCACCCTCACTCCCTTTATCGTCCTTGTTCGGCTAACCTATCGTCCCCTTGCCTACTCCCAACCCCTACGTTCCCTTCCTGGAGGGGAAGGAGGGAGAGCTAGCATCCTGTGTCGAGGCCCAACTCAAGCCTCAGGATGGCCTCCCCAGACTTCAGCGATCTTTAACCCAAAGTGGGTCCAGCGGCCCACAACGAGAGCGAAGGGATGGATGGTGCGGACTGGTACATCTCCTAATATACCCGAACCATTATCTCTTAAACTACCCCGGGGCTTTCAACAAGCGCCTCTCGCTTAAGCTATTAGTTCGAAAAACCCAGATTCCCATCGCCTGTGTTGGTGTCCTCACAATTTTGGGCCTCACCCCCCCAATTTTCTCTCCATGCCCTCACACGATCTCATGGCTGGGACGCGTGGCTCCCTTGGCAGGCACGACCCTCTGCCGATTCTCCGACGATGGCACCCCCGGGCACGACACTGCCTCCGAGCCTACCTGCTCCCTAAACACCGGGGAGTGCCCTCCCTGGCGACTCCCCTGAAACGCTCACGTGGCAGGCTGGCGCCCCGGGCCCCTTCCCTGGGTGCCCGTGCCCAATGCACTGCCCACGCGGCTAACGGCGCCCCGGGCCCCCACATCATGCGGGCGCACCTGTGCCCACTACGCTATCCCGGCCCCCCATGGGCCTTTGGCCTACCACGGCCGACTAGCCCGGTTCCCAGGGTACCCACTCAGCGATACTCACCTTTCGTAGCCACGCTCCCAGCCCGTCAACAGGGCTCCTGCACCCCTCCAAACAGGTTTCGAGCCTACTTCCCCACCAACAACAAAACGACTTCCATTTTGTAAATTTAACTAACACACTAACTCACTTTACACTGACCCCGGGGCCCCTTGGGCGGGAGTCACTCCTCCCCCCAATCACTCAGCGCACCATGCATTCCACATTCGCTCCATACACACAGACCCGCTGGCCTCACTCACTCACCAAGCTCATGTTTCCACCTCACACTTCACAACTCTTCAACACACACCGCTGAATCTCCGCCATCCTTCTAACTACATCCCCTAACTAACTCGTGCTCCCACGTCGTCCCTTAAACTAATAGCACATCCTTTTAACACTACGTAGCTCACCTACGTCCCCACTACACATCCAAAGTCTCTCTCTGTTTCCAAATCATCAAAAATAATTTCCCCTCCTAGATCTGCCTGCAATCCCTCGAACTAATCCATTCCACGGGCCCCATGAGGACTTACCCCTACCCCATGGAGCCGGTCTCGCTAACACTAACTGATCCCCCTAACTGGTGTTCATCCTGTGCCCAGGCCAGGGGGTCTTACACCCCATGCCCGGGAATCCTGTTCACCCGAAAGCGAGGCTTTTTTTTTTTTATTGCGCAGCACCAGTGCGGCAACTCGCAACCTGCGCACCAGCGCGGCAATTCACAGCCGCGCACCTTTGGCGTGACGTCATGGCAGCTGCTCGCGTCCCTCGTCCCTCTTGGACGGTACCATCCAGCAGGGATTCACCCTCCTGCCGGATTCCAACCACACACGCAGCCATGACGTCACCCTGCGCATAAAAAAAAACATAAGCCCCACGTCTCGAGGGGTTCCCCACGCGAACACATGTGCTCTGCCCGTTGGAGCTTAACACATACGCCCGCGGGGAGAACCCGTCCGGTCCAAATCCATAATCCTGCCTAAACTTTGTCCGTCCGCTGGATCGGCAACATTCACCGCGCTCGTTTCCGGACCAGGCTTCTCTCCCGCAAGCGAGCACGTGGCGGCCTCGTGCGTTGCACAGCACGGACCTCGCGCTCGCTGCTGGGTGAACCGGGCACGGTGCTCAAAACATCTACGGCAGCTACCCGGCCTTTGTCTCTCTGTCGCAGTCTCCGTCGCCATTCAATCCACGCACACCTGCATGTTACGACGCTCACACACCATTCCATCACATTCACACCGGGAGATGTGGCTGCGTGCTCCCGCATGCCAGCCGTCATCTCCCTCACATACCGCTCTCTTACACACACGGTCTCCTTCACACTCGGCCGCTCACTCACGCATGCCATTTCCCTCACACAAACCATACCACTCACACACGCGGGGGCACTCGCCCGCGGTGTCTCACTCACACACCGTGCCTCACTCCCACACGGCGTGCTGAGAGGCACGCACTTCGGCACACTCACCACCACACCACTCACACATGGGGTCGCACTCACACCTTGCACCACACACACCGGGACAACCACACTGGCGATTCATGTCCCCACAAGGGTTTCCAGGGCCTCTATACCCCCCAAGCTCGGCGTGCACCTGTCCACATCACTCGTCCTCTCGAACTCGCTCGACACGACCGAACTCACCTTGTCGTGTCGCCTCAATGGGGCATACTCCCTCCTCTCGTTCCTGGAGGAGGCCATCCAGCTGCTCGCACCGTGTCTCTAACGAGTCCGCCAGCTCCCCCTCATGGTCCTCCACTACCTCAATGTGTGTGTGTGTTCGTCACTAATCCCGTCCTGTTCACTCTCTATCTCCTGTGTCTCTTCCCTTGTTATCTCCCTTGTCTCAACTATTATTTCTTTTCTTTTTCCGTCGTCACCTCGTGTCTCGTCTCACACGTTTCGGTCTCCGTCACCCCGATTAGTTTTTCCACTTGCGTCACCGTCACAGTTTCCGTCACCTCCACGCGTCTCGCCCAACACGTCCCCCAAATTATTTTCTCCTCACCCGCCTCCATTGCGGGCCTGACAACTGTTGCGCCCCCTCCCAGCTCGTTCGCTCCCACACGTGGCGTCGCCATTTTGAGCTCCACTGTCATTGCCTTCTTGCCCGCCTGCAGGCTTCGGCCCATGTTCTGCGTCTCACCCAGCATTTCTTCCATTTTGTTTGTGTTTGTTTCCATTTGCTTGTTCACTCCATCTATTTTGCGTGCGTTTCCATCCATTTACGCATTCATTGCTTGCATATTTGCGTTAATTCCCGCGAGCATGGCGCATAGCTGGGCCATGTCGGGCGCACTCGGCTGAGCCGATTCGGCCACGATCGGGGAGTTTTGGCGGAGGGGGGAGGGGTGGTGTCATACACCGCGGCCTCTGCCGCTGCCGCGCCCATTTCGGGTTCTGGGTTCGGTTGGGGAAATTCATCCTGCACCATAAGCATTTCCTGCACGGGGATTTCATCCTGGACCATGGATTCTAAAAATTCTACATCCATATCTACCCCCAGCACCCGCTCGCCTTGAGACTCCATCTTATTTCTCGTAAGGGGTTAATTTTAATTGCTCGTAATTTGGAGGGAATTGGGAGTCGCTCCTCTCACCGCTGAACCGATTCCCCATGAATTGAGCTTGGAGGCGGGAGGGATTTGAATCCCACTCCCGAACACCAGTGTTGCGAATTCGCGCCCGCCGGCGTGAGAACGGCCACGTCACTCGAATCGCGACCGCCTCGCCCACCGGAACGCACAATTCAGTCGTGACCCTCTCGGAACAACGCCGGGAGCTAGTCACGGGTGGGGGTTTAACCCCACCATGACCGTGCCAATTGCCCACCCGCGCAGGATAGGGTTGCTCGCCAAATTCGATCTACCCAAGTACCTGCGCGGATGGTCGACCGGGCGATCGTACCACGCCACAGGCCGACTCCGGACACGATCCGCTTAAGCGGTCCGTTCCGTGCTACAGTGATAACCGAGCGGTGTTATCGTCGGCCTCGCCGGTTCCGATTAATTACCGGGCGTATTAAGCCCACTACGAACCCTTTACGTGAAGCAGGATGGAGGGTCAATAAAAGAGGAAAAGAGACGAAGCAGAGCGGGCACAGTTCAACAAGCAAGCATTTTATTCACACACGCAAACAGACAAGCACGTAAGGCACGTATTTACAGCAATACACAATCAAAATGCACATATAGTAACCAGAACAATAAACGCAACGATGCAGAGCTACACCCGAATACGCGTACACACGGCAACACTTAAACAGTTCAACTTTAGCCAGACTGGCACCACCCACGGACATTCACACCAAAACCCCAAAGAAAAGAAAGAAAGAGAGTCGCGACTTCCCTTTTGTCTCTGGTGAGTCCCTCTCCCACGACCGTCAGCGTGGTCGCGCCTGGCCCCGACCTCTCTCGCGGCCGGCGAACCCTCTCCCGCACTCCCCGTCCGGACGCACAGGTCCACCTCACAACGGGCGCTGCCGCATCTCCCGTCCGTGCCTTTGTGACAGGCCCGCTCGCCAAGGCGCGGGCGCAGGACCTCTTCCTGATGACCATCCAACCGAACCACCAGCCAAGATGAAGAGGAAGAAGAAGCGCGAGAGGGAGCCTTTTTGGAAACCTTCTTTTTGGCAGCCTCTCAGGGAGCTTTTTTGCGCCCGCCCTTGTCCGTCTTTTATCGCGCGGGACTCCGCCCTTCCGCCCCGCCCCGTTTTCGGCCCTGCCTCCCTTCGACCTCCTTGGAGAAGCTTCTCGAAGGGTGCGTGCCCTCACGCTTTCTCTCCACCCCGCTACGTCCAGGGGCCGAGGGAGTCAGTTTTTTGGTTCGGAGCCAGGGAATTATTCCCCCAAAAAGAGGCCCCACCTTCACATGACCTCTGAGCTTTGACCTGCATCGTCCCTCCTCCCACTCCAAGCACGGAGAAGTCAACGGAAGAAACAGGCGGGAAAAGCCCACCGAGCGTCCTTGTTGGTTTTTGTTTGTCCCTCCGCGGAGATCGTAACCGCACGGAGCCTGTTGAATGACGAGTGGCGAAGATGTGGTAGCGTAGATCGTGGAGGTGGCGTGGTTGCAGTGTGGTTGGCGCTGTGACGGGGATGGCGTGGTTGTTGAAATGTTGTGTTTGAAATAAAAGATAGAAAAAGAAAAACGACTGACTCAAAGTGTCGCAGCCCGGATGAATCACATAAATTCCCTCTATACAACGGGTTAGGGCGAACTACACATGCACCTACCAAGATATCTCACCTACGGGCCCTTTATGGTGTCATGCGAATTTCCACAGCCGCAACAATATATATATATATATATATATATATATATATATATATATATATATATATATATATATATGTATATATATATATATATGTATATATATATATATATATATATATATGTATATATATGTATATATATATATATATATATGTATATATATATATATGTATATATATATATATATATATGTATATATATATATATATATGTATGTATATATATATATATATGTATATATACTGAAACGCAAAAGAAACTTACCACCTTTTAAACCTTCAAATATCAACAATAACACTGCGTGTAGTAAATGTGTGAACTTATCTGTGGACAATAGTGTCCTCAGTGTCAGACAAAACGGTCACGGATGGTCACTTGAACCTTTAATGGTCACTTCATAGCACAGCTGTTGAACAGCCATTTTGACTGTCAGTGATTAGCCAAGGGGTACGGGATGATTTTAATGAGCTGCACGTGATGTCTTGATATTGGCTTTAAAAAGGCCAGTGCAAAATGGGCATTTCAATCAACATTCCACGATTGTCAAGGGATCAACGGCAGCATGCCTTAGGCATGCTGCAAGGCGGACTGAGCTACCGTGAGGTGGCACGTCACCTTGGCTGTTCACACCAGACGATATCGGCCTTGGTGGACAGAGACACCCTCCACAACTCTGCAGATGACAGACCTCGATCAGGGAGGCCAAGAGTCACCACTGCAAGGCAGGACTGGCAGATGGTCCTAAGTCAGATGGCTTCAGACATTGAGGACTGAGTGGGACAGAATCCAGCAGCAATCCATCCAAACACTGGTCGGCAGTATGCGCCGACGATGCACTGTCTGTATCCAAAACAGTGGTGGCCACACATGCTATTGAAAGGCGACTGACATTGCACCCTGTGCTGTTCTGTACTGTAGAACAAACTTATGAGATGGTGCGTATCTTGGTCAAAAACTTGACATGTCATCAATAAAATGCCAATGTTTCAATTAGCAATTGTTGGTTTGTTTTATTTTGAACTGTTACAATTTTATTACATTTCAAACAAGTGCTAAGTTTCTTTTGCGTTTCAGTGTGTATATATATATATATATATATATATATATATATATATATATATATATATATATATATATATATATATATATTGTTGCGGATTCGCGCCCGCCGGTGTGCGGGCGGCCACGTAACTCGAATCGCGGCACGTCGCCCACCGGACGGACAATCCCGTTGTGACCCTCTCGGACTAACGCCGGGAACTAGTCACGGGTGGGCCTTTCGGCCACACCACGATCGTGCCAATCGGCCCCCCGCGTGGGATAGGGTTATTCGCCAAATTCGACCTACCTAAGTACCCACACGGAGGGTAGACCGGGTGACCGCACCTCGCCGCAGGTCCACTTCGGACACGGTCCACTTTAAGCGACCCGTTCCGTACTATCGGGATAACCGAGCGGTGTTATCGTCAACCTCGACGGTTCCGATTAATTATCGGGCGTATTTAGCCCACGACCAACCCTTTACGTGAAGTAAGATGGAGATTCAATTAGAGAAAAGACGAAGCGAAACGGGAGAAACAGTTCAACATAAAGCACATTTATTCCGCGGCAAACGGAAAGCACACATATACAATCACAACAATTATGCACCAAACGCAAATGTAAAAGTAACACGACAATTCTGCACAAAAAGCAAATGCAGCAAAAGAGACACAATGCAGATCTACTACCGACTACGCGAGCACACGGCAACACTTACACAGTTTTACTTCACAGACGGCGCCGACAACACATATACTCCAAAGCAAAAGAAAAAGGGGCCACCCTCAACGATAAGGGGGGCAGACGGGCCTGGGGCCTACCGCCTACCGCGTCGAGCCTACCTGTCTGGTGATGAGCCGCAAAATGGCGGCGGCGCCCCGACTCCGCGGGCCTCGCTGGCACTGCCTGGAATGGGGTGGGAACAGGGCCCCCTTCTCACACTATCTCAGCGCGGGGGGAAACGGGGGGGGTTGTTGATGCTCGGGGGAAGGAGGATATCTGGTTGGCTTGGGTCCCGCGACGAGCGACTCCACTGCGACCTCGACCGCGTTCCCGGCCTTCCCTCTCCGCAGCTCCCCGACTCTGACACGAGCGCAGACCTCCACAAAGCTTCTTGGCTTCTCCAGCCTCTCTGGACCCCGACAGACACTCTCTCGACTGATTTCGCCGCCGCCACAACTCTCCAACTCTTTCCTCTTCTCAACTCTCTCCTCGATTCGGAAACTCAACTCCTTTAAATTTGCCCCGCGCTCGGCGCTTTATAGTCCGACAGGAGAAATCATATGCAGATTTTTGGATCAGGAACGGCTCGGGGGCGGAGCCACGCTCCCCCATTGGACGGAGGAAAAGTGGGCGTGAATCATTCTTGATCCGCGAATCTGCATATAGCGATTATACTCCGACGCGCCTGGAGGCGGGGCCAAATCGCCCCACGCTCGCTGATAGGATGGAACAGAAGTGGGCGTGAATCATTCTTGATCCGATTTCTCGGAAAGGCTGGTGTTTTTGCACCCGCTGCTCGGTGCGCGCCCTGTACGAGTCCAGTATCGGTGCCCAGAAGCGGCGCGGGAATGGCGGTGATGCGATGGTTGCGAGGGCGAGTTGTGACGGTAAAGGTCGTGGCTGTTGGCGTTGCTGTTGTTGTGAAGCGGCGTTGCGGTTGATGGTTGGTGTGTGAAAGCGGTTGTGGAGAAGGTGGATGTTGTGAAGGCGGTTCTGGAGAAGGTGGCTGTGGTTGTCGAGATGCGGTTGGTGGTGGTTGTGGTGGTAGTAATGGCGGTTGGTCCAAAATAAAGATAGTTAAAGAAAAACGGCTATCTAAAAGGGTCGCAGCCCGAATGAATGACATTTATTCCCTCTAAACAACGGGTTTGGGCTACTACACATATACTTACAGAGATATCTCACATACGGGACCTGAATGGTGGTTTGCGAATTTCGTCAACCACAACAATATAAATATATATATATATGTATATATATATATATATATATATATATATATATATATATATATATATATATATATATATATATATATATATATATATATATATATATATATATATATATATATATATATATATATATATATACAGCGGGGAGAACAAGTATTTGATACACTGCCGATTTTGCAGGTTTTCCCACTTACAAAGCACGTAGAGGTCTGTAATTTTTATCATTGGTACACTTCAACTGAGAAAGACGGAATCGAAAACAAAAATCCTGAAAATCACATTGCATGATTTTTAAATAATTAATTTGAATTTTATTGCATGAAAAAAGTATTTGATCACCGACCAACCAGTAAGAATTCCAGCTCTCACAGACCTGTTAGTTTTGTCTTAAAGAAGCCCTCCCATTCTCTACTCATTACCTGTATTAACTGCACCTGTTTGAACTCGTTATCTGCATAAAAGACAGCCGTCCACACTCAATCAATCAGACTCCAACCTCTCCACAATTGGCAAGACCAGAGAGCTGTCTAAGGACATCAGGGACAAAATTGTAGACTTGCACAAGGCTGGGATGGGCTACAGGACAATAGGCAAGCAGCTTGGTGAGAAGGCAACAACTGTTGGCCCAATTATTAGAAAATGGAAGAAGTTCAAGATTACAATCAATCTCCTTGGTCTGGGGCTCCATGCAAGATCTCACCTCGTGGAGCCTCAATGATCATGAGAAAGGTGAGGGATCAGCCCAGAACTACACGGCAGGACCTGGTCAATGACCTCAAGAGAGCTGGGACCACAGTATCAAAGAAAACCATAAGTAACACACTACGCCATCATGGATTAAAATCCTGCAGCGCACGCAAGGTCCCTCTGCTCAGTCCAGCGCATGTCCAGGCCCGTCAGAAGTTTGCCAATGACCATCTGGATGATCCAGAGGAGGAATGGGAGAAGGTCATGTGGTCTGATGAGACCAAAATAGAGATTTTTGGTTTAAACTCCACTCGCTGTGTTTGGAGGAAGAAGAAGGATGAGTACAACCCCAAGAACACCATCCCAACCGTGAAGAATGGAGGTGGAAACATCATTCTTTGGGGATGCTTTTCTGCAAAGGGGACAGGACGACTGCACCGTATTGAGGGGAGAATGGATGGGGCCATGTATCACGAGTTCTTGGCCAACAACCTCCTTCGCTCAACAAGAGCATTGAAGATTGGGCGTGGCTGCTTCTTCCAGCATGACAATGACCCGAAACACACAGCCAGGACAACTAAGGAGTGGCTCTGTAAGAAGCATCTCAAGGTCCTGGAGTGGCCTCGCCAGTCTCCAGACCTGAACCCAATAGAAAATCTTTGGAGGGAGCTGAAAGTCTGTGTTGCCCAGCGACAGCCCCGAAACCTGACGGATCCGGAAAGATCTGTCAGGAGGAGTGGGCCAAAATACCTGCTGCAGTCTGTGCAAACCTGATTAAGAACTATAGGAAACATGTGATGTCTGTAATTGCAAACAATGGTTTCTGTACCAAATATTAAGTTCTGTTTTTCTGATGTATCAAATACTTATTTCAGGCAATAAAATGCAAATTAATTATTTAAAAATCATACAATGTGATTTTCAGGATTTTTGTTTTAGATTCCGTCTTTCACAGTTGATGTGTACCTATGATAAAAATTACAGACCTCTACGTGCTTTGTAAGTGGGAAAACCTGCAAAATCGGCAGTGCATCAAATACTTGTTCTCCCCACTGTATATATATATATATATATATATATATATATATATATATATATATATATATATATATATATATATATATATATATATATATATATATATATATATATATATATATATATATATATATGCATGGCTCACAAAGTGGGTACACATACTGTTACACAAAGGGCAAAAAGAAAGTTTAGGGAAACATGAAATGCAACCCATTATGTTAATCTGCACGTATTCAAATAGCTAAATCCAAATTTTTAGACCTACAGCACGTCCGGTTTTAAAGTTACCACTGAATATATACAACACTGTAAATACACGTTCAAATTTCGAGCTTGGCATCAGCGTTGTATACGGAATCAGATGAAAAAAACAACGTAAATATTATATTTTGGGATAAGAAACAGATAATTTTTACTCTACCTTTTTAAACAAGCTCAATATGTGACAGGAAAAAGAAAAAAAACAACACATTTTGAGAGAGTCCAATGTTATAAATTACGAAGAAAACGCAGACGAGTTCAGAAGCAAAGAAAGCCACACTTGTAAGCGAAAAATAACGTTAAAATCGAATCTATTCTTTTGAACTTTTTAAAAATAATCACTTTAAACATGAAAAGAAAAACATAATTCTTACCTCTCGGATCTTCATGAAGTGCCAAAAAAATTATAGCGTTGGTTAGAATGAAGAATTATCAGACAAATGTGAGTCACCTCGTTAGGCTCGCCGTCCTCACGCTGGATTCGTACGTTACAGCTCTCGCAAAGACATGGACACGAAGACAAACGCTGCGCTCGACGGTGAATGGAAATGTGCTGAAACGCTTGCAAGTGCCTATTATATCCATCAATCGGGGAAGTTTGCAAGACAGCAAGGTTTTCTAATGCTAGCGTTATTTGCGTCCGACGAGATATGATTATTCGTACATTACGGGACTGACACGAAAATCAAGACTGGATTACTTGCGGTCCGAATTTTATTTTTCTGATCACAATTTTGATCTATATTTTTCTGCTGTTAGGCTCTGTCATATTTCCAAGAAATTAAGGGAGATTTGGAATAAAAAATCATAAGAAACATTATCAACACTGGACTCCTTATTTTCCTCGATGCAGTGGACACGAAGTGTTATGTACGAATCCATTATTTCATCAGATAGGGTAGATGCCAGAAAACCCGAATAGGGAGACAGAACATCAAAACATAAAAGAGACACCAAAGTTCACATTCTGAGTCGTCACACTCAAAATAACTGTCACATCAGAAACGTACAGTAAAATAAAATTTTTACCAATCAAACGGTAACATTTCTAAGGTAGATCCTTCTTTCTTCCCCCGCTGCTTCCAGGGCACTCGCTGCCAACCAGCGAGGGCTTGTTCACAAGAGATTCTTCTCTCCATTGGGGGAACAATTCCAGGTATGCTTTTATTCACCACAGGGGGCTTAGTAATAGAATTATGAATGAACAGGCAAACAGAGATTGTATGTCGATGGCAGGCAGAGCACTGCTACGGTTCACCAGAGGTGAAAAATTGACGCAATGTTTCCTCTACCTCCATTTTATCAGAAACTGCACCATTATTGTTAAGTCTTTCAAAAATAACAGCTTATGAAAACCAGGTGCATATAAATTAATTGTACGATGAAACTAGCTCATGTTGTCTGTAATTATGCCAAAACAAGTCTTAGCCGATGGCATAATTCTGTGTTAATGACTAAATTTCATTTAAAAGTGCCACTTCTCAGTCCAGATCAGTGGCTGTCCCATTAGAGTAGTATTCAGCGGTCTCATCATCCTCGGCATCACACACATTAAAGTTGACGTCGTCGTCAGTTACACTGGAGAATGTCACTTCTTCCTCTGATGATGCAGACTGATATTGACTGAGAAGAGTATTCAGGCATCTCATCATCTTCGTGATCACTCATCTCTTCATCTATGTCCTTGTCAATGTGATGACAAACATCTGGAACCTACCTGTCTGCCTTTAAACCATTTTAAGGTGTATTGGCCATTTGCTGTTGCTGTTGGAAGAGGAAGGATGTCTGGCAGTATTCATCAATGTCTGCTTCAGTTTCCCATACAGGGTACATACAAAAGCCACGAGGTCTGCGAACAAACTTGGGGATATGGTTGTTGACTGTCTCAGTTTGGCAAAGGCTTTCCTGAATTTATGGTCTTTCTCCAACAACGCGAATGGATGAGCTTTACCCTTGCACATAAAACTGGCTGGGTAGTCACATCCTGTGAAGGCGTTGCAATCCTGCAGTGGTGCCACACAATTCCGATCCCATTTTTCAGCAAATTTAGATACAGTTGCCGTGTGCTTCAGAATTGTTTGTGCTCATGCCAGCATTGAGCTACAGGTGAGCAGGAAGGTTGTGCTCATGTGTGAGAAGAGTGACGAGAACATCTGTGTCTGAATATTGGATACCGATATTTAACACACGTGCTTTACATGCCATACGAGCCGAGTGCCAGACTCTCTGTGGTTGCAGGCTTTGCTGGGTACCTCTTTCATCGCAATACTGCCTTACTTAACTTGATAACGATATGCCCTGTCATCCAGTCCCACAATCAATGTGTGTCCTTGGATCTGCTTGAGGTATGGTGATCTCTGCCATTCTTTAACAAGGAAGTGTCATTGGGCTGTCTTGAATTTTCCTGAGTTCTGCTCGGTTTTGAAATTTTTTGGACGCTTTTGGTCACGACCAAAGATGATGGAAGTAAATATCTGTACCTGCTGATCCTCTCATGTCCTGATCAATATCTTTAATCGATGGACTTTTGTATGTCATACAAAGTCCACTCTCTTTGTGAAGTCCAACAACCTTTCGATGACAACTTTTGTGATTCATCCAAATATTTCAGGTAAGTTCACAAGGTACCATCCATCCATTGGGACCAAACTCTGTGCAGAGCGTTGGTGCTACCTCAGCAGTCTCTTTGGCTATTGGTCACAATCCTGGACGATTGGCAACTCTGACACAGGATACCAGCAAGCTGGCACTCCTTTTGCCGTCCTCAGAAGGATGACAGGCAGAATCAACCCCACCTGCTATTAATTCAACAGCCGAGTGGGATTTTAACTCAGGATCCTAGGATTCTAAGCCCACCACCCGAACCATCAAGCCAAAACCAGGCATTCACAAGGGTACGCATGAGAAACATTGCATCAACCACACATGCATCTCGACTTTGCGGTTTTCCGCTTTTCACCCTTTCCTCCAATTTATGTATCAGTTTTGACTTGTCAGTTTTGTTGATTGACCCGTCCACATGTGCTCGAGTCAAGGGCACGGGCGTAAGAGGATAACTGAAAACCGATTCAAGATCTTAATCGCTGGTCATTCGAAGAGGTCTCTTTAACCATAATTTTGTCTCCGATAGCCATCATGTATCTTTAATGTTTGCCTGTGTCCACAAAGAGATGGGCTTTATTTGAATGCCCCGCATGCACGTCTAGTGGTGATGTTTGGATAACTCTCAATTAAAGTGATTTTTTTTTGACATTTTTGGGTGAAAAAAGCACAAGGTGGTGTTTTTCATCCCCCCCCCCCCAAAAAAAAAAATCGGCAGCAGCTGCGGCAATTAAGAAACTTTTTTAGAATCGCCACAAAATTCTGATTCAGAAATCATCCTCAAACCCTTTTGCCTTAGGGCTTAGACACATGATTAGAAGTACTGTAGTTCTTTGACTAATATGTTCACACTTCGGATAATCAGCTCAGCTCTGTCTTTTTTCCATCTATGCCCCTGCTTCCCATGTCTTTCCTTCCCAGGCTTGCTTTTCTTTAATCTAGCTTGCTCTTTTGTACAAACAGCTCTGGCCATCAGGGTTTCCATAGAGAATATACGATCAAACCAATGAGAGAATTGTATTAATAACGCTGATCTTTTGTCATTTTTAAATTTATTATTGTGTTGCATTTATAGAATTATATTTTTGGCATTTAAACGTTTCCTTCTTGCCATCTTGCATTTATTATTTGGATTATATTTATTTATTTTGGTCATCTGGCTGTGCAAGTCTGAAACTTGTGCGTGACACCCATGCTACCACTGGATTACTACATAACAATATCCACATTGAACCAATCGATTCTGGTTGGATTTAAACTCTGAGGCCAATTGAGGATTTTGTGATCTTGTCAATTTATGAAACAAGCTGTCCCTAAAGCAGCCAGGCTGCTTTTATTCATAATAGAGATTTGCACACACACCTCCCAATGTCGCTGGCTTTGTCAATAAGGAATTTTTACCCAACATGTGCGAAGCGGAAAGCGGGGTGAAGCATTTTGATTCACTCTGTCTGTCTGTCTGTCTACATACAGCAATCTATGATCGAGGAACTACTTAATTTCAATTGAAGTTTATATTTTGAACACTCTAGAACATGAATCCCAACCCGAACCTCAGTTTAGCATTACTTTGGCCCTGAAATTTGCAAAATAAGCAAAAATCCATCCTGATCACACATGTCAGAGATAAGTAAGGTTTAATTTTTTTATTATTATTATTATTTTTTTTTTCAGTCTGTCTCCCTGTCTTGCAGTGAAACAAAATTGAAAATTATTCCAAGTAGGAAACTCTGTTTTTAGGGACGTCATAAAGGACACAAACAACAGGCAGGCAGAACTAATTTAACGTGTCAGTTAGGTTGGTGTTGTAAAAGACAGTGCTTCAATGGCAGTTAACTTCTGAAAAGTTTTAATTTATTATCTTGCCAAAACGAAGTTTTTGCAAGATATGTTAGTCAGCTTGTATGTTTTTTGTTTTGTTTGTTTGTCTGTAATCACGTATAAAAAATTCTGCAGAGCACAGTTATCATTGGAAATTCTTGTAACTTCGCATATCAGAGGCCTAGAGAGGTCCCTTTCAGCGCATAAAATTTTGAAGGTCAAGGTCAAAGGTCAAGGTCACTTTGTCGCAAATCAGGGGAGTCGACGAAACCCTTATTTTTTGAGTAATTTTGATCGGATCATCTTCAAACTTCAAGGGAATATAGTTCATGGTCTGGCGCTCAGCTGATTAATTTTTGGTGGCGATTGGCCTTGACCTTCATGGTTAGCACCTCAGGTCAAACATATTTGACCCCAGGGTCAAATTTTCAAGTTTTAGGAACCATATCGTGTAGTACCTCAAATTGAACACCTCGATGAGTGCTTTCTCGATATGTCAAGCTTGAGACATTATGAGGTCATTTGGTGACGTTGAGAGGCAAACGCATATTTTTCATGGTTACTCTGTAGAACGATTCTCATCGGAATCTCTCGTCGGCAGATATTCCTCAAGGAGTCACTCCTGGTGGATAGCAGCTCTGTTCACCTCAGTGTGACCTTAAAGAAGTCACACGTGGTCACCTTTTGGCAAGACATTGTTTTTTATTTATTTATTATTATTATAATTATTATTATTAGGTCATCTCTATCATCTCAGTAGAGATGACCTAATAACCCCAGTCTCGAAGTCTGTCCGTCCGTCCGTCCGTCCGTCCGTCCACAATCGAACCGAGTGGAGACAAATAACCAATAGTGAAATGGATAGAGGTCGATGAGACATGCACAATGATATAACTTTCAAGGTCATCCAAGGTCGAGGTTAACGTCACGAGGCTGTCAAAGTTGCGAAAATCGTCGATTTCAAATCGTATCTCCTCCCTCATTTATCAAGAGAGATCAAATGTTATTAGTGATTCAGATACTATGGACTATTATCCAGAACAACACGAGCCATTTTTTTGAAATTTGCTCTCGTTCCGATTTTATAGCCCTTCAAACTTCGTTCTGATTCCCCGTATGGGCGTTCATAAAGTACGTACATACAAAAATAGAAGTATTAAAAAATTAAGAACCGGGACTCTCCGAGACAAATATTACATTTGAAGCTTTTGTCAGATTTAACTAAAACAATGGAACACAAGTTTATATGCACACTTACTTTCATTTATGACATTAACGTTGTTTTGAATGTCAATTTGTACTTTTATTTTCATAAATGACGTGCTGTGATATTAAAAGAAAAAGGTAAATTACACCGCTAGGGACTGCATTGTCATGGCTTACAAACATCGGTTCATAAGGAACTGCTGGCTTTGCAAGCGATTAGCGATGTATGAGGGGGGTGGGTGGGTGGTCACTAGCCTGCATACAGAGGGGGGTGGGTGGTCACTAGCCTGCATACAGAGGGGGGTGGGTGGTTTTGAAACCCGGAAGTAGAGCGTACATACTTTATGAACTGCCCCTATTCCAGTCTGGCACAGAGTTACTTTCGACCTCTGGCAGAGATGACCGGCACTCCCTCTCGGGGGTATTTTTATTTTTACACACCATCACAGGTCATATAGACTAGACGCATTTCTGAGAAATGTGCATCCTGGAAGCATTTTTTAGTAAAAGTTGGGAACATGGACTTTTTAACATAATTAAGGTATGCTGAATTTGATTAGCCCTGTTACCAAGCTGAATTTTGAGTTTTTGACCATCTAATTAGCATAAACAAAATGGCTGCCGAATTGACAATTTTGGGCACTTTCTTGGGACAGGCACTACTATACCATTTAAATAAATGCACATTGTTTACATGTACGCATCTTAGAAATGTCCCTTGAGCAATAGATCAAAGCTACAGGCTAATAAAATTCTTAACATGCCAAAAATCTATTGTTATGCTAATTAACTACCACCATTACCAATAAATCTATTTTCTGCTGTAACCTTGTTACTATGCATGCAAATCTGACAAATGAGATGTCGAGACCTACGTTTTGAGGGTCAAGAAAAATGAGTAAGACATATTTGAAGCATTTTAATTTATGTTTACATGGTTAGTTGGTTACCGATGTTTATTAATAAAATGTAGAAGTTAAAGTTGCTAGTCTGTAATCATGAACACTAAACAAAGTTCTATCATGCTGCTACGTGAACAAATTTCAGTCAGCATAAACAGTTTTCAGGAATGCCTAACATCTTTTAGGCAAATCACATTGTATTCATGCAAGGCAAATATCTTACTGCTGTCTGTTCTGGTTGCTCTGATGGCAATGACTGATTGAATAGTTTCCAAGAAGGTTTTATCTCTGAATTTTGATGGTGCAAGAAGAAAGCTTGGTCTGTAGCTTTTGCTTGTCTTGCATACTCATTGTCCTCAGATTTGCTGAAGCAGGCTTCGTCGATGGGTGCTGTGAATACTGGCTTGCACTTTCCACGAGTTATACTGACAGGATGCAGCTCCTCCAGGCTATTTGGCACAATCAAAGTATGTCTTGTGGATAGCTTGAGATTTTTAAGAGAAGCATCAGTTGTTTGGCTTCGTTGCCATGCTGCCATTTGAGTTGCATGGAATGTATTCTTTCCATCAAGTGTTTCATCAAGGATGTCAATTATATCACAGGTGTAGTGGATGAATTTATTTGCCTCAATGTTTGGTGGAATGATGGCACCAGTTGCTTTGTCCAATTATTTGAGAGTGCTCTCAGCCAAGGAAGTATCTACTTGCAACACCTGTTCGTAACTCAGGCAATGCCCTGCCTTGTTGAACAATCGTACTAGGTCTTTTGACCGCGTAGCTTGATGAAGAGTACTTGCAAGACCAATATGTTTTGGAGTCCATTTTTTTCCACCACTGATGCAGTAGACAAGATCTTGTGCCACACTCAGAACTCTGCTCCGGACATGTTTTTCATTGTTCCCAGGGCTATCATCTTCAATGGATGCCTGGCCACCGACGATCAGTCTCAGTAGCATATATAAACTCTCGGAAATGCATGCTATAGCATCTTCTTCACTGACAGAGAACCCTTTGTGTCCTGGAGTTTCCATCATGTCTCCATGGACTTTCAGAGCTACATGAACAAGTGAAAGGAAAATGTCATCCTGGGACTCATACTTAGGAAAGGCTAACTTTTCCTCACTCTCCTCTGTGTCTGCTTTCATCTGCAAAACTGCTGTTGGCTGGTACTTAGTGAGAATCAATACGGTTTTTCATTCTGATATACAACTGTCAAGAGGTTGAAAGAAATTGAAAATGTCCCCAAGCTGTGACTGCAACTTTTCCTTGAATGTTCCTCTTTTGCTTTGATAGGACGGCTGAATCATGGTTGAAGATTCCTCAGCTCGCTCCTTATACCTTTCCCATATATCATCCAGAAGAATCACATGTCCTTTGTCAGCTGATTGATAGAGCTCTTGGCAAAGCCATATCAAAGCAAGGTCTGTATTTGCTGACTCCTGCTTTGTTTTTGAGGTAGACCTGTTAAATGCGCTAAGACAAGGCAGATGATATTTGGCTTCAGCTGCAATTAGGTCAATCACTCCTGCCAGTCGAAGGCCAACTTTGTAGTCAAGATGTGAGGCTTGAATTATTTGATCACTCATTTGCTTAGTCATGACGGAGATCAGTCGTGCCTTCTTATTTGCAGTTTGACAGAAAATGCAAAGGCTCCAGTTGACTGGCTGCACACCTTTTTGCAATGAACGCATGTTACCACCTGGAACACCTCAACTGCAACCTGCTCCCTCTGTTGAATACTCTGTCTGAGTCCTCTGAAGATGTTCTATTTTACTCTTGTCCGTGAGGTGGGCATAGCACATTCTGTGCCACACAAGTGATACGGCTGTGGCAGAATGTAATGCATTCTCAAGACGATCAATTGAGTATGTTTTTGGAGTCCCTCAGCTTCTTTCTGCTACAGGCTGCATTCCTGAATGTTGTGAGTCCATGTTCAGTTGCTTCACTCAGGTTTTTTCTGGCTTTATGCGTTTGGCAGAAAATGCACAGACTGTAGTCTGCAGGTGTTGTCGCCTCTACAAGCTAATCACGGGATCCATTGTAGCCGGCAAACAAGAATGAATCATTAGTATAGGCCTACACAATCCCTTAACATATCAACAGTTAACTTAACAGTAAGTTGTTCACAAGTAAAATAGGTTAGCATTGTGCTGGTATAGTAGTGTCTGTCACAAGAAAGTGCCCAAAATTGTCAATTGGCAGCCATTTTGTTTATGCTAATTAGAGGGTCAAAAACTCAAAATTCAGCTTGGGAATAGATAGGGCTCGTCGAATTCAGCATACCTTAATTATGTTAAAAAGTCATGTTCCCAACTTTTAATAAAAAATGCTTCCAGAGCTTTATACAGGGCCCTTTTCGAGAAATAATTCGTCTAATAAATAATGTTTGGTTATCTTCTTAACTCTTTTGCATTAAGTACGTACCTGGATTTGTGAAAGCTCGAACTTTTATATTCCGGTATGCTCGAGCTCAGTGATTCTCAGCCAGGGGTAAATTTACCCCCTGGGGATAAAAATTTACATAGCAGGGGGTAAATATGACATGCCTGAAAATGATTCTGTAATACACTATTATGAATTATGAAAAATATTTTCGGGTTTTTTTTAGGGTCAGGAATTGATTTTTGGCCTTATTTTTTTGTTTTAAATAAGTTTTAACCTGGTTTTTTTGCACCTGGCCAAAAATAGATTTTTTTTCTGCTTTCGTTTTTTGACAAAATTGTATATATGTATGTGTGTACAAATATATATATATATATATATATATATATATATATATATATATATATATATATATATATATATATATATTCATTTCAAATTTAAGTTAGGGGTTAGGGTTAAATATTCACTCAAATGTATTTTTTTAAATTTAAGTTAGGGTGAAATACTCACTCAAATATAAGTTCAGATTAAATACGCACTTAAATGTATTTATTTAACATTTAGGTTGGGGTGAATATCCAAAAAAATACAAATACTTGTGTATGTAATTTGAAAATTGATAAGCCTCAGAAAGAGAGAGAGAGACAGAGACAGACACAGAGACACAGAGACACAGAGACACAGAGACACAGAGACACAGAGACACAGAGACACAGAGACAGAGAGACAGAGAGACAGTCTCAGTCTCGATCCTGTCCGGTTTTCATTCTGGACGTGTACACTCAGGCCTAATCAATGTGTGTGTGTGTGTGTGTGTGTGTGTGTGTGTGTGTGTGTGTGTGTGTGTGTGTGTGTGTGTGTGTGTGTGTGTGTGTGTGTGTGTGTGTGTGTGTGTGTGTGCCTCAGTGTCTGATGTGTGTGTGTATCTAATTCATTATTATGCAAAAATCAATTTCATATTTCAGTGAATGGAAAAATGTTACATTATAATTAATTCATGATTATTTCTTTTCAGATTTTGGCATGTCTAAAAAAACGTACATACCTGAATTCATATGTGCAATACGGCTTTGACTTCATTGTTAAAGATAGATAAGCCTCAGTGTGGATAAGCCTCAGTGTCTGCTATGCTCAAAAGTTATTGGAAATGGCTCATTTAAACCTTCAATACTAAAACAGCACCTGGAAGCTACACATCCTGCCCATGCATCTGATGACCGTGCTACCTTTGAAGCAAAGAGAGCTAGGTTTAGGGCTACAGGAACACTGCCAAAACATGGCTTCGTATCTAACACGAAACCAATGCTTGCAGCTTCCTATCACGTAGCACAGCGAATAGCAAAGGCAAAGAACCCTCACGACATTGCCGAGAAGTTGATTAAACCTTGTGCCTTAGACATGGTTGAACATGTATGTGGGAAAGAAGCAAAACAGAAGATTCAAGACATTCCCCTTTCTAATGACACAATTCATCGGCCTATTCGTGAAATGTCTCAAAAGATATTTGTCAACAAGTTATTGAACAGATCAAATCTAGCCCAGCAAAAATTTCCTTGCAACTTGATGACTCCTGTGATGTTGCTAATTTTTCACAACTGCTTGTTTTTGTCCGGTACATATGTGGAAAAGAACTGAAGGATAAATTTCTCTTCTGTGAAACTCTCCAACAAACCACAAAGGCTGCTGACACATTGCAGAAAATAGAAGACTTCTTTGAAAGGAACAATCTCACATGGGATATAGTTGGTTCAATTTGTACTGATGGAGCCCCAGCCATGATGGGAGTTAGATCAGGCTTCACTGCACTTGTAAAACAAAAGGCACCCCATGTGATAACAATGTATTGCGTTCTTCACAGATAAGCATTAGCTGCAAAAACCCTTCCTGAAAATCTGAAAATGGTTTTGCAGAAAGTTATTGAGGCTGTTAATGTCATTCGTGCCCAAGCACTGAATCACCGTTTGTTCAAAGGTTTTTGTGATGAGATGGGCTCTGAGCATTCAATTCTTTTGCCTCATCCTGAGGTGAGGTGGCTCTCACGTGGACTTATTCTTAACCGAATGTTTGAGCCCCATACTGAGGTCGAGATTTTTCATCGTGACCGGGATTCAAAGCTATAGGAAAAGTTTGCGATTCAAAGTTCATCGCCTCTTTTGGGTACCTCTCAGATATATTTACCCATATCTCATATCTCAGATATCTTAACCAAGTCAACAAACAACTCCAGGGAAAATCAGTAACCATCGTTGAAGCAGGTGAAAAGATGAAAGCATTGCAGACAAAGCTGGATTCATGGGCACGAAAAGTTCATCAAATTTTTTTTGCAAATTTTCCAAACTTAGAGAAGAACCTGGTGCGTTACCTGAAATAAATGAAGACATCACAGCACATTTGAGCATCTTGAAGCATGACTTCACTGGCTACTTTCCAGAAGACATGATACCTCCAGAAAGATGGATATTTAGACCTTTAACCACTGATCTGTCATAAATGAGAGATGACAACCCAGCAAAAGAGGATCTGATTGATCTTCAGTCCTCTGCTCGTCTTAAGGAAGAATTTGATAGAGTTGGTGTTGATTTCTGGATGAAACTTACAGATTCATTCCCACTTCTTACTCAGCGAGCCTTCAAAGTACTTGTTCCCTTTGTCACCACATATCTATGTGAATCAGGTTTCTCTACTTTAGTAGCAATGAAGACAAGGCCATGGAACCGCCTGAAAGCCGATGATGACATGAGGGTAGTGTTGTCATCAACAGCGCCTCAAATAAATAAACTGATTGACTCAATGAATCAGCACAGTTCCCATTGATAATTATGCTTCTGGTATTTTTGTTTGATCTTGTTTGATATAAGTGGACTGCATGGTCTTTTTTTTCTTTCCTTTATCAAAGTTTATTTTGTGCAAAACCTTAATAAAGTTGTTCCATCTTCATTTTTTTCTGTGCCGCTATGCCGGCTATGCATTTTTTTGCATGGGAGTAAGGGGGTAAATGGCGAAATACATCAAGCCAATGGGGTAAATGACAGAGGAAGGGTTGAGAATCACTACTCTCGCTTGTTCTGAATCAAATCATATGAAGCAGAATTTATTTGCACCAAATACTAGTACTTTTTTAACCCCCCCCCCCTCACCTGAGTTTGAGGTGGGTTGGTGGGGCATGGGGGGCATTTTGTGCCCATCCAAAGTTACTCTGAGGGCATTCATTTTCTACATTGTGTGGATTCCAGTCACGTGTACAACAGACCATAAAGGAGCAAGTATAGGAGCTGTCATTCAGATGTTTTACTCAAGCTATTTTTGCCTTCCAACAAGCTTCTCTGGGCAGCTGTCCACTGCTGCTTCGGCTACTTGCCTCTGACATCTATTTTTGGAAGTCATGTGCATACATCTTGGTAACTGGTGTTCCCCACCATCTGTAAAATGCATTTAAACTGAAACATTTTTGTGCACCGCTACATGAACTTTTCGGCCATTTGAAGATTACAATACAAAGTCGTTATGCTTGCAATGAGCAAATGTCCCATGCTGCAAAGTTTATGGTTACCAACAGATAATTGGTAACCCCACCTCCCCTACCCATCTGCACACTCCTCCTCCTCTCCTTCCTTGCTCATCCCTTGTCTACAGATAGCTGAGATAGTAGTACACCACACCACAACGTGTCCGTATTTGATGTTGTACTTGCAAACAGGGCCTGCTTTGAAGCTTGTCAGTAACATTGGATATAATTTGTATACATGTCATATTGCTAATGGGAAGCTGAAATTTCTAATTGCTAATGCTAAAGGCATTTGGGTTTTTCTTGTGTATTTTTCATATCTCAGCAATAAAAAACAATTATGATGAGCATTGAATGTGTTAGCTCCTGATGTACTGGACCAGTCGGTGTACCTGATTGGTCACAGTATAGTAATACCTCGCTTCCCGCGACCCTGTAAAATGCGGATTCGCTATGAAGCTCTTTGTTCTGGAGAAATGTTTTACGAAAAACAAAATAAACTAGAACGGGCACTCAGTAGAGCGCATACCTTCGCCAACGCTACATTTTGCCCCCCCCACCCCCCCCCCCCAGAAACCGTTGATTGTGAGGGTATTTAATCCCATACCACATCTGCCATCTCATATGTGTTATGATGGCCTGACCGGATAAGAACTCTGATAAGAACTGACCGTGTTATGA
The DNA here is from genome assembly GCF_056783735.1 of Eptatretus burgeri. Classification (NCBI taxonomy): domain Eukaryota; kingdom Metazoa; phylum Chordata; class Myxini; order Myxiniformes; family Myxinidae; genus Eptatretus; species Eptatretus burgeri. Next base: position 25,852,856 of record NC_140965.1, read on the forward strand.
CTAAAACCGCACATTTTGCAATGTCGTTGACCCCCCCCCTGACCTTTGACTCCCAACCGCTAATAAGGGTTATTACGTCATTGTGTCATGTCACATATCACAAGATGGGGCATTGAATTCTGAACATTTTGGCATTAGTTGCATGCAAATTGGATACAAATTGAACGCGCTATGGTAAAAAGACGAATTTGACCTTTTCATGACCTTGACCTTGACCTTTGACCCGATCGCTCCCAAAATCTAATCAAATGGTCCTCCGATAATAACCAATCATCAACCAATTGAAGATGACCAAATTTGCTGCGATTCAGTTCAATACTTTTGGAGTTATGCGAATAACAAACAAACACACATATTCACAAATAAATAAATACACAGCGATCAAAACATAACCTTCGCAACAAAGTTTGCGAAGGTAACTAGAAGGGCACTTGGTAGAGTGCTTACCCCCACCGTGCAATGCCTGATCAAAAAGAACATATCGGGTCCAATCAATATATCGTTTTTAGCCCATCTCTCAATGGTGAAGAATCACTTTAAAATTATGTAATTCTCGTATCCAGATCCAGATTCGGATCCTCACCAAAAATCGAATCCATTCGTCCTTACCACACACCCAACCTGGCTACCAAGTTTCGTCTGAATCCGTCCACAACTTTTTCAGATATCATGCTATATATTGGTTTAGCACTGTCTCAATGGTGAAGAATCGCTTTAAAAATTCGAGGATCCAGATCTGGATCTTCACCAAAATCTAATCAGTTCGTCCTTGTCACAAACCGAACCTGTCCACAAAATTTCATCCGGATCCGTCCACAACTTTTTGAGATATCCTGCGGACAAACAAACAACCAAAGAAACAAGATGTTGTGCAGAGCACGACACTTGCAAAATCCATAAAACAAATTTGAGCTCAAAAAGAATTGGTGTTTGAATTCAATGAGCAAATATGCAACTCCTCTTCAAATTTCAAGTCAATGGGATGAAAATTGACAATCTTAGAAATTTGACCTATGTTGTCCTTTTGGCCTTTGTTGACCTAAAAAATAATTGGTGGTTTAATTTAGTGACCTGATATGCAAATCCTCTTCAACTTTCAAGTCAATGAGATGCAAATTGAGGATTTTAGAAATACCACCTTCGTTGGTTAATTTAGTGACCTATGTTGACCTTATCACCTCAAAAACAATAGGCTTCTTGCTTATGACAAGCTCTACCATGTGAAATTTAGTGAAAATCGATTTAGAATTGTGACCTGCAGGTGATGGACAGACAGAAGCAACATGCAAGAAGTCATGGACTTAGGGTGGCTGGTTCATGGTTTCAGCGCCCACAAGCTCATCGCTGGACTTGGTATTCCAACGCTGGCGGTGTGGCAAAGGAGATTGACCATGTCCTCATTGACGGTCGTTGGAGGATTATCCAGAACTGCAGGGTCTACCGGAGTGCTCAGTTCTTCAATACTGACCACAGGCTTGTTGTAGCAACTCTAAAGCTGCACCTTAAATCCTGGAGAATGGTACCATCCCAGCCTAGGCTGGATGTTGGCAAGCTCAGGGATAAGAGAGTAGCTTTGGAGTTTGCGAACAGGCTGAGTGGACACTTGGGGGGTCTGGGTGCTTTGGGGGGTCCTGAAGAGTTGTGAAGTGCCTTCAAGACCACCGTCCTTGATGTTGCCGGTGGATGTCTTGGAGCTCACCGCAGGGCAAAGAAGAATTTTGTCTCTCAAGGGACACTGGATACCATTGACCAGAGTCGCAGGGCCAGGCTGAATGGCAGAGCTGAGCTGTTCAGGGAGCTGAGGCGTAAAACTGTACGTGCACTGAGGGTGGACAAGGAGGCCTATGTGCGAGGAATCTGTGAGGGGGTAGAGCATCACCTGTGGACAGGTGATTCTCGTCCCGCTTACAGGGGAATCCGCGCATTGCGTTCATCCAAGCCCATCCCTCGGAGCACTGCAGTTCGAGCGGAGAGTGGTAGGCTCTTGACAGAGGAGTCTGAAGTGAAGGCCCGCTGGGCCGGTTACTTTGAGCGGTTGTACCAGGCTGATCCCCCAGCTGTCGAGTTGGACATCAATGGTGTTACAATCCCTGTTGCTGACCCTCGAGTCAACTGTGGTCCACCTTCGCTTGTGGAAACACGGGCTGCGGTGAACCAGTTGAAATGGGGCAAAGCTCCAGGCATCTGTGGCATCCTTGCTGAACTTCTCAAGGCTGGTGGAAATGCTGCACTCGTGTCGTTGCATGCAGTTTTGTGCTCTGCCTGGAACAGGCATCATCCCAACTGACTGGAAGAGGGGCCTTGTTGTCCCTCTCTGGAAACGGAAGGGTGATCGCCAAGACTGCAACAACTACCGAGAGGTGACGCTGCTCTCAGTGCCGGGCAAGGTCTTTGCTCGGATAATTCTTGATAGGGTTCGCCACCATCTGCTTGAGCACCAGCGTCCAGAGCAGTCAGACTTTACACCAAAGAGGTCAACGATTGACAGTATCCTTGCCCTTCGTATCCTCACTGAACGCAGATGAGAGTTTCGGCAGGGGCTGCTTGCAGCCTATGTTGATCTCTGTAAAGCGTTCGATTCAGTGAATCGGGATGTCCTCTGGAGGATTCTTGGTCTTCGTGGGGTGCCACCAAAACTGATCGATCTGATGTCTGAACTCTACTCTGGTACTGAGAGTGCTGTGAAGTGTGGTGGTACCATCTCTGACTTATTTCCATTTGTTACTGGAGTTCGTCAGGGGTGTGTACTGGCCCCCACACTTTTCAGCACTTGTATGGACTGGATTTTAGGGAGGATGTCGGAGAGATCTAGCTGCGGTGCATCGTTTGGGAATGTCAAGATCTCGGACCTTGATTTTGCAGATGATGCAGTCATCTTTGTTGAGACTTTAGACATCCTTTTAGGGGCCCTCGAGGTGCTGAATGAGGAGTCGGAGCCGCTGGGATTACGGGTTTCTTGGGTCAAAACTAAGATCCAGGTTTTCGGTGACATCTTGGATGCTGCTGTCCTGTCTGTGTCTGTTTGTGGTGAGGATGTTGAGGTCGTGGAGAGATTCACTTACCTTGGCAGTGATATTCATGTCTCTGCTGGCTGCGAGTCAGAGGTCAATAGACGTCTGGGTCGGGCCTGGGGAGTCATGGATTCACTGGATCATGGGGTGTGGCGCTGCCGGTACCTGTGCGGGAGGACGAAAGTCCGAGTCTTCAGGTCCTTGGTACTTCCAGTCTTGCTATATGGATGTGAGACTTGGACTCTCACCAAGGATCTGAGATGGAGACTTAATTCCTTTGGTACCAGGTCTCTTCGGAGAATCCTTGGCTATCGCTGGTCGGATTTTGTCCAACGAGCGGTTGCTGAGAGAAACTCGGATGAGATTTGTTACCTGCATAGTCCGTGAGCATCAGCTGCGGCTGTATGGACATGTGGCTCGTTTTCCTGACGCTGATCCTGCTCACCAGATTCTCTCAGCGAGGGAGTCTCATGAGTGGAGGAGGCCAGTGGGCCGACCACATGCCTCGTGGTTGCAGCAGGTTGACCATCATCTCAAGGAGATGGGGATGGGCCTGGCATCTGCCTGGAGGATGGCCAGACGGAGGCCCCTGGAGTACTGGCGGAAAGTGGACGCAGCGACGCGCTGTTCTGGCACATGCTCCCATACCTGACCTGACCTGACCTGCAGGTGATGGACAGACAGACAAACTTGATTGACCAATATACTTGAAAAATATTTGATTTTGCAAGTAACAAACAGACAGACAGGGGAGAAAACACAACCTCCTTCACCTTCAGTGGCGGAGGTAATGAGGACAAGAAAGCATCTTAAACGCAAAGCCCATCCTCGTCTGCTTTGTACTGTTTTGTTGTGGACACACACTTAAGCTCAAATCTATATATTCGAGTAGCCTGATTTCTCTGTCCGCCCCTGTGTTTGCCACACACTTTTCACTGTGACGTCATTATGGCATTTCATCTGGGACATCATTGCGGTGCTACGTTTCGCACTTGGCCTGTGGGCGTGCACGTCATCCTGATGTCCAGCACTCAACTCGTCCCGTCGCTTCACTGATGACAGTTGAACACTATAACATATATCTGACTTTCTGACATCCATAGGCGACGGGCTTATTGCCAGACTCTTGGCGTCAGGATGACAGATTTAATAAGATTCCCATGTAGTAAGACGGCGATAAGTCTCGTGCTCGGCCAGATCTTTACGGTGGTATGTTTTTCATGACTCGATGAGAATTGCATTTTCAACTTGGGGGAACAACAACGAAGTATCGTGTCATCCCTGGAAACGTAAAACAAATTAGTGTCTTGTTTTTTTGCTGAATAAGTCTATATTATGAAAGTTAACGCTGGGTTGTTCGCAATCAACAAAACGTTTCTGGAATAAAAAAAAATATGTTGCAAATATTGACACTCGATAGATTGCTGTATTACTGGACTGCAACATATATTTAAGTAATGCAGTTCAACGACCATCGGTGAAGTTATTGGTTCAATGTAAGTGGTAAATATATAAATGAAGACACACGGAAGGGATTGACATAACCTGGCCGGCTCAAGCTGCACAGCGGCAGTGGCTGGGCTAATGAGAGCCATTTATACTTACTATGACACTGCCCTTTGACATTTTGACCCAATTATTAATTACGAGCAAATACCACCTGTCACTTCGCTGAAAGGGGCCTCGAGGGGGAGAGAAAGAGAGGGTTGGGGAGTGAGATGAGGGAGGGGGGAGAGAGTGAGCTGAGAGGGAGGAAGGGGAGAGAGAGAGAGAGAGAGAGAGAGAGAGAGAGAGAGAGAGAGAGAGAGAGAGAGAGAGAGAGAGAGAGAGAGAGAGAGAGAGAGAGAGAGAGAGAGAGAGAGAGAGAGAGAGAGAGAGAGAGAGAGAGAGAGAGAGAGAGAGAGAGAGAGAGAGAGAGAGAGAGAGAGAGAGAGAGGCAGAGAGAGAGAGAGGCAGAGAGAGAGAGAGGCAGAGAGAGAGAGAGGCAGAGAGAGAGAGAAAGGCAGAGAGAGAGAGAGGGAGAGAAAGAGACACGCAGAGAGAGAGAGACTCAGAGACAGAGAGAGGCAGAGAGAGAGAGACGCAGAGAGAGAGAGACTGAGAGAGAGAGAGAGAGAGAGAGAGAGAGAGAGAGAGAGAGAGAGAGAGAGAGAGAGAGAGAGAGAGAGAGAGAGAGAGAGAGAGAGAGAGAGAGAGAGAGAAGAGAGAGAGAGAGAGAGAGAGAGAGAGAGAGAGAGAGAGAGAGAGAGAGAGAGAGAGAGAGAGAGAGAGAGAGAGAGAGAGAGAGAGAGAGAGAGATATATAGATATAGATAGATATATATATAGGGGGACTGAGGAGGGAGGAGGAAGGAGAATGAGGAGGGAGGGAGAGGGACCGAAGGGGGAGGGACACGTCCGGAGATTGAACTTTGTCCGTAGAGCGGCAGAGAGGCAGAGGGAGGCAGAGGCAAATACACAGAGAGAGGCTGGAATTTAAACTGGAATTGGATAGTTTACCTAGAAGCTTTGGTGATCTATGGGTACATAAATATTGGTAGAAAGGTGTCGGCATTATGGACCTGATGCCTTCCTCCTGTGTTGAATTTTCTTTTGTTACAGTCGAGAGAATTGGCCAACACATACACATGATGTCATGCGTTTAGGCATTTGACGTTAAATATTATTAATTTTGGGAGGGTGACACGCGCAAAAATAATTTATCGGTTAGTCGTTGGATTAGAATAACCTAAGCTCTTTTCTTATTGCTAAAATCAACTTTCCAGGGCCGTTGGTTGGATAGAGGTGATTATAAACTGTGGTTGGCTGCAGATAAGAAAGGCATTCACCGAACGCACTGTGGATTGTGCAAACAAAACGTGTGTTTGATATGCATAATGTGGGTCAAGCGGCTGTAAAGATCCATGTGGCCAGAGCAAAGCATGGAAGCCAGATAGCCGATGCGAGAAATGTGGCTGGAAAGTGACTTTCTTACTAAAATCCTGGGGTAAAGTTGTTCTTTACATCAATCGATAGCCCTCAACTCCCTAAAGATTTGATCAAAAGTTCTCCACGAGCTACTCGCCAGTTTTTCGGAAGGAGAAGGAAACGACCTGAGTGCAGCATCACACTTTTTGGTCCAGAATTAGGGGTAGGGGAAAGTAACGAGTCAGTTACTGGGAAATGAAAAGTGATATTTTGAGAAATATGCATTGGTTAGTTTTATCATGAGTTGGCTTTAGTAACGGCATGAAATCAGTCATGAGGTTACGAAAGGTCATTAATTTATGTCATCATTCAAGATTGTAATGTTCTCACTTACCATCGTCCATGGCCAGATATTTCGCATTTGAAATGGACCGATGCAACATTTTTTTTTTACATCAATGAAAAGTCTCACCCCAAGAGATTGTTTTGAGAAACGTATAAGTTTATGAGGAGTCATAAAGATGACACTTACTGATTATAATTTGCCTATTTCTCAGAAAACACCTCGGGTAGATCACGACTTATCGATCACAGGCAGAAGACACAGATAGGACGACAGAACGAATGTGGGACAAGAATATGGTGTAAATATAATTACAATGTCACATCATTGGTACTCAACCAAAATATTTCTCATGTTTATGAAGAAAGATTTCCAATTAGTTTTGAATGGTCTCGTACAAACAAACACAATCGATACGGCTATTGAATTGCAAATAGAAGAAGAATTCACCGCTGTAGAATATATGCCGAGATGAATCGTCTCGACTCTGGCTGGTCATTTAGGCTAATTAGGAACCACGTTGAATCAGTGCCGAAACTAGAGGGGGAGCACTCGGTAGAGTGCAAAACCTCCGCCACCAATACTGCGAGGTCACTCAAGTGAACCTGATATCCTATTAATTCAATTTGATGTCAACAGTGCTCACAGAGTTATAGTTTGCAACTTTCCCTTTTACTTTTAACTTTTACATACTCAATTCATTCGTCATAACTAGATTCTTTGAGACAGAAATTGATTTTACGTGGGTATATCCAGCTGAATTTCCAAAATCAGCCGCAATTATAATTTTGGCATGTTTTTTGTTGGAAATCATTACGAACATGTCAAAATGCAAAAATAAAAATCGAAATTTTGTTGAAAAAAAGTTGCAAAAATTTTTTTTTCTCTAACAATTTTTTTTTGGGGGGGGGGGGGGTTGGAAATCACTTAAAACATGTAGAAATGCAAAAAAAAAAAAAATTCAAATATTTTTTCAAAATGGCCGCCATAGCGGCCATATTGGATTTTGGACCAAGTCCAAAATCTAATGGCATGATCCTTGGACCATACCTCATCCCCCCACCAAGTTTTGTCAAAATCCGTCGAGGAGTTTTTTCCGTAATACTGTTCACAAACAAACAAACAAATAAATAAAAACCAATGTCACCCGCAGGGTGATCCGTATCTTGCCAAAATGTGACCACGTGTGACTTCTTTAAGGTCACACTGAGGTGAACAGAGCTGCTATCCACCAGGAGCGACTCCTTGAGGAATATCTGCCTACGAGAGATTCCGATGAGAATCGTTCTACAGAGTAACCATGAAAAATATGCTTTTGCCTCATAACGTCACCAAATGACGTCATAATGTCTCAAGCTTGACATATCGAGAAAGCACTCATCGAGGTGTTCAATTTGAGGTACTACACGATATGGTTCCTAAAACTTGAAAATTTGACCTTGGGGTCAAATATGTTTGACCTCAGGCGCTAACCATGAAGGTCAAGGCCAATCGCCACCAAAAATTAATCAGCTGAGTGCCAGACCATGAACTATATTCCCATGAAGTTTGAAGACGATCCGATCAAAATTACTCAAAAAATAAGGGTTTCGTCGACTCCCCTGATTTGCGACAAAGTGACCTTGACCTTTGACCTTGACCTTCAAAATTTTATGTGCTGAAAGGGACCTCTATAGGCCTCTGATATGCGAAGTTACAAAAATTTCCAATGATAACTGTGCTCTGCAGAATTTTTTTATACGTGATTACAGACAAACAAAAAAAAAACCATACAAGCTGACTAACATATCTTGCAAAAACTTCGTTTTGGCAAGATAACAAACAGAAAGGGGTGAAAACAGTAACCTCCGATCTTCGATGGCGGAGGTTAATAACTCACGTGGACCAGCATCCAGCACTCACAGATACACTCCCGTGAGTGGGAACAACAGGAAGCAATGAGTCTGCTTACCAAGTTCAGCTGCAATTATAAAATGAAAAGAATAACAATGCCAATTGGTGAGGGTAAATAATAATTAGTCTTAAGTGGGCTCATGCCAACACCATCAATATGGGTATGGAATTGTTTGTAGCCTGGTGTTGGCTTTGTGGTGAGGGTGGCTGGCTTGGGATCTTAGGGTCCCGAGTTTGAGCCCCTGTCTCGTTGAATTAACACCAGGTGGGGCTGACTCGTCCTGTCATCCTTCCGAGGTCAGCTAAATGAGTACCAGTGTCCTTGTAATTGAGGCACATCAGCGGCACAGCCGCCACTCAGCCAATAATGCTACCCACAGCCTTGTGTTGCATACGGAGGAGGAGGAGGGCGAGGACGACGATGACGACGCGGTTCTATGTCGTTAACCACAGATTCCGTGTCGTCGCATCCAAGGCAAGTGCACATCTCTGTGCATGCAAGTTTGTTCTTGTAGCACGAATAGGAGTCCCTGTGGGTGCTGTGGGTGGTATCCAAAAATGTTTTTTTTCTTGTAGTAGCAGTGGACAACATGCAAAACGTGTTTGGGAGCAGGGGCACTTGTCCATAGGATGGCCAATTCATTGTTTTTGCATTGTCCATCCATGTCCAATTGGACTCGGCACGACACGTTCACCTGTCGCTCTCATGCCTGCTAATGAATAGCGAGCGGCCTGGTAATTTACCGTCGTGTGTGTAAAAGCATCGAGTCAGACGTTGGTAACAAGGCCCTTTCTGGGTTAATGATGTACGGAAACGTGAAGGAGAAGGCAAGGAGGAGGAGGATTGCTGGGTGGAGGCAAAACAGTTTGTACAGTTCATGTTGTCACAAGGATATCCATCCAGTTCGCTGACAAATGCTTCAAACTCAGAAGGTAACATCAGACAGCAGGTCAAACTCTCAGCTGATCTGGGCAAACAGCTTCTCGTAGCTGCCATTCTTTGTGATGATGCCAATGGTTGTTGCTTTCCTTTCCCATTAAATTTACTGGTCGTATCACATGCAGTGAATTTGTGAAGTCAGATCGGAAATCTGCACATACCAAGGCTGACGGGTGCTGATACTTTAAGCAGGTTGAGGATGCGACGGTACCCTTGAAACCACTTCTTAAAAGAACCCAACACTGAAGATATTCAAATGGCCCAACAGTAACATTGCCATGTCACTATCCGGACTCATCACGAAGACATCGACTCTGGACTTCACCACCCGCTTGACATGGAGAATGATCTTCATGGCTGCCTCCTCCTGATCGGAACACAGCTCAGGGATGACACTTATACACATTATCCCATCAATCACATATATCTTGTTGCACCCTATTCCTTGAGAGAGGGAGACAATGTCCTGCAAGGTTCTGGCATTGACATGTTGCCAAGCCTGGAATTTACTCTGAGACCATTTTTGTTTTCACCACTCATTAGAAAGTTCTTCCAATGTAACGGCAGTTTTTGGTCACTGTTATAGATATGGCGAACCTGCAATCCTGACGTAGAATGACGCTCGTGCTCAGCAGCTTTGATGTTCAGAGCAGGATATCGGTCACACACCAAGTCCATACGGCTGTGTTTACTAGGTTGAGCACAGTGCACAATCTGGCAGAGTATCAGGATGGCCAACTCATGGAAAGTGCCTGGGAGTTGAGGCAAGGCTTAAATGTGCACCAGCCCCTTGATTAGAGCACTTCCAGAGAAAACTTCTTCATCTGCAAGGAAATCAATGTTGTATTACTTTTCAATGTACCTCAGTAGTGCTGACTTGTCTGTTTTTGCGAGCGTCCCACTCATTGATACGAGGGGGATTGGTACAGGTCCAAGTGGGTGGGATATAACATTGCATCGATCAACCTTGCACTTCTTTGTGACAACCATCAGGCAAGCAAAGTGCTTGCCCAAGCTTTCCAACACAACTTTCTTCCCCTTTGATCTGACCGTTACCCTTTTTAGATGATTGCTGAAGGTGTTCAACTTAGCTTATTGATGGAATCGTGGAAGTCGGTTTCACCTGTCAGAATGCGCGTGGCAATGAATGAATCGCAGGCCTGCTCACCAAACTTCTGAGCAGTGTTTAGATCTGAGGCAATATCCGGTGATGCCACCACACCAGAGCTTGTAATCAGCAGGTCACTGATCATTTATTGGATTAACCATCTGTTGGATGCAATCAATGATTCTTTGGACATCCCTCTCATTTCTCCACTTGGCTGCGATGTCGAGGTCCTTCCGATTCTGTGACTCAGCAAGGTCGCCAGCCATTTTCTCACGTTCTCGAACAATTGCTGCTCATTCACAACCTCATAGCACCCAATGACAAACAGAATTGTGATTGAGGATGAACCCACCTCTGCCCCCAACTGGTTTCAAATCCCTATTGCCATCTGTTCAATCACCTGTTGACACATGGTGGCAGAAAATCCATACTTGTCATTCTGCTGAACAATTCACTGATAATTAATCATTGGCGATCAAATTGTAAATCGTGGGATGTGGTTTTGATAAAGTTACCATCTCAAGCAAGTAAGGTGGCAAGTACTGAGAATAATTGGTGTGGAAAGATCAGCAGCACTCGTAAAAGTTGCTGACACTTTAACTTGGCTTACTGCTGATGATGATAATTCGGCTGCAGCTGTAGAGTCATTCGGCTTTCCTTCCTGGGTGATACGCTTTGTATCAATGAATTACCTGTAGCATTTGGGGTGGTAACTGAGACCAGAGTCCTTGACGTCCTCAAAAGATTTGTCCAAATTAATGACACATGATTGAGCAATTTGATAGTCAACACCACTTAGTTAAATTCATTTCTCCCCCGCCTGGCAGAAGTTATCCCAAGTTTTTGAGAAAAATACCTGACCTCACTCCAATTGTTCAATTCGCAGTGAATAATACAATGACTCGAAGACATTTTGAGAGAATTTAGTTGAAAATAACCACCCAATCTGCAAAAGTCGGAACGAAGTATGTCATGTTGTGAAGCTCGGAGCAATCGAAAATGGGATTTTCTCCTTGGCTGATATTACCATGACGTCACTGTTTTCACAGCACAGGACGACTTTTAAAACAGTCCGCAAAAACGAAGTAGGGCAGATTTCAAACGGAAAATGATAATAAAAAATATGACCGCGTGTCCTGAAATTCACCTGGATCAGGAGCACCAGTCATTAAAACCATACGTGGACCCCCTTAGACCCTGATAATTTTGTTTTATGCCGTGAACAAACTTTGGTACGTCATGGGTGATAAAGGTTGTGGTCAAGTTTCATCAAAATCGTGTGCGTAGTTTTGTAGAAGGGAGCAAATACCTATTTTTGGGGGGGGGGAGGGTCAACCTCCCGCCCCCCACTCTCCAGGAGACCCCCTTAATGAGTGTGGATTTTGATACGTTCGATACACTTTGGGACATCACAGGTGATGAAGGTCAAAGGGCGGAGGAGTTTCTTGTGAGCCAATGGCCATCCATATCTAGTGCCCAACTGTGTCTGCGGACATCCTCCTGCATTTGGGTTACTTTTTTTAAGGAGGATGGTGGCAGGATTTGCACTTTGGCCACTGTAAAACACTTCAGTCTGCAAAACCCACATATGCAAAGAAAACTGAAAACCCACTCTGTGGGAGTACCTCCTATTCTGCTGCCCTTTACAGGGTAGCTTACCCTAACAGCTCATGGAAGACCGAGGTACAACTGACAGTCGGGCAAACGTCGAGGAAATGAATTACAAACCGGATTGAAGAGCGCTTGAAAGGGAGGAAACTGAAAATAACAAGTAAAATGGTTGAGCTTGTTAAGGTTAATGGTGTTGCTTAAGATCATGGATCAGAATTAGGGATTGAAAGAGGTGGTGGTGCATTGCTTGCTTGAAGTCCTGGGGGGAAGAGCAAGACAGAACAGCCTGTGGGGGCACATTCTATAGATGGGAGAATGAGGAATAGAAGAGTTGATATTTGGTTAAATTGTCCTGGAAAATGTTTGACGCAGCCTGAAAATGCCCTGGAATTTCAGATAGGCCAATGTGTATGAACCCTGCCTTGATGTATTAACTTAGCAGACTTAAAAGATTCGGTCGTTTCAGGTTGCCATTAAGAGTTGCTAGCTACTCTTAATATAGGAAGTCTCTTTGAAACTGCAGATATTCCTTCTCTTGGAATGTTTGTGACTGATACATTTGGCACATGCATGATGCTTATCCATCAATAAAGTAACATCAAATACCGTAGTACTCTTCAGATGAAAAAGCGATTGTTATCAACAAAAACCCCTGAATTTGTCGTAACGGCATCCGGTTCTGTGGAACGTCTGACAAGAAAACTTGTGTGGGACGTATCTGGATTGAGAATCCTCGGCAATTGTGACTTGCTGTCAACACTTGTTCTTACCTCCTGAGCTATGAAGATAACCAGTAGCAGCAGCCATATTCAACAGCAGATCTACATATGTTCCAAATAATTCCGCTTTCACACTTTTAATATTTACTGTCTCATTAGATGTCTTTCATTCCAGTTCTTGTATCTGGTGAACGATTTGCACTTGTACCTATTGTGACTTTGTCAAATTACATTACATCTTTTTGCATGAAAATAGGACCACCCATCCTGAAACTCACCTGGATCATGAGCAACAGTCACTCAAACCCCCCCCCACAGATCCCCTTAATGAGTGCAGATTTTGATGCAGTCGATACCCTTGAAGGTTGTGGTGAAGTATGATCAAAATTGTGTGTGTAGTTTTAGAGAGAGACAGAGACAGAGACAGAGACAGAGACAGAGACAGAGACAGAGACAGAGACAGAGACAGAGACAGAGACAGAGACAGAGACAAGAAAACAAAAAAAAAAACTACTTTTTGGGGTGGGGCGGGGGTGGTTAACCCCATATGTGGTCAATACACCTTCGTTAGGCATCAGATATGAAGCTTGTGGTGAAGTTTCACCAACATCGTGTGTTGGTAGAAGCCATAATGACTAAAGTATTTACTGACTCACTCACTCACTCACCTTTATACACTGCCTGATCGCATAAGCTCACCTGACTAAAGTCCAGATGAGCGAAAAGCACGATGGTCAGTGAGGTGGTGAAGCCCTGAAGCTATGAAGCTGTCCGTCAGTCTGTGAAGACTGTTTGGCTATTCATCACATCCTGTTTGAACGTCAGCTGCAGACTACATGAACGTCTATAAATTAAATACTATTGGAATGTTCGTTTCAGAGCGAAGCTCTGTGACTACATGTCTATTAATTACATACTGTTTGAACGACAATTGGACCCTGACTTCACACACACATACGTCTATTAATTATGTACTATTGGCATGTACGTTTTGATGGTTTAGACTGCTGAGACCCCTTCAACCGTTGAAGACCCTTTAAGATTCCCAAGACCCAAAAGATCCTGAGTATCAAAAAGTCACCGAGGACCCAGAGGACTAAAAAGACCCGTGAGACCCTTTAGACCCCTTTGACCTAAACACCATTTTGACCCCTTCCACCCTTCAGACAGATTAGATAGTTGACACCCTTGACCGTTTTGACCACTTGGCCCTTTTTATATCACAAATAAATTTCAAATAAATATAATATCACCAATATTACAAATAAATTTGAACAAAAGAAATGTTCTTATTATGATTAGTGTAAATCATGATAACACAGCAAATCTGTGACATAAATCTCTGCAACGATGTGTGGAGAGGCGAGCGTAGTGAGCCGATCCACGCTAGTCCATAATAAAACTAGAAAGAGCAATCGGAGATTACAGACCCTCACCAGGACTTGTTTTGTGTGGCGTTTGTGAACTGGTGTGTTCCATAATTAACTGGAATGGCACTTGGTAGAGCGCATACCTCCGCCACTTAATGCCTGATCCACGAGAACATATCGGGCCCAATACATTTTTGAAATATCATGTGATGCAGTACTATATCGTTTTTGATCCTATCGCTCAATGGTGAAGAATCACTTTAAAAATTCTAGTAGTCGGATCCGGATCCGTATCTTCACCAAAATCTAATCAATTCGTCCTTGTCACACATCGAACCTGTCCACAAAATTTCGTCCAAATCCGTCTACAACTTTTTGAGATATTCTGTACACAGACAAACAAAGAGACATACAGACAAACAGAAAGGGGTGAAAACAAAACCTCCTTCACCTACGGTGGTGGAGGTAATAAGAGACATAAATAGAACTGCCACTTTATAACTGCTGACAGTGATGACCAGGTACCAAGACGTCCCGCTTTGATTGGAAACCTGACCCCTGACCCATGACATTTTTTATTATTATTCAATTCAATTCAATTTAATTCAGAATGGGATTAAAATATATTCAATTCAAGTCAAATGGAAGACCAAGTAGGTAGAGTCCTGCAATGGAGTAATCAGAAGGAACCCAAACAAGCAAAAAGCAAAGATCAAGTCATCAGGAGGAACCTGGATAGGATTCATGTTTCAGTTGCGACTCCTCTACTTTCAAACCCATCCAGGTACAGCAAAGTGAGCCTTATTCAAATATAAAAATAAAAAATAACCCAGATCAAAGAAATCAAATAATTCTGACTGCCAGCCCATGTGTCCGATCAAGTTGAAATTTAAAACGTATTCCTCATCACTACGAGATCATAATTGTGAAGTTTCATGTCGATTGATTAAGCAGTTCCAGAGAAAACATTATTTTTCTTCAATCCAATATGGCTGCCAAACCATGTGACCTATCATTTATTCCTTAACAAACTTGTACACCCAAGGCTTAAGGAACATTTGTGTGAAGTTTCTTTTTGATCTGTCCTTTGTCCAGCCGTTCTGGAGAAGAAGGTTTTTCGAGGTTTTAGGGTAAATCCAATATAGCTGCCAAACCAAGTGACTTATGACGTCATGAATTTTTTTTTTTTGTGGACCATTTTATCCCAAGATGATCCTCAAAAATTTTCATACAGATCAGATGTAGCATTCTACATATGCAATTATGGCATCATAAAACAAATAAAATCACACTTATTCCCCAGTGAGGAGTACTTGCCGTTGACTGCTATCTTTTAGATAGCACTGTGGGATCTTTTCGTCGTCTTGATTATCACAAATTTATCCATCATTTGCGATATCCGTTTTGAGAGTCGTTGAATTAAATACATCTGATTGGCTAATCGAGAAGCAGACAAATCTTTCAAGTAGAAGTCAGAGAGACATGATGTGGAAATGAAATCGCAGCTTCACTCACTTTGTGCTTCCATGTCCTGAGTCAATAAGAGATATGAACAGCCTCATATGCACACACATAACTTGGGGAGATGGCAAGCATTAATAGGGTAACAAATCATCAATTTATCATGTGCTGTTGTAAAATTGTTAAATTTCTGTCATTTTCTGTGCTGTCTGTGCTCAGAGACTGATTGAGAAAAATTTATATAATGCAAAATTGTGGCATTCCAAATGGTGCCCATATAATGCCAAAATAACCGCATCACTCAAATAACACTGGGCTGCATTTGAAATATTTTTTTCAGAGGTCGAGGTTTTCTCAACGGTTCTTATATGTTTTTTTTACATGCTGAATTCAGAAATGTATCTAATTTCGCTCAATCAGGTCAAGTTTTTATGCCATCTCAATTTTAAGGAAAAAATAATCAATATTTTTGTTTTTTTAATTAGCATTTTTTAAAATTCAAAATCAGACTTACATTGACAGAAAATGACAGAAAAAACTTGACCTGATTGAGCGAAATGAGATGCATTTCTAAATTCAGCATGCAAAAAGCATATAGGAACCGTTGAGAAAACCGAGACCTCTGAAATGACGCAGACCAGTGTAATGAATGTCGGCCCAGCACATGCACCATTTCACAAAAAAGCAACAATTAGTATCTGACAATTAGATTTAGTTTAGGCTTCTTGTTTTACTTGATAATTTAATAATGTGGTATAGAACTTAGCTCACCTGATCTATTTGATTCAAAACTCAAATTTTATCAGCATAGGTTGAAACTGGTTTCTTCAACTTTTAATTCCTGTATGCTGATATTAATCTTGGTGGCAATCTGAAACCTGCCAACTTTTTTCAGTCTGTCAAGTTTATATATATATATATATATATATATATATATATATATATATATATATATATATATATATATATATATATATATATATATATATATATATATATATATATATATATATATATATATATATATATATATATATATATATATATATATATATATATATATATATATATATATATATAAGCTGTGGCGACCCCTAACAGGAGCAGCCGAAAGAAGAAGAAGAGCCTGGTATTGGCGCAGTGGTTAGGGCAGCGGCTTGGGATCCAAAAGATCCTGAGTTCAAGCCCCGTTGAGCCACTGAATTAATACACCAGGGGGTTGACTCAGCCTGTCATCCTTCCGAGGTCGGCGAAATGAGTACCAGTGTACTGGGCCGGTGTATACCCCGGTTAAAATAGGTGTACCAGATCCCTGTGTCGCAAGAGGCGACCAGGGTTGCGTCAGGAAGGGCATCCGGTCTAAAAAATGTGCCAAATCACTATGCGGATCATATGGATGATCCGCTGTGGCGACTCCTAACGGGAGCAGCCGAAAGAAGAAGAAGATATATATATATATATATATATATATATATATATATATATATATATATATATATATATATATATATATATACACATACAGGAAATTGCAAATAATATTACTTTTGTTGATGACTCAATATAACTTGATTAGAGGGTGTATATAGCTGGGGACCAGCCCCCAGCGAAATGGGGGTAAGTCTTGTTGCATGTACTGTTCACAAATGCGTACTTTATCTTGCATAGACGACCACTTCCAAAGTCAATTGAAGCCCTGATGTGGAAGAACCTTTGAATTACTCACTCTTTTGAACACGCTGCCAACAAACTTTCAGCTTGAATTTGCAGCATTACCTCTGGTGATAAAATCTCAGTGTGGGCTGTAAACCTGAGATTCAGAATTGTATTCTAAATTGCTATTCATATGACTGAAACGCATCTTTGTTGCCATGTTACATCTGTGATAGCTTGTTGGAGACTTTCTGAGTTGCTGTTGATGAATATAACCTGGATTGTGCCAACAGTTATGTAAATGTAATTAATTCTCCTGACAAATCTCACACTCTCACTATGTCTCTCCGCAAGGACCCTTTGAAACTCCCCCCCCTCCCCCACCATCTACTTTCTCAACAATCCAGTGGATGAAGTCCTTTCATTTCAGCTTCTGCGTCTCACTATCTGCCATGATCTTTCCTGGGAAAGCCACATTTCCAACCTGGCCTCCAAAGCCAGACGCCGACTGGGAATCCTCCATCATGCAAAGTCCTTCCTCGGCTCACCTGAGCTCCTGACCATATACAAAGCTTTTGTCCATAGCCTGATGGAGTACTGCTCTCCTCTCTGGGCTGGCGCTCCTGCCTCTCACTTTTCTCGGCTTCACGTTGTGGAAACCAAGGCATTTCGGATCATTGGTATCTCTCGCAGTGAGGCTGAGTCTTGGAGCTTCTCACTCTCTCACCGTGGGCAGGTCGGTGGTCTCTCTGTTTTCTACCATCTCCTCTCCGGTCTCCCCCCCCCCCCTTGCTCTGTCTGCGATATGTCCCCACCATATTTCCACAGGGTGCTCAAGGTCTGCCAGCAAACCCCTTCTGCTAAAACTACCAAAATCACGAATCGCTTTTCACCTTCACTCTTTCATTCTGCTTTTTTCCCGCCTTTGGAATAAACTCCCACACCCTCTCTGCAATCCCATTTTTCCCTCCAGGTCTTCAAAACAGCTGTTCACCACCACCTCTTATCTTCCCCATCCAAAACCACGATCTTTTCTTCCCCCGTTAATCCAACCCAAACCCACCTCCTTCAAATTCCCTGCTTTCCTTCCAAAAATATCCCTGTCATGCAAGAAGCAGAAAGTCCCTGTCGTGTCCATCTTGTATACCGCGTGTTCCCCACCCCATCCCTCTCCCTTCCACAGATCTCCTGATATCTCCGTTCCCCACTGTTTTGTCCTTCCTTCTCCCACCCCTCTTGTCTCCTGCCCTCCTTGTTGTGCATTGTGTGTTCGTTCTCATATGAGCCTCGACAATGTATCCAAAACAAAAAAGGAAATTGTAGTTTTGTAAATTTGTGCCTGTGTTGGAGATTTTTTTTTTTTGAGCATGTGCTATTGTCTCTGACAAGTAGGTTTAGTTTAGGCTTCTTGGTTTACCTGATAATTTAAAGTAACGTAGTACAGAACTTAACTCAGCTGACCTGTTTGATTTTGATGCTTGGAACAAAGTCGAACTCTTCAGTGTTTGGTGGAGGTGGATGAACATCGCAGTGGGAATGTGCATGCTTGTTAACCTCCGCCATCGAAGATCGGAGGTTACCGTTTTCACCCGTCTGTTTGTTTGTTTGTTTGTGAACAGTATTACGGAAAAACTCCTGGACGGATTTCAACGAAACTTGGTGGGGGGATTAGGTATGGTCCAAGGATCATGCCATTAGATTTTGGATTTGGGCCAAAGTCCAATATGGCCACTATGGCGGCCATTTTGAAAAAAATATTTGAATTTTTGTTTTTGCATTTCTACATGTTTAAAGTGATTTCCAACCAAAAAAAGAAAATTGTTAGAGAAAAAAACCCCCAAAATTTTGCAACTTTTTTCAAAAAAATTTCGATTTTATTTGAAAAATATTTGAATTTCATTTTTGCATTTCTACACGTTTTAAGTGATTTCCAACCCCCCCCCAAAAAAACATTTGTTAGAGAAAATTCTTTTTTAGAAATTTTGCAACTTTTTTTTCAAAAAAAATTCAATTTTTTTTGGCATTTCTACATGTGCATCGATCTCGTTTAGTTTATTCAATCGTGGTTCAGTAGAGTCTGACCCGTTTTGACCTACAATGAATAGGATATCAGGTTCACTTAAGTGACCCAGCAGTATTGACGGCGGAGGTTTTGCACTCTACCGAGTGCTCCCCCTCTAGTTTGTTTGTGAACAGTATTACGGAAAAACTCCTGGACGGATTTCGACAAAACTTGGTGGGGGGGGGATTAGGTATGGTCCAAGGATCATGCCATTAGATTTTGGACTTGGTCCAAAATCCAATATGGCCGCTATGGCAGCCATTTTGAAAAAATATTTGAATTTTTTTTTTTTTTGCATTTCTACATGTTTTAAGTGATTTCCACCCCCCCCAAAAAACAATTTAGAGAGGAAAAAAAAAATTTTTGCAACTTTTTTTTCAAAAAAATTTCGGGTTTTTTTTTTGCATTTCTACATGTTATAAGTGATTTCCAACAAAAAAAACATGCCAAAATTATAATTGCGGCTGATTTTGGAACTTCAGCTGGATATACCCACGTAAAATCAATTTCTGTCTCAAATAATCTAGTAATGACGAATGAATTGAGTATGTAAAAGTTAAAAGTAAAAGGAAAAGTTGCAAACTATAACTCTGTGAGCACTGTTGACGTCAAATTGAATGAATAGGATATCAGGTTCACTTGAGTGACCGAGCAGTATTGGCGGCGGAGGTTTTGCACTCTACCGAGTGCTCCCCCTCTAGTTAATTCTGTGATGATCCACCAACTTGCTTTCCTTTTCTTTGGGTTTTGGAAATTGCACAAGGTAACCATATTTATTATCATTATTATTATTATTATTATTATTATTATTATTATTATTTGTGCAGTAATCTTTATTGTCATCATTATTGTTGTTGTTTTTTTTGTATTAATGGTAATTATTTCTTCCATCCCTGTTTATTTTAATTTAATTTATTTTTCCCTAGAAATGACCTTTGGCAGGTGTAGTACAAGACTTTTTAACTGGTTGTTGTTGTTGCTTGAGTTTTTTGGGTTTTTTTTAACCACTGCTTCACAAAAAATAATAAACTGTTCTATTGGTCGAATCTTCGTGCCATGATAGAATGTATACATAAAGATGGCTGACAAAATAACCCAGATGATTCCTTCACCAAAGTTGAGTCTTCTGAATTCCCATTTGACAGTTGAAATCCAATGATATATGAGGGAGTTTTTTGATTATCTCTCGATGAACAGCTTTATTTATTGTAAGATAAGAAAATGATTGCCCTTCCATGAGCCTCGCTCTTGTAAAGAAAAAAAGAAAAAGTAAATCCTGTATATATATATGTATATATATGTATATATATGTATATATATATATATATATATATATATATATATATATATATATATATATATGTATGTATTTTTTAATATCAGTGTTTTCATATTTGGAAGACTTGCTTAAGGTCTTAAAATTTTGTTTGTGTTTCAGAAAAATGGACTGGGAATGTTCTCTCATCATTTGCACAAGTTTAGGGGTTCTGTCGTTGCACGACAGGTCATGACTGCGGTTCTGTGGAACGTCTGACAAGAAAACTTGTGTGGGACGTATCTGGATTGAGAATCCTAGGCAATTGTGAGACTTGCGTTGGCAGGGCGTTTGGCACACTCAGGTTGCATGCAAGTGACCTTCTCAGTGGCGTGCAAATTTGATCAGCAGTTGTTATAATCGAGCTCAGGCTGGAATTTAGTATCCCTGGAAAAAGTCTTGAGTTTACAGGTTTTACTGCATACAAATGAGAAAAAAAAAATACAACTTTCCAATGAAATTGCATTTATCCCCATTTGCTCTTGCAATTTAGAGCACCAATGAGGCTTCAGGTATTTTTCTGAAAGTTGAAGGGAACACCTCCCTTTTCCCAAAATGCGTGCTTCCAAAGGCGATCTCTGGACATGCATTTTAGTTTTCACAACATGCAGTCATATTGTCCCTTTCTTTTGCTTTCCACTTGTTTTTTTTATTTTTTTTTATCTACACAACCTTTCGCCACCATGAAACAAGAGTAAGTACAAGATCCCATAATTTCCTCTCCACTTTTTTGGTAATGTTCAAGAAACTCTTTTAGATAATATTATGTACATTTCACATTCTGTCACGAATTGTTCTGCACATTTCAAAGTAAACTGGTGCCTATGGCTGCGTTTGCACGGGTTTAAATATGAACGTACGAATGCGACCCAAGCATGACGTGTTGTGAAACCAAATGCTGTGTCGATAAAAACAACCAATTAATGGACTGTTTTTATCGACACATTTTAATGCAATTTTTCACACAAAATCTTTAATATAAAGTATCTGGCTTGATTTGAAGAAACTTCATGTTGACTTTTCTCTTGGTACACAACAAACACAAGCCATCAGTTAGGTTTTTGTTGTGGAAGCTTTGTAGTCAGCTTGAGATGGATAAACCAAAAAATTATCCCTTGCTGACCTAGTATGTTTTTTTGTTGTTTTGCCATAATCTAGCCTAGCTCTCCCAGTGACACCCCAACCTAAGGCCGATGTAATAAATAGGGGAATACTCATTTTGTAATAATAAATAGGGGAGGAGAGTCAGGGTTGGGAAGGTTCAAGCCAGTGATCTTGCACTGGGTTATTTTTCTTTTATCATGCACTTTTGAATTCTGAGCAGGCAAGGTGGATTTATTTATTTATTTATTTATTATTTGCACACTGCTGCTGGAAGTTATGCCTGGATTTATAGGGCTGATCATAGGTTTTCATGTCTGCTCAATGCTGGGTCCATGTTTATCATTTGGGTGATGGAGCTTGCAGCTATACACCTTTTATTTGTTGCTATAGAAACCTTTTATTGTGAAAGCTACTCTCGAGGGAGGTCTCAGGGCCCTCGATCTTGCTTTCTGGTGTACTAATATCCGGGGACTGTTCAGAAAAATATGACCGCCTGTCCTGAAGCTCACCTGGATCAGGAGCAACATCACTCAAACCAACTCAGACATTGTTTTTTAATGCCGTGAACAAACTTTTGTACATCAAGGGTGATGAAGGTTGTGGTCAAGTTTCATTGAAATTCTGTATGTGTTGTTCGGAGAAGAAAGCAAATACCTATTTTGGGGGTTCATAAACCCCCCTGCAGATTCCCTTAATGAGTGCAGATTTTGATGCAGCCAATATACTTTGATACATCACAGGTGAAGAATGTTGTGGTCAAGTTTCATCAAAATTGTATGTGTAGTTTTGGAGAAGAGGGCAAATACTTATTTTGAGGGTGAATCCCCCAAACGTATACCCCCTCAATGAGCGCAGATTTTGATGCGGTCAAAACACTTTAGTAAAACACGTGTGATGAAGGTTGTGGTCAAGTTTTTCATCAAAATGTGTGTTTTTTGGGGGGGGGTCAAGAAACCCCCATAGACCCCTTTAATGAGCACGATTTTAATGTGGTCGTTACACTTTGGTCCATAATGGGTGATGAATGTTGTGGTCAAGTTTCATCGAAATTGTTTGGGTAGTTTTGGAGGAGACAGAAAATATCTATTTTTGGGGGGGGGGGTCAACCCCCCTCCTCCTTATCCCCCTCTGATGAGCGCAGATTTTGATGTGGTCGATACACCTTCGTTAGGCATCAGATATGAATGTTGTGGCCAAGTTTCATCGAAACCGTGTGCTTGATTCAAGCAATGACCAAAGTGCTTACTGACTGACTGACTGACTCATTCACTCACTCACCTACGGACACTGCTCAATCGCGTAAGCTCACCTGACTAAAGTCCAGGTGAGCTAAAAATTGCTGCATTGGAGCATCGGTTGTGGAGCACTTGGACACACCAAATGTTTTGATTATACATGAGATGTTTATGAACCCAATGATAACTGGTCCCCACTGCGTGTCATTTACATGCATTTATTATTTTTCTCATTGATAGGTTATCACATGATGTTATTAAACTATAAGTCAGGTATGATATTACCTGCTCTCAGCTCCAATAATCTCATTCAGGTGTGATGGAATATATTTGTTTACAGTTGTAAGCTGCATTAAAGGATGCATCTTTTTGGGTACTGCCTGTTACAATCTCCCAGGTAAATCTAAAATCTTTCAATTTCTCTCCGTGGATATTGATTGCTTTTATGACACTGACCCACCTGCATCCTTCAAAGTAATGGGCGATCTTATTATGTATGCATACTGAGGTATGTATGGCTCAGTGTTGTTTGGAATATAAAAAATATATTGCGCACCGGTGTCCGAAGGAAGCGGTTCATTTTGGTATTTTTAATATGAAATAGTCAAAGCCGAGAAACAAACGAAACCCATAAGAATTACCCTTTAGAACTACCAGTGGTTCTTTTTTCAGAGGTCTAGGTTTTCTCAATGGTCCTTATATGTTTTTTGCAATCTGAATTCAGAAATGTATCTATGGCATGATTGGACCAAATTTGCTTACCTGTGATTGTTCTCTCACCATTTTGGTCCATTTGGTCCATTGGACCAAATTTTCATCAGTCTACAAGGCCTTGTTGCACACCTACCTGATGTACTGCTTGAGTATTGGCTTGCCTTTCACCAAGCCCAGACGTGCTTTGGCCAGGACAGAGATTATAAGTTTGTTGTGATAATTGCCAAATGACACTGCTATTATTATTCTTGTTAATATTATTTCTATTGATTAATATATGGTTTGTTACAATGTTATCATTATTTTTGTTATTTATTTTGGAAATATAATGCCATGCCGTGGAAGGACCGATTAAGCTGCCCTTTCCACATTAACATGGCGTGCGTTTAAAACATGGGAATTCTTCCGGGTTCTTTGTAGTTAATTAGCCGAATCAACTCTGGAGATCATGAAGATCATTTTGGTGTATCACACTCCACATCAGAATGCTCTTCAGTAGAAACACACACATACACACACCTAATCTAGAGTTGTCTTAAAGGGTCTTTTGGGTCATCTGGGTCTTTTGGGTCCTTGGGGTCTTTTTGGTCCTCTTGGTCCTCAGGGAGTTTTAGGTCCTCGGAGAGTTTTGAGTCCTCTGTGTATTTTAGGTCTTTTGGGTCCTCAGAGACTTTGGGTCTTCTGGGTCTTTAGGGTTCTTTGGGGTCTTAAGTGTCTTTGGGGGTCTTCAAGGGTCTTCAAAGGTTGAAGGGGTCTCAGTAGACAGGTCAGGTCAGGTATGGGAGCATGTGCCAGAACAGCACGTCGCTGCGTCCACTTTCCGCCGGTACTCCAGGGGCCTCCGTCTGGCCATCCCCCAGGCAGATGCCAGGCCCATCCCCATCTCCTTGAGATGATGGTCAACCTGTTGCAACCATGAGGCACGTGGTCGACCCACTGGCCTCCTCCACTCATGAGACTCCCTCGCTGAGAGAATCTGGTGAGCAGGATCAGTCAGGAAAACGAGCCACATGTCCATACAGCCGCAACTGACGCTCACGGACTATGCAGGTAACAAATCTCATCCGAGTCTCTCTCAGCAACCGCTCGTTGGACACAAAATCCGACCAGCGATAGCCAAGGATTCTCCGAAGAGACCTGGTACCAAAGGAATTAAGTCTCCGTCTCAGATCCTTGGTCAGAGTCCAAGTCTCGCACCCATAGAGCAAGACTGGAAGTACCAAGGACCTGAAGACTCGGACTTTCGTCCTCCCGCACAGGTACCGGCAGCGCCACACCCCATGATCCAGTGAATCCATGACTCCCCAGGCCCGACCCAGACGTCTATTGACCTCTGACTCGCAGCCAGCAGAGACATGAATATCACTGCCAAGGTAAGTGAATCTCTCCACGACCTCAACATCCTCACCACAAACAGACACAGACAGGACAGCAGCATCCAAGATGTCACCGAAAGCCTGGATCTTAGTTTTGACCCAAGAAACCCGTAATACCAACGGCTCCGACTCCTCATTCAGCACCTCGAGGGCCCCCAAGAGGATGTCTAAAGTCTCCACAAAGATGACTGCATCATCTGCAAAGTCAAGGTCCGAGATCTTGACATTCCCAAATGACGCACCGCAACTTGATCTCTCCGACATCCTCCCTAGAATCCAGTCCATACAAGTGCTGAAAAGTGTGGGGGCAAGTACACATCCCTGACGAACTCCAGTAACAACTGGAAATAAGTCAGAGATGGTACCACCACACTTCACAGCACTCTCAGTACCAGAGTAGAGTTCAGACATCAGATCGATCAGTTTTGGTGGCACCCCACGAAGACCAAGAATCCTCCAGAGGACATCCCGATTCACTGAATCGAACGCTTTACAGAGATCAACATAGGCTGCAAGCAGCCCCTGCCGAAACTCTCGTCTGCGTTCGGTGAGGACACGAAGTGCAAGGATACGGTCAATCGTTGACCTCTTTGGTGTAAAGCCTGACTGCTCTGGACGCTGGTGCTCAAGCAGATGGTGGCGAACCCTATCGAGAATTATCCGAGCAAAGACCTTGCCCGGCACTGAGAGCAGCGTCACCCCTCGGTAGTTGTTGCAGTCTTGGCGATCACCCTTCCCTTTCCAGAGAGGGACAACAAGGCCCCTCTTCCAGTCAGTTGGGTGATGCCTGTGTTCCAGGCAGAGCACAAAACTGCATGCAACGACACGAGTGCAGCATTTCCACCAGCCTTGAGAAGTTCGGCATGGATGCCACAGATCCCTGGAGCTTTGCCCCGTTTCAACTGGTTCACCGCAGCCCGTGTTTCCACAAGCGTAGGTGGACCACAGTTGATTCGAGGGTCAGCAACAGGGATTGTAACACCCTTGACGTCCAACTCGACAGTTGGGGGATCAGCCTGGTACAACCGCTCAAAGTAACCGGCCCAGCGGGCCTTCACTTCAGACTCCTCTGTCAAGAGCCTACCACTCTCTGCTCGAACTGTAGTGCTCCGAGGGATGGGCTTGGATGAACGTAATGCGCGAATTCCCCTGTAAGCGGGGGTCAAAAGGGTCCATTTTTCGTAGAAACAGTGTCAGAAAGGTTATTCTTTTTCATTTTTGACAGATGGACGGAAATAGTCAAGTATTGAAGCGGCTTCACCGCTTAGAAAAAGAAAACAACTGCTGGAGGGGCTATCTTTGTTTTTTTGCTGTTGTTAATTGATTAGAACAGATAGTGAACGAATGTACTCACTACTTACTTTATGATCAGAGAAACCACTGCTCCCTTTGGTACATTGGCAAGTTGTTTCCCCCCTCCCCCCACTTGCGAGGGGTTCGGGGAAGGGTGGTTGTGCCCATGACCTGACCCTTGGTACTACCAACACTTATGCAAAATTTTGGTGGAGATTGGGCCAGCCGTGTTTTTTTTCTATTATTTCCAGATGTACAAACACACACGACACACATCCTTGCAGATAATTGCCTAAATTAACACAGTAGGATCTTTGCTGGAGCTACTTTGCTGAATGTCATGCTGACTAATCTGTCCAAAGACTTTCCGAAAATAGTACAAACACAAGCTACCCTTCGATTTAAAGGTAAGGTTACTGCTCATCAAACAACATAACTGTCAAGGGTGAAAGAAGAGTTTGTAGAAAAAAGCTTACCACCTTATCTAACTTCTCCATATACACACCCCGTGACGAGCAATTTTGATCTGTATACATGTTCTGAGCCTTGATGGAAAAGCACTTATTCAAGATTGTCCACCCAAAAGCATAACAATATTATGTGTACCATTTTGTTGATTCTGTTGAATATTTTTCAGCTTGAAAAATGAAATGTTTGTCTCTAAACATGTGATTTTAAAAATTGTGGTAGTCCAATAGATGTACGTTAGATCTCGTTTCTTTTCCTGTTGGAGAGAAAATGGTCTCTGTGGAAGATCGGAAAAAAGATGCGGCAAAGGATCACACCCAAACAAGTATCAAATCAGTATCGATGTGCCGATCAAACGATATCCATTTCCGACTCGACAGGTCGTCCTTGTAATAATAGGAGTTCCCTTACAAGGAACTTCAATGCAGGAAGAGGTTCTTCGGCTGCCAACCTGTGGTTGCTTGTCCGTGCTCTATCCTTTATAAATACTGAGTGTCAAGCAAGGAAGCAGCACACACCATTTTTTTCTGAAGTCTTTGGTACAATTGTACTGAGGTTCAAACCTGCTGACCTTCCAGAATCAGAGCGGATTACACATTACACCAGTCTGGTAGAGTAGGACGAGCGCAGATGGCATAGTACATTGTGTGGCTGGGGAGTGGAAATTGTACCTGCAAACAGATATGTTCCACCATCCAATTGTGGTTAGGTCTTTTCATCTTGCGGATAATTTAATAATTAGTTACTTTTTTCTTTAATGAGCATCAGCATTCTTAGCTTTGTATGCTACATTTTCTGTAGCAAAAATAAGTAAAAACACTGGAATTGTAAACTTCACAAAGCTGCTAATATGCCCCGAGTAAGGAGCAACATGCTGCCATGAACATGATGACCATATTGATAAAACACAGTGAAAAGCAATAAAAATAACAATAATGCAACCAAACAAATTGAGACGAAATCAAGTGTATAGCAGAGGTGAAATAAATTCATGAAGTCGACCGAAGTTGTGTAGCGAATAGACTAAGGCCCAGTAGTTTACAGCATGCTCGTACTCCAGGCAGTGGTCTTCAAGCAACTTAGCAGGTGTCTTCAAATGGGACTCTATTGTAGGTGCGCATCTGCACAATATCTGTCTGATGATTTTGTGTAGTTTTTAATTGAATTAAATATGTGTGTGCGCGTGTGCGTGCAGCGGTTCCATTTCCCCCAAGCCACCGCCTGAGCATGAAAGAAGTATTTGATAGTGAAGGGAAGCCACGTGTTGACGTTTTGAAGAACCACCTTGTCAAAGAGGGCCGTGTTGATGAGGAGGTGTCCCTGCGCATCATCAATGAAGGTGCTAACATTCTCCGCCGGGAAAAGACTATCATCGACATCGATGCTCCAGTCACAGGTAAGCAAATGCCTATTATCACTATTTTGTAATTTTTGCTATTTTATCAAAGATCTGTAATTCTAGAAGTTTTTAAAAATCATTTGCGATTAATTAATTCTGCTGTTTTGAAGTATTTTTTGGGGGGGGAAAGAAGGGTTTTAAATTGGTATTGAAATGAAGAATGTAGATGTTTTAAATTTTTTTTAATTTTTCCTGACCTCTTCATACAGTATTGTAATCATCGTTAACTTGATGGTTCAGGTGTAATCCCTCGGACTTGGAGCTGCTTTCATGTTTTCCTCTTTTTCTTTGAATTTACAAATAGCAAGGTGTAAGGAGAATTTCTGACCAACATGTCCACTAACAACATACAAACTTCAAACAGGATTTATCACAGAAATTATGTGCCACCACCTGATATAATTGGTATTTCAATACATTTGGGTTTTATTTGAAACTGGCAGATTTACCCAGCGTTACGTGGGAAGAGAAACATGAATAAGTAACAGTTTGTAGCCAATCGCAAAGACTAATTAATTGATTGGCTGATTGGAGCCCTGTTTCAATTTCTGCGTGTGTCCGTCCCTGATTACGTCTGGAGAAGAAGACGTCTGAATAAAAACTGCTTTGCATTTTGAATGTGAACGGGCTTTCCATTTTACGTTTTTATTTTGATCTTCCTCTTCGCGTGCTGTTGTGTGTCATTCACAATTCAGCATCTGAAAAGGCTTTGATGAATATCCCATAGACAATGTCCCCCTCCTCGCTCCTTACACCACCAGTTTTATTTTTTTCCCAAAGCAGATGCTTTGCAGGAATGGGACGGGCGAGCACTTTCTAATTTAATAAAGACCCAAACCAGCATCACCTCAA
The DNA here is from genome assembly GCF_056783735.1 of Eptatretus burgeri. Lineage (NCBI taxonomy): Eukaryota > Metazoa > Chordata > Myxini > Myxiniformes > Myxinidae > Eptatretus > Eptatretus burgeri. The sequence continues at coordinate 25,881,689 of NC_140965.1, forward strand.
CTTACCGTTTTAACGACCGAGGTACCTGTGCTAGTGTGTGTGTGTGTGTGTGTGTGTGTGTGTGTGTGTGTGTGTGTGTGTGTGTGTGTGTGTGTGTGTGTGTGTGTTTATATATTATTGTATAAGATTGGGGTCGTTGGCATTACACATTTTTAAAGAAGGCGCTTCCAACTAAAAGTTAAAAAAAACGAGATCGACTCAGTTGATTTGAGCAAAAAAGCGAGAGCAGACTTGGTCTCAGGCGACGTTTCACCAGCTTCACAGCCGGCTTCCTCAGGCACTAATGATCTTGAGCCTCGGGACGTGTCTGCTTTTTATTTCAATACAACCGCTCATTCCCAGTCACATGCTGGTGCTCGAGGTCAAAATGGAGGAGTGCTTTCTTATTTTGTTTTGCAAAAGCAAAATAAACATCAAATCACACAATTGATGGAGTGCTCTGCTCCTTTTGTTTTTACTTTCATGTGATCTGGTGTTGTATGTGTGTGGGTGAGCACGTGTGTGCGCTTGTTGTTTTTGTGTTTCTGGGGAACGAACACGGCTGGTTTCGTGTCCGGATTGAGCATGATGAGGTGTTCGTTGTGCAAGTGTTGAGGTTCTCGTTGGGTGTTGTGCATATGCGGATGTGGTGTTTGAGATTGAGTGTTGTTTGTTGCTTACCTTATCCAGTCGTTTGAACCTTCCAGTTTTCGCCATTTACGTCAGAGGTTTGTATTGTGTGCGTATGTCCACCGTCTCCCCAGCTAGACCACCCTCCCGACTCTTTACATGCCATGCTTCCAAAATCAACCTGTCTTTTGTTGGACGTCGTGTCTAGGACACGGGTCTCATAAAAATCAAATTTGTGGCCAGATTGCAGGCAATGATGTGATATGGCTGACTGGGTCAGCTTTCCAAACCTAATTGCTCTATCATGTTCATTTAGCCTTTGTTTTGAATTTCTTTCATTTTCACCAATGTAGAATTGGTCACAGTCTCTGCATAATGAATGGTAAACTACTCCAGATTTATCACCAGTTGGTACTGGGTCCTTTAGTTTTGAAATGACATTACAGATGGTGCGTGGAGGCTTGTAGGCTCTGGCAATCTGTGCGCCACGTACTATCTTGCCAATCCTTTCATAAAGGCCCAGGTAGTATGGCAGGACACAGTGCCCAAGCATGTCTGGCTCCTTCCGTTCTGTCCTTTTTGGTTCTTTCAAGATGTGGAGTGTCCCCTTGCTGTACTCATTTTTGATCAGGACTCCTCTAACTAATCTGATTTCTTTAATTGTCTCGCCGTTGGAAGATGACACCGTGCATGCGTGAGTTGCTAAGGTCTGTGCTACACCGCATTTGTTGGAGATTGGGTTGCAGGAGTTAAAATCCAGCTGGTATGGGTTGGTTTCCTGTAAACCAAAGTCTTTAGGGAGCCGTCAGGCTGTCGGTGAACCTCCACATCCAAAAAGGCCAGTTTGCTTTCTTTTTCAATTTTAATTACCGGCCAAGTTAATGCCAGTGAAGTTGATGCTGGGGAATACCCGGCAAAGTTGTCCCAGGAGGTGGACTATCATGTTTGTTTGCACAATGGCGAAGGTATCATCCACATACCTGTTCCAGTACCGTGGGAGCCGATTGTTACTTTCCCCTGTGCACGCAAAGCACAAATCAGGGTTGAACAATTGGTTCATGTCCTTCCGTCCGTCCATTGGTCTTATCAGTTTATGATCGTTCGTTTGTGATTGAGGAACAACTTATTTAAATTGAATGATATATTTTGAACACAAATCGGAACATGAATAAGAAGATAAGTCTGTTGTTTTCATGTAACTTTGCTTCAAATTCATCCTGACCGCACATGCGCAGAGAGGAGTGAGATAATATCTTGCTGTCTGCCTGCGTGGCAGTGAAACAAAATTGAAAATCATTCCAAACAGCAAACAAAAAACTTCCTGTTTTTAAGAATATTATAAATGGACACATACAACAGGCACAACAAACTAATGTAACGTGTTCGATAGGGTCATACAATAGCCGCTGGTTCAACCCGTAATTTTATTATTTATATGCCTTTAAACCTCGTTGAACCTTTATTGAAATTGAATTATATATTTCATCACCATACAACACAAATCACCTTCATAATACTTCCAAGAACCTCCAGTTTTGCAGGGGTGTATTCATCTATCAAGTTTATTGGAAAGCGCTCACGAAGTGGCTTAAGTACTCAAGCAAGCACTTCATTCAAAACCATTGATAAGCCATGACTGGCTTGGCAAGTACTCGCTTGGTAACTGAACACACCCCAGTACTTGGACAGAATTAATTTATTTATCTGATTTTTTACAATCTTTATTTTATTTAAATTTAATTATACACTTGATTATAGTCCACAAATCATCTGTCAATCCTTCCAAGAACCTCCAGTTTTGCAGTGCAGGGTACTTCATCAATACTAATAAGTGTGTGTGTGGGTGTGTCCGTCCTCCATAACTCCAAACCAATGAAACCTAGCGGCCTGATACCTTGCATGCATACAAACGGAACTCTAAGGGAGTGCAGGAATAAAATTTGGGCGTTGGATTAATTTAAACACCCCTTTTGAAGATAATTAACAGCCTTATTTAATTATATCCTTTATCAGGTGCATCCTTGGAAACCTCGCTCTCGATGGGGTCTTAAGGCGCATCCTCGGTTACCTTGCTGTTGTCTTAATTTGCCATTTTGTTTGGCCTGCTCAACAATCCTTTGAGTTGGAACAGGCCGGAACGGTTTATTAATGATAAAGCGCTCAAATAGTTTTTTTTTTTTGGTCACTTTCCTCATTCATATCATCGAATGCCTCATCTATATACCTATGGATCACTGTTCTGTTTTTGTCTATGGCAGCTTAGCTGCAGAGTAGCTCTCATTTCTTGGAAGCGCGGCTGTGCAGCTGATGCTGTGCCCCTCTACCAGTACACGTATTCATTTTGTCGACCTCGGAAAGATGACAGGTTGAGTCAACCCCACCTGGTGTTAATTCAGCAGCTAACGGGGTTCAAACTCAGAACCTTCGGATCCCAAGCCAGCCGCCCTAGCCGCCAAGCCAACACCAGGTTACTGATCGCTGTATACATTGCTTTTGTAAGTGTTATCATTTTCAAATTTGGAGCTTGGAGCAATTTCATGCATTCTGATGTGATTTTCCACAATCTACTCTCACGGGCCAATTCAATTATATAATAGAAATATAATTTCAGTTTGGAGGATTGGATCACGTGGACTAAATAATTCAAAATCTTTAGTAAAATTTCAAAATGTTAAGAAATCAGACGTTTAGTTTTTTGCGGGTATGTGCCATTACCAATCAGCTTGCTGTCGCTTGCCCAACCAGCCGTTCCTTACCAACCACTCGCAAACCAATACCAAACAATTTTGATCCATATATGCAAACAAATAAATAAAATCTCATCCAGTCAGCATACATTATGATTGACCTGCACCCTCCCTGACAAGTGTCACTTTTTTCTTTCAGGTGTATCCACACAGTTCTTTCACCATCACTGAATGATTGCAAAAATGTTTTTTTGCTGCCTTCCTGATACTAGGCATGCTTTGCCGCCTTTGGTTTTGAAGGTCACACGAGCAAAAAGGGAATTGTTGATCATGGATTCTGTGATTCAGAATCCCCTGCATTTCTGAACAACAGAGAGCTCCTGCTGTTTATATGTAAGGTCATTAGCTGTGTGGGGTAGGAATAAAGGCTATACCAGGTAAGAAAGGTCATGGTGCACCATTTGTCAGAACAGAGAGAGAGAGAGATCTCCATCTGTATGGGAGGATCAAGATGTTAGCTAAGCCAAAGTGAGAGGGTGGGAAAATTTTAATTTATCATTATTATAATTATTATAGAGATGTAACCTTTATGAAGCAGTCAACACCAGTTTTGTTACCCTTAGAAGATGAGAGACAGAGACAGACAAAGACAATAAAACTGGCAGTGGGGCAATGGCACAATAGTTGAACAAAATAAGCAAAGAGATGAACGAATAGGAAAATATATAGGAGAGGAGGAAGCACAGGAATCTGCAAATAAGTTTAATTAGGTAGGGTTATGGGGATAATAAAAATTATGGATAGGATGGGGGGGGGTGAGATGGTAGTGCACCATTTACTTTTGAAGCTCTGGAGCGATGAGTTGGATAGAACAGCTTCAGAAACATGCTTCCACAGACGGGATAAGTCAGGAACGAGAGAGATGAGGTATGCAGCAAGCCTGGATTTTGAAACTTTGAAGGTTTTTATTTATTATTATGTTGCAGAAATGTTACATTGGCATGTGCACAAAAATATATTGCACAGTGAAAAAAAAAACGAAAGAAAGAAGTTCTGATGGACAAATTGCTAAATTTGTTATTGATATCAGGGTGTCAAAATTAGCACCAGTCCAAGCGGTCAAAATTAGCATCGGACAGTCAAACTTGCAGACAAGTTCAATTTTAAAAGCAGATGGTGATGGTTTCTGGGATTTGTTTGAGTTCACCAGCGAGAACAGTGAAGTGGTCGGCTGGTCTGCGTATTATTGACAGGTGGCAGTATCATCACCTTTTCACACAATGCTGCATAGTGTCACTCTCGCTTCTTCTAGAGTATATAGTTCACCGCTTTCATGTTTCCGCAGAGCCATGTGACGATAAGAGTATGCAACCCCATCCACAACCCCCCCCCCCAAAAAAAAAAGACCGTCCTGCAAGGAGAAGCGACAAGCAAACTAATATGATTGAGAGTTCTGAGATAGTAAATTTTGGTCATAATGAAAATAGCAGCATCTCTGGTAAGGTTGGATTGCAACAAAACTTCTGGCATTGGTAAAATGTTTTGAGCATGCTGTGGATGAGCCAATGATTCCTGATCAGTATGGGCCGTTGTTCCTTAAGTTCCAACTTCCACATTGAAGCACTATGCGAACACAAAAATATAACATTTCAGCATCAGCACTGTGTTAGTGTCGAGAAAGCAGAGAATGACCTAATAAATGTCAGCCAATAATGTATCGAGACCTAATTTGCAGGCCCCATAGTGTTCACGAGCTTAAAAAATATGCTTGACCACCCATGCAATCATTAGGCACAGTCAGACCCGATCAATCTCATGCTCTCCATTACCCCTGCAAGTGCAGAAGGTAAGAGGGGATTCTTACCGATGAAGTGTATCAAGAGTGAGTGGCAGGCAATTCTCGGAGCGGAGAACCTCACAGATCTGATGAGGATATTTTTGCATTGAAGTCAATTGCTACATTCCTGACTGCACCATAGAATTATGGTTCAAAGATGGAGCAAGGTCACGGAGGTCATTCACAATACCCAATGGGACACGGCAGGCTGCTTATGAATCTGACTCATTTCAAACTTCATCAGATGATGATGATGACTAACCTATGACTTTGCCAAACTGTTTAAATTGTGCTGATTGTAAAGTATAGATTTCTGCCACTGAGAAAATTTGAATCGTATTATTGCTGACTCGGGGTTCGAGGCTCACCATGAGGGTAGTGCTCGGGTTCCTCTCAAATGACCAGTCTTGAAGCTGCCGGGCACAGATAACTCCACACACTAGCAGGTTTCTCGGCAACCACGAATGCCGATTGGCACGGCCAATCCGGGCAGGGTTACACTACTTCGCATCATACCTTACCTGTGTACGGCCTGTCAATTAGGGTCACATGCACTCAGCGCACACTTGGATTACTGCCGAGCGATACAGTGTGTGTGCGCTCGCTAACAAGAGAAATTTGGTGGGGTATAACTTCCCGGCTAAAATAATGTGACCATCAAGCACGCATGCCAGATCGGCAATGACCCTGGCACATCTTGGTTGCTGCTCCCTCAGTTGCACTGCCCCCTCATCTCGGATGATGCTTGGCTCGGTAAAGGCTTCAAAGAGAGCCTGGACGAAAGAGAGAGATTGAGTCTGATTTGCTCTCTTTTATGGACCCTGGAGTGTCGGAGGGGCCAGAAAGTGGATCAAAAGACCCTGTAGGCGTTTCCGAGCTCTCCCAGTAGTGCATAGCCGTCACCCCCGCATCGTAGCCATGCCCTGCCAGGTTCCTGAGCATAAAAGGCTTCAGTTACTTCTGAGCCTGGCCACGTGACACAGCTCCGCAATTAACATTAGCCGGGGGTCCTCAGGAGTGCTCTTCGACCATGAACGTGCGCTGAACTCCATTCGAGCATTTTTATTTAGCAGAATAATAAGGCTACCTGGACGTCATTGTACGAGTTCCAGCGCATATTTGCACTTGAAGTTGCACACCGAAATACCCCTGCTCGAAATGTCCTTCGTTTCCATGGCATCCTCAGACTGTCGTGAGCGTCCAGGGAGTTAACTGTGGTTGGGCGGTTTGTAGCAGTTGTGACGTAGAAGAAGCGCTGGCATTTTTGGTGAAGGCGTTGAAGCATTGGGAGTGGTTGAGGTGATTGTGGTGAGGAGACTGAGCAGAGGTTGTGAGGATTTTTAGAAAGCGTTTTTCGTGATCATGGTTATCGTTGTAGCGTTGTGGTGAGGGTCTGAGGTGAGGCGTCGATTGGTTTATGGCGTGCCGTTTGAATAGAGAAATGGCACGCTTATGCAAATGAGCTGGGTTGCTGCGCCTCATGGCACTCCTCGAGTCACCTGATCTGGCGTGCGTGCATGCATGCTTGCTGTATGAAATGAAAGGAAGTAAAGGGATGAAAGAATAAGGGATTGAAGACCTGATTAAAAGCCCTATGCAACACATCTTGTTCCATGTACCCACTGGACATATGGAAGGGCGAACTAAACTAATCCGAATGAGGTAACTGTCGCAAGATCATTATATGTTGGATGCCATTGCCTCGTAGGAGTGCCGGCTTTGCAGAACCGCAACAGTATTCATAAGTTAAGAATGACATTGAAATGTATTTTGTCATTTTCTCTTGTTTTCTGGAATCTTTGCATTCGTGAGGATTTAGACATAAAATTTGAGTGTGTGGGTTAAAAAAGGGGGAGGGGGGGCAACCAGTCCAGCCAAGTGGTTAAAAACCCTGACCTGCAAACTCTAGATATCTTACTTCGAAAGTCCTTATAACTTTGTGACGAGTCACTTATTTTCTTATGCTAATTGGCTTTGTTGTGGGGCATGGGAGTAGGGGAGGGGAGGGAGGAGGCAGCGGCAGTTCCACAAAAAGCTAACGTCCTGCAAATGACTGAGTGGTTCGCTTATTTTAATGCCTTCATCCCAACATTGAAACGAATCACAATGAGAACGTGATTTTTCACTCTGTCACTGTGGAGAGAAGAATAAACCGTGAAACATGGAAGACACATGTAAAACATAAAGGTTTGTAAAACATAAAGCTTTATGACTAATCTGTAATATAAAAGGAGCTCGGTCTCGGTGTCCCTGGGTGTGTGCGTCCTAATCCTAATCCCTACACAATGGGCTGCGCAGCGTGCACATACTTGTACAGCACAACAATACATACATACCTACATGCAGCATATAACGTGCTGCACATACACGCATGATGAGAGTTTGTTTCCTGGCATGGCCTGTGCCTAATACGTACCCCCAGACAGTTTGATCAAAAGAAGGAAGAGAGGAGGAGGGGAGGAGGAGGAGGAGGAGGAGGGGGGCACGAGAATTATTTTTTATTTTGTTTTTCTTCTGAGTGTGTTGTACAATATTTTGAATTCAGCATCTAAAAAGGCTGTGATGAATATCCCATTAACACTCTCTACGTCTTTGCTCCCTGAGTGTATAGATAGGACGGTATCTATACACCGCCTCATTTTATTTTTCACATTAAAACAACCGTTTTTTTTTTTTTTTAAATGTTTAGCAATTACGCAAAGATTGCTATTCCCATCAGCGAGGCGATGGGTCTTACATTCTCGTACTGCTTAAATTTCCTCTACTTGATGTTTGTTGTCTCACGCATTGGACAATTACAGAAGAAAGAGCAGAGCCAGGACATTTTCAAAAATTAATTTATATACTACGCTTGTAAGCCCAAAGGAAATTCCTCTCGTAACATCACATATGACTCATTCAAACTAGTGGTGCTGATATTTTACTCCAAACATGCACAAGTCATCATGATACAAGAATGGACTCATTTGAATGCCTTCATCCCAACATTGAAAGTAATCACAATGAGAACTTGGTTTTTCATTCTGTCATTGTGGGAGAAGAAAGTGAAACATAAAAGACAGATGTAAAACATACAGGTTTGTAAAATGAGAGCTGTTTCTTTTTATTGGATGCTGATCACTATAGTTTGGGAGAGAAGCAAAAGGGGATGAAATGGGCAAGTTTCTGTCTTAGTTTCTCCAGCAAAGTATCAAACTACCTAATGCCAGCAAAGCACAACCACCAGCACATGGGGGCACAGATTCACTTCCTTAGCATACCTACAACGTAGTGGAAGGCTTTCCGTGGAGCTCAGATTTGCCAAGATTTTCCCCTCTCAATAGTGCCTACGCACACACTTGACTTTGGTTTGCTGGTGGTGGACTCTATGACTGGGATGGTGTCGGCATGTGCTGTGGTTTCTCTCGAACAAAATCTCAATTTTGCAGCTCTGCAGCTTCAACTCTGAAGCCAACTCCCCACACATTCTTTCTGTGCTATAACTGCACAGGCTTTAATAGGAAGTTCACTATCTTAAGACAGCACTGCCAGCACTTGCCTGGGGTTGCCTTAAAAATAAAAATATATACTATAAATAGCCATTCATGTCGGTATCTGTCTATCTGTCTGTCTGTCTGTCTGTCTGTGTGTGTGTGGAAAAAGTTACACTGCGTACTTATGTCTCTTAATTACGTACTGTTTGAACGTCAGTTGCACCGTGACTATGTCTATTAATGACTAATGACGTCCGATTGGAACGTACCTTGAAACCTTTAGACCCCTTAGATATTTTAAGACCCTTTAAATCCCTTTAGGCGTTTTAGACCCTTTAAGATGCCTTTCAGAATTTACATACTTTCGACACCTTTGACCCTTCCAGACTGACAGACTCCTTTAGACCCTATACACCCTTTAAACTCATTTGACCCCTTAGACACTTTTGACTACTTTAGACCACTTTTGTTCCAGAGACCCTTCCACCCCTTAAGACCCCTTTGAACCTTTAAACTCCTTTGACCCCTTTAGACCCAAACTACTTTTGGAACATACCCTTTAGAGTAGACCTTTTAGAACCCTTTAGAACCTTTGATAATCCTGAACCTTTGATAATTATAAAAACTTTGATAATATCAAAGAACCTTTGATAATCCTATTACCCCTTTAACTTCTTTGACCCATAGGACCTTTCCACTCCCTGACACCTTTAAACACATACCACACAAACATCAAGAGTCTTCTTACAATATACAGACTATACTTTTTCAGCAAGGAATGTGCAAACTCTACCCACCCAGGTGGTGGGTACTCTGTTAGTATTATTGAAACGTACATTTCATACATTTATTTTGACTTCTACTTTTCATTGTAATTCTGCAGAATTAGAATGATGAAAATGTACAAACATGCAAAACCCCTCCCCAAAATGCACAGTAGTCGAGGTTATAGATAAGCTTGTCAGGGGCTTCTCCTTCTGACTCCCCATTTATTTATCTTTCTTTCTCTCTTCCTTGTACTCCAGCCACTGCGAACACATTAAATCCATTTGGGGAATTTGTCACAAGAGGATCGAGTAAAACTGAAAACGACGGTCGGGACAGCATTTGTTTTGAATACCACAATAGCATTGTTTAAATTGGAGGCCACCATATTGTTAGGTGGTGCTGAGCGCAATGTTCCGGTGTAGTGCTTGCTTGAGCACTTTGAATCAAGCAAGCCGCTTGTTCATGGAACACATCCCAGTCTTGAAGTGAGATGGCTGTTTACAGTTCCTGCCAATCTGCCTGAGTGAACTGCCAGACTCGCCGGCACTGAGACAGCTCTCTGAGAATTTCCAGAGAGATGTTGACTCTCACAATTATACGAACAGATAAACTAATTGCAATTGAGGAAGAGATTTGCAGGGAAGTTTGTCATCACCAAGTCTAGAAGGGAGGATTTGCCATTGAGAGAAATCTGGGTCAGAAAGTTCACAGATTGAGTCGGTACATTGGAGTTATAAAAGTCCTTTTTTGAAGTTACTCCTTAAGACACTTGAAATTGCAATGTATGAAGAAAAGAAGTTTGAGATGAGTGGTTAAAAGTTGGTCCATGTTGAGAGAGAGACGACACAGACACAAACACACAGATACAGACATATGTAGATGGTCACTGTTTGGAGGATGGTACAACACGCAAACAAACAGAGGTGGAAGCAGAGGGAAAGTTGTTGTGTTACCCTGGTCAGTTCTTCTCAAACAGGCCCATGGCATGGAGATAGCCGATCAATCTCCCAAGAGCGACCCAGAGATCCCTCACATCTATGATGATGTACTCTTGTCTAAGTGGAGCCAGGACCGTGCAGTCTTCCATAATTTGTTTTGATGAGTGTGGGGCGGCCTGGCAAGGGTATCAGGTGTTTTCTTTTTTTCACCATGTAAGAGCTGTGGATAGTGTCTACATAGAGGCGTGCAAGGTGGACACTATCTGACCTGGAGAGGATTTGGTCTGTGTCATGGATGGGTAGGGGTTTACTGCCCAGGATACTGTTTGGACCTAGTTTGTTGATTGCGTTTATGGGGATGTGGGTGTGGATGTGTTTTTTGTCGTTTCCGTTGTTCATTGGGGTGGAGGGGAAGTTGCAGCCAGAAGTACTCCTGAGGGGGTTTGGAGGTATAAGATCAGTAAAAGGTCACTGAGAAATTGAGTTCTTGATGTAAAGTGCAACTGTGCCGCTGGGATGGAGTTCAAGCCTATCAAAGTGGAGGAGACGATAACCAGTGAAAGACACTAAGGAGTCAGGGACATCCTGTGGGAGGAAGGATTCTGTTTAACAGATGATTTCCAGTTTGTTGGCAGTGGCTTGGATTGAGAGATTTGTCAGGTTGGAGCAGAGATCTTAACAGATGTTAGAGGTCCACACAGTTGGGGATAGATGAGGAGGCATTGAGAGGGTACAGGTAGTGGCTGACGCTTTGTGGGAGCAGGGTGAGAGCAAGGATTTGAGGGGCAGGGTAGGGGTGAAGATTTGTGTGGGTGGTATGAGGGCAGGAAACGGAAAGAGGGGGAATGAAGTAGAGGGATGTTGATTGCAAAAGCTTCATTTGAGAGTTCTATGGACAGTTCCTTAGACTTCATGGTGGAGTTTCTGCTCTGACATGCACTGTCAACTGTGGGACCTTATATAGAAAGGTGTGTTTCTTTATAAATCATGTCCAATCAATTAAATTGGCCACAGGTGGACTCCAGTGAAGTTGAAGAGATGTCTCAAAGATTATCAAAGGAAATTGAATGTACCTGAACTCAATTTGGAGTGTCACAGAAATGGGGTTGAATACTTATTGATGCAAGACATTTCAGCTTTTCATTTTTTAAATTAATTTGTAAAAAATTCTAAAATAATGCTTCCATTTTGGTATTATGGGGTATTTTGTATCGATCGGTGTCAAAAAAAAAATTTCACCCATTATAAATTCAGGCTGTAGCACAACAGAATGTGAAAAAGTCAAGGGGTGTGAATACTTTCTGAAGGCACTGAACATGCCTGTACATGCCTGGGGTTGCCTTAAAAATAAAAATATATGCTATTAAAAGCCATTCATGTCTGTCTGTCTGTCTGTCTGTGTGTGGAAAAAGTTACACTACTTATGTACGCTTTGGAACGTACATTGGAACGTACCTTGAAACCTTTAGAGTTTAGACCCTTGAGATCTTTTAAGACCCTTTAAATCCCTTTATATTCGGCATTTTAGACCCTTTAAGATGCCTTTCAGAAACCTTCAGAAACAACATACATACATACAACAGACAATTGCCTTATTTAATATCATAGGGTATCACTGGTCTTTTCAGGGCAAGGACCTTCCACTTCCCCACCATAGGATCTCACAGGTTTTGCTTCCAAAGTTAATGAGTTGTAAATAGACTGCAGCTTATACCCTTCACGGCAATGTTTACACAGCTGCATCTAAACAATGAATGGTGTTCTTTCTTGGGCTCAAGCCAAGAGTTACTACCATTAGAATAAAAGGTAGGGTACAGTTGGACAATCTGATGACATTTGAGCTCTCTTTGTTGTTAACAATGTACCAAATTAATACAGGCTCTTAAGCATCTGTACATTTCTCTCCCTATGACTTCGCTGCTTCGCTGTCAAAATTCTCCACACTTGTAAAACATACATACATACATACATACATTACATAAACTACGTACATACATAGGCCTGCAAAAGTATTCACCCCCCCTTCCCCCCACCCCCTTCCACACAACATTCCCTCCAAAGTTTTTACATATTGATGCCACCTGAGCTTATTTCATGATTCTTTCAAATCAAAATTAATATATTGAGTCTTCCCAAACTACTTCAAAGTGATAAAGCTGAAAATATGAATGTTAGATTATTATCAGAGAAAATCAGATTCTCAGTTGCATAAGTATTCAAACTCTTTGCCTAATTTGCCCTCAATCACTTGAGGAGCAAATTTATTTGAAAGTTTCTGGTATGGGTTTCTGGGTTTGCCGGTTCTGGGTTTGGAGCGTTGGCAGGTCTCCTTCGGGGCTCCCTGCTGACGATCTCAAAGTTAAGTTTCTGGTCGTTATCTGTCCCGTTTTAACTGTTTATTTTCTCACCTACATGTTACTGTGTGTTCCTAGTTCGGTTTTGTTTCAAAAATCGTGCTATTTTGTGAAATTTCGTCGAACTTGTCTTACTGGGTGCTTGAGGCCTATCCTTGAGGCTTGAGGCCTAACCTTTGTTCCCCTCGGTGTACGATCGTGTTTATTTGTTTTTTCTCCCCATTATCTTCAATGTCTATCTTTCCCACTTTCTTAACATCCCCCATCCCTCCCAACTAATCACTCTATTTCTTATCTTAAAAAAAAGAAAAAAAAAAAAACCCTACCTTTCCCCAATTCTTCTTCTTCTTCTTCTTCTTCTTCTTCTTCTTCTTCTTCTTCTTCTTCTTCTTCTTCTTCTTCTTCTTCTTCTTCTTCTTCATCTCCTCTTCTTCTTCCTCCTTCTTCCTCGATTTTTTTACAACACTTCCATGATCTAATCTGTTGAAAACTCTCTCAATCATAAATAATAATAACAAAAACTATCTCTTATAATGCTTGATCTTCCTCTTTCACACATCGCGGGTTGAGAGACATAATGTTGTAACTGCATTTTTGGCGAGGTTGAATATAATGGCTCTCATGTCTTTCAACACCATATTTCGTGGGTTGAGAGACATAATGTTGTCACTCAAAATTTCCCATTTCCTGCAAATCGCAAATGAAAGATAAATATGGTGTTGAAAGACATGAGAGCCATTTTATTCGGTTTCGCCTAAAATGCAGTTACAATATTATGTCTCTCAACCCGCGACATGTGGTTCTCTTTACTGTATCATAATGCACTACTCTTCTGCTATTTAAACAGACTGTGCTCAATTCGACCTTTCCTTCACACCTTGCCTAAAAAATCCAATTGTTACAGCATTTCTTCTCTCCATTCTCTGAATTCACCTTTATTGCATCCCTCAAGAAATGTGTTTAATCGCATAACTGACCTAAAACTTTTAAAAACCCCAGTTTGCTATGAATGTTCACTTTCCATCAACCATTCTTTTTTTCCAACTTCAGTGCCAACTCACTCCTTTCACCCCTCACTCTCAAAGCAACCATCCCACTCTTCTCCCTTCAAGCCTCCCTCTCACCTCTCTCAAAAACTCCCCCCTCACCTTTCTCCCACCATTCATCCCCCTCCCTCATCCTTCCCAAAATTGCCCCCCCCTCCCATCCACAAAGCTGCCTCCTTCCACTGCCCTCTCACCTCCATCTCTTCACTCCACCTCCTCAAATCCTCAACTGCCTTCTTCCTCCTCTATTGTCCCCCTCTCACCCAGCACCACAGAGCCATTTCTCCTCCTCATTCGGCCCCCTCCCCTAGCTATTCTGCAATCCCCCACACTCTTTCAACAACCCTCCTTACCTCCTCCCTCGACCCTTGTCCTGCTCCCCCCCCCACCTCCTGCACCCAAAGCCTCCTCCCCTACCTCTTCATTAAAAGTATGGACCTCAAATATCCGGAGCCTTCGCTCAAACCTTTCAGATCTTTCCATACAGGTTGCCACTGACAAACCAGACATAATCTGCCTAACAGAAACTTTCCTCCCTGAAGACGTGTCTGACTCCCAAGTATCTCTCCCTGGTTACTCCCTCCTCCGGTATGACAGACCTGAGCCTCGTCCTGGTGGAGGAGTTGCTCTCTTCATCAAAGACTCTATTCCTCACTCTCCATGCACTGCCCTCACTCCCCCACACCCCCAGGAATACCTCTGGCTACGGCTTCCCCTCCACTCCCACCTCATGTTTATATGTGTACTGTACCGTCCACCTAACAGTGATGAATCCATCTACACCTCACTATCTGAAAACATGGACCAACTTCTATCTTCTCATCCAAACTCTCTCTTCCTCATATGTGGTGACTTCAATTGTCATCATGCCAGTTGGCTATGTGTGGGTACACCTCTCTCAGCTGTCATGGCACCTCAGCAAAAGCTTTCTGCGACTCATTCCGACTGACTCAATCGGTCAACTTCCCTACCCGGATCTCAACCAATGGTACTCCATCTCTTCTGGATCTGATTTTGACAAATTTCCCTGACAATATCTGCTGCTCTTCCCTCCGCTCCAATCGGTTCTTCTGACCACGTCTTTGTCAAAGTGGACATCTCTCTGGATATTATCAGAGAAACACCGCACCGCCGTCCAGTGTGGCATTTCACTCAAGCCGACTGGCAGGGTCTCCAAGCAGCCCTCAAACTTATAGACTGGTCTCCTATCGTTACTTTCTCCAACATCAACTCATCCTGGGAATTCTTTCAAAGAAACTTGCTCTCCCTCATGCACAGATTTATCCCCTCTCGTCTTCAGTTGTCCTACCCTTCCTCCTGCCCTTGGTTCACTGAAGCTTGTGGTGAGGCAGTTGTCCTGAAACAACTTGCCTTTGCCTCATGGAAAGCAAACCCAACTGAGGGAAATCTCAGTTCCTTCCATAAAGCCCGGAACAAGTGTGTATCTACCCTCAGGAGAGCCAGAAAACAACTTCTTTCTCATCTCAAGTCTGAACTCTCAAACCTCTCTCCCTCTTCAAAATCCTGGTGGCGTCTAATCAAATCTGTTTCTGGTGTATGTTCCCCCATCCCCTCCGTTACCTCAAATGGCCGCACTGCTGATACCGCACGTGAAAAAGCTGAATGCCTAAACTCAGTGTTTGCAGCTCAATCTTGTGTCCAAAACCCATCACTTTCTCTACCCACCTTACCCAGTCGCACCCAACTGTCCCTGGACTCTGTGTCCTTTTCTCCTGACAAGGTGGAGAGCTTGCTGTCAAACCTCGACTCAGATTCTGCAACCGGTCCAGACGGCATCAGCCCACGTGTACTCAAAGCCTGCTCTTCTGCTCTTGCTCACCCTCTCTCTGTTCTAGTCACCCTCTCATTTGCTCAAGGTCATCTGCCATCTGCTTGGAAATCAGCAAACATCACTGCCCTGCACAAAAAGGTGCAAAAACAGATCCCTGCAACGACAGACCAGTCAACCTTCTCCCAATCATCAGCAAGGTTATGGAATCCATCATCGCTTCAGACATCAAATCCTTCCTCTTCTCCAATAGCTTGATTTCTAATCATCAATTTGGTTTCAGACCAGGTCACTCTGCCCTGGATATTCTGCTTCTGCTCTCCTAACAATGGATGGAAGCCCTCAATGCCAAAAAGGAAATCCGAGCCGTATCCCTGGACATATCACGTGCTTTTGACACAGTCTTGGCACCCTGCCCTGCTCACCAAACTCTCTTCCTATGGTATCCAAGGCCATCTCCACTCATGGCTCGCAGACTTCCTCTCCTGTCGCAGTCACCGTGTGGCCCTATATGGAGTTCTTTCATCTCCTCTTCCTGTCCAGGCTGGAGTTCCTCAAGGTAGCGTTCTGGGCCCTGTTCTTTTTCTGGTTTTCATCAATGATCTCTCCGACTCTCTGGAAAATCCTCTATATCTCTTTGCTGATGACTCCACCCTCTGCCGTACCATCGCTCATCCCTCAGACCGGTAAGCAGCAGCTTCTTCACTCACTGCTGATCTGGATAAAATCACAAACTGGTCCAACACGTGGAACATGTCTTTCAATCCCAACAAATCTCACTCTCACTATGTCTCTTCGAAAGAAACATTCAGAAACGCCCCCCCCATCCACTTTCTCAACAATCCTCTGGAAGAAGTCCTTTCTTTCAAGCTTCTGGGTCTCACTATCTGCCATGACCTTCCCTGGGAAAGCCACATTTCAAACCCCGCCTCCAAAACCAGTCGCCGACTGGGAATCCTCCATCGTGCAAAGTCCTTCCTCGGCCCACCTGAGCTCCTGACCACTTACAAAGCTTTTGTCCGCAGCCTGATGGAGTACTGCTCTCCCCTCTGGGCTGGTGCTCCTGCCTCCCACCTTTCTCGGCTTCACGCTGTAGAAACCAAGGCATTTCGGATCATTGGCATCTCCTGCAATGAGGCTGAGTCTTTGGGCCTCTCACTCAATCACTGCAGGTTGGTCGGTGGTCTTTGTCTTCTCCCGTCTCCTCTCCAGCCTCCCCCCCGCTCTCTCTGCGATTTGTCCCCACCACATTTCCGCAGGGTGTGCAAGGTCCGCCAACAACCCCCTTCTGGTAAAACTACCAAAATCACGAATCACTGCTCACCTTCACTCTTTTTCATTCCTCTTTTTTCCCGCCTTTGGAATAAACTCCCTCACTCTATTCATTCTCATTCTTCCCTCCAGGCCTTCAAAACAGCTGTTCACCACCACCTCTTCTCATCCCCCATCCAAATCCTCGATATTTTCTTCCCCCGATAATCCACCCAAGCCCACCTCCTTCAAATTCCCTGCTTTCCTTCCTGAAAGTCCCTGTAATGTCCATCTTCTCTTCCCCATGTTCCCCGTCCCATCCTTCTCCCTTCCACAGATCTCCTAATGTCTCTGTTCCCCACTGTTTTGTCCTTCCCACTCCCTCCCCTCTTGTCTCATGCCCCCCTTGATGTGCGTTGTGTGTTCGCTCTCATACGAGCCTCGACAAGGTATACAAAAAAACAACAATACAAATTGCAGAGATTCAGTTCTGTGGGCCTGGGGATCTGGCGGTCTTTGGATGGGGGTAGGGGCTCAGCACAGGGGTTAACCACAGCATATCCATTTGTTGGGGAATCAAGGAATTCTTGAACAGCTTGTTCACAAGAAAAATAGAACGATCGTTAATTAAAAGAGAAAGTGGACATGTTCACTACTAAACAAAACTTCAAACATCTCTCTAACTGTTCTAGATATGTTTCAACTGTATTCAGTCAATTAAAATTGTGTGTGTGTGTGTGTGTGTGTGTGTGTGTGTGTGTGTGTGTGTGTGTGTGTGTGTGTGTGTGTGTGTGTGTGTGTGTTTTGTTTTTTGGTGTCTGTTGCACTCTATTATTTCTTGAAAATTGACCTTGCTTTGTATGTCTTCTCTCCAACTCCCTTACTTCTAACCTTTCTGCAACAAGAGATCGTTCTGATTAACGTTGTCTTGTATATGGTCTTGTTTGTAGTCTGCGGTGACATCCATGGCCAATTCTTTGACTTGATGAAACTTTTCGAAGTGGGTGGCTCACCAGCCAACACTCGCTACCTCTTCTTGGGCGATTACGTGGACAGAGGCTATTTCAGCATTGAGGTACATTCTTGGTGTTTTATGATACTTTGCATTTCTACGTATTCCATATGTACTGGCTCAATAAGCAAGCGACCTTTCATATATATATATATATATATATATATATATATATATATATATATATATATATATATATATATATATATATATATATATATATATATATATATATATATATATATATATATATATATATATATATATATATATATATATATATATATATATATATATATATATATATATATATATATATATATATATATATATATATATATATATATATATATATATATATATATATATATATATATATATATATATATATATATATATATATATATATATATATATATATATATATATATATATATATATATATATATATATATATATATATATATATATATATATATATATATATATATATATATATATATATATATATATATATATATATATATATATATATATATATATATATATATATATATATATATATATATATGTGTGTATATATATATATATGTATATATATATATATATATATATATGTATATATATATATATGTATATATATGTATATATATATATATATATATATATATATATATATATATATATATATGTATATATGTATATATATATATATATGTGTATATATGTATATATATATATATATATATATATATATATATATATATATATGTATATATATGTATATATATATATATATATATATATATATATATATATATATATATATATATATATATATATATATATATATATATATATATATATATATATATATATATATATATATATATATATATATATATATATATATATATGTATATGTATGCATATGTATATATATATATATATATATGTATATATATATATGTATATATATATATATATATATATATATATATGTACGTATCTATATATACATCTATATGTATATGTATATATATCTATATATATATATATATATATATATATATGTATATGTATATATATATATATATATGTATATATATATATATATATGTATGTATATATATATATATATATATGTATGTATATATATATATATATGTATGTATATATATATATATATATATATATGTATGTATATATATATATATATGTATGTATATAGATATATATATATGTATGTATATATATATATGTATGTATATAGATATATATATATATATATATGTATGTATATATATATATATGTATGTATATATATATATGTGTATGTATATATATATATGTATGTATATATATATATGTGTATGTATATATATATATGTATATGTATATATATATATATATATATATGTATGTATATATATATATGTATGTATATATATATATATATGTATATATATATATATATATATATATATATATATATATATATATATATATATATATATATATATATATATATATATATATATATTTTTTTTTTTTAAGCCTGTGCATTTCGTGTAATTGCAACGAATGTGCTGCAATGATCATCTTCTAAGCTCAGTTGGGTGTCTATTATTATCACTATTTATGTTTTTTGTGTTTTTTTTTGTGCACATGGCATTCAAGTTGTGTCAATGGTAAATTTAATTCTCGTGCCTTTGTGAGTATCTTGTTACCGATGATTACTCGAAAATAGTCTTTTTAGTTTGTTCTGTTATCCGAATCGGTTGAAGAGTGCTGTAAAAAAGCTCCATTTATATTTTGAGTTGTGTTAATTCTCGACTACATGCAAATTACCTTAAGTGCCAAGTTGTCTTCGAGTTGATTGCCATCAGACTATGCTGACAGTCCGTATCAGTGAATAATAATAATCCAAAAATCCTGCTCGGCCAAGAGTCACAAATGTACCTGATAATGTTTTTTTTTCTCCAAATTCCTCACAAAGCACTATCATACTTTGCAGTGTGTGCTGTACTTGTGGGCGCTAAAAATACTGTATCCTACCACACTTTTCCTGTTGCGTGGCAACCACGAGTGCCGACATCTCACAGAATACTTCACCTTCAAGCAGGAATGTAAGTTCAGGAAATGTTAACTGGAAAGAATTGCATGATCTATACTCGATAGGAATGGAACTTAATTTGTGTTGGATTTTGGGAATGTTAATGATGATTTCTGTAAATTTTATAAGTTGTCAGCATGACTTGCTCTTCAATAAATTTCCCACATTAATTTGATGATTTTGTTGCACCCTGAATTTTTGATGTAGTTTTACCTGGCTTTCAATTCCTCCCCTCCCCCCCCCAAAAAAAGAGGTGGGGTGAGCTTGAGATTGTGTTGTCGAATCAAGTTCAAGTACAGGTGTTTTTTATTTACTAAATATCAGAGATTGTAAAACTTCATACCACAAGTCTTTTGAATGGGGTTTTCCAACTTCATTTTGTTTGGCACATTTGTCCACTTTTTGTTTTCTTTCTTTAAACATACTGTAAACAACTTCCATACGAAAAATTCGTTGTTGTTATCTCTGCCACCGAAGGTGGATGGAGGTTATGTTTTCACCCCTGTCTGTCTGTCTCTGTCTGTTTGTGAACAAAATATCTCAAAACTTTGTGGACGGATTCGGACAAAATTTGGAGGAGAGCTTGGGTATGTGACATCGACAAAATGATTACGTTTTGGTGAAGATCCGGATCCGATAATTTTGAAGTGATTTTTCACCATTGAGTGATAGGGCTAAAGCGATATGTCGTATGATATCTGAAAAGGTTATGGACGGATTCGGATGAAACTTGGTGGATGAGGTGGTAAGATGACAATAATAAGCCAATTAAATTTTAGTTCAGGTCCGAATCCAGATCCGGCCTATCGGTGGGATACAAAACACAATCTAATCAGCCTGGCAGAGGTAAACCTCTACCGAGTGTCCGTTGTAGTTTTAAATGTTTTTACTGGACTCGTTGGTGTTATAGTTAGAGCGTCTACTCCAAGTCTGGTAGGTCTGCGGTTCAAACCCCAGCCGAGTGGTACAAAAGATTTAAAAAATGGTCCCTGCTGCCTCCTCACTTGACATTCAGCAATGAAAAGGATAAGAACACAGACAATCCCCATAGGTTGGCATCCATGGTGAGGAGGAAGTTCCCTTTTAGAAAATGCCCTGCTGAGTGTAGTGGCGCCATTGTTGTGGCATCACTGGCACCCAGAGTGCCCAGGGGAGTAATGGCACTTCCTTCAGGGTGTGGAGTGTGTGCGCTCTATGTGTGCGCGCATGCATGCTCTTTGAGTGCACACTCCACTACAAGCCTTAGATCCTGTTTAAGAATTTTTTTTTTTTAATCATGCTTTGCATTGGTTTACTATATGAAATATACATGAAATATACATTTATCGCTTACTGAGACTGGCGGAATGCAAAAAGCTTGCAGTGCTGTGAGTCTCCTGCCTGTTTTTTGTATGCTGTCAGTCGATGCATGACGAGAACGAACATTTAAATGTCCTTCCTTTAAAAAAAAAAAGACTATATTAAAACCATTTTCTTCTCAAGATATCTTCTGTCTTTTAGCAATGTGTTTGCAGATAAACCACTGCACCTTTATCCTTATTGCGAAAGCAACTGCGTACAATTTGGATGAGCAGTTCAATTCGGATGAGCAGTTCATATGAGGAAACTCGTCTTTACCCCGTGCTTTCAAGACACTTTTTTTTTTCAAGGCATTAAACTATTATTTTTATCTCCTCAAATTGTGCATTACAGGCATCTGAGCTGAACTTGTGTTGAAAGGTGAGAGGATAAACTCTCCAAATGCAAAAATTAGGGTGAAACCATTAGAAGACAAAAACAACCTCATTGTCTCAGACATATCTAACACGTGTGCATTAGACAACCTGAGCCACCACTGAAACTTCAGCATGCATTTGTCAACAAGTAGCAGACCTGCAGCAAAAATGCATCTCCAGTTCAAGTTTTGACTTGACTCGTGCTCATTTGACAATACATCCCAAGAGCTTGAACTTTTCTGCAATGTACTGTTTAACCATTTGTAAGTTGTATTTGATGTAGATGGTGTTCCAATTAGAACTCCGGTGAGATTTTCCTCATCGAGTGTTTTGCTGGTGACCTAATTGGATTGGAGGTACGGAGCAGTCCTTGAATGGTAGGATTTTTTTTCCTGCCTTGTGGAGCTTGGAGTTTGGAGAAGAATGGGTGCAACAAGTAAATTTTTAGATTTTCTTTTTTTCTTCCAAATTTTAGATACATTTTCATTCTGATATTTTGCCTCCTTACCATCAGAGCACTCTGCCATCTTCTGCCAAGCTCTTTGCTGCTTGTATCTGGGGATCGTGTGCAATCCTTGTGCCAGCAAGCGTCGTGTGGTGTTGCAGGCAAGATAAAATACACAGAGCACGTGTACGATGCCTGCATGGAAGCGTTCGACTGCCTGCCCCTTGCTGCCCTCATGAATCAGCAGTTTCTGTGCGTGCATGGTGGACTTTCTCCCGAGGTCCACAATCTGGATGATATCCGCAAGGTATGTGCCTCCATGTCTTTCCCATTTTACATGACCGCTTTATCCAAACATAATTTTGCTTCTCTTATTTCTCATTTGTCATGCCAAAATCCTCCTGTGTTTTGTTTGCTGTTTACTTCCTTTTTCAATTTACTTCATTTTTATTTCTCTTACTCACACACCATATATACATATATATATATATATATATATATATATATATATATATATATATATATATATATACACACACACACACACACCTACATACAATTTTTACCCTCGCCGGAGGAGAGGGCATTGCATTTGGGTCTGTTTGTTTGTTTGTTTGTCTGCACAGAACTTTAGTGTTTTTCCTCTACAACCGCTTGTCGGATTCAGACGAAATTCTCACCATCCGAGCGACTACTCATGTAGAATGCTTTATTGATAATTATGACGTCATAGATCATGTGGTGTGGCAGCCATGTTGGAAAAACGTGAAAAATTTGGACCTCTGTATCTCTGAAACTGCACCAAGGAGAAATTGAAACTTGGCACAATGCAAGTACTCCTCTCCTCATGGGGAACAAGTGATTTTTAATGACGTCATAATTGCAAATGTAGAATGCTACATCTGATCAGTATGAAAATTTTTGAGGGTCATCTTGGGGTAAAATGGTCCACAGAAAAAATTGAATGACGTCATCAGTCAAGTGATTCGGCAGCCATATTGTTTAAAAAAAAGAAAGAAAACCTTCAAAAGTCTTCTTCTCTGAAGTGGCTGAACAGAGTGAGGCGAAACTTTAGACGTATGACTGCTAATCCATGAGGAACAAAAGGTTCACACATACGATGTCATCGGTCACATGGTTTAGCAGCCATATTGGATTTACCCAGAAACCTATAAAAATCTTCTCCAGAATGGCTGGAAAAATTGACAGGAACCTTCACACAAATGTTCCCCAAACCTGGGGATACCAGGGTATTCATGACTAATTGATGTCACATGGTCTGGCAGCCATATTGCATCAAGAGAAAAATCTTTAAAACATTTTTTCTCTTGAGCCACTTCATCAATCAATGTGAAACACAATTATGATCTCATCGTGATGGGGAATATATACAGTATGTTAAATTTCAACCTGATCAGATGCATAGTCTGGCAGCCAGAATTTTTATTTTTATTTGGATCTGGGTTCTCTGATTTTATTTATTTGTTTGTGTTTGAATAAGGCTCACTTGACTGTGCCTCGATGGGTTTGAGTGTGGAGGAGCAGCAGTTGAAATGTGATTCCTATCCAGGTTCCTCCTGATGACTTCATCTTTGCTTTTTGCTTGTTTGGGTTCCTTCTGATTAGTCCAATGCAGGACTTGTACCTATTTGGTCTTTCATTTGATTTGAATTGAAATTATTGTTATCACATTCTAAATTTTATTGAATTCTAAATTCTATTAACAAATAATAAAAAAAAATCACGGGTCAGGGTCAGGTGTCCAATCAAAGTGGGGTTGCATTAAAGCGGGACGTCTTGGGACCCGGTCATCACTGCCAGCAGTTATAAAGTGACAGTTATGTTTCTTATTAATTACTTAAACATCAGTATACAAACACCACACAAATTTCACCACACAAAACAAGTCCTGGCAAGGGTCTTCAATCTCTGATTGCTCTTTGTCTTGTTCGTATTGTACTGCAATTTGTTGTATTCACATTATACACTAGGTTCTATAAAGACGAGTTAGTCTGTGTCAGCTGAAAAAAAAATGACTGAATTTTATCACCCCCCCCCCCCAAAAAAAAAGAATGCCAGAAGGTATCCCCACTGCTCTGGGCAATGTTTTTGGTGTGAGCCTTTTTTTTTCAGAGAGAGAGAGAGAGAGACAGAGAGAGAGAGAGACAGAGACAGAGACAGAGACACAGAGACAGAGTCTTTTTTTTGACATTTATGTCCTTTTATGACAAAATGTACAAAAAGAAACAAGTGATGCAACATTGTGCAGATTCAATCAAAACGCGAATCAGGAACAGGAATAACTTAAGATGTTAAATTAATACAAAAGGAATTAATTTTCTCCTTCCACTCTGCACAATACTTCAATTTTACACCATTTGTCAATGAAGCCATTAATTCGCGAACTCTCTCAATAAAACAGGAATTCCATTTTGAGACGGGCACACACAGAGCCTTTAAAGGCAAGCAGAACGCTGTATTCCTGAGAATTAACATCAGAAATCATCCTCTTGCGAGTGATGTATATTGCGAGTTTCGCTTCAGCGAGCAGGAAATTAGCAACTTCAATTCCGACATTCTTGTTGGATACCGGTATGCAGAAAATAAAATAATGGAATGAAAAGCAAAAGCCTAATCTTTGGAAAAAAATGTTTCAAGAGTTTAAACAGTGGGATCAACCTTTGACAACCAACATAAGCATGGAAAACATCCTCGGATTGATGGCAAAAAGGACATTCATCAGACGAAACAAGGTTCAATCTTTTGAGGAATACGTTTGAAGTCAAGGAATAGTGTGCGAGTCTCCACTGTATGTCTCCGGCACGTTTAGATACAGGTGATGTGTACATGGAAGACCAGGTGGGAGATGATGGAACCCCTGCGGGCAGAAGCTCTTTCCAGTGGGAAGTCAGTGCATTATTGGGGTTGGCAGATGTAATAACATTGAGACATTGCACATACATAGCAGTCTTTGTACATGTTTGTAGAGGCTTGATGGAAGGAGCGTTAGAAAAAATGAAATTAGGGAAGTCAGGTTGTGTTTTACTTGCACCTTGAACATTATGTGATGGAGGCCACGATAAATTAAAAAGATTAAAACTTTAACAATTGAACGTAGAATTAGTCCAATTATTTGTGTTGATTTAACATTACAAGCTTCCAATATCTGGTTTGGAGTCTGCCATTCAGAATATGTGTGATTGACAAAGTCTTCCACAAGGAAGAAGCCAGATTCAATGAAGGATTGAATGAGGGATCTTCTTTGAAAGTCATGGTGAAAGAAGCTGTTGTAAAAAACAGGTTCACGCATTAAATTACTAAATTTATACGAATCCTTGTTTCGTACTGGAAGGAGGCATTGACTGGCATTTAGGAGACTTTGATAGAAGGAGGGCAGTAAGGAGGTGTCAACTCGCTGCAGATCAAGTAGAACAAGTTCAAGTCCACACTTGAGCTTGCCAGCTTGCAGGAGCAAACAGGAAGCCAGCGGCCGCCAGGACAGGACCTCCTTGTAAAGAAGTTGACGCAAGGTAGTCAGTCGAAAGGACAGTATTTTGCTGGTAATGTCCACGAGTCCTTGACCGCCTTTTTCTAGCGGGACACTCAGAAGATCTGCTCAGAGCCGGTGCATACCATTCCAGAAAAAGTTAACAAGGATTCGTTGCAAATTCAGGATTAGTGATTTGGGGGGTTGTAAGGCAATCATCCGATGCCAGAGTTTGGAAGCAGCTAAATTATTTATTATTAGCACTCTACCTCTGTAAGACAGTAAGCTGGATAAACTTTTCCAGCAATTAAGGGTGTGAGAGATTTGATCCACCATCTGGTCCCAATTTTTTAAAGAGAAGGTCACGTTCCCGAGAAAAACACCCAGATGTTTAACACCATCATGCCTCTACTGCAAGGCATTAGGCAGCGGAGGTGGGATAAATAACTCTGAAGGACCAAGGCACAACGCTCTACTCTTTCTCCAGTTAACAGTTGCAGAAGATGCAAGATTAAAATTTTGTAGAGCATTTGTAAGAGCAGCAATGTCAGATTGAGTATTGACAATTACACACAGATCGTCAGCATATGCAAGAACCTTAACTGAAGGTACCACTGAAAAACCAGAGAGCTTGTGGCGTAAATGAATGAGCAAGGGTTCAATGAAAAGGTAGTACAGGTACCCAGAAAGAAGGCAACCTTGTCTAATTCCTCGCTGAACTGGAAAAGGTGAACACAAACTGTTATTAATGTTTCGTAGACTGGAATTATTGTGATACAGCAACTTAATGCAGGAAATAAAGAAAGATCCAAACCCAAACCCCTTTAAAACTTCAAATAAATATGAATGGTCAACGTTATCGAAAGCTTTTTCTTGATCGAGAAAAATCAGCCCAGCATTGTCGTTCTGACAATGGCAAATCGAAATCAAATCACGAACAGAAAATATATTGTTAAATATTGATCGACCAGGAATGCAATAGGACTGGTCAGGAGTTACAATGTGTCCTATTATAACTTTTAAACGATTGGCAAATAATTTGGACAGGATTTTATAATCAGCAGAAAGTAGAGAGATTGGGCGCCAGTTCTCAACAAGTTGAAGGTCACCTTTTTTGGGGGATTAGTGAGAGGATAGCACGTCTGCAGCTCAAAGGAAGTTCACCAGCTTGTATGCTTTCTTGAAAGACTGTTAATAGACATGGTCCCAGCAGATCCCAGAAAGCGCTGTAGAATTCTACTGGCAACCCGTCTAACCCAGGTGCTTTGCTGGTGGGCAAGGTTTTTAAAACACTTGTAAGTTCATCAAAGGTTATTTCACCTTCAACAGTCAATTTCTGTGTTTCAGTAAGTGCAGGTAAGGAAGTAGTAAAATGATGCATGTGGTTTAACGAAGCGTGCTTGGCAGAATAGAGGTTTGAAAAATAATTTTTAACAGTGAGTTTAATATCACTCGGATCAGTCAGCGTCTTTCCATCAGCAGAAAGCAAGGATAATATTTGTTTCTGATTTTTGGAAGTTGTTTCCAACTTGAAGAAGAAACTACTGGGAGTGTTTAGTTGCTGTAGGTGAATCATTCTCATTCGAAGGAGTGCACCTTTTGCCTTCTCGACCAATAACTCGTTCAGAAGAGCTTTCTTTTCATGCAACATTTGCTGCTGTCTATTTTCAGTAGAGGAGGACACTGTATTTTGCAAGTTTAGAATTTGTGTCTTCACTAATTCTATGTCAATGTCACGATTCAGAGTACTGTGTCGTGAGAAGTTTTGACAGAAAACTCCAATTTGAACTTTGGTATTGTCCCACCACTGACGTTGACAAGAGAAACTCTGATCGATCGTGATGTAATGTGCCCAAAAGGTTTTAAACGAAGTAACAAATAAATCATTTTGAAGAAGTGCTGTGTTAAACTTCCAATAAGTGCTCCCCCTCTTAACTAGTGGCAATTGAAACCGCATAACAACAACATGGTGTTCAGAGAACCCAGATGGGAGAATTGAGGTGTTTAAGACAAGGTTAAGAAAATGATTGGAAACGTAGAATTTATCAAGTCGAGCTGAAGACACTCGATTGTTAGAACAGCGACACCAAGTAAATTGTTGTTGCGTCGGATGTTGCAGTCGCCAAATGTCAGTCAACTTGAATTTTGAAATGGAGCGAGCAAGAGCTCTCGTACTGGCTGCATATGGCTCAGCACCATTCCTATCAAGAGGGGGGTTTAGTGTACAATTAAAATCACCTCCGAGACAAAGAAAGTGGTCGGGGAGGATATTAGCAAGAAATGATTTAAGACAATCAAAAAAAGAAGATCTTTCAGGATTTGTGCTGGGAGCATATAGATTGACAATGGTGAAAAGCTGCTGACTAATGGAAAAGGTCAGGGAAGCTAAATGTCCTTTTACAATTTCTTGGAAGGAGACTAAAGTTAAAGGAAGAGTTTGCTGAAAGTTGATGGCTATCCCGGCAATCGGACTTGAAAGACTGCTAAAGAACCAATGTCCTTTAAGAAATAATTCCCATTCAGCTGAAGAAGAGTCAGTGGAATGAGTTTCTTGTAATAATAAGATATCAAACTTGTTGCACTCGATTTGTTGTTTAACTTGCACTTGACGGAGAGAATTACGACCACCATTGATATTTAAGCTTGCAATGGATATTTTCATCGAAGGTATGAAGAGGGGAAAGGACAGAGGTCATCAGGTATAACAGCATCAACCATTATTTTTGAGTTCGTTCTGAGCACGACTTAAAAATTTCCTCAAACGATGGCGTTGAGGGTCGGTAAGATTGTATCGATCAGGTCTGGAAATCATTATTCGGGTCACTTGAATAAAGTCTTCTAGAACTGGAAAATTGTCTAATTTTGACATTCTTTTTTCGAAAACTTTCGTGCAAGAACTTGTGAATAGTGTCTGGGGAAATTGAAGAAGCGTCTTTGAGCTTTAGAGAAGAAGTATTGCTACCCACATCACTTGAAACAGAGACAGAAGATGTCCCGTCAGACTCATATCCCCCCATACTATTTGTGACAATACCCTGCTGTTCTTCAGCAGTGACTTGATTAGATATCACAGGCACGGCTGCCTCCAAATTACAATCAATCTGTACATCCGGTGTGGTGATTTTGACTGGGGTAACTGTACATGGGATGGAGGTTCCATCAATTTGACCGGGGACCTCAGATTCGTCAGGCACGGTGGGAATACCAGTTTTGTCAGTTTGGGTAGGTGTTTTAGCATTATCATGGCATACGTAACACTGCTCTACGTTATGGGGAGAGGCCCCCTTTTGTGAAGCGGTACATTCTCGGGGGTCAGGAATACAGTCTTTCGATATTAATGATTTGGTATCTACTCCATCATCATTAATATTATTATTAAGTAAAACATCCGATTTTTCCTCTTCTTCTAACAAGGCAAATTGGTTGGAAAGTGAGATTTCAATACCATTTACGCTCGTGTTGGTTGGTCGTTTTCCAGAGGGTGATACGTTTCTGACAACAGACTTGCGTTTTTTAACTTTAGAAACAGTAACGAACCTCTCGTTTGTGGTGTCCATCTGTTCATTACAAGTGCTTGTGTCAACTCGTTCAATTACTAAAGGCCTATCTTGTTTATTTGTTGAAAGGGAAGCTGCAACTTTCGACTGAAGCTCAACGTTATTTACTGAGTTGGTGATATTAATATTAAGGCAAGGATCGTCACCAACAGAATCAGTAACGTTGGGAAGAGGATCGTTATGAGCACAGTCAGTGACATTGGAGGCAGAGACCTTACGAGCAGTGTCAGTAATGCTGGGGAGGGGATCGTTAACGACGGAGTTAGTAACATTGGGGGGGAGGATAATCATTTCAGGTGAGGGTGATAGTATTAGTCTGAAAATCATTCCTAGGAGCATTTGAGGGAAGGTTGTTTCTGACTGAGTGGACAGAACTGTTTCATATGTCCAATCGCTCCACAACCAAAACATTTTAGGGTATCGGTAGAGTCATATACTTGATAGTTATGACCATTTGAAGTTAACTTCATAATAACGTTAAGTGAAGCATGTTCTTTTTTAAGTACCATGAATACTTGTCTGCGGAAGCTCATGACATGGCTTACCCGTTTGTCTTTGAAGCCGACAGGGAGCATTAAACAATCGATTTGGAAGAGAATTTCACCTTTATCAGATCGTTTTATAACGTCCAGTTTCATCTCCAATGGTAAGGTTCTGTGTTTCTTCATTGCAAGAACATCACTGCAATATTTATCAGTTATGAGTAGGGTTTGTGGTCACGGTAAAATACGTGGCACTATGAATGCAGCTGCGAGCATTACAGTACTGCACAGTACACGTGATACTGTAGACCACATGACGCTCGCTCTTTACATCTCACGGAAGAAAGTCACGCTCCGCCCAACCAATGAGTCCCAAGTTGCTTCGCCCACAATTGGTTAGTACGTTTGAGCGAACATTCATATCTTGGACATTAAAAAAAATACAAATAAAACCTTCTGGGGGTTGGTTTGTAAGTCCAGGTGTTTGCAAGTCGGGCATTTGTAAGTCGAGGACTGCCTGTGTATTGAATGTAATAACCTGAAAACATTAATTTACACAATTAAAAGACGTAAACTAGTAATTAGTACTCGATCCACCTTAACACTTCCAATTTCAGCTCCATGCTGATGCTTTTTTCTTAGCACTTTGTGCTCATTTGAAAACAGAACTTGCTGCACTTTTTAGTGGCATAAGGGCACTGGAATAATCACTTAATAAATGTCAAAAATGTGTTATGAAAATAATTCCCAAGGCGGTGGAGTCAATATGGCAGCGAACAGACGAGGAAGACAACAATATTACATATGTAATGTGCACGCTGATTGGTTGAGAGGAGAGGAGACATGCTCAGAGACGTGCTCTGATTGGCTACTAGTGATGTCAGCACTCGATCCGGTCACATTTATGGTCGATGTGGTGCATTTAAACTTGTACCTTTTGACTCGCTTGATGGATGAATTTATTTTTTAATTATTTTTAGATAATTATAAATATAATATTTTTAATTCTCGCTGAAGCTAATCCGCACAAAGGGGGGTCGCGCAGTCTGGGGTATTACTGTACCACTTATACTCCCTAACTACTTCCCTACCTCTGTCCTCTTTACTCTTCTCTTCTTCTCACTCTTCTATTTTTTCCTCTTCTCTCCTTCCTCTTCTCCTCTCCTTCCTCCTCATTCTCCTTCCTCTCCCTCTTCCTCATGTCATCCTCCTTCCTCTTCCCTCCCTCTTCTTTCTCCTCCCCCTTCCTCATCCTTCTCCTACTTCCACCCTCTTCCGACTTCCTCATGTCCTCCCCCTCACTTTTCCTCTTCCTCTTTCTTTCCCTCCCCTTCCTCTCCCTCTTCCTCCCCTTCCTCTCCCTCTTCCTCACCTTCCTCTCCCTCTTCCTTGTCCTACTTCCCCCCCTCTGCCAACTTCCTCATGTCCTCCCCCTCCCTCTTCCTCTTCACTCCCTCTTCCTTCTCCTCCCCCCTTCCTCATCCTCCTCTCCTCTTTTGTTACTCCTCTCTCTTCTTTTGCTACCCCTCCCCCCTCTTTTGCTACTCCTCTTCTTTTACTATTCTTCTTTCCTCTTTTTCAACTCTGTTTTTTTTTTTTCACCCAGCTTAGATCTTTGTTTTCAGTTTCTATACCGATTGCTAGTAGTTGAACGTGAGCTGACTGATTATTATGTTTGTGTGTTTACAGCTAGACAGATTTAAAGAACCGCCTGCTTTTGGGCCCATGTGTGACTTGCTCTGGTCTGATCCATCGGAGGATTTTGGCAGTGAAAAAACTCAAGAATACTTCTCTCACAACACAGTTCGAGGTTGCTCATATTTCTACAGGTATGTAGGACATCTGGTTAACTTGAGGTATGGCATGACACTTAAACTCTTTTCAGTATTGCTTTATTTTGGGAAGTGCATGTATGCGTGTGTGAGCATTGGGTTTGTGTTCTGCAATTCGAGTCTAGTATTGTTTGGATAAAAATCCAAAGATTTTTTTTGCAATGTTTGGACACATCCTTAAGTGGGCATGTAAGACCTCATGGATTTGACGAGATATCACAGAAAGTTATCTTGATTCAGGCATTGGATAAAATTATGAATTGTTTCGATTAGATACTTCATGAATCTTTTTGGGGCATCATGTATTGATGCATTCCTAAAGACATGCATGCATTAATATAGGCAAGCATGCTTAAATTACATACATTAGACTTCATGAAGCTGAACGTAAATTAATAAATGATGAATATCCCATCGCACAGACTGCAACTCTACCCCCCCCCCCCACCCCCAGAAATATCTGTAAAAATTTGGGTAGCATATTATCCAAGAGAGCTAAAGTGAAAGCTCTGTTTCTCCAGATTTCTCGCACTGACCACAAGACCGACCTTCGTTACTGGGTGCTGCCATCTTAAAAATGCAGTGTATTGTGGGATATCTTATTCAAGTTTGAACGTATATTAGTTTATTCTGAATGTAACATTTTTTTTGATAATTTTTTTAGAAATATTTTTGGTTTTTATGCATTTGTTTGCTTTTAAAACCTTTTATCAAAACCATAGCAGCAAGTTTGGGAATTAACAGGTGCATTGCAGCACAATAGACTGTTGAGAATTACCATAAGCTGACTCACCAAAGACTTGAGAGTTACTAATGAGCTCTTACTGTGCTAATCGGGTAGATGTCACATTTCACTCGGTAAGAGTTTTTCGGTACATTCAACATGCCACGTCATTCATCATATTGTGCTTCATACAAGTTAAAAGTCATCCGTTTTGCGGAATTCTGTGGTAACAAGAGCAGAATTCTATGGTAAACCCCCTTACAGCCCTGACCCGTACATATGGATGAGTAACATTATTGCCTGGTGCAGACAGAAATAAGTTACTGAGAAGATGCCCAAGACCAAGAAGGCAAATCATTTCTCCACTGCTCATTTCTTGAGCTAGAGAAGGGCCTGATTACGTGGATAACCAAGCACCAAGCTCTAGAGATTGCAGTCAACACCCCATGTCAGGGTGCAGTGAATATCATCACTACATACATTTAGTTTTTTGGGTGTGGGTTTATATATATATATATATATATATATATATATATATATATATATATATATATATATATATATATTGTTACGAATCTACGCCCGCCCGGCGTGCGAGTGACCGCGTTAACTAATAACGGCCGCTTGCCCACCGAACGGACAATTCAGTCGTGACTTTCTGGAACAACGCCAGAAAACAGTCATGGGTGGGTTTTCAATCCCACCACGGCCCAGTCCGTATTCTACCCGCGCGCGACAGGGTCAATTGCCAAATATCGATATACTTAAGTATTCGCGCGGGTAACCTCCCGAGGGACCGTACCTCGGCGAAGGCCTGTTTAGACACGAACCGCTTAAGCGGTTCGTTCCGTTCTGGGATAACTGAGCGGGTATTATCGCCAGACCTCGCTGGACCCGATTCTATGATCATATTCAAAAACCAACTAGTATTCTGAATGCAAGATAGCAGTTCAATTTGGGGGAAAAAAGACACGACGAACAGGTTAACATTCACACAAGCACATTTATTATTTACACACTCGCACATATACAGCCATGCAATCAATGGGGGAAGGGGACCAGACACGAGCAAGGTAAAAACACTACAACCGACTATGGTTATTATTCACAGGCACTTAACAGCTCTACTTGTGGGGACTCGGTGCCACATCATTCACACAAAGAAACAAAGAAAAGACCACCCTCATAGACAAGGGGGTCAGGCTGGGCCCGTAGGCCTTTATGGCGCAGGACTTGGCAGACCGAACGAGTCCCACGAGACCGTGAAGGTTACCTTCCTCGCTGGGGCAACCCACAACACTCCTTCCCCACGGCAGCTAGCGTAACCGCAGTCCGACCCAGGCCTCGTCTGACGGCCCGGTGATTCGGGCCCAGCCGGCAACGCCTCAGAGGAACAAACGGGCCTTATGCTCTTTCCGAGTTGATGCTCTCTTTAAGAGCCCGTCCGCCCCTCACGCTGCTCGGACTGTCCCGAAGCCCGATCACCTCGGACCGTTCGCTGCTGGCTGGCAACCTCTCCACGTCCCACACGAACGCGCCGTCATGCGTGGCACGGCCGGCCTGATGTGTTCCCCGCTCCGTCTCCTCGGCAAACCCGGACTTCCACTGGACTCGAGCTCCGCTCCTCACACCGCTCCAGATCCCGACCGCTTCTCCCTCGGATCGACTCGACTTTCTTCCAGACCCCCTCCAGACTGGTTGAACTTCCGCTCTGCGCGGCCTTTTATAGGGCTGGTGAGGCGAGATCTGATCTCTGCACTTTCACCTCTGACCTCCGACCTCTGCGCGGAAAGCACAGATATATATATATATATATATATATATATATATATATATATATATATATATATATATATATATATATATATATACTATATACTATATACTATATACTATATATATATATATATATATATATATATATATATATATATATATATATATATATATATATATATATATATATATATATATATATATATATATATATATATATATATATATATATATATATATATATATATATATATATATATATATATATATATATATATATATATATATATATATATATATATATATATATATATATATATATATATATATATATATATATATATATATATATATATATATATATACTATATACTATATACTATATATATATATATATACATATATATACTATATACTATATACTATATATATATATACTATATATATATATATATATATACTATATATATATATATACTATATATATATATATATATATATATATATATATATATATATATATATATATATATATATATATATATATATATATATATATATATATATGTACACACACACACACACACACACACACACACACACACACACACACACACACACACACACACTGCTATTTTTCCTGAGTGTTTTTTCTGTAAAGTTCCCTGAGTATTATACACAAGCGATTACGGTATTTGTCCGAAGCAGACTTTAAATTTTTATTTTTGTGATTATTATCATTGGTGTTGTTGAGAATATTTTTTTCAGACCAATTTTACAAAAGTAATTACAAAATTTTAAAAACAGTATTTATCTTCTGCTTTATTTACTTGCTAATCTATCAAAGAAACTTCTTAACGTTTGTTATTCTTCATGAAATGGCGGATTTATTATTATTGGTTATTTGAGTCTGTATATTGAATTTTCCTGCATCATCCCTCCATATGTATTACTCCCGTACTCCGTGATACTGCATTAGATATACATAATGAATCCAAAAATTGAGAAAGTGGTCATTAACTTCAGAGCATCATCGCATATTTTTCACAGCACTATTCACAGCATAGTTCATTAAAACAGCATTGACCATGGCCTATGGAACAGTGAAGCCATAAGGAGCCTGCTGAAATAAACACAACAAAATTGCCCAAAAATTCATCCTCATTGCCCTAGATTCACCTTGGTTCCTTGAGTAGATTCCATACCTTACACTTTACAATAATGGGATGTTCTGAAAGTGCAACGCTCTATGGCAAGTCTTGGTCGATGGACAGATTGTAAGTTTGGTGCAAGTCTCCATCGTGAAAATGCACTGTAAGTATATCTGTCCATCAACATCCTCCATAACAGCCTGGTCTCCATCTCCATTGAGTCCATCAGTATACATTTAAGGTGAACAAACCTGTCCACGAGAGGGGAAGACTCTCGTGGGCAGGCCCTTGCTGCTCCTATGGTTGGCAGCGAGTATCGCAGAAGCAGCAGGGGAAAGAGAGTGGCATCTATATGTGGGAGAATTGCATGTCCAGCCTATGGGTTGCCCAGATAGCTCAGATGGCAGAACACTGGTACGGTTTTCCAGAGGATCTGGGTTCGATTCATAGTCTGGCCATGTAATTTTTCCCACATTTAATATCTTTTGATATTCTGAAATTCTGTTCACATTTTTATCATGATTGTGAGTTCCTGGAAGCTTAAAGTGGAACCCGATTTGTAAAAGTTAATGGACACGTTTTCTTTGCCATACATCCAAATTATCCACTGTTCAGTACAACTGTTTCCATCAAACTAAGTCGAATGCATTTCGGTTGAGCAATAGCTCTAACTTAAAAAGGGCATTTTTGAATTGCTCAAATTGTAATTTGAGATGCATTCACATTGCTATATTCACATAAAGATTCAAATTGGCAGGTGTGCACACACTAATGTAGTTTAGCTGTCCATGTCGATTTGTGCATGTAATGAAAATTTTCTTGCCTTCCAGTGTAGTATCAAATTGAAGGTTATTTTTCTTCATTTCCACTGCCTCATTTCTACAATGGTTATTTTACTCTTTGTAAAGTTGCAGGATTGATTTGATTAACTCATGCAATAAACCCATACAATTTCCATTGTTACTTTTGAAAGTACCAAGAAAATTCCAAGTTGTGTTGATGTTTAGGCTCTGAGAATTTGCATTGATTTAACAAAACTAGCTGAAATGTGTAAAATTTAGTTTCAAAAATTGTAAAGTAAATGTATATGACAAAACACAACGTAAATTCCACTGGCAAGTGAGAATACTGGTAACGTTCAAGGTGAGAGTAGGCCATTTATGAGCTTTAAAAAAATTGTACACATTTTTTTTTAATAACAAGTCTGAAGACGACAATGGTTCACGAGCAGTATTTGACGATGTAGATTGTTTCAGAAGTCAAGGATGAGACAATGTGATAATTTTTGACCAAGTTATAAAAATGATCAACATGATGTGGTACGAGTGACAGGTTATTAGCTGCAAAATGTCGAAAACCCGGTTTCGTTCAACAACTTTCAAAATTTGACCTTTGCATAACCTTTAAAGGTCAAAAACAATGTTGGGAACATTAAAATAAGGAAACAGGATATGTGATATAGCTTATTGGAGTTAGTTCGTCGAAGAAGGTTGAAAACCCGGTTCGATTCCCACAACTTTGAAAATTTGACCTTTGTGGCCTTCAAAGGTCAAGGATTATGACCTTTGGTGCAAAACTTCCTCTGGAACATTCCAGGAACAATATAACGTCATATAGGCTATATGGCATTTCGCACTCCTCGGATTATCCATACTTTGATGAAATCAGCGTAAAAACAAACTTGAAGGGGGCGCCACGGGCAAGGTGTTCGAGATAGAGCAAAATGGTTTGAAGACTTTAGGTGGGGAATGACCTCAAGATTATGCATAAAAAATATTGTCATCCTAGCTCTCAAAGTTTGGGCGGTCGTATGATTTTTTATGTCAAAATTCGCAATTTTCTAAGTTTTGGACATTTTTATGACCTTGATCTTGGGCCGAAAATGAAAAAATCGGACAACGACGAGTTTTAGATAATTCATTTTGCTATTCATATACCGAAGAACCCATTCCATTCAGTCAATTCTCTCGGAAAAGATAGATTTTTAATCCGACTACCCCCTAAAAATGGCTATTTTGGGGGCGTGGCTCCGCCAGCAATGGGCGTAGCACGCCCTCATCCTGGAAAACACAACTAGACATTGATATCGAACACAGAACCAAGTTTCATCAAGATCGGATCAAAGTCCACGGAGTTATGCTCTGGACAGACAGACACACAGACATAACGAATATAGTGGTCACTCTGACTGGCGCTCGTGAACCAATTAGGTACCGAAAGGATTACTTGCTTTGGCATGGAGGAGGTGCAGATTCCAAGCAGTATGTGTGGAGAAGTATTTCTCGAAGCATTGGTTCTATAGACACGATTTCCAAAGAGGGTTAGCAAGTGTTGCTGCTGATGCACCACATCTAGACCAAACCCATTATGCTGGAATGCCAAAGGCATTAATTAGCACATGGAGATGACCTAATGTAGGAAATTGGCATATTATCTCCCCCACCGACAGGTTCTCAGGCTTATGGAAGAACTGTCTCACACACGTGAAGACAGAAACGAGACAACACATTACTTGACTTGACCAACTTCAAACACAATTTGGTCTTGTTTTTTACCTGTAAATGCTGAAAAGTTGAGTGCAGAAGTGTCTGCTTCAAGACGTTTCAACACAAGTTATAAAGTTGCCTTTTCCTTTCTGAATTCTTAAATTGCCCCGCAAAGGCTTCTTGCATTTTCAGTATTACATTTTCGTAGGTTTTCTTTGTCAAGCTCATAGTTTGTCTCCTCATTGAATTGTTTCAGTGATGGGAAATGAACCAGCAAACATGGTTCCTTGTGTCACGCACAATACTAGTTTTTGCTCAAATTATAGCACCTCTTCTGAAAGCAAGAGAGTTGTTTCCCTTTCCTTGCAGCTTTCCATTCAGGTCGGTTAAATGAGAAGTGATGTCTAGCGACTGAGGATCTTTAGGCTCTGCATATTCACAGCCCTTTTCCCCACGTAAACACCTTCACTTCTTCCAGACAGGCTGCAAAACACACAAGCACTCTTCCCCTGGAAAGCCACCGTACCTTGTTGTGCAGAAGAAGGTCTGAATATTGACAGTTCATAGTTTACCTCCTGACAAACTGACTTCATAGTGTTCTTCATGAAGTTCACAGACCTATTGGTGGTTCAACCCTTTTGCCATTATTTTGTTGATAATTTGTATAACCAGGGTCTTCACTTCTGCGATCTCAGGTCGAAATGTCATGCACAGTCTTGACTTCTGTTATCTCATGTGGAAACGTAATGCACAGAGTGCTTCTTGAATTATCCAGTGAAACGATATCACATTATGATCCAGTGTTTTTTTGCAACAGAGTAACAAACCTCTTGTGTGTCCCTTTTTTGTATTCAGTGCCCCATTAGTCGTGACTGAGATGATACGGCTGGTGCTTATTTCTTTCGTTTTTAGGCAGTCAACAATAGTCGACAAAATATCATCTCCTCTTGTTTGGCCTTTGAGGGGCAGCAAGACCAAAGAATCCATGTAACTGCCGAGAAGATCAATCTGTGCAGTGTCATCAATATCGCATGCTTGTCACAAGCAGTAGAAGGTCAGGTCAGGTATGTGAACATGCGCCGGAGCAGCACGTTACTGCGTCCACTTTCCGCAGGAACTCCCGGGGCCTCTATCTGGCCATCCCCCAGGCAGATGCCTGTCCCATCCCCATCTCCTTCAGATGCCGATCAACCTGCTGCATCCACGAGATACGTGGTCGGCACATTGGCCTCCTCCACTCACGAGGCTCCCTCGCTAAGAGAATCTGGTGAGCAGGATCAGCATCAGGAAAACGAGCCACATGTCCATACAGCCACAGCTGACGCTCAC
This sequence comes from Eptatretus burgeri, assembly GCF_056783735.1. NCBI lineage: Eukaryota > Metazoa > Chordata > Myxini > Myxiniformes > Myxinidae > Eptatretus > Eptatretus burgeri. Next base: position 25,920,553 of record NC_140965.1, read on the forward strand.
GGACTATGCCGGTAATAAATCTCATTTGAGTCTTTCTCAGCAACCGCTCGTGGGACACAACGTCCGACCAGCGATGGCCAAGTATTCTTCCAAGAGACCTGGTACCAAAGGAATTAAGTCGCCGTCTCAGATATCTGGTCAGAGTCCAAATCTCACATCAGTAGAGCAAGTCTGGAAGCACCAAGGACCTGAAGACTCAGACTTTCATCCTCCTGCACAAGTACCGACAGAGCCACACCCCATGATTCATTGAATCCATGACTCCCCCGGCCCAACCCAGATGTCCATTGACTTCTGGCTCGCAGCTTGCAGAGACATGAATATCACTGCCAAGGTAAGTGACTCTCCGTGACAGCAACAACCTCGCCACAAAGAGGAACAGACAAGATGGCAGCATCGAATATGTCATTGAAAGCCTGGATCTTAGTTTTGACCCAGGAAACCCATAATCCCAGCGGCTCCGACTCCTCATTCAGTACGGTGTGGGCCCCCAAACGGATGACTGCATCATCTGCAAAATCAAGGTCAGAGATCTTGACATTCCCAAATGATGCACCGCAGTTTGATCTCTCCGACATCCCCCCCAACATCCAGTCCATACAAACACTGAAAAGTGTGTGGGCCAGGACACACCATTGATGAACTCCAATATCAACTGGAAATAAATCAGAGATGGCATCACCACATCTCACAGCACTCTTAGTACCAGAGTATGGTTCAGACATCAGATTGATCAGTTTTGGTGGCACCACACGAAGACCAAGCAGGCTGCAAGCAGCCCCTGCCGAAACTCTAGTATGCATTCGGCGAGGACCCAAAGAGCAACGATACGGTCAATCATTGACATCTTTGTTGTAAAGCCTGACTGCTCTGGACGCTGGTGCTAAAGCAGATGGTGGCGAACCCGATCAGGAATTATCCGAGCAAAGACCTTGCCTGGCACTGAAAGCAGCGTCACCCATTCGGTAGATGTTGCGGTCCTGGTGATCACCCTTCCCTTTCCAGAGAGGGACAACAAGGCCCCTCTTCCAGTCAGTTGGGATTATGCTTGTGTTCCAGGCAGAGCACAGAATTGTATGCAACCACATGAGTACAGCGTTTACACCAGCCTTGAGAAGATCAGCATGGATGCCACAGTTCCCAGGAGCTTTACCCCATTTTAACCGGTTAACCGCAGTCTGTTTCCACAAACGAAGATGGATCACAGTTGAATGGAGGGTCAGCAATCGGGATAGTAACACCCCTTACATCTAACTTGACAGCTGGTGGATCAGCCAGAAACAGCTGCTCAAAGTAACCAGCTCACAGCGGGCCTTCACTTTGGACTACTCTGTCAAGAGCCCACCACCCTCTGCTTTAGCTGAAGTACTCTGAGGGACCGGCTTGGAGGAACACAATGCGCGAATTCCTCTGGGAGCAGGACGCGAATCACTTGACCACTGGTGATGCTCTGCCCCCTCACATATTCCTTGAAAATAGGCCTCCTTGTCCACCCTCAGCACAGGTATAATTTTATGCCTCAACTCCCTAAACAGCTCAGCTCTGCCATTCAGCCTGGCCCTGCAACTGGTCACTGGTATCCAGTGTCCGTTAAGAGACAAAATACTTATTTGCCCTTTGGTGAGTTCCAAGAAATCCACAGGTAACAGCAAGGACAGTGGTCTTGAATGCACTCCACAACTCTTCGGGATTCCCCAAAGCACCCAGACACCCCAAATCCCCACTCAGCCTGTTTAAAAACTTCTCAGCTCCCCTCTTATCCTTGAGCTTTCCAACATCCAGCATAAGTTGGGATGGTACCATTCTCCCAGATTTCAGCTGTAACTTCAGAGCTTCTTACAAGCCTGTGGTCGGTATTGAGAAACTGAATACTCCGGTAGACCCTGCAGTTCTGGATCATCCTCCAGTGACCATCAACGGGCACATGGTCAATCTCCTTTGCCACACCACTAGCGTTTGAATACCAAGTCCAGCGACGAGCCTGTGGGCGCCGAAACCATGAACCAGCCACCCTAAGTCCATGATTTCTTGCAAAATCAAGGGAACTTAGTGCTAGTCTGGTTCACAGTAGCAGACCCATGGGGACCAACACACATCTCATAACCATCCCGATCAGTTCCAGTCGATGCATTGAAATCCCCCAAAACTGGAAGAGTATCTCGCCTGGGACACTGATCAACCACACACTCGAGCGTGGCATAGAATGCATCCTTCACAGTGAGATCACGCGCCTTAGTCGGAGCATATACAGAGACCAGAGAAATGACACCCAAGGAGTGATGAATCCTTAGTCTCATAATACGCTCATCAACCAGTTTTACCTCAATTATCATTGGAGTCAGCTTATTAGACACAGCTACAGCAACTCCTTGGGCAGGGTAACCATCAGAGCGACCAGACCATTCGTAGATGTAACTACCCACCATGATCTCGCCGCAATCCGGTCTCTGAACCTCAGAGAGTGCTTCAATACCGATGTCCAAACGCTTCAGCTCAGATGATAACAGAGACAGGTGATCATCCTCTCTTCATTATATGACATTCCAGGTACCCAACCGAAGGGACCGTATTTAGCCCACTACCAACCCTTTACGTGAAGTAAGATGGAGATTCAATTAAAGAAAAGACGAAGCGAAACGGGCAAAACAGTTCAACATGAGGCACGTTTATTCCCCCCCCCCCGCAAAAAAACTCAAATCGAGCGCCAGAAACAACAACCACACAAGCCGTTCCTTCGCTTTCACGTGCCCGTATGTGTGTGGATGTACGTGCAAAAAAAAAAAAAATATATATATATATATTGTGGCGAATTCGCGCCCGCCGGCGTGCGAGCGGCCACGTAACTCAAATCGCGGCACGTCGCCCACCAGACGGACAATTCTGTCGTGATCCTCTCGGACTAACGCCGGGAACTAGTCACGGGTGGGCCTTTCGGCCTCACCACGATCGTGCCAATCGGCCCCCTGCGTGGGATAGGGTTGTTCGCCAAATTCGACCGACCTAAGTACCCACACGGAGGGTAGACCAGGCGATCGCACCTCGCCGCAGGTCGACTCCGGACTCGGGCCACTTTAAGCGACCCGTTCCGTACTATAGGGATAACCGAGCGGTGTTATCGTCAACCTCGACGGTTCCGATTAATTACCGGGCGTATTTAGCCCACTACCAACCCTTTACGTGAAGTAAGATGGAGATTCAATTAAAGAAAAGACGAAGCGAAACGGGCAAAACAGTTCAACATGAGGCACGTTTATTCCCCCCCCCCCCCCCCCCGCAAAAAAACTCAAATCGAGCGCCAGAAACAACAACCACACAAGCCGTTCCTTCGCTTTCACGTGCCCGTATGTGTGTGGATGTACGTGCAAAAAAAAAAAATATATATATATATATATATATATATATATTGTTGCGAATTCGCGCCCGCCGGCGTGCGAGCGGCCACGTAACTCAAATCGCGGCACGTCGCCCACCGGACGGACAATTCTGTCGTGATCCTCTCGGACTAACGCCGGGAACTAGTCACGGGTGGGCCTTTCGGCCTCACCACGATCGTGCCAATCGGCCCCCCGCGTGGGATAGGGTTGTTCGCCAAATTCGACCGACCTAAGTACCCACACGGAGGGTAGACCGGGCGATCGCACCTCGCCGCAGGTCGACTCAGGACTCGGGCCACTTTAAGCGACCCGTTCCGTACTATCGGGATAACCGAGCGGTGTTATCGTCAACCTCGACGGTTCCGATTAATTATCGGGCGTATTTAGCCCACTACCAACCCTTTACGTGAAGTAAGATGGAGATTCAATTAAAGAAAAAACGAAGCGAAACGGGAAAAACAGTTCAACGTGAGGCACGTTTATTCCGCGGCACACGGAAAGCACACATATACAATTACAACAATTATGCACCAAAAGCAATTGCAAAAGAAACACAACAATGCAGATCTACTACCGACTACGCGAGCACACGGCAACACTTACACAGTTTTACTTTACAGACGGTGCCGACAACACATTTACTCAAAAGCAAAAGAAAAGGGCCACCCTCAAAGACAAGGGGGCAGACGGGGCCTGTGGGCCGCAAGACCGGGTGGATCCTACCCGTGTCTTGTGATGAGCCACAAATGTGGCGGCGGTGCCCCGACTCCGCGCTCCTTCGCGGGTTTCGTTGGCACTGCTTGGAGTGGGGTGGGAACGGGGCCCCCTTTTCGCACTATCTCAGCGCTGGGGGGGGGGGAAAGGGGGGAATTGTTGATGCTCTGGGGAAAGAGGATAGCTGGCTTGCTTGGGTCCCGCGACGAGCGCCTCCACTGCGACCTCGACCGCGCTCCCGGCTTCCCCTCTCTGCAACTCCCCGACAGACTCCGACTCTCCTCCAGACCCGTCTTGACTGCTGCTGCCACACTCCGCCGCCGCCACACCTCTCCAACTCGCCCGAGCCCAAAACTGCGACTGCCTCCAACTGCTTCCGACCCAAAAAAACTAACTGAATTTGCCCCGCGCTCGGCGCTTTATAGTACGGCAGGAGAACCCATATGCAAATTTCCGGATCAGGATGAGCTCGGGGGCGGAGCCACGCTCGCCCATTGGACGGAGGAAAAGTGGGGGTGAACCTCCCCTGATCCTCGAATTTGCATATATCGATTCTACTCCGACGCGCCTTGAGGCGGGGCCAAATCGCCCCGCGCTTAATGATTGGACGGATCGGAAGTGGGCGTGTATCATTCCTGATCCGACTTTTCCTCGGAAAGGCCGCTTTTTGCACCCGCGGCTCAGCGCGCGTCCCGCACGAGGCCAGGACAGCCTGACGCTCGGCGTTCACAAGTGGTGCGGGAATGGCGGCAGAAGGAGAAGAGGTGAAGGTGGTGGAGGGTTTATTGTGGCAGTGATGGCCATGGCGACGCTTGGAATGGCGGTGATGCGATGTTTACGGGAGCGAGCCGTGACGGTAAAGGTCGTGGCTGTTGGTGTTGTTGTTGTAATGAAGCGGCGTTGCGGTTGGTGGTTGTTGTGTGATGGCGGTTGAGACGTGGTTGGCTCAAAATAAAGATAGAACAGAAAAACGGCTATCTTAAAGGGTCGCAGCCCGAATGAATCACATTTAATTCCCTCTAAACAACGGGTTTCGGGCTAACTACACATGTACTTACAGAGATATCTCACCTACGGGACCTGAATGGTGGTTTGCGAATTTCCTCAACCACAACACTATATATATATATATATATATATATATATATATATATATATATATATATATATATATATATATATATATATATATATATATATATATATATATATATATATATATATATATATATATATATATATATATATATATATATATATATACTTTAAAACCGCTTGCCAGAAACAAACACACAGGCCGTTCCTTCGCTCTCGCGTGGCCCACGTGCGTGGCCGTACGTGCGTGCCCCTACGTGCGTGGCCGTACATACAAAAAAAAATAAAAAAAACTTTCAAACCACGTGCCAGAAACAACTACCACACAGGCCGTTCCTTCGCTCTCGCGTGCCCATATGTGCGTGGCCGTACATGCAAAAAAAAAAACTTTCAAACATACACACAGGCCATTCCTTCGCTCTCATAAACGACGAATGGATTGGGGCATTGTGTTTATCTATAAATGCGGATAAGAAATCGAGAAATTATTAGAATACAGTAAGTCATCGCTATCCAAAAGTAGTGCGTGCCCGTACGGAAGGTTCACATCATTCCACGAATTATCGCTTGCATTGAAGTAACAATTGCTGTGATACTTACACACAGGGTTAATTAAAATCAAGTTTACCTCCCTGCCTTTGCTTGCCATGACATTCGCTGCCATTTACCATTGGCACTCCTACCCCACGGTAACGAAGGCACTGATCGATCCCCATCGTAACCAGCACGGCACGTGATGTCATCGTCGGCCGGCCGTGCACCGGCCTACGCAGCTACGCCCACGCAGCAACGTGTCCTGTGATTGGTAACTAAATGGCGCATCGGCCACGCCTACGCAGCACGTGTCCTGTCATTGGTTGGTAAATAAATGGCCATAACTTGGGAATCACTTGTCTGACTAATATCAAATGTTGAAAAGGCACATCCTCAGGTCCCCAGCAATATAACTGGTAAGTTTCAATTAGATCGGACCAGTGATTGTCGAGAAACAGCGGTCACACACACACACACACACACACACACACACACACACACACACACACACACACACACTGCTGGAATTATAGATGGATGAAATGACGTCAATGAGATGACAAATGAAGGGGTTGAATGCAGACTGCAGAGCAATGAGTAAGGAAACCCATCGTTGTGAATCGTTTTTACCACCAAATTGAGATGTATTTCGTTGGCAAGTATGTTGAGTGGAGCTGAATTCCTTAACACTTCCAAAGGCCACACCATTTTGACAATTGGAAACAAAAAGAAGTTGTGCACTTTTTTTGATAAATTAATTTTGGAACAATTTTTCTTCAATAAATAAATAATAATAAAAATCGTCTCCATGTGCATTGTACACACCTTTATCTCGTTAGCACCTATTCATAAACAATATCGCTGAGGAAACAGCGCTTCTTCTTTGTTTCCTCGTCCAGGGCAAGAATATGGAGGCTTTTAATGGCCAACGTATTTTGCCTTTTCGCAAGGAAAAACACGAAGAGGAGAGGAGAGGAGAGGAGAGAAAAACCCCGTAATGGCGAACGCGGCTGAGTTTCTCCTCACCATCGACCACGGCTACGCAGCAACGCTTCCTGTCATTGGTTGATATAAAATGGCCGCAGCAACGGTTCCTGTCATTGGTTGGTAAATAAATGGCCATAACTTGGGAAGCACTTGTCCGATTAATATCAAACCTTGAAAAGGCACATCCTCAGGTCCCCAGCAATATATCTGGCAAGTTTCAATTAGATCGGACCAGCGGTTGTCGAGAAACAGCGGTCACACACACACACACACACACACACACACACACACACACACACACACACACACACACACACACACACACACACACACACACACACACACACACACACACACACACACTGCTGGAATTATAGATAGATGCATTGGATTGTTTTTCAAAAATGCCTCTCAAGATTGTGGTTGTTGGTTACGAAATCTAAAGATTTCGTAAGTATATTGATGACTTCCGTTTCTATTTGTTACTTCGAAATCTAAAGATTTCGTTAGTATATTGATGCCTTCTGTTTCTGTTTGTTTGTTTGTTTGTTTGTAGGCACGATAACTCGAGAACGGAAGAAGCTACCAATGTCAAATTACACCACGTGATTCAGGAGGGTGATGGCTAGTGCTGATTAGATTTTGGTCAAAATCGGTCAAAGGTCAAGGTCACAGTGAGGTCAAATATTCGATTTTTGATGGTTTGGTACAGATAACTCGAGAACGGAAGAAGCTACCAATGTCAAATTACACCACGTGATTCAGGAGGGTGATGGCTAGTGCTGATTCGATTTTGGTCAAAATCGGTCAATGCTCAAGATCACAGTGAGGTCAAACATTCGATTTTTGATGATTTGGAACAGAATAATCGTAGAAACTTCTGGTTTGCGTCGCTACCTTCGCTAGAGACAGCTTTTATTAGACAAGGTCAGAGGTCAAGTTGGCGATTTTGTAAGTACCAGTCTATGACTGCTTGTTTGTTTGTTTGTTTGTTTGTTTGTAGGCACGATAACTCGAGAACGGAAGAAGCTACCAATGTCAAATTACACCACGTGATTCAGGAGGGTGATGGCGAGTGCTGATTAGATTTTGGTCAAAATCGGTCAATGGTCAAGGTCACAGTGAGGTCAAACATTCGATTTTTGATGGTTTGGAACAGAATCATCGTAGAAACTTCTGGTTTGCGTCGCTACGTTCTCTAGAGACAGCTTTTATGAGACAAGGTCAGAGGTCAAGTTGACGATTTCATAAGTACCAGTCTATGACTGCTTGTTACTTACGAAATCTCAAGATTTCGAAAGTATATTGATGCCTTCCGTTTCTGTTTGTTTGTTTGTTTGTTTGTTTGTAGGCACGATAACTCGAGAACGGAAGAAGCTACCAATGTCAAATTACACCACGTGATTCAGGAGGGTGATGGCTAGTGCTGATTAGATTTTGGTCAAAATCGGTCAAAGGTCAAGGTCACGGTGAGGTCAAATATTCGATTTTTGATGGTTTGGTACAGATAACTCGAGAACGGAAGAAGCGACCAATGTCAAATTACACCACGTGATTCAGGAGGCTGATGGCTTGTGCGGATTCGATTTTGGTCAAAATCGGTCAAAGGTCAAGGTCACAGTGAGGTCAAACATCCAAAAAATGATAAATCGAGAACGGAAGAAGGTTCCAGTGTCAAATTGTACCACGTGATTCAGGAGAGTGGTGGCTTGCGCTGATTAGATTTTGGTCAAAATGGGTCAAAGGTCAAGGTCACATTGAGGTCAAACATCCAAAAAATGATAAATCGAGAACGGAAGAAGGTTCCAGTGTCAAATTGTACCACGTGATTCAGGAGAGTGGTGGCTTGCGCTGATTAGATTTTGGTCAAAATGGGTCAAAGGTCAAGGTCACAGTGAGGTCAAACATCCAAAAAATGATAAATCGAGAACGGAAGAAGGTTCCAGTGTCAAATTGTACCACGTGATTCAGGAGAGTGGTGGCTTGCGCTGATTAGATTTTGGTCAAAATCGGTCAAAAGTCAAGGTCACAGTGAGGTCAAACATCCAAAACATTCGATTTTTGATGGTTTGGTACAGAATCATCGTAGAAAATTCTGCTTTGTTTCGCTACCTTCTCAAGAGACAGCTTTTATTAGACAAGGTCAGATGTCAAGTTGACGATTTCGTAAGTACCAGCCTATGACTGCTTGTTACTTACGAAATCTAAAGATTTCGTAAATATATTGATGCCTTCCGTTTCTGTTTGTTACTTACGAAATCTAAAGATTTTGTTAGTATATTGATGCCTTCCGTTTCTGTTTGTTTGTTTGTTTGTTTGTAGGCACGATAACTCAAGAACGGAAGAAGCTTCCAATGTCAAATTACACCACGTGATTCAGGAGGGTGATGGCTTGTGCTGATTAGATTTTGGTCAAAATCGGTCAAAGGTCAAGGTCACGGTGAGGACAAATATTCGATTTTTGATGGTTTGGTACAGATAACTCGAGAACGGAAGAAGCTACAAATGTCAAATTACACCACTTGATTCAGGAGGCTGATGACTTGTGCTGATTAGATTTTGGTCAAAATCGGTTAAAGGTCAAGGTCACAGTGAGGTCAAACATCCAAAAAATGATAACTCGAGAACGGAAGAAGCTTTCAATATCAAATTACACCACGTGATTCAGGAGAGTGGTGGCTAGCGCTGATTAGATTTTGGTCAAAATCGGTCAAAGGTCAAGGTCACAGTGAGGTCAAACATCCAAAACATTCGATTTTTGATTGTTTGGTACAGAATCATCGCAGAAACTTCTGGTTTGTGTCGCTACCTTCTCAAGAGACAGCTTTTATGAGACAAGGTCAGAGGTCATGTAGACCATTTCGTAAGTACCAGTCTATGACTGCTTGTTTGTTCGTTTGTTTGTTTGTAGGCACGATAACTCGAGAACGGAAGAAGCTTCCAATGTCAAATTACACCACGTGATTCAGGAGGGTGATGGCTAGTGCTGATTAGATTTTGGTCAAAATCGGTCAAAAGTCAAGGTCACAGTGAGGTCAAACATCCAAAACATTCGATTTTTGATGGTTTGGTATAGAATCATCGTAGAAAATTCTGGTTTGTTTCGCTACCTTCTCAAGAGACAGCTTTTATTAGACAAGGTCAGATGTCAAGTTGACGAATTCGTAAGTACCAGCCTATGACTGCTTGTTACTTACGAAATCTAAAGATTTCGTAAATATATTGATGCCTTCCGTTTCTGTTTGTTACTTACGAAATCTAAAGATTTCGTTAGTATATTGATGCCTTCCGTTTCTGTTTGTTTGTTTGTTTGTTTGTTTGTAGGCACGATAACTCGAGAACGGAAGAAGCTACCAATGTCAAATTACACCACGTGATTCAGGAGGGTGATGGCTAGTGCTGACTAGATTTTGGTCAAAATCGGTCAAAGGTCAAGGTCACGGTGAGGTCAAATATTCAATTTTTGATGGTTTGGTACAGATAACTTGAGAACGGAAGAAGCTACCAATGTCAAATTACACCACGTGATTCAGGAGGCTGATGGCTACTGCTGATTAGATTTTGGTCAAAATCGGTCAAAGGTCAAGGTCACAGTGAGGTCAAACATCCAAAAAATAACTCGAGAACGGAAGAAGCTTCCAATGTCAACTTACACCACATGATTCAGGAGGGTGGTGGCTAGCGCTGATTCGATTTTGGTCAAAATGGGTCAAAGGTCAAGGTCACATTGAGGTCAAACATCCAAAACATTCGATTTTTGATTGTTTGGTACAGAATCATCGCAGAAACTTCTGGTTTGTGTCGCTACCTTCTCAAGAGACAGCTTTTATGAGACAAGGTCAGAGGTCAAGTTGACCATTTCGTAAGTACCAGTCTATGACTGCTTGTTTGTTCGTTTGTTTGTTTGTTTGTAGGCACGATAACTCGAGAACGGAAGAAGCTTCCAATGTCATATTACACCACGTGATTCAGGAGGGTGATGGCTAGTGCTGATTAGATTTTGGTCAAAATCAGTCAAAGGTCAAGGTCACGGTGAGGTCAAATATTCGATTTTTGATGGTTTGGTACAGATAACTCGAGAACGGAAGAAGCTACCAATGTCAAATTACACCACGTGATTCAGGAGGCTGATGGCTTGTGCTGATTCGATTTTGGTCAAAATCGGTCAAAGGTCAAGGTCACAGTGAGGTCAAACATCCAAAAAATGATATATCGAGAACGGAAGAAGGTTCCAGTGTCAAATTGCACCACCTGATTCAGGAGGGTGGTGGCTTGCGCTGATTAGATTTTGGTCAAAATCGGTCAAAAGTCAAGGTCACAGTGAGGTCAAACATCCAAAACATTCGATTTTTGATGGTTTGGTGCAGAATCATCTTCGAAAATTCTGGTTTGTTTCGCTACCTTCTCAAGAGACAGCTTTTATTAGACAAGGTCAGATGTCAAGTTGACGATTTCGTAAGTACCAGCCTATGACTGCTTGTTACTTACGAAATCTAAAGATTTCGTAAATATATTGATGCCTTCCGTTTCTGTTTGTTACTTACGAAATCTAAAGATTTCGTTAGTATATTGATGCCTTCCGTTTCTGTTTGTTTGTTTGTTTGTTTGTTTGTAGGCACGATAACTCGAGAACGGAAGAAGCTTCCAATGTCAAATTACACCACGTGATTCAGGAGGGTGATGGCTTGTGCTGATTAGATTTTGGTCAAAATCGGTCAAAGGTCAAGGTCACGGTGAGGTCAAATATTCGATTTTTGATGGTTTGGTACAGATAACTCGAGAACGGAAGAAGCTACCAATGTCAAATTACACCACGTGATTCAGGAGGCTGATGACTTGTGCTGATTAGATTTTGGTCAAAATTGGTCAAAGGTCAAGGTCACAGTGAGGTCAAACATCCAAAAAATAATAACTCGAGAACGGAAGAAGCTTTCAATGTCAAATTACACCACGTGATTCAGGAGGGTGGTGGCTAGCGCTGATTCGATTTTGGTCAATATCGGTCAAAGGTCAAGGTCACAGTGAGGTCAAACATCCAAAACATTCGATTTTTGATTGTTTGGTACAGAATCATCATAGAAATTTCTGGTTTTTTCGCTACCTTCTCAAGAGACAGCTTTTATTAGACAAGGTCAGAGGTCAAGTTGACGATTTCGTAAGTACCAGTCTATGACTGCTTGTTTGTTTGTTTGTTTGTCGGCACGATAACTCGAGAACGGAAGAAGCTACCAATGTCAAATTACACCACGTGATTTAGGAGGGTGATGGCTAGTGCTGATTAAATTTTGGTCAAAATCGGTCAAAGGTCAAGATCACAGTGGGGTCAAACATAATTCCGTAAATTTATGTGGAGAAATGGAGTATTTTTGCTTCGCTCGACGTTACGAGTTCGTTTTAACTTCAATTTTCATTTTGTCTTCGGTTTTTGCGATCGCTTCGGACGCTTAAAACTCGGTTGTCGAAATTCTGGTAAAAATCGGATGTTTTGGAGACGTTTTAAGATTGTATAAAAAATATTTCACTCGACGCGTCACGGGTCGTCCCATGATGCAGTGCGCTCGAGCAGACGCGTCGTTGAGTTACGTTGAGGTATAATTGCGTGGAGAAATGGAGATTTTTGCTTCGGTCGACGTTACGTTTTTTGATGGTTTGATACAGAATCATCGTAGAAACTTCTGGTTTGCGTCGCTACCTTCTCGAGAGACAGCTTTTATTAGACAAGGTCAGAGGTCAAGTTGACGATTTCGTAAGTACCAGTCTATGACTGCTTGTTTGTTTGTTTGTTTGTTTGTTTGTCGGCACGATAACTCGAGAACGGAAGAAGCTACCAATGTCAAATTACACCACGTGATTCAGGAGGGTGATGGCACGTGCTGATTAGATTTTGGTCAAAATCGGTCAAAGGTCAAGGTCACAGTGTGGTCAAACATCCAAAACATTCGATTTTTGATGGTTTGGTACAGAATCATTGTAGAAACGTCTGGTTTGCGTGGCTACCTTCTCTGGAGACAGCTTTTATTAGACCAGGTCAGAGGTCAAGTTGACGATTTCGTAAGTATCAGTCTATGACTGCTTGTTTTGTTTTTTTGTTGTTGGCGAATTTCTCATTGCAAATGAGAGATAAAGGGAGCCTCGTCACACTTGATGTGAATGCGAAGGATTCAGTGCATTCATTTTGAAATTCTGTTTTCATCTTCGATTTTCCTCTTTTTTTTTTTGAAGCCATTCCAACCCCTTTAATTATGCCAATTTTATTTCAGATTCAATTCCAGTTTTGTTTTGTATGCTAAAATGTGTGTTGACCTTCACAGTACTACTGGTGAATGTCTCAAACTTTTGTTTCCTGAAAAGAATGAGAAGACTTTGTCGTACAATCATCTCAAAACATGGATGCAGTATCTCTATCCCACAATGCAGTTCATTTATGGAGGGTGTTTCGTGATGTCAGCGATTTGTGTGCACACTGACATATGACCACGTCGCCAAATTCGAGTACAAGCAGAGGACAAAGGATCATCGATGAAGATTCATGATCGGTGAAGTAGAAAATTAGTGTTATTGCACTTCTGTGCTTTATCATGGCCAAACAATTGGGGTCAAAGCTTGTCCCAAAGCTTGGGTATGTCGATACAATGGACACTTTTTCTCGAAACTGATATTATAACACTACAGGTTATAGGCAGCACAGACCCATATGAATTATCGAATACAGGAAGTTCCAGAAGCGTGACAAACTTTCCAACCATTTTATATCCAGATATAGTGAACTATCTTCTAGTAACTGAAATCTTTTACACTCTGGAAGATGTGAAGGCATAGAAAAGTTTGGATTCCGACAACCAGTTGACATGTGATTGGATCAGTGATGCGACTGTTCTTTTAAAGAATAGCTGTCATGCTGTACAAGAAAAGGTAGGCCTAAAAAACATCAATGATATGGACTCGTATTGGCAGAGCAGATAAGCATGACGTTATGCATGTGAACATTGTGCTTATCTGCTCTGCCATCTCCTTCAATACTCTTGGATGTTTATCAGGCCCCAAAGCCTTATCTTCTTTCCCCAACTCTTAAAGATAGACCACTACTAATGTGAAACACACCAACTAAGCAAATGCTTCTATCAGACAGGACACCCAGCTTCACATCCATCCCAGGGTTGGCACAACATGTGATGCAACACCCTCCCTACAAAGCACAAGTTGCACAGTTTATAGTTGGTTTGCGAATCGAACCAGGACGAGACAGCTTCAAGGTAAGTCTATTTCCACTGTAGCACGCACACACACACGAAGATGACCAAATGCCAAGATCTAAAAAAAAAGTGAAAATATTTTGGAACCTGAATAGTGCCGAAATTGTACTACCGATAAATGGAGCAACAGGAATGACAAAGAATAACCTTATGGAGATCTTAAAACCCATCCCTTTGAATATTACAACAAACGAATTACAGTTGGAAGTTGTCTGAGGCTTACTTACGATCCTGAAAAGAGCCCTCGGAACAAAATGTTGAGAACAAGAAAACTTCACAAGTTGGTCCATGAATCATGATCCTTTACCAAACGGAGGTGGAAACTTCTAGACCTGCGAGGACTCTGTTCCATCTTCTGAAACCCGCATATGGCGATAGCAACCATTGACAAGATAGCAGATTCCAAATGTGCTGATACCACATGTATGGAAATAACCACGCAGTGGAGGCAGACTATGCACAGAGCACAATGTGCAAGTCTTGATCACATAATTCGCCAGTAATCGATCATTTTCCTGTTTATCATTGCCAAAGTATTAGTTTATCTTTTCACAACACTCACAAACATTTTTCTGAAAACTGATCATGAGAAAAAGGGGGTTCCATCGATCTGGCTTGAAGGACGCACACAGGTCCTTGAATACCTGCATGCGGCTCTGGAGCCATGAGTTGCCGACCCCCGACGTCGGGGGAAGTAACTTCCCAGTGCACTCTGGCTTTTTTCTCGGCAATCAGTGGGGCATTTAAAGGAACCCCTTCCCAACTCCCCACCCCCACTATTCCTCCCTCCATTACCATAGGATGACAACCCGGGAGGGTTTCTCAATGCTCTATCCTCTAAATGCTGAGCGTCAGGTGAGGAAACAACATGTAACTTTTTTTTTTTAGTTTTTGGTATGACTCAGCCATGGTCATAATTTAATCGCTGACCTACCAGACTCAGAGTAAACACTCTAATCGCAATGCCACTTGTTCTGGTCCACATTGATTAAATTATCACCAAGAGGAACATTAATCATGATAACACACAGCATTGTGCATGAATTGCCTGGTTTCACCAAATTATGTGCACGGTCAGTTCCACCAATGATTCTATTATATAGAAGGAGCTGTGTCTCTGTCTGTCTCTCTATTTGTTTGTCATGTTATAAATTGAGAACGGATTAACAGATTTCAACAAATCTAACGACGGTGGATTCAGGGACTTCCGGGAAGGTTTGTGACGAAAAAATATAATTTTTTTTTTTAATTCTTTTTTTTTTAATGGGTACATAGGCACACCCGGTGAAACTGCAATCGCCAACTTGCGTTGCTGGTTATCCCCCCACTCCCAGGAATCCTTCTTGCCCGATTGATTAACCATCACAGCAAAGATTGGTATCTCCGTCAGCGAAGCGACGGGTCTTATATTCTAGCATTGATGAAATGAAGAACTGACAGTTAGCTGCTGCACATTCATTCATTGCTTTCTTGTTTCATGACCAATAGTGATGACGTTGTGAACCAAATTGTAACGGGTGTGTGTGTGTGTGTGTGTGTGTGTGTGTGTGTGTGTGTGAGTGAGAGAGAGAGAGAGAGAGAGAGAGAGAGAGAGAGAGAGAGAGAGAGAGAGAGAGAGAGAGAGAGAGAGAGAGAGAGAGAGAGAGAGAGAGAGAGAGAGAGAGAGAGAGAGAGAGAGATAGATAGATATATATATATATATATATATATATATATATATATATATATATATATATATATATATATATATATATATATATATATAGATCATGCCAAAACACCTGGGCCAATTGTCACCAAACTTGGCACATGGACCAAGTTCGACCTTTCGACACAGGATACCAGCGTACTGGCACTCATTTTGCCAACCTCGGAAAGATGACAAGCAGAGTCAACCCCCACCTGGTATTAATTTGACAGCTGAGTGGGATTTGAACTCAGGATCCCAGGATCCCAAGCCCACCACTCTAACCATTAAGCCAACACCAGGCATATCACAAGTCAGCTGTGGAGATAACTTACATTTTTGCACTGTACACATCCCCAGAGTGGGAAGCCTCAAAGCCAACCTCCACTAATCAATTTGGTACCAATCCCCTCTAACTCAGGTGGTGTAAAGGTAAAGGGGAACATTATCACCAGTCACGCCAAAACGACTGGGCCAATTGCCACCAAACTTGACACATAGATAAAGTTTGACCTCGTGGTGAACATTGGCTACTTAGTTTCATTTTAAAATTGAAGGATTTTTTTGGAATAAAAATTACAATAAATATATCGCCAATATTACAAATAGATTTGTACAAAATAAATGTTTGCATTATGATTGGTGTAAATAACGACAACACAGAAAATCTGACGTAACGACTTGTAGAGAAGCGAGCGTAGTGAACTGATCCACACGAGTAGACAATAAACGTGGCTCCGCTGCTGTACACTGAATAGAAAATGAGCGTGCAGGAAATGGCTGCACCATAATTCACCTTCAAAAAATGTATTCTCCATCAACAGGAAAAGTTATTCCAACAGTGTTTGGGGCGACAATCCAGCCAGCCCAAGGTCCTGCCATCCCAAGTTATATGGAATAAAGGTTGTAAATTGCCAACACTGAATTGTCCAATGATAGTACTTGTTTGTATCACTCCCAAAGGGAAATAATTTGTTACTGCCATGCGTATGTAAGAGTTGATCAATAGTATTCATACGCGACAAATAGTCCCACTATAAAGTCATCAAAATGTTGATTTTTTTTCACTGAAACTTCCAAATTATTGCTTGAAACGATGATACATAATAAACATTACAAATGCAGGTGTCATACGAGAAGCCCTGCAGGTGTCATACGAGAAAGTGCAGTCGTAAATTCGCTGTTGGTGTAGACACGTATTTGATATGATTAGATCTGTGTTTCAAAAACAATTAAGGTGCAGCGTTGGAGAAGTTTGTGCATGCTAAGAATAAAATTGTTCCCTTTTTTTTTGGCAACAGCAAGGCAAAAACAAGAATTGTATTCGGACCACGATGCCTGGTGAATGTAAATTCAGAGATGCGTGGCTTAGTGAGGCACGATGTGCTAAGAGGATAGAGCGAGTTTGACACGTACATCAGGCCGAGCTGGTTATGTACACATGGTTATAATACAAAATGTAGCATTGCACATGTTCGATTTTGCTTTTAAAATGTTAATTTTATGCATGTTGCTAAAATAACTTTCTTTCATTTTTTGGGAAAAGCTTTGTTGTCTGTAAAATATGCCTTGGAGAAGTCATGGAATTTCAGATAGTCAAAAGGATACAAACCCTGATCACTCAGTCGGACATCTACTCCACCACTCATTGCGATTTGAATGCAACGAAATGCAATTGTAATAAAATATAAGCTAATCTGCATGGTTTATCTTCAAGTTATGTTATGGTCACAGTGAAATAAAATCAGAACCTTGAGGTTTTCTAAACAATACTAGAAGGGTACCCAGCATTGCTTGTTGCTGTTCTAGTCATGTTGGCATTTTTATCATAATGTCTGGAGATTACCTAGTATCCGATTGCGTACTGCTGCATGCGTGTATGTGCAGCATGTTATGTGCTGTGCATACGTGCATGCTGCGCTGCCGATTGCCTAGGGGGGTGCCGTTATTGCTTGATTAGTGGTATACCTTTTATTACAATTGTGTACGGATGGATGCACATGGGCAGGGACGGATGCAGGCACGCCGAGACCGAGCTCCTTTTATATATTACATGCAAATGCTGGTACAGTATAAATTTCAAAATCCTCAGATGATGGTTTGTATCCTTATAACCCTACATGAAACTGGAACATAAAGTTTCATCTGTTGAGAGGAGTGTATGGAAAATGATGAGGGAAGATTTGTTTTTTCCCAGAAAAGCGAGCAATTAATTTCTAATAATGGTGCTCGGTCTTGCATTCCAACAGCTACGCAGCTGTTTGCGACTTTTTGCAGAACAACAACCTGTTGTCAATTATACGAGCACATGAAGCACAAGATGCAGGGTAAAGACGGAAGTATATGTTGTGTTGACATTTTCTTTTCACTTAGAAATGCCTTCATACTTGAGTTATTTGCATGTATGCAAGTAATATCGAATAACTGCAGCTGACTGATCACCTTGTTTCCCATAGTTATAGAATGTATAGGAAAAGCCAAACTACGGGATTCCCATCCCTAATCACGATCTTCTCTGCACCAAACTACTTGGATGTTTACAACAACAAAGGTATGAAACAAAAGGTATTTGAGGTCATATTTTGATTCGACTTTGCTCAGCAAAACCGGTGAAATGTTTGAAATCCATTCAGTTGTGGATTTCAGAAGTTTGGCTCGTTTTTTGGGGGGAATTATTTTATTGTAACTGTGCTGAATGTGTTCTTGATCAGCCAAATGAGTAGCTGGAGTACTTCATGAAAACAGAAAGTGCCTTTCCTTCTGCGTTCACTTGCTGAATGTTACATAATGCATCATGTATTGTTTTTTTTATGCTGCTTCTACGAGTAGCTGGTGAGAGGAGAATTGCAGCTGCTTCTTCAGCATCAGAGTGTAAAGAAACCTATGTTAATAATGAGCTGCATCAAGACTGTGATTACAATTTCATGATGTGAAAGCAGCTATAAATGAAATATGAGTCGCATCTACCCCATCACCAAACATATCTTCCTGTTCTCCCAGCACCTGAAAACTAGCCTTTGTTATATCCCATATCCAGTGTAGTCAGCCGCTGTTTGATGGCTTGTGAAGTGAACCGTATTGGCTGTACAAATGGCATTTGTGACAGCACGGAGCTTGGTAGTCTGTTGAGTTGTATGGTCGACTCAACTCCTTTTGCTGTAGATGCTCGAGGACAACTCGACCGTAATTTTTGCATTTGTGTGCTCTTTGTTATGGTTTATTCTGGGGATGTTCATCGAGCTTTCGCATTCCATTTGTTGTTTGCTTGTCCACCCACATTCCCAACTTCATGTGGAAGGGCTTTAATTTCTCAGATCCATTGGTGTGGGATTGTTTTACAGCACATTATCCTTACTGTGTTGTAGCTTTGATGGGCTGGCCTTACTTCAGCCAGGGACTGCTTGAAATATGCCTCATTGCACTCTTCAATGAACTATTGTTGGTGCCTTGGAATGATTTTGTTAGAGTGAGATGTATGCCTGTCCATGAAGGTCCATTGTAGTCGTAGACTGTGACTGTGCACCATCCAGACCTCATCGTTGATGTCCAGTTTTGAGCTTCCAGATGTAGTTGCCCATTTAGCATGATTTACATAGGAAAATATGAGAATTTCTCATGAGGGTCATGTCATACGAGGAGTGTTAAATTGTTTTGCAACACAGGTATGAAGAAACAAGATAAGAACAACTTTTCACCCACCCTTATTTGGTCATCTCATCTCGATTCTCAAGGAGATGAACTTATAAAATGGGTCGTGATGTCCGGATGTCTGTCTGTCTATCCATCCACCCATCCGGTCATCTGTTAGGTTTTTTGCTGTTTTTGCTACTCCTCCCTTATCACCTGGCTGATTGTTCTGAATCTTGGCACATGAATACAAGACAGTAGCTCGCACAATTGCTTGGACTTGGATTTTTTTTTTTTGATTTCGGATCATGGGGGCTCCCGAAGGCCGGGTGAGGGGGTGGTGGGAGGGGGGAGGGTGAGTGGAGAGGTTTCCCCTGAAACTTTGGATCCTTACTAGTCCCTTATTTACCAACCAATTGCTCTGAAACCAGATTATAGCCCTTTTCCTCTGGTCTGCAGGATTGCTCAGTCTTAGATTTTTCGATTTTGGATCACGAGGGCTCCCAGCGGGAGGGTTACCCCCCCCCCCCCACTAAAACTTTGGATCCCGACTTTTTGCTATTTCTTCGTTATCACCTGGCTACTTGTTCTGACACATGACACATGAATACAGGATAATAGTCCACACAATTGCTCGTTCCCCCAAATATCGCCCTGTAACTTTCGGGACCAGGAGATCGAGTCGGTGTGGTTTAAATCTCGGTTCAAACTTTCTCTTCTTTTTCGAATTTCAAATTTCAATTTCCGTAATCGTTAAATTGACTCCAGTCTAACGTACGTGACATTTCCCGGATTTTGGATTCGGCAGAGGTCTGAGCAACCTCAAGCCCAATCGGGGCTATTTATTTCTCAATGTAATCACCCTTCATCTCAATACACTGAGACTATGTGTTCTTCAAACACGTAATGTCTTTATAAAATAAATCTTCTGACTGCTCCTTCAACCACTCGGCAATGGTGGATTTTAAGGAATAATTGTCTTGAAACCGTGTTCAACACAGCTTCTACCTCAGCTGTCAGAACAATTATTAAGTCATTTAGAACCATGTCTGTACTGTATTGTGAACATGTTTGGTCACCCAATCAAGATTGCATTATTTAGACTTTGGTATTGGTGTTTTATTTAATCCAATTCATGATCATCTAGTGGTGGTGTGTCACTATCTTGGCAGATAGAGGGGCGGAGCTTGGACTGTGTGTGCACATTCGGTTGTAAGACAGATCCCGGATGGCACTGAGCATGTATTTACATCAGTTTGATGAATAATTGAAAGTTTGCATTGTGACATTGACAGGTTATTTACATTTTTGTAAAAACGTTAAGAAGATTGTTGTTTACCACTGTGTTTCAAAATTTGCTTGGGAATGCAACATGGCAGCGATGGAACACATGGCCTCATTTCCCCGTTTAAGGTCTTACAGGGGCGTGCGACCCCTCGTTACACAGTGTAGTCCCATGGAAACTGTGGACCCTTCCAAAATTAACAAAGAACAAAAAACTTTTTCTTTTTTTTTAATGGAAAGGGATGAAGGGATGGTATTCCATAAAGTGTGCAAACAAGGTAGTGATTGATGGCCACAATAAATATGTGAAACCATCCCTACATCTTTATTTAAATGATGGTTGTTCCCTGTTCAACCCTGCAGCGATTTACAATGATGGTGGATGTTAATTATTTCCATTTGTCAATTTGACCAGTGAATTATTGAACAATTGGTGTGTGCGCGTGCACACACACACACACACACACACACACACACACACACACACACACACACACACACACACACACACAAACACACAAACACACAAACACACAAACACACAAACACACAAACACACAAACACACAAACACACAAACACACAAACACACAAACACACAAACACACACACACGCATATTTTGCCACCTCCCTCTTACCTGGGCAGTCAAAGGGGAGTGACGACACTGACACTTGCTTAGACACTGCCAACTTTGACTGCTTTCAGAAGAGGTTTATTTCTGTTGAAATGTTTGGTAATTATTTTGTATTTACTTGTCCGTATGTGTACTTGAATATAACTGTCATTAATCAAAAAGGCTTTGGCACTATGCAGCGATTATATTTTAAAAAATTACAAAATGGAACTTTTTTTTTTCAAAATTTTCGAAATAATTTTTGCTGACAACACTCTCTGGCACTCACTACCGAACCTCTGAAAGTTTGACGAAGATCAGTTCAGCCATCTCTGAGAAAAATGATGACACACACAGACACAGACAAATGGCTCTCTTTGAGCACGCACGCACGCACACACACACACACACACACACACACACACACGCACTAAACAAATTGAGAGATGTTTTGTGTCATTTGCAGGTGGAATCGTTATTCAAGGAAAGATGTAGCTGGATGATTTATTGTGACTATCCCAACCTTGTTTACCCACTTTTTGGCATGTCATCCCAACATACTGTTCGGAATTCTGGCCCGTCTGGCGTGCGATAGGCCGCTTGACTCGAATGGCGACCGCGTCGCCCACCGGAACGGACAATTCAGTCGTGACCCTCTTGGAACTATCGCCAAGGAGCTAGCCACGGGTGGGGCTTTAATCTCACCACAACCCAGTCCGCATTCTACCCGCGCGGAACAGGGTGAATCGCCGAAAGTCGATATACCTAAGTACTCGCACGGGTAACCTACCGAGGGGTTGTACCACGCCACAGCTCGACTCCGGACACGAACCGCTTAAGGGGCTCGTTCCGTGCTACAGGGATAACCGAGCGGAGTTATCGTCGACCTTGACCGTTCAGATTAGTTACCGGGTGTTTAAAACCCACTATCAATCCCTTATGTGATGCAAGATGGAGATTCAACAAAGGAAAGGACGAAGCGAAACAGGGGAACAATTGGACAAGCACATTGAATGCGCGAAACACGGAAGCACTTATTTCCAGTCAGCAACAATTAATCATGCACGTATATACAGGCAAATAGAAGCAAAAGTAATACGACCGACTAAAGCACTGTACAAGCACTTAATCAGTTTTACTTGGCGGACTGGCGCCACAAACAAACATACAAAACCCCAAAGAAAAGAAGAACCTCCCTTGTTGCGGCTGGTGAACCGTCTCCGGCACTCTCCGTGTCTGCTCTTGCGAGTCCACCTCAGGCCGCCTGCGGCGCCCTCCCTCCGCGTCTCCCACCAATAGGCCTCGCCGGGCCACGAGCGCGGGAACGAACGAGGAGGAAGGGAACGCGAGTTGGTTTGCGGATCAACCGTCACGAGGAGAGAGCATACGGGAGGACCAAAGAGATATCCAAGAGGAAGGAACGCAATCACCAAGGGGCGAAGAAGAGAAGAGAAGAGAGGAGAAGAGAGGAGAAGAGAAGAGAGCGCGCCCCACCCGTGTCCGTCCTTTATGGAGCGGGGCTCCGCCCTTCGCTCCGCCCCGTTTCGGGCTCCACCCCCCTTCTGGGAGTTTCGAGAAAGGTCTCGACAGGGGGCGTTCCTCCTCCCTGATCGCGTCACACCGCGCATCCACCAATCGGGAGCGAGCTGCCCTACCCCTCTCCCTTTCTCACCAAGCGCGGGGAAAAATGGTGGGAAAAAAAACCCACAGGCTTCACAAGTGTTTTTGTTCTGCCAATCCTTTTCGGACGGCTTCTGTGGTGCGGAAACAGTCTTACAGTGTTGCCTGCGGAGGATGGCGTTCGTAAGCGGGCGTAGTGGCGAAGATGGTGTTGATTGTTGTGGGGGTGGTGTGAGCATGGTGGGCATTGTGGCGTGGTTGGTGGCGGTTGTTGTTTGTGGCAATGGTGGCTCAAAATAACGATAGATAAAGAAAAACGGCTAACTAAAGCGTCGCAGCCCGAATGAATCACACATATTCCCTCTAAACAACGGGTGTGGGCTAACGACACATGAACTTATCGATATATCTCACCTGAGGACCCTTTATGGTGTATTGCGAATTTCCACAGTGTAACATTACTTTGACATTTAAAAAATATTTTTAATTCCTTGTTTCTGTACTTTTTTTTACAATGTGTGGTATTTTCGTGATTAATCACCAAATTTATTTTATCTGTCTGACAAGTCGATGATAAACTGCATGGCTGTGTGCGTATGTGCAAGCTTTACACCTGGAAGAAAGTTCCTCTCTGTGCACATGCCATCATGCTTGCATTAAAGGTTGTACTTATACGATTACCAGCAGTTTACCCACCCTTAGGCTGGGTGGAGTTTGCACATTATTTACAAAATGAAAGGTTATTGATTGCAAATGAAAGGTCTGAAGGGGTGTCGAAGGTGGTCTGAAAGTTGAAAGGTCAAATTGAAAGGTTGAGACATAGTAACGGTGTAATCATATGTAATTAAGAGATGTACTTACATAAGGCTAGATGTACTCTTGGTCCAATACGATGCAATTAAAAAGTTGAGAGAAGTACAGTACTGTGCAGTCCTCACATTCAAACAGTACGTAATTAATAGACTTACTCACATGGGTCGACCGAGGCTTCTGTGTTTTTTTTGGGGTTATTTATACGTATGTGTATGTGTGTCCTCCATAACACCCAAAGATATAAAACCTAGCAGCTTGAAACTTTGCATGCCTACTTCGAAAACTCCAAGGAAGTGCAAGAGTGAAAATTGGGTGTTTGGGTTAATTAAAACACCCCTTTTGAAGATAATTGACGGCCTTATTTAATGATATCCTTTATCAGGCGATCCTCGGCCACCTCACTCTCTGGGGTCTTAAGGTGTTTCCTGCGTGACCTCACTGGGGTCTGAAGCCGCCATGTTTTTTTTGGCCTGCTCAACCATGCCTTGACTTGGGAACAGGCCGCAATGACTTCTTCATGATGAAGTTTTTTTTTTCACTTTCCTCACTCATATCATCGAATGCCTGTTCATCATCGCTACGAATCGCTGTATACGTCACTTTTGTAAGTACTCTAGTTTTCAAATTCGGAGCTTTGGAGCGATTTTATACATTATATGATACAATTTTCCATTATCTACTCTCACGGACGAATCAAAGTACATCATCAAAATATTATTTCAGTTTTGAGGATCGGATATCGTCCTGACTAAGTGTCGTAATGTGTTGTGAAATCTGATAATTTAAAGAAATAACGAGTCTTATAACTTAGCCGATATACCCATTTACTTAAAGCAAGCAAGGTTCCCTCCTTCTCCATAGACACACAAGAAAATACGAAATTTCCAAAGCATTAAACTTATCTTTTTCTACTGTTTGGAGAATTATATCGAGGAAACAAAAAAATTTGGAACGTGCCAAAATTAAATGGCTTCATTGAGATATATGATTTAATGCATTCACTGGAAGACCTCATGCCCTGTCCCCCAGAGGAACTGCCTATCCATAGATTATGCCAGATTTGTGTCTTTATTTTTGGATGTTTTGCAAGGTGCTCTACAGGGAATCAAAGCAAATGTGATTAAAAAAAAACGTACATTTTAAAATAAAGTTTTAACATTTGCACAGACCCCGAACCAATGTAGATCCTGACATGTGCACAGACGAGATGGCAAAATGGTGGATTTTCTGCAATGTTTATTTCACGAGAAATTGAACTTTAATGCAGAACAACCATGGAGACATCTTAATCAGCAGCTCTTGTGGATAAATTAATTTTATTTCATGAACTGCTGCGTGCGTGGTGAAGACCAGCTTTAAAGTATGTGGTATGCAGCCACAGCCTGGCCAGCCGTTCCTCATCAACCATTGAATTGGAGTGCTTGCATGACTGCTTAAGCCACTTGCCAAGCACCCATTGTCGATAGTGGAACCACACTACAGGCCCAGTCACACCTTGACGTTTTAGCCAGCTTATTCCGATTTTTGGATAATTTGTGTAAAACGCTGGTACACGTCGAATACGTTATGGGTAAGTTTTGATAACATTGAGAGCACGCTGAAAAACACTGCCATACGTCGTAGTACGCTGGCTTTAAACGTTGTACTTTGCGGTTGTCCTCAAATTTTCCATGCTTGAAATTTTAAGACTTATGCCAGCGTATGACTCACACGTTCCGCATAACGCTGGCCATAAGTTGTAGGCACGTTACGCGATCGTTGACACACGTTGACACACGTTACTTGTAAGGTACTCAGAAGTCGAAACACATCGAGGTAATGTTCAGTGTACCCGAAACTTATTTCTAACCTATGAGTAACGTGTTGTAGGCATGTTACGCGATCGTTGACACACGTCGACACACGTTACTTGTAAGGTACTCATAAGTCGAAACACGTCAAGGTAATGGTTAGCGTCAGTGTTCCAGACTCCCTTGTTTTTTTTTTTTCTTTGGTATGACGGTGATGTTGACACTTCGATTTCTAGTGCGGTTATAATATAATATAATTAATCGGCTGCTGCTCAACGATTTAAATCATAACCGCACTAGAAATCGAAGTGTTAACATCACCGTCATACCGAAGGAAAAAAAAAAACAAAAGAAAAATACAGGGAGTCTGCAACGCTGACGCTAACCATTACCTTGACGTGTTTCGACTTATGAGTGCCTTACAAGTAACTTTTGTCGACGTGTGCCAACGTTCGCATATCGTGCGTACTGCGTACAACTTATTCCCATCGCATGCGGAACGTGTGAGGCATACAGCAAGTACGTCGTAAAATGTTTAACACGTTTAAAATTACAAGACGTACTCCACTTAATACGACATATGATAGCGTACTTTAGCGTTCTATTCACGCATACCAAACTTACCCAGACCATATTCGACGTGCGCCAGCGTTTTAGACACATTTTTCAGAGGTCGGCATACGCTGGCAAGATCGCCAAGGTGTGACTGTGATGTTGACACTTCCATTTCTCCGGAGGTTATGATTTAAATTGTTGAGGGGCAGCCTTTTAATAGGCTACGTCACGTCATCGTCGGCGATACGTGCAGCGCGCTATGCATAAGTTAGACTATCGTTGGGCATAGGTTGTGAAGGCCGACAACAGGCTAAACATTCGTTGGTATAAGTTATCTATAAGACAACGAAACGTTCTGTGTCCATTACTAATATGTTATGCATACGACCAACTCGTTATGAATACGTCCGAATCTTTAAAAAAAAACATCAAAAGTTCAACGTAAGCCAGCGTTTTACATACATTTTGATACGTTGCCATTGCTGGCTAAAACGTCAAGGTGTGACTGGGCCTTAAGTCATTCCAAGTGAATCGCTCACTCGCTGCAGATGCTTTTGCCATGCCACATCATTCAGAGTGAGTGGTTCGTGCTGCGACACCCTGAGCGAGTGGTTCGTGCTCCGTCGCCCTGAGCGAGTGGTCCGTCGCCCTGAGCAGGTGGTCCGTGCACCGTCGCCCTGAGTGGGTGGTCCGTGCTCCGTCGCCCTGAGCGGGTGGTCCGTGCTCCGTCGCCCTGAGCGGGTGGTCCGTGCTCCGTCGCCCTGAGCGGGTGGTCCGTGCTCCGTCGCCCTGAGCGGGTGGTCCGTGCTCCGTCGCCCTGAGCGGGTGGTCCGTGGCCTGAGCGGGTGGTCCGTGCTCCGTCGCCCTGAGCGGGTGGTCCGTGCTCCGTCGCCCTGAGCGGGTGGTCCGTGCTCCGTCGCCCTGAGCGGGTGGTCCGTGCTTCGTCGCCCTGAGTGGGTGGTCCATGCTTCGTCGCCCTGAGTGGGTGGTCCGTGCTCCGTCGCCCTGAGCAGGTTGTCCGTGCTCCTTCGCCCTCAGTGGGTGGTCCGTGCTCCGTCGCCCTCAGTGGGTGGTCCGTGCTCCGTCGCCCTCAGCGGGTGGTCCGTGCTCCGTCGCCCTCAGCGGGTGGTCCGTGCTCCGTCGCCCTGAGCGGGTGGTCCGTGCACCGTCGCCCTGAGCGGGTGGTCCGTGTTTCGTCGCCCTGAGCGGGTGATCCGTGCTTCGTCGCCCTGAGCGGGTTGTCCGTGCTCCTTCGCCCTCAGCGGGTGGTCCGTGCTCCGTCGCCCTGAGCGGGTTGTCCGTGCTCCGTCGCCCTGAGCGGGTGGTCCTTGCTCCGTCGCCTTCAGCCGGTGGTACGTGCTCCGTTGCCCTCAGCGGGTGGTCCGTGCCCCGTCGCCCTCAGCGGGTGGTCCGTGCTCCGTCGCCCTCAGCGGGTGGTCCGTGCTCCGTCGCTCTCAGCGGGTGGTCCGTGCTCCGTCGCTCTCAGCGGGTGGTCCGTGCTCCGTCACCCTCAGCGGGTGGTCCGTGCTCCGTCGCCCTCAGCGGGTGGTCCGTGCTCCGTCGCCCTTTGTGTGTGTGTGTGTGTGTGTGTGTGTGTGTGTGTGTGTGTGTGTGTGTGTGTGTGTGTGTGTGTGTGTGTGTGTGTGTGTGTGTGTGTGTGTGTGTATATATACACATATATATATATATATATATATATATATATATATATATATATATATATATATATATATATATATATATATATATATATAGTAGACTAGGCGTAAGTCGTCACCATCGGAACCGAGAAAAAAGTGACGACTTAGAAATGTGACGACTTGCGCGTATACGAACATTCATGATGACTATGGGGTGAAGGATGAAGTCGCGCGTGGCCTGGACACGTATGTGTGAGAGCCGGCTATTGTGCCAAAAGGAAAACACAATCCTCGGGGCATCGGTGGGAGTTCATTCGTGAGTTGGAAAGTGATCAAGCAAAGATGGAATTCATGAATCAGTTTCTCAAAAGTAAACATAATGAACAACTGTAAGACAACTCATGTACCATCGGTGATGGTATGGTGACAAATTACATGACACACAGTCGTCGTGGTGATGATTACCACTCAATGCCTATGTGTAAGTGAGTGCGGTGATGTACAAAACAAGCCAATATAAAACCATGATCGGACTTCAACACTAAGCTCGATCGATCCTTTACTCCTTCGCGAACTAATCCGTTATGTTTGACTGCCTCAAATTCTTAGGCATCTGGTGTATGAGAAAGGACTCAAACCGGTCATTGTATTCCATGATGTCTGGGCAATCCTCCACCGAAAGACAGTATCGGCCAAATCGGCCGAAACCGAATATTTGGCTGAGCCGACATTTGCCGAAACCAGATGATGAGCGCGTCATCGACATCTTCAAAGGACACACATTTCACGCGTTTCACACTTACCACCGGCCTCGCGATCTTCTCCACTTGTCCAAATATCTTGTCCTTATTCTTCAAGATATCGTTCAATGTCTGCCGTTTGATGTCCAACTTCTCAGCTATGGCTGTTTTCTTCATCAGTGGGTTTGCCTCGCAAAACTGGATAATGTCGTATTTTTCTTGGTAGGTTTTAGTTGTAAGCTTACGCTTAGTCGCCATTGTCCTGCCTTCAGTGCGATCAACGTGTGTATGCAGTTATAAATAGCCTATCACTGGCGGTGTAAACCAATGAGCGAGCATCACGATTCCATGAAATCGGGCTTCTCACGAGGCAGCAGTTCCGTGTGACGAGTTAGGAGTGGTAATTTACTTGAGTTTCCATGACGCGGGAACGGACAACATCTGACGACTTAGACGAAGTGACGACTTAGAGATGACGACTTACAGAGGGATGACCCTTTATTCAAAGGGATATAACATGAGATAAATTCGGGACTTTTTGACGCTGCCGACTTAGGCGAAGTGACGAGTTACACGCTGCCGACTTACGCCTAGTCTACTGTTTATATATATATATATATAAATAAAAATATTGAATTATGTAAATGCTCTGAATTTCGACCAATGCCATGATGATATGACTGCAAACTCAGAAGGGCCTTTAGCTGCACAAGAATACATCATCAAAAGCTGTCATCAAGCATATGAAAAGCGAAGCTGCCGACCGCTTTCATCCTCGTTTGGGCCCTTCAGAGCAACATGTTTCTGTTTCATCCACTTAATAATATTGAAGCCTTTTGGCTTGTATACTGGCTAATGATGGACCACTAATAGTAGGGTCATTTACTTGGAATCCGTGACCATTTTGTTCCTACCTTTTTCTCTCGATGGATTTGACAACCTGAACCATTTTACAGGAAAATTAGCTCCTATGCCCCTCTGAAAAATGACGGCTAACTCTGCTAGAGCCCAATATTCAAAATGGCCACCAACGCCATCTTGAAAAACATGAAATGTAATATCTCTGGCATCAGATGAGCTACAAGGACGAATGAGGTGTCCTTTTACACTAATTCTGGCATTAAAAATCCACTGGAATGGTTATTGTAGAGTTTCGGGATCATTCTGACCTCTAAATCCAAGATGGCCACCAACACCATCTTGAAAAACATGAAATGTAATATCTCTGGCATTAGATGAGGTGTCATTTTTCACTAATTATGGCATTACAAATCCACTGGAATGGTTATTGTAGAGTTTAGGATTCATTCTGACCTCTAAATCCAAGATGGCCACTGTCCACCTTCTTGAAAAACATGAATGAGATGCTTTTTGATTTTGCAAAAACGATTGATTTTGAAGTCATCGTTGTGACTATAGCGATAGCAGGCTTACCCTCAGCTAGTTAGAAGGGGCAATCAGATGAGCACTTGAGGTCATTGACCACCCAAAAATCTCGCAGCATAAGTATGTCATTGTAACTGATGCCCAGTCCATCTTTGTGCATTATGTCGACTATCTCCTTACTCTTGGTTAGTCCATGTAGCAAGACAGAGAGATTTATCTCAAATGCGGTGCGTTTTCCAGTGATGTAGCTTGTGAGGATAGATGCAATCGATCAGACGGATGGACTGTCATCAATTGCAGACTTATTTGGGTGTTTCAGCCATGTGAGCAGCTTCAGCAGGAGCTCACTGCGGTCTTCTTCTCTCTCCAACTCGTGTATGTATGGGAGCCAGGGAATAGTATTTGTCCTGATGACTTGCTCTTTGAGTCATGCCGCAACATTCATCACCAACTGATCATTGCTGACACCCAATGAAAATATTGCCGCCTCGATGTATGTACCTGCTGCTGTTGTATCATATACCAGTTCACTCACATTCTTTTGAATGCGTTCATGAAATCCAATGTGTTCCCCAAATTCATTGACGAGAATTTCCTTTAAGTAGCTGGATTTTACTACTGAGTTATGTCCGCGATTTGAGATAATGCGCTTATAGTCCTGCAGCAGGCCTTGCAGTGTGCAAATTTCTTGGTCTTTGAAGATGACTTGACAAATATGATGAAAGAAGAGAGCTTGGGCCTCTCGGAGGTTTATATGCTGCAGATGTTGAGTGCTTTCATCTGAAAGGGGCTTGTGGTCGCTTACATATTTGCGCCAGCACGCACGGTGGTAGTGGATTTCCAACCCAAATGCTGTTTGACTATCTGGGATGGATGCAATCAGAGTGTCAAGTCTCAATCTCATGACCTCATCTTCCAGACGGACAGTATGTAACTTGAATTTAGTCCAGGCATCTACTGTTGATAGGAGTAAAATCTGCTTGTCACGATCACTACTCTTGTATGCCCCTTTCATGCACCACACACATAGAGTCTTATCGTGAAGGACACCCATACTGGAGCGGAGCCTTTTAGGTACACTTGCCTCTGGGGAAGGGTCTTGTTGATCTGATGCTTCATCTCTTTCAAGACGTTCCTCGGATTTGTGTTTGCGTTTTTCGGCTTGAGAGAGCTTGCGCTTGCTGGATAATGATGCGTAACAAGTGCTATGCATGTGGTGACCCTTTGGTCCCTTCTCCCAATCCACATTTTCATGTATATGTTGAAACTTATCAAGTTCTTTCCATTGTAAAGACTTTTCCCGGATGGATTCCCACTTCTCAGGTGTAATGTTTCACAAACGATCATCGCTTACCACAGAGTAAAATGCACTCGTATTCATTTAATGTCTTGTGAGGTAACTCTTTACTCTCTCTTCTATTATCCATTATTTCGGTCACTTCACAAGTCGGCGATTTTCATCAGATGGGCTTGCGATGCATCTGAAACAGTACAAAAGTAATATTAGATATACACTTGATTTTTTTGTCATTTCGTTGTATCTGAGGAGGGAATGCAGCTGAAACAGTATAAAAAGTAATATTAGATATACAACTTGATTTTTTCCCCACTTCGCCGTATCGTGGGCATGCGATGCATCTGAAATAATATAAAAAGTAATATTAGATATGCTAAAATTAGTGGAAAACTCACATGCCCATCTAGCTTATCTTGTGCCAGAGACATTAACATTTCATGTTTTTCAAGATGGTGGACAGTGGCCATCTTGGATTTAGAGGTCAGGATGAATCATAAACTCTACAAGAACCATTCCAGTGGATTTGTAATGACATAATTAGTGAAAAATGACACCTCATTCTGTGCTGTATCACGTGATTGGGTTTTCGTATATCATGACTCGCCCGCTAGGGGTGGCAGAAATGTACATCGGGACGAGCAATAAAGCGGAGTTGATGCTAACACTGGCTTCTCGTGTTCCACTGCACCTCGTACACTATAGTTGGCTGACGAGGATGGTTGAAAACGGACGTGTGCCCGTTTTCGTCGGAAACGACTTCGAATTGTTTTTGGAGCAATTGAGATGCTATTTCCACGCGAATGATGTGGTCGACGAGAGCAAACAGAAGTCCATCTTGCTAGCTTCGCTTTCGGAGGAGCATTATCGACTACTGAGTGATTTGGTAGCACCGGACATGCCCCGTGATGACGCGCTGTCGTTTCGGGACGTTGTGGAGAAGATGAAAGCACACATGGCGCCGGAGAAGTCATTACAGCTCGCTCGATACCAATTTGATCGCCTCTCGAAAGGTGCAGAGGAGCGCGTCGCTGATTTCATGGCGCGGATTAAGCATTCTTCCGTGGCCTGCAAGTTCACGGCGTGGGAGCGTCCAGCTCAGCTCAGAGATCGTTTTATTGCTGGTTTACAAGATGTGAAGATGGTTTCGGCGGTTCTACGGCTGAAGGGTGAAGCCATTACATTTGACTCGGCGGTCAGCACGCCTACAGCGGTCGAGCAGACTCGCGGAGATGTTCGGGCCATCACCGGCCACGAGGGGACGCGAGCACCCCGGGGCGCGCGCACGACCTTCGGTGCGGGTCGGACGTCGCCGCGCGGCCGCACGGGCGACGAGGTGACCCCGCGGATGTGTTTAGGATGCGGAGGTCGACACCTGCGCCGTGCGTGCCCGTACAAAGGCACCGTGTGTTTAAATTGTCACAAGGTGGGTCATCTGAAGTGTTTGTGCCGTGGGGCGCCGGCCACCGTTAAGGTCATGGATGGCGATGTGCGAGGCGACCCGGGGCGGAACCGGCGGCCGTTGATGGGCCTGTTTTCAATTGGCCCGGTGGCGGCGCGCCCGATGATGGTGGAAATCGAAGTGAACAAAACGCTGATCACGTTCCAGGTCGATACGGGAGCGGCTGTGTCGATCATCGGCGAACAGACCGCGCGTAGACTCAACGGCCTGAAGCTTATCAGGTCAAACCTCACGCTGTTCACGTACACCCGCGAGAAGATAACGCCAGTCGGGATGGCAGACGTGTCTGTGCGGTACCAAGGCCAGGTTGCCACGCTTCCGTTGTACGTCGTGCGGGGGAGGGGACCATCTCTCCTCGGCAGAGACTGGCTGTCCCGCATCAGGCGAGACTGGGTCGCAGTTCACCTTGTGCAACCCGTGCCGAGCCGGTGGGAAGATCAGTTGGAGAAGATTCTTCAAAAACATCAAGGTTTGTTTTGCGACGACCTTGGGAAACTCAAGGGCGTGGAGGCAAAGCTCTTCCTGAAGGAGGGGGTGGTTCCTCGTTTTTGTAAACCACGACCGGTGCCGTATGCCCTGTGGGACAAGGTCAAGGGTGAACTGGATAGGCTGGAGGCCTGTGGAGTGATCGAACGGGTGTCATACTCAGATTGGGCCACCCCGGTTGTCACGGTGCTGAAACGGAATGGAGACGTCCGATTGTGCGGGGCCGTGTGCGGAGGGTCCAGCTGCATCTGAGTCAGCCAACCGGGTCTGTGTTCATGCTGGGCCAGGTCTAAAGCGGGCCGATCACGGCCATATAGGTCGCGGTAGAATCGGCTCGTGATCTGGTGCTCGCCCATGTCATCCAGGCGATTTATACGGGGAATTGGAGCGATCTACCTTCAACATCGGCATTTCAACCTTTCACGTCACGCGCATCGGAGCTGTCGATGGTCCAACGGTGCGTTATGTGGGGAATGAGGACGGTGATTCCACCGAAGTTCAGGCAGCGGTGTTTGGAAGAACTGCATGTCAGTCACCTTGGCGTCGTGAAGACCAAGAGTCTTGCTCGTAGCCTGTTGTGGTGGCCGGGGTTGGACAAAGACATTGAGCAGTTGGTTAAGTGTTGCGCCACATGTCAAACAGATGCTGATAACCCGCGTCGAGCCTCGGGGCTATGGCCGATCCCAGACAGAGCCTGGCAGAGGGTCCATGTAGATTTTGCGGACCCGGTTAATGGCGAAATGTTTTTGATTGTGATTGATGCATTCTCTAAATGGCCGGAGGTTGTAGTAATGCAGCATACATCAACAAGCATTACAGTAGAGAAACT
This sequence comes from Eptatretus burgeri, assembly GCF_056783735.1. Taxonomy (NCBI): domain Eukaryota; kingdom Metazoa; phylum Chordata; class Myxini; order Myxiniformes; family Myxinidae; genus Eptatretus; species Eptatretus burgeri. Next base: position 25,954,337 of record NC_140965.1, read on the forward strand.
GCGGACGATCTTTGCTAATAAAGGATTACCGGAGATCCTGGTCTCTGATAACGGTCCGCAGTTCATCGCAGGTGTATTTGATGAGTTTATGCGTCAAAATGGTATTCGACATCTAAGGTCCGCACCGTATCATCCTGAGACTAATGGGCAGGCTGAGTCGTTTGTTGAGATGTTGAAACGGGCTTTGCGCAGGGGGGGTGTTGCACCTGTGCAGACAGTGGTCGATGTCTTTTTGCTCCATTACAGGAACGCGATTCATCCTGTCACGGGTGATTCGCCTGCCATTCGTCTCTATGGACGGGCATTGCGGTCCAGACTGGATTTGCTGCCACCTGGAGGGTCAGGGAGTGGGACGGTGTCGCGTCCGACGCTGCTGCGTGGTTTCGATGTGGGACAGCGGGTAATGGTGCGCGATTATTTCCACGGTTCCAAATGGGTGCCGGCTGTGGTGTCTGTGGTACTGGGGCCGGCGAATTGCATGGTGCGGATTGATGGTGGGGAGGTGTGGAAGCGGCACTTGGACCAAATGCATGGTCGCTGTTCAGCGTCACCCCCCCCACACCCCCGGGCCGAACGATGTGGGACCCCCACCTGTAATGTTGCCACGGCCAGACGTTGTATCACCAGGGCCGGATTTGCCGACGCCCAGGGGGTCTTTGCCTGATTCAGTCCTGCCTGGGGACGTCGGGCAGGCTGGTCGGCCGGGGGCGGTTGTTATTGCGGATGGCGCGAGTCCGGCGAGGGTGTCACCTCGACCGAGCCGGGAGGCGTCTGAGCCTGGGCCGTCTGGCGGGGCTGCCCGTCTGAGGTGGGTCAGGGTGCGGCCGCGGTACTTGGAGGATTATGAATGTTGATTGATTTCGGTTGGTCATGTTATGATTGTCCTTTCATCATTTGACTTGTCATTTTATGAGGGGAGGAGTGTGCTGTATCACGTGATTGGGTTTTCGTATATCATGACTCGCCCGCTAGGGGTGGCAGAAATGTACATCGGGACGCGCAATAAAGCGGATTTGATGCTAACACTCTGGCTTCTCATGTTCCACTGCACCTCGTACACTATACATTCATCCTTGTAGCTCATCTAATGCCAGAAATATTACATTTCATGTTTTTCAAGATGGCGTTGGTGGCCATCTTGGATTGAGAGGTCAGAATGATCCCTTCACTCTACAATAACCATTCCAGTGGATTTGTAATGTCAGAATTAGTGAAAAAGGACACCTCATTCGTCCTTGTAGCTCATCTTATGCCAGAGATATTACATTTCATATTTTTCAAGATGGCGTTGGTGGCCATTTTGAATATTGGGGTCTTGCAGAGTTAGCCATCATTTTTCAGAGGGGCATAGGAGCTAATTTTCCTTTTAAATGGTTCAGGTTGTCAAATCCATTGAGAGAAAAAGGTAGGAACAAAATGGTCACGGATTCCAAGCAAATGACCCTACTATAACTGTGATTGGAGAGGCCAGATTGTGTTTGGAACCCAAAAGTGCCATCGGCTTCCTGGACATATTGCGTTTCACCCACCATTTACACCAAGGAAGCGTCATCATTGTTATTTAGCATTCGGGAGATGTACAAATGGAATTATTGAAGTGCTCTGAACTTGGACCAGTGCCATGATGACGTCATGACTGCAATCCCAGAATGGCCTCCAGCAGTTCAAGAATGCAAAGTCAAAAGCTGTGACGTTTGGTGAAAAGTGAAGCTACTGACCAGTTTCGTCTTTTTGGGGGGCTCGGCAGGGCTCGCTGTTTCATCCACTTAGTAAGTTAAGGCCCGGTCACACCTTGACGTTTTAGCCAACGTATGCCGATTTTTGAATTTTTTTTCTAAAACGCTGGCACACGTTGAATATGTTATGGGTAAGTTTTGATAACATTGAGAGCATGCTGGCATACGTCGTAGTACGTTGCCATACGTCGTTGTACGTTGGCTTTAAACGTTGTACTTTTCGGTTGTCCTCAAATTTTTTCATGCTTGAAATTTCACGACGTATGCCGGCGTATGACTCACACGTTCCGCTACGCTGGCCACAAGTTGTAGGCACGGTCTGCGATCGTTAACAGACGTCAACACATGCTACTTGTAAGTTAATCATAAGTTGAGACACACCGAGGTAGTGTTTGGAGTACCCGTAACTTATTTCCTACCTATGATTAACGTGTTGTTGGCATGTTACGCGATCGTTGCCACACGTCGACAGACGTTACTTTTAAGTTACTCATAGGCTGAAAGACGTCGGTATAATGGATCGTCCTTGCGTCAGCGTCCACAGCCACGGCCAGGACACTTATTTGCAGCATTCTTCAAACTTTTCTTCGGCATGACGAGGATGTTCACACTTCGATATCTAGCTTGGCTATGATTCCAATTGTCCATCGGCAGCGTCTATTTAAAATAGTCGAGTTTGAGCGTTTTAACACGTTCAGAAGAAACGTTTCAAATTTCCAAACCCCAGCGTCAAAAAAAAC
>NC_140965.1:25961812-25971812 GCF_056783735.1 Eptatretus burgeri
TGAGGGATGACAGATGGTACGGCGGAGGGTGGAGTTATCAGCAAAGAGAGACACTTTCAGACTGGTCTCTTTTCACAAATTCTCACAAATCTTTTCACAAAACTTGAATATGCTCTTTCCAATGGTGAACAATTTGAAGTGGTATACCTTGTCATATATTTGCAATCCTCACCTGAATTTCGGGGAAAAATGAAAATTTTCAATTTTTGAGGGATCATGACTGTATTATTATATATGACTGATTCAGAAAAGTAAACATGCATTTGAATACTACTACCATACAGTTATTACCTGAAAAATTTTCAAGCTTCTGGGATGGGTCTCCCAAGTATCTCTCCCTGGTTACTCCTTCTTACGGTATGACAGACCTGAGCCTCGTCCTGGTGGAGGTGTTGCTCTCTTCATCAAAGACTCTATTCCTCACTCTCCCTGCACTGCTCTCACTCCCCCACACCCCCAGGAATACCTCTGGCTTCGGCATCCCCTCCACTCCCACCTCATGTTTATATGTGTACTGTACCGTCCACCGAACAGTGATGACTCCATCTACACCTCACTCTCCGAAAACATGGACCATCTTCTATCTTCTCATCCAAACTCTCTCTTCCTCTTATGTGGCGACTTCAATTGTCATCACGCCAGTTGGCTAGGTGTGGGTACCTCTCTCACCTGCCATGGGACATCAGCAAAAGCTTTCTGTGACTCATTGGGACTGACTCAATCGGTCAACTTCCCGACGCGGATCTCAACCAATGGTACTCCATCTCTTCTGGATCTGATTTTGACAAATTTCCCTGACAATATCTGCTGCTCTTCCTTCGCTCCAATTGGTTCTTCTGACCACGTCCTTGTTAAAGTGGACATCTCTCTGGCTGTTATCAGAGAACCACCTCACCGCCGTCGAGTCTGGCATTTCACTCAAGCCGACTGGCAGGGTCTCCGAGCAGCCATCAAACTTACAGACTGGTCTCCTATCACTACTTTCTCAAACATCAACTCATCCTGGGAATTCTTTCAAAGAAACTTGCTCTCCCTCATGCACAGATTTATCCCCTCTCGTGTTCAGTTGTCTTACCCTTCCTCCCGCCCTTGGTTTACTGAAGCTTGTGGCGAGGCAGTTGTCCTGAAACAACTTGCCTTTGCCTCATGGAAAGCAAACCCAACTGAGGGCAATCTCAGTTCTTTCCACAAAGCTCGGAACAAGTGTGTATCTACCCTCAGGAGAGCCAGAAAACAACATCTTTCTCATCTCAAGTCTGAACTCTCAAACCTCTCTCCCTCCTCAAAATCCTGGTGGCGTTTAATCAAATCTGTTTCTGGTGTATGTTCCCCCTCCATCCCCTCCCTTACCTCAAATGGCTGCACTGCTGATTCCACACGTGATAAAGCTGAATGTCTAAACTCGGTGTTTGCAGCTAAATCTTGTGTCCCAAACCCATCACTATCTCTACCCACTTTACCCAGTCGCACCCAACTGTCCCTGGACTCTGTATCCTTTTCTCCTGACAAGGTGGAGAGCTTGCTTTCAAACCTCGAGTCAGATTCTGCAACCGGTCCAGACGGCATCAGCCCACGTGTCCTCAAAGCCTGCTCTTCTGCTCTTGCTCACCCTCTCTCTGTTCTATTCACCCTCTCATTTTCCCAAGGTCATCTGCCATCTACTTGGAAATCTGCTAACATCACTGCCCTGCATAAAAGGTGCAAAAACAGATCCCTGTAACTACAGACCAATCAGCCTTCTCCCAATCATCAGCAAGGTTATGGAATCCATCATCGCTTCAGACATGAAATCCTTCCTCTTCTCCAATGGCTTGATTTCCAATCATCAATTTGGTTTCAGACCAGGTCACTCTACCCTGGATATGCTGCTACTGCTCTCCCATCAATGGATGGAGGTCCTCAATGCCAGACAGGAAATCCGAGCCGTATCCCTGGACATATCACGTGCTTTTGACACAGTCTGGCACCCTGCACTACTCACCAAACTCTCTTCCCATGGTATTCAAGGCCATCTCCACTCATGGCTCGCAGACTTCCTCTCCTGTCGCAGTCAACGTGTGGCCCTAAATGGAGTTCTTTCATCCCCTCTTCCTGTGCAGGCTGGAGTTCCTCAAGGTAGCGTTCTGGGCCCTGTTCTTTTTCTGGTTTTCATTAATGATCTCTCGGACTCTCTGGAAAATCCTCTATTTCTCTTTGCCGATGACTCCACCCTCTGCCGTACCATCTGTCATCCCTCAGACCGGCAAGCAGCAGCTTCTTCGCTCACTGCAGATCTGGATAAAATCACAAACTGGTCCAACACGTGGAACATGTCTTTCAATCCACACAAATCTCACACTCTCACTATGTCTCTTCGAAAGGACCGTTTAGAAAACCCCCCCATCCACTTTCTCAACAATCCTCTGGAAGAAGTCTTTTCTTTCAAGCTTCTGGGTCTCACTATCTGCCATGACCTTTCCTGGGAAAGTCACATTTCCAACTTTGCCTCAAAAGCCAGTCGCCGACTGGGAATCCTCCGTCGTGCAAAGTCCTTCCTCGGCCCTCTTGAGCTCCTGACTACTTACAAAGCTTTTGTCCGTAGCCTGATGGAGTACTGCTCTCCCCTCTGGGCTGGTGCTCCTGCCTCCCACCTTTCTCGGCTTCACGCTGTCGAAACCAGGGCTTTTAAGATCATTGGCATCTCCCGCGATGAAGCTGAGTCTTTGGGCCTCTCACTCAATCACCGCAGGTTGGTCGGTGGTCTTTCTGTCTTCTACCGACTCCTCTCCAGCCTTGCCCCCCTGCTCTCTCTGCGATTTGTCCCAACCACATTTCCACAGGGCGCTCAAGGTCCGCCAACAACCCCCTTCTGGTAAAACTACCAAAATCACGAATCACTGCTCATCTTCACTCTTTCATTCCTCTTTTTTCCCGCCTTTGGAATAAACTTCCTCACTCTATTCTTTCCCATTCTTCCCTCCAGGCTTTCAAAACAGCTGTTCACCACCACCTCTTATCTTCCCCCATCCAAATCCTCGATCTTTTCTACCCCCGATAATCCACCCAAGCCCACTTCCTTCAATTCTCCTGCTTTCCTTCCTGAAAGTCCCTGTAATGTCCATCTTCTCTTCGCCATGTTCCCCGTCCCATCCCCATCCCTCTCCCTTCCACAGTTCACCTAATGTGTCTGTTCCCCACTGTTTTGTCCCTTCCACTCCCGCCCCTCTTGTCTCATGCCTCCTTGCTGTGAGTTGTGTGTTAGCTCTCATACGAGCCTCGACCAAGGTATACAAAAAAAAAAAAAAATGGGTCAATAAAAATATATGGGGTCTCAAAGTTGGGTCTTCATACAAAACCAACATTTTTTTTCTGGATTTCAACTGATCAGGTCATAAAATTTAATAGAGGTATACTCCGTTTTATGTCTGTTTCTTACAGAGCAGTTATAGAAGAATAATCTCTGAAAATTTCAAGGTTCCAGCATTAGTATTTAAAAAGTTGTGGGAGTTTAAAAGTAGCCGTTCATTTTGTGATGCTTGCAACGACCATAAAAATAGGGCCACAACCACATTTTCAACCCTCAATATCTCGGAGTTGACCGCATCAGCAGTCTATGGACCTAAAATTTTACGCAGCTTCATTTTGATACCTGGGACCTATTTTATGAAAGTTTAAAGTAAATCTGAGGGGGTCAACTTGGAGGCCTCCGGTGATATGAGGTGGAATGACTCATATGTGAAGTATATGTCCATCAGTTTATTGTGTAGCCGCTTCAATACTTGTTTATGTCCATCTGTGTCCGTCAAAAATTTTTTTTTTTTAAGCGGTGCAGACGCTGAATTGACATGTGGGAGAGCTCTGGCTGCCTAGCATCATGAGAAGGAAAGGTCAAACTGCACCGTTTCCTTCGGACATGGGTGTGGTTTTTGTTCTTCTTCTGACCTGACCTGACCTGACCTGATACTGCATGTCTGCAAGCATTACAACAACCAAGCATTCCAGAGCTCATTCGGACTTTTTCAGTGATGATACAGATATTTCCTCTATTGTTGATGCTAACTGCTGTTTTGTGACTTGATTTTATTGCACACCCCATTTTACAAAAAAATTATTTCCGTTTTAAAATACAGAATTGAGGCCCATGCAAGAGCAAAACTATACAGGACGAAAGGGATACAAGCAACACAGGAGGGCAATGGAAAACAGATGGATATCAGATGTGTGTTTAAACAATCTCTGAAAGAAGGGTATGGATAGGAGGGTTGGTGGAGAATAAAATATATCATGGAAAGGTATGGGAGAATGATATTGTAATGAGCTGCATCCTTGGAAGGGAAGAACACAATTGGACTACTGCAGGGAGGTGATTCCCCAGGGAGGTAAAAATACACCACAGATGAGCAAAGGACCTTGACTTTGGAAGAACACATTCTGTGAAGAGGTTTGAGGGTTATGGCAGTTGATGAAAGACCAAACAAGATGTGATAGAAAACAGGTCACTCACCTGCAAGTGGGCCTGTTCCTTTGTATCTAGATGTATGATTGTTACAAATTATTTATGAGGGATCGTTTGATGGTGTTGTATGTTTGATGCATTGTTAACGCTTGTATATTGAGGATTTGATATGGAACAGATTGTTTATTATGCATGATTTTGCATTGTTTGTTGAGACCAAATGCTAAGCGTAAAAGGAGTGCAGTAAAAAGGTAAGAATTGTTAACGTTGAAGTGTGATGGTTTGTTTTGTTTTTGTCATGTCGAGCCATGAACTTTTCTTCAAATGACCTTTTAATTATTTATTTATTTTTGTCCTGACACTTTATTTCCTTGCAGCTGCAGTATTAAAGTATGAGAATAATGTGATGAACATCCGGCAGTTTAACTGCTCTCCTCACCCTTATTGGCTGCCCAATTTCATGGATGTGTTCACATGGTCTCTGCCCTTTGTTGGTGAAAAAGGTAAGTAGCAGTTAGTTATTCAACACTTGCTATTTATGAAGCTTTAATATCAACATTGCTTAAGCACTTGCATTTTTGTTCCATGGGGCATTCAAAAAGCTCTACAAATGAGATAAAAAAATAAAATGAATCGTATATATATATATATATATATATATATATATATATATATATATATATATATATATATATATATATATATATATATATATATATATATATATATATATATATATATATATATATATATATATATATATATATATATATATATATATATATATATAATCTCATTTTAAATAAGTTATATGGACTTGCATATTGAGTAAAAGCATTGGCATATCTTGGACTTTTGTGAGTTTGTCCTTTGCTGAAATTTTAGAATGCTCTTTTTATGTTGAAATAACCTGAAATAACCTGAAGTACATTGGCATCATTCGAGTTGCTCACTGATGAGCTGTGTTGGGGATTGTATGTAAACTCTTGATTATGCTTGTAAAATAAGCATAATTGAGAAGTGTTTTACAAAATTAGAAACCCATAAATTGTTTGCCTTCATGACTTGAGCCTCTTCCCTTCCCCTCGCGCTGTCTTCTCCTCCCTTCCCCTCGCGCTGTCTTCTCCTCCCTTCCCCTCGCGCTGCCTTTGCCTCCCTTCTCCTCGCGCAGCCTTCGCCTCCCTTCCCCTCACGCTGCCTTCACCTCCCTTCCCCGCGCGCTGCTTTCGCCTCCCTTCCCCTCGAACTGTCTTCCCCTCCCTTCCCCTCACGCTGCCTTCCCCTCACGCTGCCTTCCCCTCGCGCTGCCCTCGCCTCCCCTCACGCTGCCCTCGCCTCCCATCGCGCTGCCCTCGCCTCCCATCGCGCTGCCTTTGCCTCTCCTCGTGCTGCCTTTGCCTCCCCTCGCGCTGCCTTCGCCTCCCCTCGTGCTGCCTTCGCCTCCCCTCGCGCTGCCTTCGCCTCCCCTCGCCCTGCCTTCGCCTCCCCTCACCCTGCCTTCGCCTCCCCTCGCCCTGCCTTCGCCTCCCCTCGCCCTGCCTTCGCCTCCCCTCGCCCTGCCTTCGCCTCCCCTCGTGCTGCCTTCGCCTCCCCTCGCGCTGCCTTCGCCTCCCCTCACGCTGCCTTCGCCTCCCCTCGCGCTGCTTTCGCCTCCCCTCGCGCTGCCTTCGCCTCCCCTCGTGCTGCCTTCGCCTCCCCTCGCGCTGCCTTCGCCTCCCCTCGCGCTGCCTTCGCCTCCCCTCGCGCTGCCTTCGCCTCCCCTCGCCCTGCCATCGCCTCCCCTCGCCCTGCCTTCGCCTCCCCTCACCCTGCCTTCACCTCCCCTCGCGCTGCCTTCGCCTCCCCTCGCGCTGCCTTCGCCTCCCCTCGCGCTACCTTCGCCTCCCCTCGCGCTGCCTTCGCCTCCCCTCGCGCTGCCTTCGCCTCCCCTCGCGCTGCCTTCGCCTCCCCTCGCGCTGCCTTCTCCTCCCTTCGCGCTGCCTTCGCCTCCCCTCGCGCTGCCTTCGCCTCCCCTCGCGCTGCCTTCGCCTCACATCGCGCTGCCTTCGCCTCACATTGCGCTGCCTTCGGCTCCCCTCGCGCTGCCTTCGCCTCCCCTCGCGAGGCCTTCGCCTCCCCTCGCACTGCCTTCGCCTCCCCTCGCGCTGCCTTCGCCTCCCCTCGCGCTGCCTTCGCCTCCCCTCGCGCTGCCTTCGCCTCCCCTCGCGCTGCCTTCTCCTCCCCTCGCGCTGCCTTCGCCTCACTTCGCGCTGCCTTCGGCTCCCCTCGCGCTGCCTTCGCCTCCCCTCGCGAGGCCTTCGCCTCCCCTCGCACTGCCTTCGCCTCCCCTCGCACTGCCTTCGCCTCCCCTCGCGCTGCCTTCGCCTCCCCTCGCGCTGCCTTCGCCTCCCCTCGCGCTGCCTTCGCCTCCCCTCGCGAGGCCTTCGCCTCCCCTCGCACTGCCTTCGCCTCCCCTCGCGCTGCCTTCGCCTCCCCTCGCGATGCCTTCGCCTCCCCTCGCGCTGCCTTCTCCTCCCTTCGCGCTGCCTTCGCCTCACCTCGTGCTGCCTTCGCCAGCCCTCGCGCTGCCTTCCCCAACTCGCGCTGCCTTCGCCTCCTCTCGCTGCCTTCACCTCTGTTTTGAATGTGCTGTTTTAACTGACCAAATTTTGTTCAATCCTGTACTAATGCCAGCAAAAGGGGACTATCACCCCCCCCCCTTTCCTCAAGTCCCGCTATCAAACACATGTCCAGAACACCCCCTTCCCCTCCCCACTAAACCTCCTCTTTCCCCCAGCCTCCTTGCTCCCTCCCCCCTTCCTGAAGTGTACAGCAATGTGTGGTGAGGCCTTGCTCTCTCCCCTCCCTTCCTTGCTCCCCCCCTCCTTCCTCACTCTCCTCCCCTTCCTCGCTCCCTGCCACTTCTTAGCTCCCCTTTCCTCACCCTCCCCACGTCCTTGCTCCCCTTTCTTCACCACTTCCTTCCCGTACCTCTCATCGCGACCCCACCCCTCATCGCTCTTTCCTCTCCCACCCTCCCCCACCACCACCCCCTACCACCCTGCCCCCCATCTTAATAGTCCCATCAGCGAAGCAATGGTCACAAATTATATACTTGGTGGAGAGAGCAATGTGGCCTGCAACCTGTGCTTTCATCTTTTTATCTGGGAATAATAATGCGTGAAGGGAAAACATTTTATACATAAACTTTTAGGAATGACTCCTGTATTTTCACCGAAATAACCCACGGGCTCTTCGTTAAATTAGTTCCAAAAATTCCAACTGCAGGGTACACTCGTGTGCGGGTTAAAGGGTATTTCACTGTACTGCACGTGACATAACCACAGGTGACCATGTTCATGTATGAAAGAGGTACAAAAAGAGACAGTTTTTGTTTTTGCAAGATTAATTGTAATATCTTTCATTGCAATCTTTCACATATTTTTCCCACATGCATATATATATATATATATATATATATATATATATATATATATATATATATATATATATATATCTATATATATTTATATTTTTTTATATATATATTTATATATATACATTTATATACATATATAGATATATATATATATATATATATATATACATATATATATATATATATATATATATATATATATATATATATATACATATACATATACATATATATATATATATATATATATATACATATACATATATATATATATATATATATATATATATATATATATATATATATATATATATATATATATATATATATATATATATATATATATATATATATATATATATATATATTGTTGCGGTTGAGGAAATTTGTAAACCACCATTCAGGTCTCGTAGGTGAGATATCTCTGCAAGTACATGTGTAGTTAGCCCCAAACCCGTTGTTTAGAGGGAATAAATGTGATTCATTCGGGCTGCGACCCTTTGAGATAGCCATTTTTCTGTTCTATCTTTATTTTGAACCAACCACGTCTCAACCGCCATCACACAGCAACCACCAACCACAACCCCGCTTCACAACAACAACAACGCCCACAGCCATGACCTTTACCTTCACAACTCGCTCCCGCAAACATCGCATCACCGCCATTCCAAATGTCGCCATGGCCATAAACCACCACAATAAACCCTCCACCACCTTCACCTCTCCTCCTTCTACCACCATTCCCGCACCACTTGTGAGCACCGAGCGTCAGGCTGTCCTGGCCTCGTACGGGATGCGCGCTGAGCTGCGAGTGCAAAATGCGGCCTTTCCGAGGAGAATTCGGATCAGGAATGATACACGCCCACTTCTGATCCGTCCAATCAGCAAGCGCGGGGCGGTTTGGCCCCGCCTCCAGGCGCGTCGGAGTAGATTCGAGATATGCAAATTCTAGGATCAAGGGAGACACGCCCCTTTTTCTCCGTCCAATGGGCGAGTGTGGCTCCACCCCCAAGCTCGTTCTGATCCAGAAATTTGCATATGGGTTCTCCTGCCGGCCTATAAAGCGCTTAGCGCGGGGCGAATCTGACGCAGTCAGTTGGAGAAGAGTCAGTCTGGAGAGGTCGGAGAGCCGAGTGGAGCTCGCAGTCTGTCGGGGTTCAGAGTCTGTCGGGGAGCTGCAGAGAGAGGAAGCCTGGAGCCTGGAGCGCGGTCGAGTCAGTCTGGAGAGGTCGGAGAGCCGAGTGGAGCTTGCAGTCTGTCGGGGTTCGCAGTCTGTCAGGGTTCGGAGTCTGTCGGAGAGCTGCAGAGAGAGGAAGCCTGGAGCGCGGTCGAGTCGGTTTGAGCGCAGAGTCGGCCTTGGAGGAGCGGGGAGTGAGTCGGGAGGCGAGGGCGTACACGTGGTTTGCTGCAGTCGGCTGAGGAGAATTGGGGAAGAGACCGAATAGCTCGGGTCCGAGGCAAGGAAGACGGCGGTCGGCGACGAGCTCGCAGTGGAATCGCTCGTCGCGGGACCCAAGCAAGCCAGCTATCCTCTTTCCCCAGAGCATCAACAATTCCCCCCTTTTTTCCCCCCGCGCTATGATAGTGCGAAAAGGGGGGCCCCGTTCCCACCCCACTCCAAGCAGTGCCAACGAAGCCCGCGAAGGAGCGCGGAGTCGGGGCGCCGCCACGCCACCACATTGGCGGATAATCACAAAGACACGGGTAGGATCCACCCGGTCTCGCGGACCTGACCGCTCTTTCAGGTCCCGCGCAAATATTGGCCCACAGGCCCCGCCTGCCCCCTTGTCTTTGAGGGTGGCCCTTTTCTTTTGCTTTTGAGTAAATGTGTTGTTGGCGCCGTCTGTAAAGTAAAACTGTGTAAGTGTTGCCATGTGCTCGCGTAGTCGGTAGTAGATCTGCATTGTTGTGTTTCTTTTGTAGCATTTGCTGTAGGTGCATAATTGTTGTAATTGTATATGTGTGATCTCCGTGTGCCGCGGAATAAATGTGCATTATGTTGAACTGTTTTCCCGTTTCGCTTCGTCTTTTCTTAAATTGAATCTCCATCTTGCTTCACGTAAAGGGTTGGTAGTGGGCTTAATACGTCCGATAATTAATCGGAACCGTCGAGGCCGAAGATAACACCGCTTGGTTATCCCGCTAGT
>NC_140965.1:25974312-25984312 GCF_056783735.1 Eptatretus burgeri
CCAAAAGCACATAGAAAAGGAAAAGAAACACAATGCAATTTTACACAAAAAGCAAATGCGACAATGCAGATCTAATACCGATTACGCGAGCACACGGCAACACTTATACAATTTTACTTCACAGACGGCGCCGACAACACATACCCAAAACCAAGGAAAAGAACACCCTCAAGGATGAGGCGGGCCTGAGGCCGAGACCGGGTCGGGCCTACCCGTCTGGTGATGAGACGCGGAGCGGCGATGGTGCCTCAACTCCGCGGGCCTCGCGGACAGTGTCTGGTAGGGGGTGGGAAAGGGGCCCCCTTGGTCGCACTATCTCAGCGCGGGGGGAAACAGGAGGGGGTTGCTGATGCTCGGGGGAAAGGAGGATTTCTACTCTGCCTCGAGTCCCGCGACGAGCGTCTCCACCTCGGCCAGGTCGCGCCGTCGGCCTCCCTGGTGTGCAGCTCCCGGCACGACGCGAGCACTCCCTCGTCTGCCTTCGCCGCCTCTCCACAGCTCCGTCCCCTTCGCTCCGACTCCAACGCACACGACGACGACGACGACGACGACGACCAACAACAACCAATTCTTCCTCTTCCCAACTCCACCGACTGCGAAGTCTTAACTCTCTTGACTTGACGAACGCGGTCGCTTATATAAGCCCCGTGGCTTCGCTCTCTCATCTTTGACCCCCTGCCTTCGACCTTTCACCTCGCTCCCCATTGGCCCGAGAAAAAGTGGGCGTGAATGCATTTTGATCCATAAATTTGCATATAGCGATCGCCCTCCAACGCCCTGGAGGCGGGGCCAAATCGCCCCTCGCTCACCGATTGGACGGAACAAAAGTGGGCGTGTGTCGTTTTTGATCCGTTTTTGGAGCTGAAAATCCGTGGTTTTGTACACGCTGTTCGGCGCGCGCCCTGCACGAGTCCAACACCGGTACCCACAAGCGGCGCAAGAACGGTGGCGATGCGACGGTTGCGAGGTGTGACGTGAAGCGGCGCCGCGGTGGGTGGTTGATGTTGTGGTTGGTGGTGGTAACAATGGCGGTTGGTCAAAAATAAAGATAGTAAAAGAAAAACGGCTATCCTGAAGAGTCGCAGCACGCATAAATGACATGTATTCCCACTAGACAACGGGTTTGGGCCTAACTACACATATACTTACCGAGATACCTCACCTAAGGGACCTGAATGGTGGTTTGCGAATTTGGTAACCACAACACTATATATATATATATATATATATATATATATATATATAGATATATATATATATATATATATATATATATATATATATATATATATATATATATATATATATATATATATATACATACATATACACCGATGAGCCAAAACATTATGACCACCTGCCTAATATGCTGTTGGTCCTCCGTGTGCTGCCAAAACAGCACCGACCCACCAAGGCAAGGACTCCACAAGACCCCTGAAAGTGTCCTGTGGTATCTGGCACCAAAACATTAGCAGCAGATCCTTCAAGTCCTGTAAGTTGGGAGTTGTAGCCTCCGTGGATCGGACTTGTCAGTCCAGCACATCCCACAGATGCTCAATCGGATTGAGATCCAGAGAATTTGGAAGTCAGGGCAACACTGTGAATACTTCATCATGTTCCTCAAACCATTCCGGAACAATGTGTGCAGTGTGGCAGGGCGCATTATCCTGCTGAAAGAGGCCATTGCCATCAGGGAATACCATTGCCATGAAGGGGTGTACCTGGTCTGCAACGATGTTTAGGTTGGTGACACTTGTCAAATTGACGTCCACATGAATGGCCGGACCCAGGGTTTCCCAGCAGAACATTGCCCAGAGCATCACACTCCCTCTACCGGCTTGTCGTCTTCTCACAGTACATTCTCGTGCCATTACTTCCCCAGGTAAACGGCGCACACGTACACGGCCATCCACGTGATCTAAAAGAAGACGGGACTCATCGGACCAGGCGACCTTCTTCCACTGCTCCTAGGTTCAGTTCCGATGCTCACGTGCCCATTGTAGGCGCTTTCGACGGTGAACAGGGGTCATCATGGGCACTCTGACCGGTCTGCAGCTACGCAGCCCCATACGCAGCAGGGTGCGATGCACTGTGGATTGTGACACATTCCTCCCTTGATCACCATTAAAATTTTCTGTCATTTGTGCCACAGTAGACCTTCTGTCAGTTCGGACCAGACGGTATAGCGCTCGCGTGCCCATTGCAGGCGATTTCGACGGTGGACAGGGGTCATCATGGGCACTCTGTCCGGTCTGCAGCTACGCAGCCCCATACGCAGCAGGGTGCGATGCACTGTGGATTGTGACACATTCCTCCCGTGACCACCATTAATATTTTCTGTGACTTGTGCCACAGTAGACCTTCTGTCAGTTCGGACTAGATGGGATAGCCTTCGTTTCCCTCGCGCATCGATGAGCCTTGGGCGATTAACACCCTGTCGCCGGTTTGTGGTTTGTCCCTTCTCGGACCACTGTTGGTAGGTACTCACCACTGCTGTCCAGAAGCACCCACAAGCCTTGCCGTTTCAGAGATGCTTTGACCCAGTCGTCTGGCCATAACAATTTGGCCCTTGTCAAAGTCGCTCAGGTCTTTACTCCTGCCCATTTCTCCTGCATCCAACACATCAACTTCAAGAACTGACTGTTGACTTTCTGCCTCATATATCCCACCCCTTGACAGGTGCCATTGTAACAAGACAATCAATGTTATTTACTTCACCTATCAGTGGTCATAATGTTTTGGCTCATCAGTGTATATATATATATATATATATATATATATATATATATATATATATATATATATATATATATATATATATATATATATATATATATATATATATATATATATATATATATATATATATATATATATATATATATATACATAAACATATAATCCCAAAGTTATTTAAGGTACTGGTAAGTCGTCTTCCATAAGTAAAATCCGCAAAGTCCTTGTCTTCTGTGTTGCTTTGAAATGGCTGAAGCAGCTCAAAGTTGGCAAGTGTGGGAGGTGAGTCTGTCACAATCTATGTCATCAAGCAAAAAGTGGAGTTGGTGTGGAAGCATGACGGGTGGTTTGGTGAAACGCCTGGGTGAGGACTATATGGCGTTGGTACATACTATCTAAAGAAACAAAAGGGGCAGATATTACAATTTCATGGTGAGAGTTATGTGTCCAAGCTAATGGACAAAAGGAAAACGTTACATCAGTGGAAGACCGCTGACGTCGATGTCTTGTTGGAGTGGAACAGGCAGTGCCATATGGAGAATTTTCCCTTTGGTCATGCAATAATCATGACGCAAGCGAAAACTTTTCACGTCCCATGCAATATACGGGTACCTGTATTGATTTATCTTCAGATGAGCGTAATTACTGTTGAAATAGGTTCTGGAAACCACACCTGTTTTTAACACATTGGTACAGTAAACTTTAATTATTACAACAACCCTTTCTCAAGATATTCATTTTAATGCAAATTGGCTATTGACCACAGTCGTATTTGAAAAGAGCCATTTGTTGGCCATTGATAACAAAGCCGTGTTGGCTGCTGGAAATATCGACATTGCTCATCTCCCTCCCGGTCATGTGGAGAGGAAAACTGGTCTGCGGGGTATACCTGTGTGCGGGTTTTACGTGCCTGAAATTTTCAGAGAGCACTTTTTTTCCCCAGGTAAGAGGAAGACCAGGGGATGGGTTATTTGCGTGAAAATACGGCAATACATTGGACTCTGAAGCCCTTCAATTCAAGTCTTGAGTAGCAAGGCAAAGTTATTTTCTTGCAATGGAGTCATACATCACTACTTACTGTTGCATACATGTTTGTTTGTTTTATTAGTTATGCTGTTTTTAATTATGCAAACTAGCTTCGACAAACTTGATACAGAATGGCATATGTCCAAGCTGCACGATGAGTTCTGCCTGCTGTGTCAAATCGATTATAGAGTGTATGCTATATTCTGCAGTGACGGAGATGTTGGTCAATGTGCTGAACATTTGCTCCGACGATGAACTGGTTACAGATGCAGACGAGTCTCTCGACGGTGAGGACAATTTGCTTCTGTAACAACTTCAAAAACGCTCACTTGCCCTTGCCTCTGCTGTTACTATATTGTAATTGTTGTAATGATTTTATTATTTTGCACTTTGTGTCCATCTTCTCCGCTGCCTTTCCATTATTCTGTTGTAAATGCATTCATTATACCATGTTTAACATTTTTCTTTCCTTGTCTTAATTCCATCATCCAAAGAAAACCTCATGCCCTGCATTAGAAAAGGTACAAAAAGCAGGCAGGTTCCATTTGGTTTGTGATATGACTTCAGTCCATGCGTATCACTAAGGTGGAGTTAAACACCTTGTGATCAATTTGGAGCAGGGATAATCTCAGTTGCAGCTGCACATTTGAGATTGATATCAGTTAAATTTGGTGCTTGTTTTCCAAGTTGTTTGCTCTTCGTGTTTATTGCCATTGATTAAAAATAAAATCCTTGCTTTTCCATGAACCTATATTTTTGTATACAAAAAGGGTAGTATTTTCCTGATTAAAATTTGGTTGACGGCTCATTGTTTGTTTGGCATTTCCACTTTCTTGCTATTCCTGCTACCCGGGCATTACTTCAGTTGTATTTTTTGCTTATTTGTTTATTTCGGTTTCTGAAAGGTAATTTAAACAATGTTAATGTTACCATGTCATCTGACTTTGTAATGGGCCAAAAAGTATATTTTCAACCACTTTTTTTAACTGAAGTCATATCTTTGCATGCAAGTGGCATGATTTTTAACTTGAATTGGGTAATTGTTGTGCCGGTTAATGCTGATTTTACGCTTTGTTTTGAGAGCAAATGCTGAAAATTCAGGTTTACCCCTCCCTCTTCCAAATAACAAGCTTCTATATTAACATTTCACGTATTAAAGGGTAAAAGTGGGTGATTATATTATTTTCTTTATTCCTCATATTGTATTGTAGTTTGATTCATTAATTTTTGCTGCATTTATGAAGCAATCTTTTTCTTGAAGTCAAAGTGCAACGAAATTTGATTGTTAACCGATGATTATTGAATGATATCAAGTGAGTTTACATATATATATATATATATATATATATATATATATATATATATACATACATACATACATACATACATACATACATACATACACACATATAACCGGGCGTAGTGGCGTGCGCCTGAAATCCGGATACTCGGAGGCTTGGATTGGAGGATCGCTTGAGGACTGGAGCTCTGCGCTGGGCCGTGCTATAAGAGGGTGTAGGGCAGCCCCGAATCATGACGAAACCCAATCCTTATCCCTGTGTCATAAGAGGCGACCAGGGTTGTGCCAGGAAGGGCATCCAGCATAAGACCTATGCCAAATCAGAATGCGGATCACAACGGATGATCCGCTGTGGCGACCCCCAACAGGAGCAGCAGAATGACGAACAACAACAACATATACATACACACATATATACTAGCCGGTAGGTGACATGGGTGGTCGCTATATAATTGCATACTAGTCAGACAGTTTTTGACGGATCGGGCTGAAATCTTTTGACAAAGAGGATGATTATAGTGCTCATAAAAGCGCAGAAGCCAATTTTTGATTTTCGAAAACAAAATATATATAATTTTTTTTCGGATTTTTTCAAAAATTTCATAGTCCCGTTGCGAGGCAACGGTGGCCTGCCATCCTTCTGAGGTCGGCGAAATGAGTACCAGTTGTACTGGGCCCGGTGTATGCCCCGGTTAGAATAGGTGTACCATATCCCTGTGTGTCGTAAGAGGCGACCAGGGTTGCGTCAGGGAGGGCATCCGGCGTAAAAACCTATGCCAAATCATTATGCGGACAAGAAAAATAATTTCCATACCGGATCGGTCGAGGCCCGGGTTACCAACGACCGCCACCGGTACTGGTGGTCAGCAGGGTACCAGTGGAAATTGTGCTACTGCTTTGCGAAGGAGGAGAAGGAGACGGGGAAGGCGAGTCCGGAGGCAGTGGGAGAGGGGGAAGGGTAGAAGTGTGCAGGTGAGAGTTGGAACTCTGAATGTTGGGACGATGACTGGCAAAGAGCGAGAGTTGGCTGATATAATGGAGAGAAGAAAGGTGGACATACTGTGTGTACAAGAGACCAAGTGGATGGGGAGTAAGGCTAGGAGCATTGGAGGTAGTTTCAAACTGTTCTACCATGGTGTGGATGGGAGGAGAAATGGTGTCGGGGTAATCCTGAAGGAAGATTATGTCAAGAGGGTATTGGAGGTGAGGAGAGTGTCTGACCGAGTGATGAGTGTGAAGTTGGAAATTGAAGGGGTGATGATGAATGTCATCAGTGCATATGCCCTGCATATGGGGTGTGAGATGGAGTATAAAGAAGATTTCTGGAGTGAGTTAGATGAAGTGGTGGAGAGTGTATCCAAGGATGAAAGAGTGGTGATTGGAGCAGATTTCAATGGGCATGTTGGGGAAGGAAATAAAGAGGATGAGGAGGTGATGGGTAGGTACGGTCTCAACAAGAGAAATGTGGAAGGGCAAATGGTGGTAGAGTTTGCAAAAAGAATGGAAATAGCAGTGGTAAATACGTATTTCAAGAAGAAGGAGGAACACAGGGTGACATACAAGAGTGGAGGAAAGTGCACACAGGTGGATTACATCTTAAGCAGGAGATGCAACCTGAAAGAGATTAGTGACTGTAAGGTGGTGACAGGGGAGAGTGTAGCTCGACAGCATCGATTGGTGGTCTGTAGGATGACTTTAGAGGTGAGGTTGAGGAAGAGAGTGAGGGCTGAACCAAGGACCAGATGGTGGAAGCTGAAGGAGGAAGACTGTTGCGTGAAATTTAGGGAGGTGAGACAGGCGTTGGATGGTGGTAAAGATGGGTGGGATGATTGGGCAACGACAGCAGAAGTTGTGAGGGAGATAGCTGGGAAGGTACTTGGTGTGGCATCTGGACAGAGGAAGGAAGATAAGGAGACTTGGTGGTGGAATGAGGAAGTACAGGAAAGTATAAGGAAGAAGGGGTTGGTGAAAAAGAAGTGGGATAGTCAGAGAGATGAAGAAAGTAGGCAGGAGTACAAGGAATGGTGGCGAAAGGCAAAAAGAGAGGTGGCAAAGGCCAAGGAAAAGGCATAAGACGAGCTGTATGAGAAGTTGGATACAAAAGAAGGGGAAAAGGATTTATACCGATTGGCAAGACAGAGGGACCGAGCTGGGAAGGATGTGCTGCAGGTTAGGGTAAATAAAGACGCAAATGGGAATGTGCTGACGAGCGAGGAGGGTGTGTTGAGAAGGTGGATGGAGTACTTTTAGGAGCTGATGAATGGAGAGAGAGAGAGAGAGAGAGAGAGAGAGAGAGAGAGAGAGAGAGAGAGAGAGAGAGAGAGAGAGAGAGAGAGAGAGAGAGAGAGAGAGAGAGAGAGAGAGAGAGAGAGAGAGAGAGAGAGAGAGAGAGAGAGAGAGACAGGCAGACAGACAGACAGACAGACAGACAGACAGACAGACAGACAGACAGACAGACAGACAGACAGACATAGACAGACAGATAGAGAAAGACAGACAGAGATATATATATATATATATATATATATATATATATATATATATATATATATATATATATATATATATATATATATATATATATATATATATATATTGAATCTGGAAGTGGTATGGATCAGTAAGGATGAAGTGAGGACTGCTATGAAGAAGATGAAAAGTGGAAAGGCGGTTGGCCCAGATGGTATACCAGTGGAGGCATGGAAGTGCTTCGGAGAGATGGCAGTGGGGTTGTTAACCAGATTGTTTAATAAAGTCGTGGAAAGTGAGAGGATGCCGGAGGAGTGGAGATTAAGTGTACTGGTTCCGATTTTCAAGAATAAGGGTGATGTGCGAGCTGTGGAAATTATAGAGGGATAAAGTTGTTCAGCCACACCATGAAGTTGTGGGAAAGAGTAGTGGAAGCTCGGTTGAGAGGAGAGGTGACGATCTGTGAGCAGCAATATGGGTTTATGCCAGGAAAGAGCACCACTGATGCAATGTTTGCTTTGAGAATGTTGATGCAGAAGTACAGTGAAGGCCAGCAGGAGTTACAGTGTGTGTTTGTGGATTTAGAGAAAGCTTATGATTGGGTGCCAAGAGAGGAGTTGTGGCATTGTATGAGGAAGTCAGGAGTGATGGAGAAGTATGTGAGTATCGTGCAGGATATGTATGAGGACAGTGTGACAGCGGTGAGGTGTGCGGGAGGAATGACGGACCGGTTTCAGGTAAAAGTGGGATTGCACCAAAGATCGCCTCTGAGCCCTTTCCTGTTTGCAATGGAGATGGACAGGTTGATGGACGAGATCAGACTGGAGTCCCCATGGACTATGATGTTCGCGGATGGCATCATGATCTGTAGGGAGAGTAGGGAGCAGGCAGAGGCGAGCCTCGAGCAGTGGAGGTACGCACTGGAGAGAAGGGGAATGATAGTCAGTCGGAGTAAGACGGAGTACATGTGCGTAAATGAGAGGGAGGGTGGTGGTATGGTGCGGTTGCAAGGAGTTGAGGTGGGGAAGGTGGATTGGTTTAAATACTTGGGATCAACTGTCCAAACTAATGGAGAGTGTGGGAGAGAAGTGAAAAAGAGAGTGCAGGCAGGATGGAGTGGGTGGAGAAGAGTTGCAGGAGTGATTTGTGACAGAAGGGTAGTTGCAAGAGTGAAGGGGAAAGTATATAAGACGGTAGTGAGACCTGCTATGTTGTATGGTTTGGAGGTGGTGGCACTAACAAAAAGACAGGAAGCCGAGCTGGAAGTGGCAGAGTTAATGATGCTGCGATTCTCGTTGGGAGTGACGAGGATGGATAGGATAAGAAATGAGTACATTAGAGGGACAGCGCAGGTAGGACGGTTTGGAGACAAAGTGAGAGAGGCGAGGTTGAGATGGTTTGGACATGTGCACAGGAGGGAAGCGGAGTATATCGGGAGAAGGATGTTGAAGATGGAGCGCCAGGCAGGAGGAGAAGAGGAAGGCCAAAGAAGAGGTTCATGGATACGGTGAGGGCGGACATGCGGGTGGTTGGAGTGTCAATGGCAGATGTGGAGGATAGAGCGAAATGGAGACGGTTGATCCGCTCTGGCGACCCCTAACGGGAGCAAGCCGAAAGAGGAAGAAGAGTTGCGAGGCAACGGTGGCGTCCATAGCAACGCTGCTCAAAAGCATACAACTCGATCCTGGTATGAACTTACCATTCAAGCTTCATCAAAATCGGTTGACTCCTCTGGCCTCCAGAGCTGTCCATTACATACAGACAAACGGACGGAAAACCTGAGAATAACGGTTGTCTAGCGACCACCCAATATATGTGTGTGTGTGTATATGTATATATATATATATATATATATATATATATATATATATATATATATATATATATATATATATATATATATATATATATATATATACATATATACATGCACATGCACGGGATAGCAGTACAACATTGCTGGTCGCAGACGACAGACCGTACACAGGGAATGACAAAAATACGCATTGTGCAAAATGCAAGTGGTACTATGGAACGCCAAGACTTCCCAAACATTGTCGACATGTCCGCTAAGTGCCACAGCAATTTAATAGGGATCATGTGACGGCGAGCCGAGTTTTTAGTGTGCAAGCTTGGTATTATAAGACATATATATATATATATATATATATATATATATATATATATATATATATATATATATATATATATATATATATATATATATCTTCTTCCTTCTGCTGCTCCCGTTAGGGGTCGCCACAGCGGATCATCCGTATGATCCGCATAGTGATTTGGCACATGTTTTACGCCGGATGCCCTTCCTGACGCAACCCTGGTCGCTTCTTACAACACATATATATATATATATATATATATATATATATATATATATATATATATATATATATATATATATATACATATACATATACATACATATATATTCTGCTTCTTCTTTCGGCTGCT
>NC_140965.1:25989312-26004312 GCF_056783735.1 Eptatretus burgeri
ACGTTATGGGTAAGTTTTGATAACATTGAGAGCACGCTGAAAAACACTGCCATACGTCGTTGTACGTTGGCTTTAAACGTTGTACTTTTTGGTTGTCCTCAAATTTTTTCATGCTTGAAATTTCACGACGTATGCCGGCGTATGACTCACACGTTCCGCTACGCTGGCCACAAGTTGTATGTACGGTCTGCGATCGTTGACAGACGTCAACACATGCTACTTGTAAGTTAATCATAAGTTGAGACACGCCGAGGTAATGTTTAGCGTACCCGAAACTTATTTCTAACCTATGATTAACGTGTTGTTGGCACGTTACGCAATCGTTGCCACACATCGACAGACGTTACTTTTAAGTTACTCATAGGCTGAAAGACGTCGGTATAATGGATCGTCCTTGCGTCAGCGTCCACGGCCACGGCCAGGACACTTATTTGCAGCATTCTTCAAACTTTTCTTCGGCATGACGAGGATGTTCACACTTCGATGTCTAGCTTGGCTATGATTCCAATTGTCCATCGGCAGCGTCTATTTAAAATAGTCGAGTTTGAGCGTTTTAACACGTTCAGAAGAAACGCTTCAAATTTCCAAACCCCAGCGTCAAAAAACAAAGGCGAGTGACAGCAATTTAAATCGTTCATTGTAAACAATGAAAAAAGCTGAGTGGTACCGTTTAAAAGTCGTTGAGTGTAAAAAAAAAAATCGAATTGTTGAGTGCAAGCGTCTACTTTCAATAGTGGGGTTTGAGCGATTTAGCACGTTCAATAGATACGATTAAAATTTCCAAGCGCCAGCGTCAAAAAACAAAGGCGAGTGACAGCAATTTAAATCGTTCATTGTTAACAATGAAAATAGGTGAGTGGTACCGTTTAAAAGTCGTTGAGTGTAAAAAAATCCAATTGTTGAGCGCAAGCGTCTACTTTCAATAGTGGAGATGCAGCCATTTAAATCGTTGAGTTTATCATTTAAATTGTTAAATCGTTAAACGTAAGGACGATCCATCATAACCCACACCCTCCCCCTCACACTCACCTACTACTGCCAACATGAACAAACTACTACTAATACTGATACTGATACTGTTACTGCTGACATGGACATCGACTCAAAAAGGACTTGAAAACACTGTTGGGTTCCCCTTTTATGAGCAGCATTTTTATATACCAATTCCCAAAACCACTGGGAACACGTCTTTATATGGCAGTTGTAAGCTAGAAACACGTTAATTTATTTTTTTTTGTCGACCGGAAGACGTCATTGGAATACGTCTACATACGTCGATGTGTGTTGGGACTACGTAAAGAATTGGTTCAAAGCACGTCAAACATAAGTTAGAAATAAGTTTCGCGTAAAAAAGACATTACCGTGACGTGTTTCGACTTATGAGTAGCTTATAAGTAGCCTTTGTGGACGTGTGTAAGCGTCCACATATCGTGTGTAAAACTTATCCCCATCGCATGCGGAACGTGTGTCGTACGCCGAGTACGTCGTAAAATTTTGAACATGTTTAAAATTTCTTGACGTACTCTACTTACTACGACGTATGATAGCGTACTTTAGCGTTCTACTCACGTATACCAAACTTACTCATACCGTATTTGACGTGCCCCAACGTTTTAGACACATTTTTCTTAGGTTGGCATACGCTGCCAAGATCGCCAAGGTGTGACCGCGATGTTGACAGTTCCATTTCTACGGCAGTTATGATTCGAATCGTTGTGCGTCAGCCTTTTAATAGGCTACGTCACGACATCGTCGGCGATGCGTGCAACGCGCTATGCCTAAGTTCGACTATCGTTGGGCATCGGTTGTGTAGGCCGACAACAGGTTCAGCATTCGTTGGTATAAGTTATCCATAACACAACGAAACGTTCTGTGTCCGTTACCAATGCGTTATACATAAGACCAAGTCGCTATGAATACGTCCGAATCTTTAAAAAAAAACATCAAAAGTTCAATGTAAGCCAGCGTTTTAGATACATTTTAATACGTTGCCATCGCTGGCTAAAACGTCAAGGTGTGACCGGGCCTTAAGATCCCATTTTATATGATAAATACCTTAGGTTTTATGATGGGAAAAGAGAAGGTGAGATGGGTGAGCTTGTGTGTGCGCAGCCAACCGCCTCTGCGTGCATTTTTGCCATTATGTGTGAAAAAACAAGAGCGGCTTTTAGTTTGATTTTGTGTTCTATTTATGCTCTGTTCCAATTTACCCTTTTAAAACCTCTATCCATCTTGATTTTGCTTTCCCTTTTATCTGTTAGTTGCTATCATTGCTCATCAATTCAGGTTACATTCATAATTGGATGTTTGTGGAAGACCTAAAGTCATAGATGCACACAACAAAGAGCAAGCATCACAACTACTGAGGCATGCAAATGTTTGGACTCAAAAAACTGATTGTGCATGGTAAAAATGGAAATAGTTATGAAATAGGAATACAAATTCTTATGATGAAACATCATGTTGTTCGGAATGTCATATAAACAGTGAATATATTTTGTGAATATCACACAATGCAATAAAAAGCAAATTATTCAGTGTTATCTCGCAATAAAACACATCACAAAACACAAATCGCAAACGGATATGATGAAGTGTATAACACTATCAACAGATTTTATTGAACACCTTGCTTAAAATGCAGAACAGCACATTACTGGCTTTAGATGGAAGGGAATGCCAAAATACGAAACTAAGGATCAAAAATAAAAATGCAGGCGAATTAGAGTTGCGATTGTGGGAGAGAAACACTATTTCGAAGAAAGAGCATGCATTTTTTTTCAAATTGGTGGCTGTGAATACATTGAATATGAAATGAAAAAGGGACATTAAAACATTTCATAATGTACAGACATCTCTGCAACCAATCTGTGATGGGATGAATGATGAGTTTGTTCCACTTTCCACCAATATTATCCAGTGCTTTGAAAGTGACCATCTCGAAAGCTAATAGATGAGCAGCAGGAAGTCTAGTCTGAAGAGGAGCAGCTGATTATATTGAATTGCCAAATAAATGTCTTAAATACAATATTAATAAGCTGATGAAGCTTCAGGGAGGACTTCCCCCAACAAAAAAAATCCCATTGTGTTCCATGTGATGGGGATGGTTATGGGATATGTGTTGGTCCCCATGGGTCTGGAACTGTGAACCACAATAGCAACAAGTTCCTTGACTTGGCAGGAAGTCATGGACTTAGGGTGGCTGCTTCATGGTTTTAAGCACCTTCGGGCTCATCGCTGGACTAGGTATTCCAACGCTGGTGGTGTGGCAAAGGAGATTTACCATGTGCTCGTTGATGGTCGCTGGAGGATGATCCAGAACAACAGGGTTTTCCGGAGTGCTCAGTTCCTCAATACCGACCACAGGCTTGTTGTCGCAACTCTGAAGTTGCAGCTTATATCCAGGAGAATGGTATAATCCCAACCGAGGCTGGATGTTGGCAAGCTTAAGGATGAGAGGGTTGATGAGGAGTTTGCAAACAAGCTGAGTGGGGATTTGGGGGGTCTGGGTGCTTTGGAGAATCCTGAAGAGTTGTGGAGTGCCTTGAAGAGCACCATCCTTGATGTTGCTGGAGGATGTCTTGGAACTCACCAAAGAGCGAAGAAGAATTTTGGATCACAAGGGACACTGGTACCCTTGACCAGAGTTGCAGGGCCAGGCTGAATGGCAGAGCTGAGCTGTTCAGGGAGTTGAAGCGTAAAAGTGTATGAGCGCTGAGGGTGGACAAGGAGGCCTTTGTGCGAGGAATCTGTGAGAGCATCACCTGTGGTCAAGAGATTATTGTCCTGCTTACAGGGGACTTTGCGAATTGCGTTCCTCCAAACCTATCCCTCAGTGTACTGCAGTTAGAGCGGATGGTGGTGGGCTCTTGAATGGATTCCAAAGTGAAGGCCCGCTGGTTCGGTTATTTTGAGCGGCTTTACGAGGTTAATCCACCAGCTGTTGAGTTGGATGTCAGGGGTGTTACTATCCCTATTGCTGACCCTCCAATCAACTGTGGTCCAACTTCGTTTGTGGAAACACAGGCTGCGGTGAACCGGTTGAAATGGGGTAAAGCTCCCAGGATCTGTGGCATCCGTGCTGAACTTCTCAAGGCTGGTGGAAATGCTGCACTCGTGTCGTTGCATGCAGTTTTGTGCTCTGCCTGGAACACAGGCATCATCCCAACTGACTGGAAGAGGGACCTTGGTGTCCCTCTCTGGAAAGGGAAGGGAAATTGGGCATGCCAATTGGGATGGGAAATTCCCTCTCCTTGGGCACGCCAAGACTGCAACAACTACCGAGGGGGTGACGCTGCTCTCATTGCTGGGCAAGGTCTTTGCTCAGATAATTCTTGATAGGGTTCGCCATCATCTGCTTGAGCACCAGCTCGCAGAGCAGTCAGGTTTTACACCAAAGAGGTCAATGATTGACCGTGTCCTTGCTCTTCGGGTCCTCACTGAATGCAGACGAGAGTTTCGGCAGGGGCTCCTTGCAGCCTGCTTGGTCTTCGTGTGGTGCCACCAAAACTGATCAATCTGATGTCTGAACTCTACTCTGGTACTGAGAGTGCTGTGAAGTGTGGTGGTACCATCTCCAACTTATTTCCAGTTGATATTGGAGTTTGTCAGTGATGTGTACTGGCCCCCACATTTTTCAGCACTTGTATGGACTGGATTCTGGAGAGGATGTCCGAGAGATCAAGCTGCGATGCATCGTTTGGGAATGTCAAGATCTCTGACCTTGATTTCGCAGATTATGCAGTCATCTTTGTGGAGACTGTATATCCTTTTGGGTCCCTCGAGGTGCTGAATGAGGAGTCGGAGCCACTGGGATTACAGGTTTTCTGGGTCACAACGAAGATCAGGCTTTCAATGACATCTTGGATGCTGCTGTCCTGTCTGTGCCTGTTTTTGGTGAGGATATTGAGGTCACAGAGAGATTCACTTACTTTGGCAGTGATATTCATGTCACTGCTGGCTTTGAGCCAGAGGTCAGTCGATGTCTGGGTCGGGCATGGTGAGTTATGGATTCACTGGATCATGAGGTGTCGCACTGTCGGTGGTACCTGTGCAGGAGGACACATGTCCGAGTCTTCAGGTCCTTGGTGCTTCCATTCTTGCTCTGCGGATGTGAGACTTGGACTCTGACCAGGGATCTGAGATGGAGACATCATTCCTTTGGTACCAGTTCTTTTCGGAGAATCCTTGGCTGTCGCTGGTCGGACTTTGTGTCCAACGAGTGGTTGCTGAGACTCAAATGACATTTGTTACCTGCATTGTCTGTGAGCATCAGCTGTGGCTGTATGGACATGTGGCTCATTTTTCTGATGCTGATTCAGCTCACCAGATTCTCTGAGCGAGGAGCCTCATTAGTGGAGGAGGCTAGTTGGACGACCACGTGCCTCGTGGTTACACCAGGTTGATCAACATATCTGGGAGACGGCCAGACGGAGGCCCCTGGAGTCCCGGCGGAAAGTGGACGCAGTGTCGCACTATTCTGGTGCATGCTCCTTCCCTGATAGGCCGGATCTACATCCGGACATTCACCAAAATCGAATTGGCTTGTTATTCTCACCTACCTAACTCACCCACCAAGCTTCGTCTGAATCTGTCCATAACTTTTTGAGATATCCTCCTCACAGACAGACAGACAGACAGACAGACAGACAGCCAAACAGACAAGCGTGAAAGCATAACCTCCATCCACCTTCGGTGGCGGAGATAATCAATTGTAATCTCACTTTTGTAAAGTTTGGTATGAGAACACTTCAGTCTCGAACCCAATTTAACATGGCTTCTGACCACTTTGTTGATCCCATATTCTCATGATCCTATTCAGTGAATCTTATTATTTGTTGGAAACGTTTGCCATTACTTGTGCAGAACGAGGCACACCTTGTATAACTTTGCCAGACTGTTGTTGTTTTCTCTGAATTTTCAATAAACATGTCAATAATAAATCTGCAGGCGCAAGAACGACTTTTAATATACAATTGTTTCCCCTCCCACCCCCCAAATAGCTTTTCATTGTGAAAAAAATAATGTTCCATTTTTGAAGCTTCAAATGACCATACCCTTGATGTTTTGGCATAATGTAATTTTAAATTTAGTTCAGAGGTTGCCCAGCAGAGTTCCCATCTGAACCCCTGGGTCATGATATTGGAAACCCAGGTTCAAATCCCATACACAATGTGTCCATTGTTTATGGAACGTCCTTTGTCATTGAAGGAAACATTAATTGATGTCTAATGTTTTTGTTCTATGTGTGGTCTGTGTCCAAGCCTATGTGAGCCTTCGATCAATGCAAAATTATAAAGAGGCCATGACTTATGTCCTTGAAAACTGCAGAGCTTTGTGTTTTGAATTCCACAATTGTCTTCCATACCCAGCTTGCAAAAACAAAACAAAAAACCCATAGCATTCTCTTGTCTTTGTGCTTGGCTCTGTTTTCAGATTATTTTGGAAAATGACGTTCTCTTACTTCCTATTTTGAAAGATTCCGGTTACGTGGTTACATGATGTAGTTTATGGTGGCCCTAAATAAAATAAAATAAAATAAATTCAGGTTGTGATGCAACATCTTCATTTTGTCTATTACCCTGTTGATTAATTTTCAATATGATACAAGTTGGAAGCAATTGCATAAAATATGTTCAAATTATTTGATTTATTATCCTTGGAAATATTTTACTGGAGTGACATACACTGCATTACGCAGAACCCTTGCCATGGGTAGTTGCTGAAAGTAAGTCTACCATTTTATTTTCATTTTTAGTTATGTGGCTTTACTTTTCTGTTGGCTTTTCTGATATTTATTATTAAATGACTGCTGCGCTGGTTTAACACAATCAGCATGCATTATGACTTGAAAGATATCTATTCCGTGTGTGTATATTAACATCGTACCACTAACAACGACAAACTCCTTTTTCACCCAGCCATGTCCCTTACCCCCCCCCCCCTTACTTTTGATGTGCCTCAAGTCATTTTTAATGCAATCACCATTCCGCTTATCTTTCTTCGATTCCAGTGAAATTTCCTCATGTATGATTTCTGCCCCCTCTTGTCCCTTCGAACAGGCCCGACAACTGCTGCTCGAAAGGAAGTCATTCGGAACAAAATAAGAGCCATTGGGAAAATGGCTAAGATGTTTTCTGTTCTCAGGTAGGAAACACTGAGCAGTGCATTCTTGGTTGAGGACAGCATATATCTTGGCAACACATCAGTTAAAAGCATCTTCATGCCACTTCCAGATGTGCCTGTGTTAGTTAGCCATGTTATTGTTATTTTTGTTGTTGGTGACGATCATATAGGTAAACCTCTGTTATTCGTAATTCTGGTTGGTGTGTTCAATGTATCCCTCTGAGAATGTGCCTTGTGAGGCTGGAATTCCAGGAGAGGGGCCTGTATAAGGTGTTGTCTCACATTTCATGTAAAAGTCCACAGATTTCTCTGATTGCTTGGTAATAGCCTTGGCCTGCATGTGATACATGGAGAAGCTTTCTGAGACATTTTTACAAGGCCAATTTTTTGTTTTGACTAATGATATGAATATCACATGCCAGCCATGCTTAACGGTATTTGTAATATTCACTTAACGGTAAACCACAGTTTGAAAACATGTCTTTTATTGCACTTTAAAAAAATTCTCAAAACGATGTTAACCATGACTAAAGTATATACTTTTTAAAAATAATAAAATCTCACCTCATGAGTAAGTGAGGTGATGGCATATAAAAAGTCAACATCATCGAGAGGATGGTGGGAGCATTGGCAGACAAAAATAACATCAGGAAAATGAATAAAGATGGTAAACTGTTCGTAAGTGCAGTGTTTTTGGTGAGAGTTAGTGCGGCAAGAAAATACATATTGAAAAAACAAACAAACAAAAAAAACAGTGAACTGCCAAGTTTTTTTGAAGGTCTCGATAAGACGGAAGAGTAGGCCTGCATTAAGTCAAGAAGGTGTTTCCCCAAGTAGGAGAGAAGAAGAAAGGAGTGGAGGTGAGCAGTCTGCCTGGATTTTGGTGTTGACAATGACCGGTTTGCTGTAAGAACGCATGCAACCTGGAGGGACTGGGGAGAGAGGGAGGGATGAAGGGATGAAAGATCAGAGAGAGCAAGACATCAGGAGAGGTGGTAAAATGACGTAAATTAAATGTGAGTTCCTTTAAAAGGAACTTCAACACATAAAGCGGCCATTAGGCCCATCACACGTGTTTAATTATTGCCAACCTATGGTTGTTTGTCTGTGCTCCATCCTTTTTAAATGCTGAGCATCAAGCAAGGAAGCTGTTAAAGTATTTTTTTAAATTTTTTGAAGTGTTAAATTTTTATTAAATTAAATTAAAAAGTGTTAAATTTTTTGAAGTTTTGGTATGACTCGAACCACCGACCTCCCAGACTCACAGTGGACGCTCCAACCATAACGCCACAAAGTCTGTTAAAGTACACCAATTTTATGCCACCAACCTCGCTGTGATAAGAGAACAACAGGCCCTGTGCATCTGTTTCTCTGTGGAACATGTCTATGATGTTGATAGCTTTCAATACCTTGACATCCAGGAGAAACAGGTGTGAAGCTGTGCAACTAGTACAGGGGGGGGGAAGCAAAACTCCATGGAGATATGGACATTGGCCTCGTTTGTAGGCCATGAGAACTTTAGATTTTCTCAGGAAGAACTTAGCATGCTGGGGGATACCAAGCATGGCTTTTATAGGCCAGCGTTGATATACAGTCTGCCCAGGGGAAGGTGTAGTTGATGTTGTGGGACTAACATTCTTCCAGTGGTTGATCACAGAAGTATGTTGGTCATTTATCCAGCTGATCCTTTGGGATATCTCGATCAACATTGTGTTTTAAAGTGTTCTCTGTTTTACATCTCCATCCTTAAGTTAAATACAGTTCTTTTATTCTTGCATACTTGTTTAAGTTATTCTTTCATACCTTCCAGTTTCATCTCAGAGTTTGTTTTTTTTTTGTTACCTCTGCCACTGAAGGTGAAGGAGGTTATGTCTTCACCCCTCTGTGTTTGTTTGTTTGTCTGTCTGTGTGCAAGATATCTCAAAAAGTTGTGGACGGATCCGGGTGAAATTTGGTGGGCTGGTTGGTATGTGACAAGGACGAACTGATTCAATTTTGGTGAAGATCCGGATCCGGATCCGACCGAGAATTTTTAAGTGATTCTTCACCATTGAGAGATAGGGCCAAAAGTTTTATTTTCATATATATATATATATATATATATATATATATATATATATATATATATATATATATATATATATATATATATATATATATATATATATATATATATATATATATATATATATATATATGGTCCGTAAAGCCTGGTGTTGGCGCAGTGGTTAGGGCAGCGGCTTGGGATCCAAAAGGTCCTGAGTTCAAGCCCCGTTGGGCCACTGAATTAATACACCAGGGGGTTGACTCAGCCTGTCATCCTTCCGAGGTCGGCGAAGTGAGTACCAGTGTACTGGGCCGGTGTATACCCCGGTTAAAATAGGTGTACCATATCCCTGTGTCTTTTGACGTGACCAGGGTTGCGTCAGGAAGGGCATCCGGCGTAAAACATGTGCCAAATCACTATGCGGATCATACTCATGATCCGCTGTGGCGACCCTTAACGGGAGCAGCCGAAAGAAGAAGATATATGAGGTCCGTCGAAAAAGTGACTGGACTGACTTCACAGAAGTTTTATTCCAAAAAATATATTGAAATCACAGCTTGTCCCCTTAAAAAATAGTTTCCCTCCAGTCTCACACACTTGTCCATCCTCTTATTCCATGCTTCGGTGCACCCCCAAAAGGCTTCTTCTGGAATCCTCCGGAGCTCCGTCATCACGGCCCTTTTGATGGCCTCCACATCAGGAACTCGGGTCCCCTTGATCATCCCTTTGAGCTTGGGGAATAGGAAAAAAAATCACAAGGGGCCAAGTCTGGCGAATACAGGGGTTGCTCCAGAGTTGGCACGTTCCTCTCCACCAGAAACTGTCGGATGCTCAGGGCACTGTGAGCAGAGGCGTTGTCATGGTGGAGCACCCAGGCGTTGTTCTCCCACAGATCCCTCCTCTTGTCCTGGACTGATCTCATGAGGTGCCGGAGGATCTGCTTGTACATGTATTGATTCACTGTTTGACCCTGTGGTAGAAACTCGAAGTGGACGATGCCCTTGATGTCAAAAAACGTGATGAGCATCACCTTGACTTTTGACTTCGACATCCTTGCTTTCTTTGGTCTTGGTGATGCCGGACTTTTCCACTGATGACTCTGCCGTTTGGTCTCGGGATCGTATTCGAATATCCATGATTCATCGCCAGTAATGACTCTCCTGAGCAGGTCTGGATCGTCCTTGAGGCGCTCGAAAATGTGTTGACAGACGGTGACTCTTTGCTGTTTCTGGTCCTCGGACAACAGCTTGGGGGGGCCATCATTGCGCACACCTTGCGCATTTCAAGATTTTCAGTGATGATGCTCCAGACAGTGTCCTTGTTGATGGAAAGTTCCTCATTAATCATCCGCACCGTGAGTCGACGATCTGCATGCACCATCTGCTTCACATGCTCGATGTTGTCCGCCATTCTGCTCGTTGAAGGCCTTCCAGACCGTGGATAGTCTTCAACCTCCTCCCGTCCCTCTTTGAACCTCTTGTGCCATTCAAATGCATGTGCACGTGACATCGTTTCTTCCCCGTAGACTTGCTGCAGCATTGCGAAGGATTCGGAAGGTGTTTTGCCAAGCTTGGCAAGAAACTGCAGATTGGCTCTCTGCTCACATCTCAGAGCACAACGACTCAGACTAGACAACGTGTAAAGCACCACCTGTAAAAAAAATCACACAATGAGCGCAGTCAACCATCACCAATCATATATATTGCTGGAATGTTGCAAAAGACTGTGACGCAACCCGTTCATTCAAGTTTTGTAAGTGGAGCACACAGCAGGCTCAGTCGTATACATATATAATCGTTACTTTTTGGACGAAACGTTACTTTTTTGACGAAATGTTACTTTTTAGATGGACCTCGTATATATATCACGATATCTCAGAAAGTTGTAGACGGATTCGGACGAAACTTGGTGGACACGTTGGGTGTGTGACGAGGAAGAGTTGATTCCATTTTGGTGAACATCTGAATCCGTTACGGATCTGAGAATTGTTTAATTTTTATTTTTTATAGTTTAATTTTTAATTGATTCATCACCATTGAGAGATAGTGCCAGAAACGATATATAGCATGATATTTCAAAAATGTATTGGGCCCGATATGTTCTTGTGGATCAGGCATTACGTTGCGGAGGTATGTACTCTACCGATTGCCCTGTAGTTTTTAAATGTGGTGGTCGTCATTGTATTATTTGTATTTACAGAATGTTTCACTGCTGTTCAATTGTTTGCCTTGAAATGTTTTAAGTTGAACAAATTCCTCATACAGGTCGTGGACAAAAAATGGAAACATCTGGGTAAATGAGGCATACCAAGTATATTGAAAGCAACGGCTTCCACACAGGTTTGACCCATGTGTTCATTCAGCAAATAACATCCCGGCAGGCTTAGGGTCATGTATAAAAATGTTGTACAGGCCTGGTTGCCTATAATTATGGCTAGCATGGCTGCAAAAGGAGACATCAGTGATTTTGAAAAAGGCGTGATTGGTGGGGCTTCTTTGGCATGAGCTTCAGTGACAAAGACTGCTCAACTTGCTGATGTTTCACGAGCAACAGTTTCGAAGGTAATGTTGGCATGGAACTCCGAAGGAAAGACATCATCAGCAAAGGGCAACAGTGGGTGGAAGTGCATACTCCAGGATTGTGATATCCGTGCATTAATTTGAAGTGCAAGACAAAGCAGACGAGCAACTGCAGATCAATTGAGTGTAAATTTCAGCCTGGGACGCGAGCAGCTGGTTTCATCAAAATGGTCCGCCAAGAACTCCACAGAGCGGGATACTATCATCGGGTTGCAGTTCACATACTGCTCATCACACTTGGCAATGCACGTTTGTGAGTCTAGTGGTGCAAAGAAGCACAGGCAATGAATTACCGAGCAGTGGAGAATTGCGATTATGGTCAGATGAATCATCCTTCACCATGTTCTCAACAAATGGACGAATGCACATGTGGCGCCCAACCTAAAGAGCTCTTTAATCCTCAGTGCTTGGTTCTAACAGTGAAGGGTTTTGTAATGTTGTGGGGAACATTTTCCTGGCATGGTTTTGGTGCAGTCATTCCCTTAGAAGGCAATGTCAATGCCTATCACTTCATAATGGTACTGAGTGATCATCTTGACTCCATGTTGCAGCATTTCTTTCCGGCTAGGAAGGGTATCTTCTGGGATGGCAATGCCCCCATCCACAGAGCACGTGTGGTCACCCAATTGTTCGATGAGCATGACACTGATGTTATCCATATGTCGTGGCCTTCTCAATCACCATATCTGAACCAAATCGAGCATTTTTGGGATATTCTGGAATGATGCCTGTAACAGCATTTTCCACCTCCATCAAACAGGTGTGAGTTGATTGACTTTCTCATGGAAGAATGGTGCTGCATCCCTCCTGCAGAATTCCAGACGCTGGTGGACTCTATACCATGGCACATACAAGCCGTACTGGCCGCACGTGGTGGCCCAATGCCTTATTAAGTGACTTTACGTTTGTGTTTACTTATTTCTTTTTTTGTCCACCACCTGTATGTTTATTCATCAATCATAGATCTTGACTCACCTTTAAAGTATAAACTCTTGTCTGCGTATATAAATCGGATCCACACCTGGTAAAAGATATCTGATCGTCATCGAGGTAGAAAATACCATGATGTGCTTTAACTTTTTAGCAAGAAAATCACTTTACAGCAACTATAACGTATGCAAGTATTTTTGCCTTTTGTGGGTTGATGCTGAATGCTGATATAAAACACAACTTAAAGCAGCACAAAACGGAAATGGATTGCAATGACCTCAGCGATGGTGGGTGAACTGGTAAAGGTCATCGTCCGGCCATCTACAATGCAAGTTGGCCAGGACGAGCTGTGGCTATGCAGACATGTCGAAAGAGGGTTTGCTACAAAAGTTTTTGTCCTTTTTGGGGGGGGGAATGGGGGGGGTTGCTTGCTTGTTTCCAAAGCCGATAGTGGATGCAATTCCCATGTGAATATCACGTTCTCATTTAAGTGATGATGTTTCTTAATGAAATACCTTTGGTTTGAATGTGTGGCATTGGGGTTGAAATCCTCGACAACAAGGTGTTCCGAGCGCAGCGTGACTCATTTCATGAACTGCATGAACTTGCAAGCATGTACAGTATTTCCTTTAAGCTTGATGGGTAAATGCATCACTCATTTCGATGACTTTTGGAGCACATTGAGAATTGCTTCTGATTAATTGTTGTCATATGCCTGTGTGCTTTCAGAGAGGAGAGTGAGAGTGTGCTGACCCTAAAAGGTCTTACTCCAACTGGCATGTTGCCTTCTGGGGTGCTATCAGGAGGACGTCAGACCCTACAAAGCGGTACGGCTGCTCCTTTACATAATCTTGCTCCCTGTAAAGTATTTCCTTTCCTCTTGCATACTTTCCATTGATTGCCAGCATTCCAAACAATTTGCACACCCCCTGCTACTTAAATGAATAAATTAAGCATCAGAGAGATCAAGAACTTTGCATTGGTTGAATTAGTTTTTTTCATGGAATATATTAGTTTTCAATTAAATGAGGATCAGCAGCATGGTTTTTAACAGTAATCATTTTGATACTACAAACATCTATACAGCATATTAAACAGTTTTAGCAAGTTTGTTTTTCACATAAAATACTCTCTTCAATCGAGCAAAAATGTTTTAATGCGCCCTTGTGTTAATATTCATTGAGCCTTTCTCAGAATTTGTATAATTGAGAAAGGCTGTAAACCTGAAAAGTTCACGACAAGGCAACTGTTTGGGGAGCTGGCAATTAAGCCTTGCACTGCATGGGATGCAATGCACTTTTAAAGGTAGCATGCTGTGGTAGCAGGTATGTTTCCTGGACAAGCTGTGATGATTGTGGGATTATCTTCCAGCTGAATTTTCCAACTGTTTGCCATGATTTTGAGTCATTTATTTTATGATTAAACTTGGTTGCATTTGTTATTGTTACATTACATTTTGCTGTTATATACTGGGGAATGAGGGTGGGATTGGGGGGCTTGATGAGGATTGTTTTGTAAAAAAAAACAAAAAAAAACATGCATCACAGACATTGTGGGAAAAATGACACACACACACACACACACACACACACACACACACACACACACACACACACACACACACACACACACACACACATACACACATACACACACACACACACACACACACACACACACACACACACACACACACACACACACTTAATATCCCAATCAATTTTTTCCCCTCCAATCTTTAGAAATATCATAAATTATTTTGATTAATGTCATTATTTGTTTTTTTTCACCACTGGTTCGTTAGTCAAATTACTAGTGTAGCGGGATTTCTATTTGATCTGTGCACAGTGGGATATCAAATTTTCACAATTTTCATTCTTGTTGCACTCTGGGTCATTAATAAATGTGTGCTGTTTGTGTAACTGAAGGAAAAAGTAGTGTTAAATTTTCAGTTGGATTTGTTTGAAGGCTAGGATGAAATGCAGATTATTTCATATGGTTTTACCTTCCAGTGCACACCCGTGTGATTTGTGCTATTGACTGATTGTAGAGTAACACCGTGTTCCCCATTCATGTTGCATGTTGACTGCTTGCTTCTTTCCAGCGGCTTTTGAGGCAGTTGAGGCAAACAAAGGTATGGGTTGATTCGATCTTCTTGGGGGTTGGTTTGTTTGTGTAGTAGTTGGATTATATTATATGATTGATGCGCTCCGTCTTGCCGGTACAAACCAATGTTTGAATTTTATATGCAGGTGAGGTTGATCTTATATTCAGCTGTTGTCTAGTTAGTTTTCCTAACATAAACAAACATAATTGAGT
>NC_140965.1:26014312-26039312 GCF_056783735.1 Eptatretus burgeri
ATATGTATATATATATATGTATATGTATATATATATATATATATATATGTATATATATGTATATATATATATATATATATATATGTATATATATATATATATATATATATGTATATGTATATATATATATATGTATATGTATATATATATATATATGTATATGTATATATATATATATGTATATATATATGTATATATATATATATATATATATATATATATATATATATATATATATATATATATATATATATATATATATATATATATATGTTGTTGCGAATTCTGGCCCGTCCGGCATGCGATCGGCCGCTTGACTCGAATGGCGGCCGCTTCGCCCACTGAACGTGCAATTCAGTCGTGGCCCTCTCGGAACAACGCCGGGAGCTAGTCATGGGTGGGGATTTAACCTCACCACAACTAAGTCCGCATTCTACCCGCGCGAAATAGGGTCCGATCGCCGAATGGTCGATTTACCTAAGTACCCGCGTGGATAGCGTACCGAGGAGTTGTACCACGCCACAGGTCGACTCCGGACACGAACCGCTTAAGCGGCTCGTTCCCTACTACAGGGATAACCGAGCGAAGTTATCGTCGACCTTGATGGTTCAGATTAGTTACCGGGTGTTTTAAACCCACTACCAATCGCTTACGTGATGCAAGATGGAGATTCAAACAATGGAAAGGACGCAGCGAAACGGGGAACAATTGGACCAGCACGTTTATTCCGTTCCGCACGGCAGCACGGAAGGCACGTATATTACAGTCAAGCAAGAAAACACAATGAAAGCAAGTGAAGAGACACACGCAGATCTACAACCGAATAATGCAATTCACACGGCAACACTTATAACAGTTCTACTTCACCAGACTGGCCCCACACACACACGTTTACACAGAACCCAAAAGAAATGGAAGTCGCGACTTCCCTTCAGCGCGTCGTCCAGCCCTTGGCGACCGTAACTCCGACTCCCTCCGGCGTGGTCCACTGGGCTCGTTCCTCGCACATGTACGTGTCGCCCGCCCGACAGGGACGAATGAACAGAACCTCCGACCAGGAACAATCACCACAACTCTCGACAATTCCCCTTCAGGGACAAGGGAACAGGGACAAGGGAACGACGTTATCGTCGACCTTCATGCCCACAACTCTCGACAATCGACCGAACAGCGACTCTCCACGCCCACACCTTTTGTAGGGTGGGGCTCCGCCCTTCGCTCCGCCCTGTTTCTGGCTCCACCTCCCTTCTGTAAGCTTCCCAAAAAGGGGCGTGCCCTCTCGTTCCCCCCTCCCCGCACCATGCGGGGGACGAGGAAAGTTAGTTTTGGCTCGGGGCCAGGGAATTATTCCCCCAAAATCAGGCCCTCACCTTTTTTCACCTTTGACCTCTGGCTCAAATCACACCTCCCCCATGCCAAAGCGCGGGAAAAGCAGGAGGGAAAATCCGGCGGGAGATATTTAAGTGGGAGTTTTGGGCGGGAGATGCCCCTTCGCACCCTGGTTGCTGCTGCCACTCCGCTCCTTGCATCCTTCCCGCGGAGATCGTGACCGCATGGTGCTCGTTGAATGGCGAGTGGCTAAGATGGTGGTAGCGTAGTTGTGGAAGGGGGCGTCGTGGTGTGAATAGCATGATTGTGGGCGTCGTGTAGTGAATGGCGTGATCGTTGAGATGTTGGTTGTGGCGATGTTCATGGTTTTTCTTGCACCAAAGTAACGACAGCAAAAGAAAAACGGCTAACTGAAGAATCGCAGCCCGAATGGATCACATATATTCCCTCTAAACAACGGGTTTGGGCTAACTACACATGAACTTACCGATATATCTCACCTGAGGACCCTTTATGGTGTAATGTGAATTTCCACAGCCGTAACAATATTTTATATATATATATATATATATATATATATATATATATATATATATATATATATATATATATATATATATTAGGGTGGTTCACAATATAATGGTATAAGTAAAAGTTTTCCAAATTTTGCCAGATCGCATTTTGCCTTGTTCCTATTGACATTTTGAACATCTGTACCAAAAATTGAGCCAATAGGACACCAGTAAAGGGTGGCACGTGGCACACTTTTTCGCAATTTTTATTGCTCAACCCAAGAATGCGTAACTTTCGCAGGAAACAGAAACTTGAACGATATAAAGATAAGTATGGTCATTAATAATCTTTCCCTGTACTTATACTAAATGAGTAAGAACATTAGAAGAGTTCAAACACTATATTCGCTGTATGATGACTTTGTTCTCTTTGATACTTTATCTCTGTGTCCTTGCACAACACGGAGCAAAAATTGCTTTTGGTCTTCGTTTCGCACAGATTGTTGACAGCGTTTAATAAGGGCAATGCCTCTCTCTGCGCTGTCGTTGATGACCTTCAAGGAATGAACTTTTTGAAGCAGATTCTCATCTGTGAGAATGGACCTCACATCATCAGGGTTACTTCTGCCATCAATTTGGCCTTCAGTAAGAACCTCAAAGAAGTGGATTGAGCGGCGAGTGACGAGGCTAGAGATGGTAGCTGTACTGCTATTGCGTAAGAAAGACTTTGCATCAAGTCTTTTGAGCATCTTCCCAGGGCGTCTTTCAAGATTTCTCAGCATTGTCTCCTTTTCTTCAGCGTCAATGCGAGCATCAAAAAATGCCAGGGCTACGAGATCTTCCGACAGATACCACAAATGTCGTCCAATGCTGTTCAATGCAGCATCTGCAATGGTTTTATCCGGATACAGATGCAAACTCTGGATCAAGTCCAAATCATTCTTTGGAGCATGTGTTGCCAGGGAAGACTCATGCCAATACATTATGTAGATGAAACAGACAAAGTTGGTAACTTTCCTCACTGATCGCTTCTGCTTCAATGTAAGTCTCGTGTGGGCCTCAAATAAAGTTATTTTGACGCAGTAAAGTAAGCGAACTCTTCGTCTGAACCATCTTCAGAGGCTGTTGATGAATCTTGTCCAACTTCTTCCCTCAATCGAGATGGCGTGTGAGTACCTCGGATACACTTCTGTTTTGCCATTGTTTCTGCACTATGTTCAGCTCTGCGTTTCTCTCAGCTTCTCTTGCTCTCTTTCTCTTCTCCTTCCCTTGCTGAACCTTGTCTACACATCCAAAAGAGCATGACATCCGGTCTTCTCTTTGGTGCCTTAGAAATTCTTTGTCTTCTTTGGGGATCTTCAGGTCGAATATGTTTGCTGCAGCAATATCGAAGAGGTCCTGAAGATCCCCTCGCCAAGTTTCACGACGTAAAAGAGCTCCATCTGTCTCTCTGTTTTTCTCTTTTATTAGTTTCTTGTACTCCGCATTCAGCTTCTTGATCTTTTTTCGAAGATTGGCATCCGTCGCTGTCGGTAAACTGGCTCTCTCCCATATCTTCTTTACTTCATCCATTGTTGCTGTTGTGGCCTTTGATAATGCCTTCCCCTCTTCAATATGATAGAGGAGGTGGAGTAGCACTTGCTCCTTTGAGGGAAG
This sequence comes from Eptatretus burgeri, assembly GCF_056783735.1. NCBI lineage: Eukaryota > Metazoa > Chordata > Myxini > Myxiniformes > Myxinidae > Eptatretus > Eptatretus burgeri. Next base: position 26,017,810 of record NC_140965.1, read on the forward strand.
GCGAGCTCCTAAAATGAAAGGTAAAGGGGGCTTCTCGAGCAAGTTACATTTCTTTCTTGATGCCATTATTCCTGAAAATAGAAAAAAAAACGTCAACATTGTGAAAAAGTGTGCCACCCCTAAATGTGCAGCAATTGACTCCATTTTTGGTACAGATGCTTACAATGCCAATTGGAACAAGACAAAAAGCGATCTGGCAAAATTTTGTGAAAATAAATTTTGTGAAACACCCTAAATATATATATATATATATATATATATATATATATATATATATATATATATATATATATATATATATATATATATATATATATATATATATATATATATATATATATGCAAACCATTCAACCAGAAGGCACATGATGCGATCGATGGGTAAATTGAAACATGTGGAGTGTGACGAGTTCTCCCTTGATTGCCATTGGATATAGTCCGACACCAAAGCGTCACCCCCAAACCCAGAGTCCTTGGCCCGGCGACGTTTTTTTTTTTTTTTTTTTTTGTATACCTTGGTCGAGGCTCGTATGAGAGCTAACACACAACTCACAGCAAGGAGGCATGAGACAAGAGGGGCGGGAGTGGAAGGGACAAAACATTGGGGAACAGACACAGGTGAACTGTGGAAGGGAGAGGGATGGGGATGGGACGGGGAACATGGCGAGGAGAAGATGGACATTACAGGGACTTTCAGGAAGGAAAGCAGGAGAATTGAAGGAAGTGGGCTTGGGTGGATTATCGGGGGTAGAAAAGATCGAGGATTTGGATGGGGGAAGATAAGAGGTGGTGGTGAACAGCTGTTTTGAAAGCCTGGAGGGAAGAATGGGAAAGAATAGAGTGAGGAAGTTTATTCCAAAGGCGGGGAAAAAGAGGAATGAAAGAGTGAAGATGAGCAGTGATTCGTGATTTTGGTAGTTTTACCAGAAGGGGGTTGTTGGCGGACCTTGAGCGCCCTGTGGAAATGTGGTTGGGACAAATCGCAGAGAGAGCAGGGGGGGCAAGGCTGGAGAGGAGTCGGTAGAAGACAGAAAGACCACCGACCAACCTGCGGTGATTGAGTGAGAGGCCCAAAGACTCAGCTTCATTGCGGGAGATGCCAATGATCTTAAAAGCCCTGGTTTCGACAACGTGAAGTCGAGAAAGGTGGGAGGCAGGAGCACCAGCCCAGAGGGGAGAGCAGTACTCCATCAGGCTACGGACAAAAGCTTTGTAAGTAGTCAGGAGCTCAAGAGGGCCGAGGAAGGACTTTGCACGACGGAGGATTCCCAGTCGGCGACTGGCTTTTGAGGCAAGGTTGGAAATGTGACTTTCCCAGGAAAGGTCATGGCAGATAGTGAGACCCAGAAGCTTGAAAGAAAAGACTTCTTCCAGAGGATTGTTGAGAAAGTGGATGGGGGGGTTTTGTAAACGGTCCTTTCGAAGAGACATAGTGAGAGTGTGAGATTTGTGTGGATTGAAAGACATGTTCCACGTGTTGGACCAGTTTGTAATTTTATCCAGATCTGCAGTGAGCGAAGAAGCTGCTGCTTGCCGGTCTGAGGGATGACAGATGGTACGGCAGCCAAAGATTACATGGTCACCGTTGTATATGGACACGGTTGAAATGCCAAGATCCAATATTTGGTGATTAAAAAGTGACTCGTTTCAAGGTACAACCCATTTTTGAATTTGTTGCCAGAGATATTTGATTGCATACCTGCAGATTGCAATATATTTTACAAAAAATTTGGGACACATTTCAGCAGTTGTGAGCCAGCAAACAATTGCATTGCCATCGGACAGATCGGAATGCTGATAGGCTTTCTCTGAAAAATACTTTAGAAATTGAACCCACACCAGTGAGGCAAATCACTGACACTTTCATTCGTATAACCTCCTGGCCGCTCTGAAATCAGTTGAATATCTTTCCCAGAGGATGCTCGTCACATTTTCAGCCATTCAACTGTGCATCAAGGTGCCATGTTTTTCAAAGTCTCGCTTTTCTTTAATCAATTTCTGTTATTCGACTTCGATCAAAATCAAAACGATGTGTGATTCAGATGAATGGTGGAAATGTCACATTCAGCCTTGAGGTTGCAAATTGTGGAACTGTGCCTATTCACAGTCGATGAGAACGTTTCAATTATTTTCTTCTTATGCTCTCCGATGTTACCTTGCAAATGCACTCACTCACCAGCCAAATGCTGTTACCCGGCAAACGTTATCAGCAACTTCTGGCAACAGTTGCATTGCTTATGTATCACTGCTTATGTTCTAATTCATAGAAAATTCAAGACTATAGAGACCGGTCTACATGACAGGCAAAAAGACTATTGAGATTATGCTACTTCCTGCACAAGTTCTGCAGAACAAAGGCAAAGCCAGATTTTCTATCTGTTTACGCATGCACATCGACAGTTAATACAGAACTGTCGTTCAGAACAGAATGGCTTGTAGTACAATCAAGGTGTAGGGGCCAACAAGGTACTTACTGCACAAAGGTTAAGCATTCCAAAAGTATGGATTTTGATTTTTATGTTGGGGTAATGAATACTGATTCGGTTTTCATTCACACTTGTTTGATGATGTTAGAAATTTTATTTCAGGAGAATTTTTTTTTTCAGGAGAATTTTCAGGAGAAACCTCATCAGATTTTATTTGTGACGCTCTCCCACCTCTGCATTTGCACTTCATCTCTCTTTGATAATTGGCACTTTAATAAGATTTGTTTGATTTTGGCAATTGGCGATCGGTCTGTTCATCGCACTACCTTTCCACTCCAATAACACACATTGATGTTTCATAATGAAGCGTTTGCTTGATGTCAGGGCGACTTTCCTAAAAGTTGTTTTCCTTATATTTGTTGCAAAGACCATTTGCTATATTTGTTGCACCTGTTGGAATTCTGTATTTATTTGCTAAGCACAGGTATCGACTTTGGTGTCCAGAATAGATTTCCGAACGCAGAATTCCGTCATGACTGTCGTATCAATTGTTTCAGTCCCGAATATTTCACAATTAAAGACTGGATATTGCATTTTTTTAAAAATATATATTTCCTGACCCCAGCATCGTTTGATAACTGTATAGCACTCAGCTGTGCGTGGCCTGTGGGCGCAGTCATTTCATTGGCTTTTCTGAATTGCTGAACACGGAATTTCATGCAACTACAAACACATTGCCTAACAACTTTTCTAATTTATGAACACTCGTTTCTACTTTAAAAAACAAACATGATAAATTTTAACTGGATTATTTTGTAAGCGATAGAAGAGGTATAGTTAAAGTCTTGCTTTTTTAAAATCGAGTTGTGTTTATTGCAAAGGAAACGAGTCTGGAGACGATGATGGTTCACGAGCGGTATTTGACGATGTAGAGAGTTTCAGAAGTCAAGGATGAGACAATGTGATAATTTTTGACCAAGTTATAAAAATGATCAACATGATGTGGTACATGTGACAGGTTATTCGCTGCAAAATGTCGGAAACCCAGTTTCGTTCAACAACTTAAAAAATTTGACCTTTGCATAACCTTAAAAGGTCACAAAACAATGCTGTGGTCATTAAAATAAGGAAACAGGATACGTGCTATAGCTTATTGGAGTTAGTTCGTCCAGGAAGGTCGAAAACCCGGTTCGATTCCCACAACTTTGAAAATTTGACCTTTGTGAACTTTAAAGGTCAAAGGTCAAGGATTATGACCTTTGGTGCAAAACTTCCTCTGGCACATTCCAGGAACAATATAACGTCATATAGGCTATATGGCATTTCGCACTCCTCGGATTATCCATACTTTGATGAAATCAGCGTAAAAACAAACTTGAAGGGGGCGCCACGGGCAAGGTGTTCGAGATAGAGCAAAATGGTTTGAAGACTTGAGGTGGGGAATGACCTCAAGATTATGCATAAAAAATATTGTCATCCGAACTCTCAAAGTTTGGGCGGTCATATGATTTTTATGTCGAAATTCGCAATTTTCTAAGTTCGTGACCTTGTGACCTTGACCTTGGGACGAAAATGAAAAATCGAGCTCCGTGGGGCTATGCAGGTGCCATTAGGCTAATCAAATACCGAAACCCTGCCAGATTCGACAAACCCCCTCAGAGAAGATGTAAATTGAAATCGGCTACCCCCTAAAAACATGTTTTTTGAGCGTGGCTCCGCCCATAATGGGCGCACTACACCCATTCTCAGGAAAACGCAACTAGATCATGATATAAATCTCCCACCAAAATTTTATCAGGATCGGATCAAAACCCATGGAGCTATGCTCGGGACAGACAGACAGACACACACACCAATAACGAATATAGTGGTCACTTACTGACTCGTGAACCAATAATGTATTGACCATTGCCTCTGAATCCGGTCTAATAACAAGGTCTAATAATGGTCTAATATGCTTCGAGTTCATTCTAAAATTCTGAAATGGCCAAATTGCATGAGTTGAAGAATAAATTTTTGTTCCACGAATGCTTTGACACCTCGGACAACATCCACCCATTGTGAACATATCATGCTGGTTCATCATCTCAGCTGACCGCTGAATATTTGGAGAAACGGCATTGTGAACTTTGTGTGCTATGCTTTTTTTCTTTTTTTTGCCATTAAGAACTGATTTTTGCATTTTGTAATTTACCATGTTGCAACTGACCACACTTGTCTTGTGGTGTTTAAACAGCCATCAGGGGCTTCTCGCCCCAACAAAAGATCACAAGTTTTGAGGAAGCAAAGGGGCTGGATCGCATCAACGAACGCATGCCGCCACGAAGGGACACCATTTCCAACGATGGTTCTATGAGTCCCATCAACAATTCGGCTGTGGGTGATAATGGCACTGGCAGGAATGTACAGTAAGCAGGCTTAGGTCACAATCTTTCACCTAACTCTTCCCCCCCCCGCCCCCCCCCATTCCTCTCCATTCTTACCCGATTACCTGGCACGCTGCATTGCTGCTTAAATTTGGAGCTGGCAGGCTTTGTACCAGACTTTGTCATGGGAGCTTAAAGTACGCCTGCAAGATGCTGCCTTGCCTCTTGCCATACTCAAGTGTATGTGCTGCTTAGTACTTGGATTGCTGTTTACTCCCTCTCCCACCCTTCCCCTCCCATCCCACCCCTTCTCCTCTGTCTGCATATCCCTTCTCCAGCATCATCTGCTTACCTCCACGAGCCATCCCCCATCCCCAAACCAGTGTCTACATTTCATTCCCCGTATCCCTCACTAACGTTTGCACACTGCCACACCCCAATCACAGCGTCAACCCCCCTACCCCTACCCCCTCCCCACCCCCCTGCCCACTTTCCCATGTCTCCCCATCTTTGTTTCCTGCACTCGTCTCAGATGGCAGTTAAAAAAAAAATAGACTGGAGAGATTGCAGACAAGGACATGGCTTTCATTAATAATCCAGTCATCATTCATACAAACAGTTTGGTTTCTTTTTGGTTAATTGTTGTAAATGATGATGTAATCATGGAAATGCATCACTTCAAGCCTCTGTGATATCATGAATTCAGTGAACTGATGTTGATCTCTCTCAATTTTTTTTGGTTTCGAAGATGGAAGCAGGCATGGTTTGACACTGATTTGCAAAGTGAGAAAACGGATGCTTTTTGCTTTGCTTTCTTAGCAGGGTAAGGTTAACTGTCCCTTTTTGCTTATTTCCTTTGCTTCCTTGGGTTGTTTTGGAGGTAGCTTGCAATTGACACTTAACACTCACATGTACGTTTACAAAGGAAAGCTCACTTTGGGTTTGGACATGGGCTGGGCAATGTATAATGCTTAATATATTTCTTCATTTTTTTTTCTCCTTTCTAAAACCCTGTCCAGTGGCATATTTATTTTGATTTCTGTGCAACTATTTTAAATTACTTTCTTTTTGTTGTTCTTAGAGCTAATGTAGTGAAAATGCTGTTAATACACTTTATGTTAAAAATGCCAAAATTTGATTTCAGGGTCGGGGTTGGATGAGGTCGAGGTGGATGGGCCGTGGGGGGGGGGGAGGGGGTCTTATTGTGTAAATGTATGCTTTTGTCAGGTGTATAATTAATTGCTTGTTGCCAAATCTGTACCATAGTTTACTTTGATTTATAACTTTGACATGTAGATTTTTTTGAAGGACTTTATGTAACTTTACTTTAGAAAAATGCATTTGGCTTTCTTAACTGCAACTTGTCCCAAGTAAATTTCAACTAACCCGGCACTTTCTCTGGCGGATTTTTTTTTCTCTTTCTTCTGTCAGTACCGAATCGGCTCGCAAAGTTATGATGCAACTGCAAAAAAGGCAATTCCTCGGGTCCCATGACGAATGAACCACATATAAGTGCATGATGCCTATTTCCTGCTTACCAGATACTGTACAATGTGTAATGCCATCAAACAGCCACCCAGAATGTCTTGCACATTACATGTACGGCAGTGATGGCTAATGTCGGAATGCAAAAGAAATGGCTCACGGAGCGGACTTGCAAATGCGTGCAGATGTAGATAAAGAACCCTGCGAAACAGTGTTACACTGCAGCTCCATATGTTTTCAAATGTTGCATGTTGGATTAAAGAAAAAAAAAAGTTGCTTCGCACTTCCACACGATTTTTAAATTCTTCTACCGTGCAGGATATGTACGTTGAGTTTAATGCATTGTCTGACGATGTTTGTACAATGTGTTATTTTTGTTTATAAGCTCGGCTAATTCGTCGGTTTAAAAAATCCATGCTGGCGATGCTTCATAAAGATGCTGGTTTCTTTTCAGTAATGGAATATTTTGGACACCGTAGAGCACTGCATGTACATAACTTGTTCTATGTTGGAAAATTGCATGGTATTTTGAAAAGGCATTTTATAAACGGTATGAATAAAATTTTGTGCATGGACCAACTGCTGACTGCTTTTTGTTGTTCGTTTTCAAAAATATAACTGGAATACTGGCAAACATTTGTGCTTTCCAAACAAAGGTAATTACTGCTGGCATCACAACTTCATAGAATCCAATTCCATTGATTTTGAAGACTGTGCTGAGCTCTACTGCATGTTTTCAATCAAACGGAACCCTGCAACTGAAGTCTGTAATTCATAAAACCAGAGGCTGAAACCTACAGCCTCCATAAAAAATAAATTCAAAACACAAAATCCTTTGGGATCAGGTTTCAAGAGTGTGCTTCTCCTCTGTCTGCATACAAATATGTTGAGTCGATGCGTCCTTAGTGGTTGTAGCGATACAAACTGAGATGGTTTCACATGCTACACCAATAGCCGAAATACCCCATGTTTGCCAGAAATTGGACGAGGTTTGACTGAAATACCGAGTGTGGATTGGGCCTACAAAATGTTTGCTTTTGTGCTCGGAACATTAGAGCACTGTTTTGAAACCGGAGGCAGACGAAGATTTTTTGGCGCCCTGGGCACAAAAAATATTTAGGTCCAAAACACCCACCAAAAAAGAGGTCTTGGTGTTATTTTCACCAAAGAAGAGGACTCGGTGTTATTTTCACCCAAGAAGAGGACTCGGTGTTATTTTCACCCAAGAAGAGGACTCGGTGTTATTTTCACCCAAGAAGAGGACTCGGTGTTATTTTCACCCAAGAAGAGGACTCGGTGTTATTTTCACCCAAGAAGAGGACTCGGTGTTATTTTCACCCAAGAAGAGGACTCGGTGTTATTTTCATCCAAGAAGAGGACTCGGTGTTATTTTCACCCAAGAAGAGGACTCGGTGTTACTTTCACCCAAGAAGAGGACTCGGTGTTACTTTCACCCAAGAAGAGGACTCGGTGTTACTTTCACCCAAGAAGAGGACTCGGTGTTACTTTCACCCAAGAAGAGGACTCGGTGTTACTTTCACCCAAGAAGAGGACTCGGTGTTACTTTCACCCAAGAAGAGGACTCGGTGTTACTTTCACCCAAGAAGAGGACTCGGTGTTACTTTCACCCAAGAAGAGGACTCGGTGTTACTTTCACCCAAGAAGAGGACTCGGTGTTACTTTCACCCAAGAAGAGGACTCGGTGTTACTTTCACCCAAGAAGAGGACTGTGTTACTTTCACCCAAGAAGAGGACTCGGTGTTACTTTCACCCAAGAAGAGGACTCGGTGTTACTTTCACCCAAGAAGAGGACTCGGTGTTACTTTCACCCAAGAAGAGGACTCGGTGTTACTTTCACCCAAGAAGAGGACTCGGTGTTACTTTCACCCAAGAAGAGGACTCGGTGTTACTTTCACCCAAGAAGAGGACTCGGTGTTACTTTCACCCAAGAAGAGGACTCGGTGTTACTTTCACCCAAGAAGAGGACTCGGTGTTACTTTCACCCAAGAAGAGGACTCGGTGTTATTTTCACCCAAGAAGAGGACTCGGTGTTATTTTCACCCAAGAAGAGGACTCCACGTTGTTTTCACACTCGTTTCGCCTGTTGCTTTCAACTCGACTGAAAAAAATTCTGGAGGAATTCCCACGTTTTATTGCATTTTTCCTCCCTTGGGAAAAAAATGCCATGTTAAGGTGTTCCATTACCAATCATATGGTCTGGTATTGGCTTGATGGTTGGGGTGGTGGGTTTGGGATCCTCAGATCCTGAGTTCAAATCCCACTCAGCTGTTGAATTAATACAAGGTGGGGTTGACAGCCTGTCATCTTTCCGATGTTGGCAAAATGAGTGCCAGCATGCCGGTATCCTGTGTCGGAGTGGTGACCCGTCCAGGATTGTGCCCAACAGCCAAGGAGACTGCTTCGGCAGCACCAACGCTCTGCACAGAGTATGGTCCCGAGGGATGGATGGATTACCAATCAGCTTGCTATCGCTTGCCAAGTCCAGCTGTTCCTTATCAACTGTTTCGTGGCATGCTTGCGTGAGTGCTGAAGCCACTTGGTGAGGGTTCTACAATAAACTTTTAGCTCTTCCATGAGCCTCGTCTATGTGTACAAAAACAATTCTGCGAGTGCTGGGGTGTGTTTCATTACCAATCAGTTTGTGGTGTGCTCCCCAAGTGTTAGACCAAATAGATGGAGGCAGGAAAGATGGATGCACTGAGGGGTAAAAGTTGATATCGTGGATCAAGTGGATGAAGACACGAAGAGGAAAACAACCCACAGAGATGACCAAGAACAGAAGTCCAGAGAAAACCGAGTTGGATCAAGTGAAGTTTCATCCAGAACATTAAGACGCCATCAGTTTTTCAGCACTGCCTGGGTAGTTTTGTTTCATCCTTGGGACAGGTGCTCTAATTTTAAAAACCACAATGTTCCACCGTTGCCATGGGTTAGTCCACTTACTAATGAGGGGGTGTTTTGTGATCGTACAACAAATGATAGTGTGGATTTGGTAAACGATATCGATATGCATCAACATGATGATTTACACAAATTTTATCGTGGTTATTGTTGCATCTGTGTACATTAAACATCATTATTCTACTTGCGTTGTCCACATACCTCGCCCCATAATTTTGGAATAATTGTCTCATTAAATATCAGATGAAACCATTTCTTATCGATTCAATATGTGGCAAGTGCCTTCTTTCCTTGAGATGGAACATTGCCATTGTGCTATGTTTATCACCATTCACGACTTGATATGTTTTTGTCTCCAACCTTTTCTTCAAAAATCACACTGATCAATTTCAACATACTGAGAACCTTCAGAATTGCTAATGACGGTGGAATCGATATCGGAATCCTAGCTCAAAATACACTTTCTCGATGGTTTTCAGAAAGATAAAAAAATTGCGTTTGGGTTCCGTATTAAAGAAAAAGATCTGGGGATCACAATCGACAAAGTCCTTACATTCCACGGTTACATCTCAACAACAGTCATCAAGGCTAACCGGACACTTGGGCTCATATCATGTACCTTCACGTGGATGAAATCACATTGACACTGCTGCTCAAGTCTCTGCTCCAACCCATCTTTGAGTCCAGCAACTTGAAATGGTATCCCAGATATGTGGCAGACACAATAAATTGGAGAACCTATGTTCCAAATGAGTCACTGCCATTCGTCATCTCCCCTACCATGAGAGATGGAGACACCTGAATGTGTACTCTCTAATGTTACAGATGCAGGTTTTCCAGATAATGGGGACGGGAGTGGACACGTCTAACCCGTCCTCCCCACAAACACTTTTTTGCTCGATGTATAACATAAAATACATTGCTCTGTACAATGCACACAAACCCGGATGCAGGATGTTTCCCAAATGCATCAACTAATTATGAAAAATCAAGATTAACTTCACCCAAACGTTATCTCTTGGACTGCGCTGGTGGGTAGTATTTATTATAACAGAGACTGGTATCAGCTTGTGCAGATGTTGGATTTAATTAGTTGGAGCAAGCACGTTCCGCATGGTAAGTGCGGATGCGCAGAAATGTATCACTTGTGCGTGAGTACGGATATGGATAGTAGACATTTCTACTGCAGTGCTGTGTTGCTTCAAGTTATCTTCGAAAGGAGTCTCTTTCCTCACGTGCGGCAGAATTTTCAGGTAATACAAGTTTAGTCGTTGTTTATCGGAGATTAATGTGTAATTGGAGTGCCAAGGGTCCTCAAAAGGCGGACCGCGGTCCGCATTCAAACTGCAGAAATCAGTTCTGACTGCGAGCCAATCCTAATCCCTGGTAAATCCCCGAACTTTATAAGGGATTAATGCAGGAGGTGATTCACGTTCAGATTTATATCTATTTGGCAAGGAAATGCGGTATAGGAGGAGGCCATTCGGCCCAACATGCTTGTACCACACCAACACCAGGGGTGTGTTCTGTGAGCAAGCAGCTTGCTTGGCTAAAAGCACTCCAACGGAACGCGGTGCTCGGCACCGCTTTAACAATACGGCAGTCTCCATGGAAACAATACACAAGGAAATTGGACGCAGGAGTGGAGGAGGCCATTCAGCCCAACATGCTTGGACCACACCAACACCAGGGGTGTGTTCTGTGAGCAAGCAGCTTGCTTGGCTAAAAGCACTCCAACGGAACGCGGTGCTCAGCACCGCTTTAACAATACGGCGGTCTCCATGGAAACAATACACAAGGAAATTGGACACAGGAATGGAGGAGGCCATTCGGCCCAACATGCTTGTACCACACCAACACCAGGGGTGTGTTCTGTGAGCAAGCAGCTTGCTTGGCTAAAAGCACTCCAACGGAACGCGGTGCTCGGCACCGCTTTAACAATACAGCGGTCTCCATGGAAACAATACACAAGGAAATTGGACGCAGGAGTGGAGGAGGCCATTCAGCCCAACATGCCTGTGCAACATCAAACAAACAAAAAAAAAAGCAAAATGTTTTTGTTTTGTAGTTTTTCCTGAAGTTTTTGTCGGTGACATGACACAGATTTTACATCTTTACAAGAGGAACAGAAATAAATCGGGAGTCAGAAGGAGGAGCTCCCGGCCAAGCTTATCTATAGACATCCCTATTGCTGTGCATTTTGGGTAGGGGGGGTTATTTCAATGCCCTCCCCCTCACTACTAAAATATTTACCAACTCCGGCAGAAATAAACCCAAAAAGCTGTTTCTTCAGTTAAAGAGGGTTCGATCATAAGAACAGCCGATCCCAACTTTCCTGGTGGAATCCACATCTACAACAACATTTAAAAACATCTTTTGGTTAAATGTTCACCCTGTACCGACGTGCTGGCATGGCCATGCGTTAACCTTCATCGTTTAAAACCACCACGTACGGACCAAACAACCTGGAAGTGTACACCGACATTCACCATGAAATAATCATCCTCCTATCCTGTACATTGAGGATGATGATGATTATTGGTCTCATCGAGCCGGGGCAATGGTTGTCAACCTATGGCGAGGTTTGTTTGTCGGTGCTATATCATTTTTTCAATGCTCAGCGTCGACCAAGGAAGCGGCACATACTATTTTAAAAGTGTAACTCGTTTAGGGTCAGGCTGTCTGAAATATTTTCATTTAACCATTGTTTCGATCAGTTAGTTACTTGGGGTGTACCGCGTACGTTCTTTTGGCTCGGCTAGTTCCGTCCCCCTTTTTTTTGTTTGAAGCATCCTGACTCATACTCGTGTTAATAATATTAATAGTTTTGGTTAATATCCGAATTATCGACGGGTTCCATATGATGTTAAAAAAAAAAAACAATCCATACTAAAAAAACAACAATCGATCTTTAATTGATCGAACGTGACAAGTGTGGATCATCGAATCCGGAAGTGAGTGAGGGGAGAGCTGCGAGGCTCCAGATTATCAAATTGGGCAAGCCGGGTAGGTAGTCGTCGATGGGTGGGTGGTCGAGACGATGAAGGGTAGTCTTTGACTGATCGGGGAACGTGAGGTAAAGCTGTTTTGCTGTATCGTGCAAGTTTGACACTGCAGGTCTTGGATGATTGTTGTCTTGCTTTTATATAAAGCTTGTTTTTTTTCATATCGATAAATGTTAATTTACTTCAGAGTTTACGGCGTCGCAACGTTCTGGATGAAACTTCACTTCATCTAACTCTGTTTTCTCTGGACTTATGTTGTTTCTCTTGGTGTTTCCATCCACTTGGTCCAACAATGTGACCTTTTACCCCTACCTGAGTGTGTTTATGGTATCTCCATCCACATGGTCCAACAATGTGACCTTTTACCCCTACCCGAGTGTGTTTATGGTGTCTCCATCCACTTGGTCCAACAATGTGACCTTTTACCCCTACCCGAGTGTGTTTATGGTATCTCCATCCACTTGGTCCAACAATGTGACCTTTTACCCCGACCTGAGTGTGTTTTTGGTGTCTCCATCCACTTGGTCCAACAATGTGACCTTTTACCCCTACCTGAGTGTGTTTATGGTATCTCCATCCACTTGGTCCAACAATGTGACCTTTTACCCCTACCCGAGTGTGTTTATGGTATCTCCATCCACTTGGTCCAACAATGTGACCTTTTACCCCTACCCGAGTGTGTTTATGGTATCTCCATCCACTTGGTCCAACAATGTGACCTTTTACCCCTACCTGAGTGTGTTTTTGGTGTCTCCATCCACTTGGTCCAACAATGTGACCTTTTACCCCTACCTGAGTGTGTTTATGGTATCTCCATCCACTTGGTCCAACAATGTGACCTTTTACCCCTACCCGAGTGTGTTTATGGTATCTCCATCCACTTGGTCCAACAATGTGACCTTTTACCCCTACCTGAGTGTGTTTATGGTATCTCCATCCACTTGGTCTAACAATGTGACCTTTTACCCCTACCCGAGTGTGTTTATGGTATCTCCATCCACATGGTCCAACAATGTGACCTTTTACCCCTACCTGAGTGTGTTTTTGGTGTCTCCATCCACTTGGTCCAACAATGTGACCTTTTACCCCTACCCGAGTGTGTTTTTGGTATCTCCATCCACTTGGTCCAACAATGTGACCTTTTACCCCTACCCGAGTGTGTTTATGGTATCTCCATCCACTTGGTCCAACAATGTGACCTTTTACCCCTACCCGAGTGTGTTTATGGTGTCTCCATCCACTTGGTCCAACAATGTGACCTTTTACCCCAACCTGAGTGTGTTTTTGGTGTCTCCATCCACTTGGTCCAACAATGTGATCTTTTACCCCTACCCGAGTGTGTTTATGGTATCTCCATCCACTTGGTCCAACAATGTGACCTTTTACCCCGACCTGAGTGTGTTTTTGGTGTCTCCATCCACTTGGTCCAACAATGTGACCTTTTACCCCTACCCGAGTGTGTTTATGGTGTCTCCATCCACTTGGTCCAACAATGTGACCTTTTACCCCTACCTGAGTGTGTTTATGGTATCTCCATCCACTTGGTCCAACAATGTGACCTTTTACCCCTACCTGAGTGTGTTTTTGGTGTCTCCATCCACTTGGTCCAACAATGTGACCTTTTACCCCTACCTGAGTGTGTTTATGGTATCTCCATCCACTTGGTCCAACAATGTGACCTTTTACCCCTACCTGAGTGTGTTTTTGGTGTCTCCATCCACTTGGTCCAACAATGTGACCTTTTACCCCTACCTGAGTGTGTTTATGGTATCTCCATCCACTTGGTCCAACAATGTGACCTTTTACCCCTACCTGAGTGTTTATGGTATCTCCATCCACTTGGTCCAACAATGTGACCTTTTACCCCTACCCGAGTGTGTTTATGGTATCTCCATCCACTTGGTCCAACAATGTGACCTTTTACCCCTACCTGAGTGTGTTTATGGTATCTCCATCCACTTGGTCCGACAATGTGACCTTTTACCCCTACCTGAGTGTGTTTATGGTATCTCCATCCACATGGTCCAACAATGTGACCTTTTACCCCTACCTGAGTGTGTTTTTGGTGTCTCCATCCACTTGGTCCAACAATGTGACCTTTTACCCCTACCCGAGTGTGTTTATGGTATCTCCATCCACTTGGTCCGACAATGTGACCTTTTACCCCTACCCGAGTGTGTTTATGGTGTCTCCATCCACATGGTCCAACAATGTGACCTTTTACCCCTACCCGAGTGTGTTTATGGTGTCTCCATCCACATGGTCCAACAATGTGACCTTTTACCCCTACCCGAGTGTGTTTATGGTATCTCCATCCACTTGGTCCAACAATGTGACCTTTTACCCCAACCTGAGTGTGTTTTTGGTGTCTCCATCCACTTGGTCCAACAATGTGACCTTTTACCCCTACCCGAGTGTGTTTATGGTGTCTCCATCCACTTGGTCCAACAATGTGACCTTTTACCCCTACCCGAGTGTGTTTATGGTGTCTCCATCCACTTGGTCCAACAATGTGACCTTTTACCCCTACCCGAGTGTGTTTATGGTGTCTCCATCCACTTGGTCCAACAATGTGACCTTTTACCCCTACCTGAGTGTGTTTATGGTATCTCCATCCACTTGGTCCAACAATGTGACCTTTTACCCCTACCTGAGTGTGTTTTTGGTGTCTCCATCCACTTGGTCCAACAATGTGACCTTTTACCCCTACCTGAGTGTGTTTATGGTATCTCCATCCACTTGGTCCAACAATGTGACCTTTTACCCCTACCTGAGTGTGTTTATGGTATCTCCATCCACTTGGTCTAACAATGTGACCTTTTACCCCTACCCGAGTGTGTTTATGGTATCTCCATCCACATGGTCCAACAATGTGACCTTTTACCCCTACCTGAGTGTGTTTTTGGTGTCTCCATCCACTTGGTCCAACAATGTGACCTTTTACCCCTACCCGAGTGTGTTTTTGGTATCTCCATCCACTTGGTCCAACAATGTGACCTTTTACCCCTACCCGAGTGTGTTTATGGTATCTCCATCCACTTGGTCCAACAATGTGACCTTTTACCCCTACCCGAGTGTGTTTATGGTGTCTCCATCCACTTGGTCCAACAATGTGACCTTTTACCCCAACCTGAGTGTGTTTTTGGTGTCTCCATCCACTTGGTCCAACAATGTGATCTTTTACCCCTACCCGAGTGTGTTTATGGTATCTCCATCCACTTGGTCCAACAATGTGACCTTTTACCCCGACCTGAGTGTGTTTTTGGTGTCTCCATCCACTTGGTCCAACAATGTGACCTTTTACCCCTACCCGAGTGTGTTTATGGTGTCTCCATCCACTTGGTCCAACAATGTGACCTTTTACCCCTACCTGAGTGTGTTTATGGTATCTCCATCCACTTGGTCCAACAATGTGACCTTTTACCCCTACCTGAGTGTGTTTTTGGTGTCTCCATCCACTTGGTCCAACAATGTGACCTTTTACCCCTACCTGAGTGTGTTTATGGTATCTCCATCCACTTGGTCCAACAATGTGACCTTTTACCCCTACCTGAGTGTGTTTTTGGTGTCTCCATCCACTTGGTCCAACAATGTGACCTTTTACCCCTACCTGAGTGTGTTTATGGTATCTCCATCCACTTGGTCCAACAATGTGACCTTTTACCCCTACCTGAGTGTGTTTATGGTATCTCCATCCACTTGGTCCAACAATGTGACCTTTTACCCCTACCCGAGTGTGTTTATGGTATCTCCATCCACTTGGTCCAACAATGTGACCTTTTACCCCTACCTGAGTGTGTTTATGGTATCTCCATCCACTTGGTCCGACAATGTGACCTTTTACCCCTACCTGAGTGTGTTTATGGTATCTCCATCCACATGGTCCAACAATGTGACCTTTTACCCCTACCTGAGTGTGTTTTTGGTGTCTCCATCCACTTGGTCCAACAATGTGACCTTTTACCCCTACCCGAGTGTGTTTTTGGTATCTCCATCCACTTGGTCCAACAATGTGACCTTTTACCCCTACCCGAGTGTGTTTATGGTATCTCCATCCACTTGGTCCAACAATGTGACCTTTTACCCCTACCCGAGTGTGTTTATGGTGTCTCCATCCACTTGGTCCAACAATGTGACCTTTTACCCCAACCTGAGTGTTTTTGGTGTCTCCATCCACTTGGTCCAACAATGTGATCTTTTACCCCTACCCGAGTGTGTTTATGGTGTCTCCATCCACTTGGTCCGACAATGTGACCTTTTACCCCTACCCGAGTGTGTTTATGGTATCTCCATCCACTTGGTCCAACAATGTGACCTTTTACCCCGACCTGAGTGTGTTTTTGGTGTCTCCATCCACTTGGTCCAACAATGTGACCTTTTACCCCTACCCGAGTGTGTTTATGGTGTCTCCATCCACATGGTCCAACAATGTGACCTTTTACCCCTACCTGAGTGTGTTTATGGTGTCTCCATCCACTTGGTCCAACAATGTGACCTTTTACCCCTACCTGAGTGTGTTTTTGGTGTCTCCATCCACTTGGTCCAACAATGTGACCTTTTACCCCTACCCGAGTGTGTTTTTGGTATCTCCATCCACTTGGTCCAACAATGTGACCTTTTACCCCGACCTGAGGGTGTTTATGGTGTCTCCATCCACTTGGTCCAACAATGTGACCTTTTACCCCTACCCGAGTGTGTTTATGGTATCTCCATCCACATGGTCCAACAATGTGACCTTTTACCCCAACCTGAGTGTGTTTTTGGTGTCTCCATCCACTTGGTCCAACAATGTGACCTTTTACCCCTACCCGAGTGTGTTTATGGTGTCTCCATCCACTTGGTCCAACAATGTGACCTTTTACCCCGACCTGAGTGTTTTTGGTGTCTCCATCCACTTGGTCCAACAATGTGACCTTTTACCCCTACCCGAGTGTGTTTATGGTATCTCCATCCACTTGGTCCAACAATGTGACCTTTTACCCCTACCTGAGTGTGTTTTTGGTGTCTCCATCCACTTGGTCCAACAATGTGACCTTTTACCCCTACCCGAGTGTGTTTTTGGTATCTCCATCCACTTGGTCCAACAATGTGACCTTTTACCCCTACCCGAGTGTGTTTATGGTATCTCCATCCACTTGGTCCAACAATGTGACCTTTTACCCCTACCTGAGGGTGTTTATGGTGTCTCCATCCACTTGGTCCAACAATGTGACCTTTTACCCCTACCCGAGTGTGTTTTTGGTATCTCCATCCACTTGGTCCAACAATGTGACCTTTTACCCCTACCCGAGTGTGTTTATGGTATCTCCATCCACTTGGTCCAACAATGTGACCTTTTACCCCTACCTGAGGGTGTTTATGGTGTCTCCATCCACTTGGTCCAACAATGTGACCTTTTACCCCTACCCGAGTGTGTTTATGGTATCTCCATCCACTTGGTCCAACAATGTGACCTTTTACCCCGACCTGAGTGTGTTTTTGGTGTCTCCATCCACTTGGTCCAACAATGTGACCTTTTACCCCTACCCGAGTGTGTTTATGGTGTCTCCATCCACATGGTCCAACAATGTGACCTTTTACCCCTACCTGAGTGTGTTTATGGTGTCTCCATCCACTTGGTCCAACAATGTGACCTTTTACCCCTACCTGAGTGTGTTTTTGGTGTCTCCATCCACTTGGTCCAACAATGTGACCTTTTACCCCTACCCGAGTGTGTTTTTGGTATCTCCATCCACTTGGTCCAACAATGTGACCTTTTACCCCGACCTGAGTGTGTTTTTGGTATCTCCATCCACTTGGTCCAACAATGTGACCTTTTACCCCAACCTGAGTGTGTTTTTGGTGTCTCCATCCACTTGGTCCAACAATGTGATCTTTTACCCCTACCCGAGTGTGTTTATGGTATCTCCATCCACTTGGTCCAACAATGTGACCTTTTACCCCAACCTGAGTGTGTTTTTGGTGTCTCCATCCACTTGGTCCAACAATGTGACCTTTTACCCCTACCCGAGTGTGTTTTTGGTGTCTCCATCCACTTGGTCCAACAATGTGACCTTTTACCCCTACCCGAGTGTGTTTATGGTGTCTCCATCCACATGGTCCAACAATGTGACCTTTTACCCCTACCCGAGTGTGTTTTTGGTGTCTCCATACACTTGGTCCAACAATGTGACCTTTTACCCCTACCTGAGTGTGTTTATGGTGTCTCCATCTACTTGGTCCAACAATGTGACCTTTTACCCCTACCCGAGTGTGTTTATGGTGTCTCCATCCACTTGGTCCAACAATGTGACCTTTTACCCCGACCTGAGTGTTTTTGGTGTCTCCATCCACTTGGTCCAACAATGTGACCTTTTACCCCTACCCGAGTGTGTTTTTGGTGTCTCCATCCACTTGGTCCAACAATGTGACCTTTTACCCCTACCCGAGTGTGTTTATGGTGTCTCCATCCACTTGGTCCAACAATGTGACCTTTTACCCCTACCTGAGTGTGTTTTTGGTGTCTCCATCCACTTGGTCCAACAATGTGACCTTTTACCCCTACCCGAGTGTGTTTATGGTGTCTCCATCCACTTGGTCCAACAATGTGACCTTTTACCCCTACCCGAGTGTGTTTATGGTGTCTCCATCCACTTGGTCCAACAATGTGACCTTTTACCCCGACCTGAGTGTTTTTGGTGTCTCCATCCACTTGGTCCAACAATGTGACCTTTTACCCCTACCCGAGTGTGTTTATGGTATCTCCATCCACTTGGTCCAACAATGTGACCTTTTACCCCGACCTGTGTGTGTTTATGGTGTCTCCATCCACTTGGTCCAACAATGTGACCTTTTACCCCTACCCGAGTGTGTTTATGGTGTCTCCATCCACTTGGTCCAACAATGTGACCTTTTACCCCTACCTGAGGGTGTTTATGGTGTCTCCATCCACTTGGTCCAACAATGTGACCTTTTACCCCTACCCGAGTGTGTTTATGGTATCTCCATCCACATGGTCCAACAATGTGACCTTTTACCCCAACCTGAGTGTGTTTTTGGTGTCTCCATCCACTTGGTCCAACAATGTGATCTTTTACCCCTACCCGAGTGTGTTTTTGGTATCTCCATCCACTTGGTCCAACAATGTGACCTTTTACCCCTACCCGAGTGTGTTTATGGTGTCTCCATCCACTTGGTCCAACAATGTGACCTTTTACCCCAACCTGAGTGTGTTTTTGGTGTCTCCATCCACTTGGTCCAACAATGTGATCTTTTACCCCTACCCGAGTGTGTTTATGGTATCTCCATCCACTTGGTCCAACAATGTGACCTTTTACCCCAACCTGAGTGTGTTTTTGGTGTCTCCATCCACTTGGTCCAACAATGTGACCTTTTACCCCCACCCGAGTGTGTTTTTGGTGTCTCCATACACTTGGTCCAACAATGTGACCTTTTACCCCTACCTGAGTGTGTTTATGGTGTCTCCATCCACTTGGTCCAACAATGTGACCTTTTACCCCTACCCGAGTGTGTTTATGGTGTCTCAATCCACTTGGTCCAACAATGTGACCTTTTACCCCGACCTGAGTGTTTTTGGTGTCTCCATCCACTTGGTCCAACAATGTGACCTTTTACCCTGACCTGAGTGTGTTTATGGTATCTCCATCCACTTGGTCCAACAATGTGACCTTTTACCCCTACCTGAGGGTGTTTATGGTGTCTCCATCCACTTGGTCCAACAATGTGACCTTTTACCCCTACCTGAGGGTGTTTATGGTGTCTCCATCCACTTGGTCCAACAATGTGACCTTTTACCCCTACCCGAGTGTGTTTTTGGTGTCTCCATCCACTTGGTCCAACAATGTGACCTTTTACCCCTACCTGAGTGTGTTTATGGTGTCTCCATCCACTTGGTCCAACAATGTGACCTTTTACCCCTACCTGAGGGTGTTTATGGTGTCTCCATCCACTTGGTCCAACAATGTGACCTTTTACCCCGACCTGAGTGTGTTTATGGTGTCTCCATCCACTTGGTCCAACAATGTGACCTTTTACCCCTACCTGAGTGTTTATGGTATCTCCATCCACTTGGTCCAACAATGTGACCTTTTACCCCTACCTGAGTGTGTTTTTGGTGTCTCCATCCACTTGGTCCAACAATGTGACCTTTTACCCCTACCTGAGGGTGTTTATGGTGTCTCCATCCACTTGGTCCAACAATGTGACCTTTTACCCCGACCTGAGGGTGTTTATGGTGTCTCCATCCACTTGGTCCAACAATGTGACCTTTTACCCCTACCTGAGTGTGTTTATGGTGTCTCCATCCACTTGGTCCAACAATGTGACCTTTTACCCCTACCTGAGGGTGTTTATGGTGTCTCCATCCACTTGGTCCAACAATGTGACCTTTTACTCCTACCTGAGTGTGTTTATGGTGTCTCCATCCACTTGGTCCAATAATGTGACCTTTTACCCCGACCTGTGTGTGTTTATGGTGTCTCCATCTACTTGGTCCAACAATGTGACCTTTTTCCCCTCCCTGAGTGTCTATGGTGTCTCCATCTATTTGGTCCAACAATGTGACCTTCGACCCCAACACAAGCATGGCTACCTACTCATTGAACCTGATGACATGCTCTCTTCCATAACTCTGAATTTCTGTCTCTCTGAAAATCAAATACCAGTATTGATGTCCTTGATCTTTCTCAAACTCGATGGGTTTGCTCAGACTGATTGACTGACTTGTCTTTCTGATCGTTGGCTCCTCACCCATCATTAAAATGATTCAACACCAGGTGGTGGAACCTGTAGGTCACCACATGATCTATGTTTCCACGGTTTCAAACTTGCCTGTCACGATGGACCGAACTCTTTCCTATATCCTGCGTATTGATTGGTAACTTCAGTAAATGTATTCCTTTCCATCCGCGCCATATTTCCCACATATATTTGTGCTTAAATTAGAAGAAAAGTGAAAGTTCTGTTCATGGTGTCATCTCCTTTGTGCTTGGATTACTGCAACTCACTGCTGGCAGGCTCACTTGCTTCTTCGCTCAAGCTGGTGCAACTTGTTTAGAATATGGCAGCCAAGCCCGTCGTTGCTCAAGCTTGCAAATTTGACGTCGTCGCTCCAATCCTCAAAATACTTCACTGTCCCTCAAAGGAATGGGGGAGGGTGGTGTGGTGGTTGGGGGGTGTTTGGTGGTTGGGGGTGGGGCAACAGGAGTGGAACAATTATTCCCAAAAGCTCGCATGCCCCACCATTTCAGAAGCGTAGTTCCACTGTGTTAGATTTGCTTGTTAGTGCATTAATTTATTGA
>NC_140965.1:26056812-26124312 GCF_056783735.1 Eptatretus burgeri
CCAGATCCGGATTAGGATCTTCACCAAAATCGAATCAATATGTCGTTGTCACACACCCAACCTGTCCACCGAGTTTCATCCGAAGAGATATCGTGCCATATATCGGTTTAGCCCCATCTCTTAATGGTGAAGAATTGCTTTAAAAAAATATCACATCCGGATTTGGATCGTCACCAAAATTGAACCAATTCTTCCTGTCACATACCCAACATGTCCACCAACTATCATCCGAATCCATCCACAACTTTTTGAGATATTCTGCACACAGACAGAACAGACAAACAGACAGAGAGGGGTGAAAACATCACCTTCACCTTCGGTGGCAGAGGTAAAAAATGGCAGATAAAATATGTAAGGACAGAATGTTGAAGAGGCCAATTTTGAAATGTGGTTTGTCGAAGAAAGATCATGGCTGATAGTGAGACCCAGGAGTTTGCATGACTGAACTTCCTCAAGAGGATTGATTTGAAAGTAGATGGGAGGGTTTGCCATGTGGTCCTTAGATAGGAGGGGGAAGAGGAATTGGAAGAGGAAGAAGATGATGGTTCAACACAAATAAACAAGAGATTGAAGCAGAAGTGTAGTCGCAGCCAAAGGTACTCTTTCGGCCTCGGATGTGTAACATCACGACAAGAGCAGTGAGAAATTGAGTTTGTGATGTGAAGTGCAACTCCACCGCCAGGTTGTGGTTCAGGCCGATTAAATCGGGGGAGACATTAATCGTGGAGATAGACGAGGGAGTCGGGGAGGTTGGAAGGATTCTGTTAAACGCATGATGTCTTTAAACGCAGGTTCCAGGGTTGGGTTGAACGGGAAGCATTGAAAGGGTGGGGTAAGGATGGATCCAGAAAGGGGGAGACATGAAGTTTGAAGGGAAGATGAGTTTATTGTGAAAAACAACATGGGGTACTCGTGACGGAGAAATGAGGAAGGTGAAGCATTTTACGATGTTTTCAAAGGAAGAATTCTCAATGGATTGTTTTTTTTTAAAACGACTGAGGAAAAGTTGGGGGTGGGGGGGGGGAGAGAATGGAGTGCAGGCAGAAGGAAATTTAAGTAGAATGAGATTGTTGTGGAGTGGAAAAAAAAAAAAAAACTTTTAAAATATTTATTTATTTATTTTTAAAATTTGTTTTTTTTTTGAAGTGAGAAGAGTAAATAACATAAAGCTGAGGAGGTAGAGGTAGAAGTACAATATTTGCGAAGAAGCAAAATGACGAATGCAGAAGAAAAAATGGACGCAGAATTTTGACACTGGCTATCCGAGGAGCGGCTAAAGTAGTCACTGGACAACACAAACACTATTTAAACAAGTCCAGCACAACAAGGAATGATTTAACATGGGAAATTTGACAGAAAAACAGAAATATAGGGACGAAGATGTTACAAGAAAACATGACTAATCCGGTTTATAAAACTTAGCTTTAATGAGGTGGAGGTGGCAGCTGCACTTTCTACCAATACGTGGAAAAAAAATTGTTGACTTGCGAAGCCAAGGTTACCTGCAAATCATAATACAAACATCACCTTTGGCAGGAAGGTACTTCATGACCCGAGAAAACTTTTAAGAAATGGACACGCGCAAAGTCTACCCATTTTCAGGCTCATTTGCTGAAATTAACAATGGCCGCCTCAACCGTTCAGCATCTAGACTAATTTGGCCCCATCTCAGGTTCTCCATCAGACGTCTTCATCATCTTGGACTCTACATGTATTTTTGTTGCAACGGACCTCTGGTAGCTTTGTACATGTTGCTGCGTTTGAGCCTGGGGAGTAACTGCTGAAATCTGTCTCTCCGGTTCTTCCCGACGTCGTTGTTTTTTTCATGTTTCTCTTTATTCATTCAAATTCTTGATTTTTATTTTTATTTTTATTTTTATTTTGTTTTACGCTTTATCTTTCATTATCTATCTGTCAAGGAGAAGTGAATTCTTGCAGAAATTTTCCTGTAAGCATCAGTTGACTGCGCCTCGATGGGTTTGAGGGTAGGGGAGTAGTGGCTGAAATCCGAATCCTATCCCGGTTCCTCTCTGACTCCAATGCAGTATTTGATTAGGTTTGGTTTGGCATTTGTGTAAGTTGACGTTTGATTTGGCATTTTATGTAAGTTGACGTTTTGGTTTATGTCCGGATGCAGATCCAGCCTATCGAGTGCTGTTCTTTTTTTTTTTTCCTCTCGCTTTGAGAAGTATTACTATATACAAGGACAAATGTGTCCAAGAGCAGCGTCCTAAAGGTTTTGTCTGCTAAAAAACACCTAACAAAAAACAACAACAACAACTTCCGATATTTCTTCGTGCCTTGATTAAGCCAATAGCGAGACCCGTCACACTGTATTTACGATATATAGTGTATTTGCGAAATAAATAATGTATTTACGAAATTACAATGCGATAAATGGAATAATCTTTAAATAGTAACGTGAACTTTTCGAAACTTTAAAGCAAATGTCCGAATATATTTAAAAGTTCATGATAGATGCTCTCAAAAGGCACCCTCAATGCGAGGATGTGTACATGTGCTTAGTATTTAAGGAGATCCGGATCTTATATATATATATATATATATATATATATATATATATATATATATATATATATATATATATATATATATATATATATATATATATATATATATATATATATATATATATATATATATATATATATATATATATATATATATATATATATATATATATATATATATATATACACACAAGAGCCGAGTCCGAGAGGTTAACGTTTTGTCTTCACAAGAACAATGCCGAGCTCTCTATGAGCAGCGTTCGCTACGCGATACGCTGCTAATAATTTTATGTGCTCCTCCCTTCTCCTTTTGAAGGGTTCATGCTGTTGTGAAATAATAAATGTTACCATTGGAACTGCAGCATGAAGCTTCAATTCCGGGAAGACGGGCTTTCAATACGAGCATTTTTATGGTTAAATGGACACGAATATTCTTTCCAAGTGAATTGATTACTCGCTTTCCAACCAACTAAATTGATTGTTAGCTTCCCAACGGGACCATTTTTCTTATTCTCGGACACGAACCACTACATTGAAGTTTGAGGTCCTTCTTGATGTGATGGATGGACGTTTCTCCTTTTAGTAATAGATGTAATAATAATAATAATGTGTGAGGTTCAGGAATGTGAGAAGATCAAGTGAAAACTAGGTTGCTCTTCCAATGTGAAATTTGTTCAAACTAGTAATCAGTATTTGTTATTTTTAATCATTGTTTACCAAAATGTGGTAAAGTACCAGACATGGTATTTAAGACATCCTGATAATCACTTTATCATGTTTATCTCACCTTAATTTTTCTCATGTTCCTTTGCAATGCTTAAAAAAAAAAAAAATCTTAATGTCAGTTTAAAAAAAAGAGAATGCACCACAGTGCAGAAAAATGATTTGCAATCCTCACTATAATTAACAGACCGGTGTTTGTTTGTTTGTGCTACTCCTCCAACAGTTCTGGGCCAGTTACATCCAGACTTGCTACATAAGGATCAGCATGACTGATTAGTGCGTTGGGGTGTTTTATCTTTGCCAGTGGTGTTGGGGGTGGGGACGACGACGCAAATTTTCTATGTAAATGTGCATCATGTAGCGCCGTTCCAGGTAGGAGAGGGTATTACAAGTCCCCACCCTTTCCAGTACAGTATTCCTGTCCCTACATTTTCCAGTGCAGTGAAGTGTTTTGAATGACGCAGCGAGAGGTGCTTTGAATTACATGTTTCAATAATTTTTTCATGAATTACATGTTTCGATTTTGACAAATTTCCCTGACAATATCTGCTGCTCTTCCTTCGCTCCAATTGGTTCTTCTGACCACGTCCTTATTAAAGTGGACATCTCTCTGGCTGTTATCAGAGAACCACCTCACCGCCGTCGAGTCTGGCATTTCACTCAAGCCGACTGGCAGGGTCTCCGAGCAGCCATCAAACTTACAGACTGGTCTCCTATCACTACTTTCTCAAACATCAACTCATCCTGGGAATTCTTTCAAAGAAACTTGCTCTCCCTCATGCACAGATTTATCCCCTCTCGTGTTCAGTTGTCTTACCCTTCCTCCCGCCCTTGGTTTACTGAAGCTTGTGGCGAGGCAGTTGTCCTGAAACAACTTGCCTTTGCCTCATGGAAAGCAAACCCAACTGAGAGCAATCTCAGTTCTTTCCACAAAGCTCGGAACAAGTGTGTAGCTACCCTCAGGAGAGCCAGAAAACAACATCTTTCTCATCTCAAGTCTGAACTCTCAAACCTCTCTCCCTCCTCAAAATCCTGGTGGCGTTTAATCAAATCTGTTTCTGGTGTATGTTCCCCCTC
The DNA here is from genome assembly GCF_056783735.1 of Eptatretus burgeri. NCBI lineage: Eukaryota > Metazoa > Chordata > Myxini > Myxiniformes > Myxinidae > Eptatretus > Eptatretus burgeri. Next base: position 26,061,144 of record NC_140965.1, read on the forward strand.
CATCCCTCCCTTACCTCAAATGGCCGCACTGCTGATTCCACACGTGATAAAGCTGAATGTCTAAACTCGGTGTTTGCAGCTAAATCTTGTGTCCCAAACCCATCACTATCTCTACCCACTTTTACCCAGTCGCACCCAACTGTCCTGGACTCTGTATCCTTTTCTCCTGACAAGGTGGAGAGCTTGCTTTCAAACCTCGAGTCAGATTCTGCAACCGGTCCAAGACGGCATCAGCCCACGTGTCCTCAAAGCCTGCTCTTCTGCTCTTGCTCACCCTCTCTCTGTTCTATTCACCCTCTCATTTTCCCAAGGTCATCTGCCATCTGCTTGGAAATCTGCTAACATCACTGCCCTGCATAAAAGGTGCAAAAACAGATCCTGTAACTATAGACCAATCAGCCTTCTCCCAATCATCAGCAAGGTTATGGAATCCATCATCGCTTCAGACATGAAATCCTTCCTCTTCTCCAATGGCTTGATTTCCAATCATCAATTTGGTTTCAGACCAGGTCACTCTACCCTGGATATGCTGCTACTGCTCTCCCATCAATGGATGGAGGTCCTCAATGCCAGACAGGAAATCCGAGCCGTATCCCTGGACATATCACGTGCTTTTGACACAGTCTGGCACCCTGCCCTACTCACCAAACTCTCTTCCCATGGTATTCAAGGCCATCTCCACTCATGGCTCAGACTTCCTCTCCTGTCGCAGTCAACGTGTGGCCCTAAATGGAGTTCTTTCATCCCCTCTTCCTGTGCAGGCTGGAGTTCCTCAAGGTAGCGTTCTGGGCCCTGTTCTTTTTCTGGTTTTCATCAATGATCTCTCGGACTCTCTGGAAAATCCTCTATTTCTCTTTGCCGATGACTCAACCCTCTGCCGTACCATCTGTCATCCCTCAGACCGGCAAGCAGCAGCTTCTTCGCTCACTGCAGATCTGGATAAAATCACAAACTGGTCCAACACGTGGAACATGTCTTTCAATCCAGACAAATCTCACACTCTCACTATGTCTCTTCGAAAGGACCGTTTACAAAAAACCCCCCATCCACTTTCTCAACAATCCTCTGGAAGAAGTCTTTTCTTTCAAGCTTCTGGGTCTCACTATCTGCCATGACCTTTCCTGGGAAAGTCACATTTCCAACCTTGCCTCAAAAGCCAGTCGCCGACTGGGAATCCTCCGTCGTGCAAAGTCCTTCCTCGACCCTCTTGAGCTTCTGACCACTTACAAAGCTTTTGTCAGTAGCCTGATGGAGTACTGCTCTCCCCTCTGGGCTGGTGCTCCTGCCTCCCACCTTTCTCGACTTCACGCTGTCGAAACCAGGGCTTTTAAGATCATTGGCATCTCCCGCAATGAAGCTGAGTCTTTGGGCCTCTCACTCAATCACCGCAGGTTGGTCGGTGGTCTTTCTGTCTTCTACCGACTCCTCTCCAGCCTTGCCCCCTGCTCTCTCTGCGATTTGTCCCAACCACATTTCCACAGGGCGCTCAAGGTCCGCCAACAACCCCTTCTGGTAAAACTACCAAAATCACGAATCACTGCTCATCTTCACTCTTTCATTCCTCTTTTTTCCCGCCTTTGGAATAAACTTCCTCACTCTATTCTTTCCCATTCTTCCCTTCAGGCTTTCAAAACAGCTGTTCACCACCACCTCTTATCTTCCCCCATCCAAATCCTCGATCTTTTCTACCCCCGATAATCCACCCAAGCCCACTTCCTTCAATTCTCCTGCTTTCCTTCCTGAAAGTCCCTTTAATGTCCATCTTCCCCTCGCCATGTTCCCCGTCCCATCCCCATCCCTCTCCCTTCCACAGTTCACCTGTGTCTGTTCCCCAATGTTTTGTCCCTTCCACTCCCGCCCCTCTTGTCTCATGCTTCCTTGCTGTGAGTTGTGTGTTAGCTCTCATACGAGCCTCGACCAAGGTATAAAAAAAAAAATAAAAAAAAAAAAATAAGGATGATAACATAACCTTCTGGCTGCTCCTGTGGGGAGCAGGTGCTTCTTGTATTGTGTTCAATAATTTTCTGGCAGAAGATCCCCAAAACCCCCAGCAAACTCGATCTGCATGTCAGCGCTTCCTGTGACATAGATTTCCCCTTTTATTTTTATTTGGAAATTCATCACACATCTCTGAAGATGTCCTCCAAATCCAGCCACACACGCGAGGCATCCTCGATGGTTCCAAATCATTCGTTGGAAAATCAGAACTACTCACAGATTGAAATGCCTTTGATCAAAGTCATTGGTGCACTGCTCCCCTCTTCACATCGGTCTCTTCTGGATGTTGTAGAATTTAAAGCTCTCCGCGATTAGGCCGAAGCACAAGGCCTGTTTTCACATCGCAGACAGGTTTGTGACCTCAGTTTTTTTTTTTTGGGGGGGGGGTTTATTTAAAGCTTCTTTCCAGTTTTCTGGCTCTACTCTCAGATTTCTGACCCTCGCAGAAACCCTTCGGACACAAAGGACACATGTGTTCTTCCACTTACCCTCTCCTGGTTAAACTCTCAAAATGTAGGCTTACTGTCCAGTTCCTCGCTTTTGTTCCATTCTTCTCTCGTTTCTGGAACTGCGTTCTGTAGAAGGTTTGATCCCAAAGATGCGTCGTTGATTTCTGCAGTTTCCAAGATGCCCCTGAATGCTCTCGGCAAGACGTGTCCCCCGAAACCTCAGCATTCACAATTGATGGCAAACGTTCGTCCTGATGCTTCTTGCTCTGGGCGTGAAACGCCTATCTGCATACATGGTCAGTTATCTGGAACGACGTCTCAGGTGCATCTCATGGTGTTTATTGGACATTTTCATCATTCGAATAGTGTGGCAAGGCAAGTTATCGGCTTTGGAACCTTCGGCATCAGTTGCTGATCACTCCGTCGTGGTTTCTGTGCAGGATGCACCAAAACCACAAGCAACGCTTTGGAGTCGTTGGTCCCTCGGAGCTGTTTCCGGTGCTGGATTATGCTTATATGCCAAACAATTTGTTGCCTATTCGGTATGAGCCCAACATAAAATCCTTGTTTTGTCATCTTGCTGATGGAGCCACAAGGAAAAATTCCTGCCATTAATGCCTTATATCCAACATAATAATTCTTATTCATGAATTTGCTCTCATGGTCTTCATGTTCACTTCATGCAAAAAGTTGTGATTGTTGTTGGTTTCCACCAGCCTTGAGAAGTTCAGCACGGATGCCACAGATCCCAGGAGCTTTAGCCCATTTCAACCGGTTCACCGCAGCCTGCGTTTCCACAAACGAAGGTGGATCACAGTTGATTGGAGGGTCAGCAATAGGGATGGTAACTCCCCTGACATCCAACTCCACAGCTGGTGGGTCAGCCTGGAAGAGCTGCTCAAAGTAACCGGCCGAGCGGGCCTTCACTTTGGACTCCTCTGTCAGGAGCCCACCACCCTCCATTCTCACTGCAGTACACCGAGGGACGGGCTTGGAGGAATGCAACACACAAATTCCCCTGTAAACGAGATGAGAATCACTGGTTTACAAAAAAAAAAAAAAATCTCATCAATTAAGAAGAAATAATTTACCAAAGAGCACAAGGGTGTTTATCAAGACAATTTAAAAAAAAATTAATCCATCTACGATAGAGCAAGCTTGATGTAAACAACATGATGCACGCGATTGCATTCTCCAATGTTAATCCATTGCTGTGATTACCTCACTTTTCATGGCCAGAGGGCAACTCGCAGTGAGGCGAGATAGGTATGATGGAAAGTAGCAATGCTGAAGGGTCTTCCTGTGATCTCCGTACGCGATGTTCTTCAGGGTATCAAAAAGTGATGCCAACCCCTTTTGCTTCAAATGCCAGGTGGCAAACAAGCCCAGAATATTGGTGCTCTGGCAACGATACTTGACGACTTGCACAAATGCATCACCAAACCGAATCAAATTCGGTCTTCCATTTGATTAGGTTTCATGGGGCAATTGTGCAAGCAGCATCCTGCTGAGATCTTCAAGGTTGATTTGCTTGGTTAGCAAGGGCAAGATAATCTGTGTAGGCAAACCTTCTGGAGGTGGTGCAAGGCATGTCGCTCACATACAGGTGGTGGACAAAAAAATGGAAACACCTGGGCGTGTGGCCCATGCGTTAATTAAGCAAATAATAGCCCAGCATGCTTAGGGCCATGTATAAAAATGCACAGGCCTGGTTGCCTCTAATTATGGTTGGCATGGCTGCAAGACGAAACCCCCAATGGCCCCATCCACAGAGCACGTGTGGTTGCCCGGTGGTTTCATGAGCATGACGCTGATGTTATCCTCAGTGTGCTATGGCCTTCTCAGTCATCATATCTGATCTGATCTGATCTGGTTGACTCTATGCCACAGTGCATGCAGGCCGTACTGACCATATGGTGGCCCAACACCCTTTTAAGTGACTCCACATTGGTTCCATTTTTGTTGTCCACTTCCAGTATATGTTGAAGAGGGTTGGAACAAAGACAGACCTTTTGGGAAGACCATGATTGAGAGTCCTTATGGAGCTTGTTTGCTCTCCGAGTGAATCCCTATATCTTTGCTCAGCATAAAAGGACAAACATTTCTCCTGGCACTGGAAAAGTGGGCAGCGTTCAGCAGAAGACAATGTCACCATACCATATCATCCGCTGATAAAAGGTCAATCTTGAGCCCACGTTGGTCGCCAACCTCAATGTTGGTGGTGTGTGTGAGTACTTGATCAACACAGCTCCTCCCAGGTCTGAAGCCAGCCAGCTTGTTCCTTGAGAAGGTTGGGCCCTTCCAATGGTGTTTGTGTGGTGCAATTTTTGTATTAAATATGCCATGAAAATGGTAAACCTTTTTTATTTTTTTTTATTGATTCCAAACATTGACATGCACGAATGCCAGGAAATCCCAGGAAAGTAATGATGCAGCAAATCCCAGGATGGTACTTGTATGATTGTCTCCAAAGCATTTTGATAAAAAATTTATTTTATATTTCTTCGTTCATTCCAAGAGTTAAAATTTGCTTCTTATAATGGGATTGTCCCCCAAAAGTGCCTTTCATTATATGATGAAATAAATTATCAAGAGTGTCCCTTACAATGGGATTCTTTTGTGTCGAGCAACGAGTATGAAGTATCCTTAATCAATGATCATGCAACAGGAAGCTGATTTTAACGCATGCTTGCACTGAATTGTCCTGGGTTTTAATTTAATTGGTGGATATTGATAACATTGTATCGCTTGAGGACGGGAGCTCTGTGCTGGGCCACGCTATGAGAGGGTGTAGGGCAGCCCGGAATCATGGCGAAACCCAATCCTTATCCCTGTGTCGTAAGAGGCGACCAGGATTGCGTCAGGAAGGGCACCGGCGTAAAACCTATGCCAAATCAGTATGTGGATCATAACGGATGATCCGCTGTGGCGACCCCTAATGGGAGCAGCCGAAAGACGAACAACATATTGATAACATTGTGCACATTTGTTCTGCAATTGCAAAAAAACAATTTGGAATAGGAATGTTTTGGAAGAGCAGAATAAATGTTGCATCACTGACTTATGGAACGACGAACAAGAGTGAAGAACTTAGCTTTACTTTTGATGTTGCTCCACAATGGAAATAATAAATTGCTGTGAAAGTCTAGAAACAACATGGTAGAGGAGATTGAATACTATATTTAGATTGTACAGTTTGTTGCCTAATTTTTGTACAAAATGCCTTCATTGTTCATTAAATAGAGGACGAGAATGGGCACTTGGTGGGGCGCATACCTCCGGCAGGTTGAACGGTTTACGTTTTGGATCCACTGATAGGCCGGATCAGGATCCGGACGTTTCCAAAATCTAATCGGCTTCTTGTTGTCACTAACCCAACTCATCCACCAGGTTTTGTCATAATTTTTCCACAACTTTGTCAAATATCAGGCGATACTGTCTATCGTTTTTGGCCCGATCTCTCCATGGTGACGAATCAGTTAGGAAATTAAAAAAGTCTCGTATCCGAATCCCGATCTAGATCTTCACTAAAATCGAATGAATTCTTCCTTGTTACATACCCGACTTATCCACCAAGTTTTGTCAGAATCCGTTCATAACTCAATGGGGAAGAATCACTTCAAAAGGTTCTCAGGTCAGGATCTGAATATTCACTAAAATCAAATAAATTCCTCCTTGTCACACACCCAACCTGTCTAAGTTTTGTCCAAATCCTGCCACAACTTTTTGAGATATCGTGCTATGTATCGTTTTTGGCCCCATCTCTCAATTGTGAAGAAACACTTTAGAAATTTTGGGATCCGCATCTTCACCAAAATCTATATCAATTTGTTCTTGCAACACACCCACCAATCACAAATTTCATCTAAATCTGTCCACAACTTTTTGAGATATCCTGCCGACAAACAAACAGACACGGGTGAAAACATAACCTCTGCTCATCGCAGATGTCGGCGGTAAGTATGGTAAGTTTGAAAATGGAAAACATTGATGTCAAAACCACAGTATTTTGTACTGCTTGGCTTTGGGTGCTTATTGTTGTATGGTACAAAGGGAATACTGGGTAATGAGGTACTTTTTCTGTCTTATTTTAATGTACTCTTAACTTTTTCTCATTATTGTGTTATCATTGCATTCATAACAAGGAAAAGAGCAATCAGAGATTGCAGACCATTGCTGGGACATATATTGTGTACTTGTGTTACGTAATTTATAAGACATAATTATAACTGCAACTTTATAACTGCTGGTACCAAGATGTCCCACTTTGAGTGGACACCTGGCTCTGACCCATGACGTTTTAAAAATTATTATTCAATTCAATATTATTATTCAAAAAACCACATTTAAAAAAAAAAAAAAAATTCTGGCTGCCAGACCATGTTCTCGATCAAGTTGAAATGTATAACGTATTTCCCATCACGACTAGATCATAATTGTGAAGTTTCAGGTTGATTGATTAAGCGGTTCCAGAGAAAACATGATTTAATATTTCCTTAAATCCAATATGGCTGCCAAACCATGTGTCTTATCACTTAATCCTTAACAACCTTGCACACACGTGCCTTGGGGAACATTAATGTGAAGTTTTCCCTCGATCTGTCCAGCTGTTCTGGAGAAGATATTTATTTTTGGGTAAATCCAATATGGCTGCCAAACCATGTGACCTATGACGTGATAAGTGTGACTTGTCCCTCATGGATAGGCGGTCATATGTGTAAAGTTTCGCTTCGATCTGTTCAGCCATTTCAGAGATGATTTTTGAAGGTTTAGAAAAAGAAAAAAAAAAGCAATATGGCTGCTGAATCACATGGCCAATGATGTCATTAAAAAAATTCCTGGACCATTTTATCCTTAGAAAATTTTCATAGTGATCAGATGTAGCATTCTTCATATGTGATTATGACATCATACTGAAGGCACCTATGACATCATTAAAAAATCACTCATTCCCCATGAGGAGTACTTGTCTTGTGCCATGTTTCAATTTTTTCCTTGGTGCGGTTTTAGAGATACAGAGGTCCAAGGTTTTTCCATTTTTCCAACATGGCTGCCACACCACATGACCTATGACATCACAATTATCATTAAAACATTCTTCATGAGTAGTCGCACCAGTGGTGAAAATTTCGTCTCGATCTGACGAGCGGTTGCGGAGAAAAACACGAAAGTTCTGTGTGGACAAACAAACAGAAACAAACGAAATGACATCGTGCAGAGCACGATCCTTGAAAAATCCACCCCCCCCCTCTCCAAAGATTGCCTTGGATACATCAAATTGTCCATTTCATCGATATATTACTAAAACTCTCATATTGTATGTATGTATGTTCCCGAAATACAGCCAAAACGGTACACGATAGCGCAAAAATTTTAGGGCCACCTTGCTGACGATTCACCTGCAGTGTGCAGTATCAAGTTTCGTTCAAATCGGGCAACAAAAATATTTAAAAATCAATTCCCGATTCAATCAAGTACTCTTCGGGAGAATTTGATCAATGCAAACATCAGCGGTATAGTTCGCTGGAACTATCTTTTTTTTTTTTTTTCTTGAAATTATTTTTTTCATCAACAGCCGTCACAACGGGAACCCAACAGATTCATGGGTTGGCGAGTTAAGATTAAAATTGATAACCTTAACCAAAGCTCAGGTCAATCGGCAGAAAATGATTATTTTTCAGATTGAAATTGATGATTTTAGAAGTTTGACCTCAAGTTGACCTTTGACCTTTTGATCTCAAATAGTTGCTTTGCAAATGCAGTGATGCAAGATGCAATTGTTGCTTAATTTTTCAGATGAAATTTGATGATTTTAGAACTTTGGCCTTTGACCTTTTGATCTCAAATAGTTGCTTTCCCAATTCAGTGATGGACTATGTGAATCCTGTTCAACTTTCAAGTTAATCGGATGAAAAATGATTTTAGAAATGTGACCTCAAGATGACCTGTGACCTCAAAATCAAGTGTTCTCAGTTAAGACGACTTCGACAACTTAGTAAAGTTTCATGACGATCGGTTTGGACTTGTGACTTGTAGGCGAATGACTGACTGACAGACAGACAGACAGACATACAAAGAACAAGAAGAAGACATCATGCAGAGCACAATACTTGCAATTGACTGGTTGAATTCAGTGACCTGAAATATAAATCCTCTTCAAATTTCAAGTCAGTTGGATGAAAATTGAGGATTTTAGAAATCTCACATAAGTTGTTGACCTTTGGCCTATGTTGACCTTTTAACCTTTTGACCTCTAATAGGCCTCTTCCTTTGACAAACTCTACCATGTGGTAAAGTTTCGTGAAGATCGGTTTAAACTTATGACCTGCATGTGATGGACAGACAGACAGAATAACAAAATCGACTGACCGATATACGGTACTTGAAAAATCTTCGATTTTGAAAGTTACAAACAGACCCGAACGCAATCCCCTCTCCTTTGGCGAGGGTAGTAATGAAAGGCTCGTTATTGGTGAAGTTTGGCGACAGAAGTTAGTCGCAAGTGGCATATTCACTGCCTTGCCATACAAGTCTTGCTTTTCTGTGAATAGCATTCGTTTCCAATTACAGCACGGCTCAGCTTGTGCTATGAAAATGCAGAACATTAAAGTTTGTTTTGAAATTTGTCATGAATGCATTGAAATCTGACAAGAGTAAGGAGGCATTGGACTGCACTACATCATTTTCCAATGTATGGTCCTCTGATTACAGCCATGAGGTATGATTGATACGTGGATGAAACCAACAGGACATTGATTTCGGTATGCCGTGGGAAGCAAAGGGAAGCTCGAGTGTCAGTAATTATCTTTGCTTCCCAGCTTCTACTTCCTTCCATTTTGTTTAGCACACCTCTATCAACGTTCTGTATATTTCATCCATTGTGTCCACTGACACAATACGGTTATTAGCCTTCACCAGCGAGGCTAGTTCTTCGTTCTGGTGTGATTTATCTTTTTGGATCATATTGCAATCTTCAATCATGCAATTATAAGGACCAGTTTTGTGTATATTCTGATCCATGACCTCGCATGGTCTGACCATATAGCAATTGTAAGGAACATTTTCATTATTGCATCATGCAATCATTTTGAGAAAAGGAAAAGAAACATTTTCATGTTTATTCTGAGCAGCCAGAAGTGTGTGCATTAACGAGGGTAATCGTTAGAAACTAACATGCCCGATGTGTCGTCACTGCTTTGGCAGCAGAAAAAAAAATTCTTCATTCTGGAGAACATTGAGCCGACGAAGATTTCCCTTGAAAGCTGCATTGCTGTTTAATATTTCAACACCATGTTCGTACCCGATTTGCAAGAAAACTTGAACAGCCTTGGTGTCTCTCTAATTACGATGTGGCCTTAACTCATTTGTTATATGCTCAACATATCCTACGCATTTTGTAAAATATGACAAATATGTGTTTTGTAGATGTCATTTGTCTCATAATTAGCACGCAATGAATGTGAAATTTAAAGGTGTCCTGAGGCTGCTTTTAGCTGGAGCAGAAAAATATTTTCTGAAAAAGGCACACACTGACAATAATGGCCCTACTGACATTGGGGGCAGTGGGACCACAGTTGCACACAAGCAAAACTAGAGGGGCACTCGGTCGAGCGCATACCTACGCCACGTAATGCCTGATCCATGAGAGCATTTCGGGCCCAATACATTTTTGAAATATCATGCTATACAGTACTATATCGTTTTTGGCCCGATCTCTCAATGGTGAAGAATCACTTTGGTAATTAAATAATTATCGTATCCAAATCCGGTTCTTCACCAAAGTTGAATCAATTCTTCCTTGTCACACACCCAACGTGTCCACCAAGTTTCATCCGAATCCATTCATAACTTTTTGAGATATCGTGTGATGTATCATTTTTAGCCCAATCTCTTCTCAATGGTGAAGAATCGTTTGAAAAATTTTAGTAGTTGGATCCGGATCTTCACTAAAATCTCATCAGTTCGTCCTTGTCACACACTTAACCTGTCCACAAAATTTCCGCCGGATCCATCCACGTTTTGAAATATCCTGCACACAAACAGACAAATAAACGAACAAGAAGAAGACGTCGTGCAGAGCACGATACTTGCAAAATCCATAAAACAAACTTGACCTCAAAAATAATTGGTGGTTGAATTAAGTGACCTGAAATATAAATCCTCTTCAAATTTCAAGTCAATCGGATGAAAATTGAGGATTTTTAGAAATACCACCTTAGTTGTTGACCTTGAGACTATGTTGACCTTTTGATCAATGTTGACCTCAAAATAATTGGTGGTTGAATTAAGTGACTTGAAATATAAATCCTCTTCAAATTTCAAGTCAATCGGATGAAAATTGAGGATTTTAGAAATCTCACCTTAGTTGTTGACCTTGAGACTATGTTGACCTTTTGGTCGTTGTTGACCTCAAAATAATTGGCGGTTGAATTAAGTGACTTGAAATATAAATCCTTTTCAAATTTCAAGTCAATCGGATGAAAATTGAGGATTTTCGAAATCTCACCTAAGTTGTTGACTTTGGGACTATGTTGATCTTTTGACCTCAAAAACAATAGGCTTCTTGCTTATGACAAACCATGTGGTGAAGTTTCCTGAAGATCGATTTAAAATTGTGACCTGTCGGCAATAGACAGAATTACAAAATCGACAGACAAATATACTTGAAAAATCTTCGATTTTGCAAGTAGCAAACAAACACAGAAAGAGGTGAAAACATAACCACCTTCACCTTCAGGGGCGGAGGTAATAATGAATGACAGAAAAAGAGGAGGGGAGTAAACACAGTTGGCTACAATGAAGTGAGAGGTTTTGGTGACGTGGGGACCGATTATGGTAGAAAATACCATCAGTCAGGATGGGGGATGATGGGGGGTGATGTGAGATGGTGGTGCACCACCTAATTGATTCCCTGTACAGAAGCTCGTCCTTGATCCCCTCATTTTCCTTAAACAGTCCTCAATATATGTCAGAATCTCATGTCTCCAAACTCAAACCCATCACACGTTGTCGTCACTCAACCCCTCCTACCCACCGCCTTCTTGACTCTGTGTCTTTCACAACTAGAAGAGTAGAGAATGTTCTGTCCATCTTCGACTCTTCATTGCTGACGGGCCCAAATGGCATTTGTGCCCATATTCAAAATCCTGCTTTGCTGCTTTTGCTTTTATTTTGTCTGCTCTCTTCAGCCTGTCCTCCTTTAGCCACGTCCCATCTTCCGAGAAGTCAGCCAACACCACTACCATTCACATCTTATCCTCTTAATTCGATCCTCTTAACTGCAGCTCAATAGGCTTACATGGAATTCCACGCAAAGTCAAGGAATACATTATCACTGCTGATGTGTTCTTTCGTCTCTTCAAACACCTGGATCTCTCATCGGTTTGGATTCCCTCCTGATATTGAAATATGAACATGCTGCTGTTTCATTCTCAGCAATGGATGGAAGCCGTAAATCTCAAACGAGAGGTCTGGACGATCTCCTGGAGCATATCTCATTAATTCGACATAGTCTGGCATCCTACCCTGCCGTCAGGCTCGCTGCACCTTCAAGCTTGGCGTATTATCTTTCCTGGCTCACAGAATGAAAAAAATTATTTCAATGGAACTTCTCTGCTCCTTTCCCAGTTTTGTCTGGAGTGCCTCTAGTTAGTGTCTTGAGGCCAGGCTTGTTCGTCATAATCTACATTAATGACCTCTCCGATGCTCTGGAAGACCCTCTCTTATTTTTTAGCAGATGACCCCACATTGTGTTGTGCAGTACTCTCATTCCAATAATTGGCAGACGGCAGTTGCTTCATTCTCTGCTGATCTAAAAATGGATGTATGCTGGTCCGATAAATGGAGCGTATTCTAAAATCCTGGCAAATCTCAGCCCCGTTGCTCAGAAATGATTGTCAAAGTAACCTATCTGCATTTGCATCATCAGCCACTGAAACAGGTTAATTCTCCTGAACATTTAGGCCTCGCCATCAGGCATAACCTTTCTTGAGCTGACCATCCAGCAAAGCTGGCTTCAAAAGTCAAACGCGGTGGAGCATCCTCCATTGTCCCAAGTCATTACTTGAGAAATCATAACTACTCACAGCCTACAAGGCCTTTGGCCTGAATATATTGCTGCTCTTCCTGATAAGTTGTTGCCCTACCATTACATCAATCTCCACTGGAATCTAAAGCTCTCAACATTTTTGGCATCTCCCACAATGAGGCTGAAACAAAAGGATCTCACATCGGAGATAGGTCAGCACCCTGTTTTTTTTTTTGTTTTTTTAAGTCCTCTACCGGTTTCAATGGAGGGAACTATAGGTTTACTCTGTCTGTCCATTCATCCGTCCATCTGTCTGCCTGTCTGTCTGTCTATCCCACTTGGGCTTTTTCTGACTTTTTTTTCCCATACCCTCAAACTAACATATTCAACTGAAACTTGGTACATGGCTTTACCATGATATGTTCCAGAAAAAGTTCGAGTTTCAAGATGTTTCGTCAATTTTTTCACAGCATTATGCCCTTTTTTCTGGGACCCCCAATCTTTGGTGATAGGGGGGAAACCACGGGGTAACCTTCCTGGGTCAGATTGCGGGAGAGTGTGTCGGGGTGGTGCTGAAGTGTCGTCCACCAGACGGTCCCCTTGGGTTAACTTAAGGCAGTCCCTTCGGGTGGGTGCCTGGAATGTCCCATCCCAAAGAGAGGATGATCACCTGTCTCTGTTATCGTCTGAGCTCAAGCGTATGGACATCGATATTGCAACACTCTCTGAGGTTTGGAGACCGAATTGCAGCGAGATCATGGCGGGTGGTTTCACCTACTATTGTTCTGGTCGCTCTGATACGTGCCATGCCCATGCTGTAGCTGTCTCAAATAAGCTGACTCCAATGATAATTGAGGTAACACCAGTCAACAAGCATATCATGAGACTAAGGATTCGTCACTCCTTGGGTGTCATTTCCTTGGTCTCTGTATATGCTCCGACTGGGGTGAGTGATCTCACCGTGAACGACCATTCTATGCCACGCTCGAGTCTGTGGTTGTTCAGTGCCCCAGGCGAGATACTCTTCTCGTCTTACGAGGTTTCAATGCATCGACTGGATAGGGATGGTTATGAGACATGTGTTGGTCCCCATGGGTCTGGAACTGTGAACCAAAAATGAACCAAAGTCCTTGACTTTGCAAGAATTCATGGACTTAGGGTGGCTGCTTCATGGTTTCAGTGTCCACAGGCTCATTGCTGGACTTGGTATTCCAATGCTGGTGGTGTGGCAAGGGAGATTGACCATGTGCTCGTTGATGGTCGCTGGAGGATGATCCAGAACTGCAGGGTCTACCGGAGTGCTCAGTTCCTCAATACTGACCACAGGATTGTTGTCGCAACTCTGAAGTTGCAGCTTAAATCCAGGACAATCGTACCATGCTAGCCTTGGATGAGAGGGTAGTTGAGTAGCTTGCAAACAGGCTGAGTGGAGATTTGGGGGGTCTGGGTGCTTTGGGGGATCCTGAAGAGTTGTGGAGTGCCTTCATATCCACCGTCCTTGATGTAACCAGTCAATGTCTTGGAACTCACCGGAGGGTAAAGAATAATTTTCTCAATGGACACTGGATACCATTGACTATTGACCAGTCACAAGGCTAGGCTTAATGGCAGAGCTGAGCTGTTCAAGGAGCTGAGCCTTAAAAATGTATGTGCGCTCAGGGTGGACAAGTAGTGCCATGTGTGAGGAATCTGTGAGGGTGTAGAGCATCACCTGTGGTCAAGTCCTGCTTACAAGGGAATTCGCGCATTGCATTCCTCCAAGCCCGTCCCTCAGTGTACTGCAGTTAGAGCAGAGGGTGATGGGATCTTTACAGAGGAGTCCGAAGTGAAGGCCCGCTGGCCCGGTTACTTTGAGCATCTGTACCAGGCTGATCCAGCAGTTGTCGAGTTGGATGTCAGGGTGTTACTATCCCTATTGCTGACCCTCCAATCAACTGTGGTCCACCTTCGTTTGTGGAAACGCAGCCTGCGGTGCACCGGTTGAAATGGGGTATAGCTCCCGGGATCTGTGGCATCCATGCTCAACTTCTCAAGCCTGGTGGAGATGCTGTACTCGTGTCGTTGCGTGCAGTTCTGTGCTCTGCCTGGAACACAGGCGTCATCTCAACGGACTGGAATTGGGGCCTTCTTGTCCCTCTTTGGAAAGGGAAGGGTGATCGCCAAGACTGCAACAACAACCAAGGGGTGACGCTGCTCTCAGTGCCGTGCAAGATCTTTGCTCGGATAATTGTTGATGGGGTTCGCCACCATCTGCTGGAGCATTAGCGTCCAGAGCAGTCAGGCTTTACAGTTTACACCAAAGAGGTCAACAATTGACCGTATCCTTGCTCTTCGTGTCCTCACCGAACGCAGACGAGAGTTTCGGCAGGAGCTACTTGCAGCTTATGTTGATCTCTGTAATCCGTTCGATACAGTGAATCAGGATGCCCTCTGGAGGATTCTTGGTCTTTGTGGGGTGCCACCAAAACTGATCAATCTGATGTCTGAACTCTTCTCTGGTACTAAGAGTGCTGTGAAGTGTGGTGGTACCATCTCTGACTTATTTCCAGTTGTTACTAGAGTTCATGAGGGGTGTGTACTGGCCCCCACACTTTTCAGCACTTGTACGGACTGGATTCTGGGGAGGATGTCGGAGAGCTCAAGCTGCGGTGCATCGTTTGGGAATGTCAACATCTCTGACCTTGATTTCACAGATGATGCAGTTATCTTTGTGATGACTCTAGATATCCGTTTGGGGCCCTCGAGGTTCTGAATGAGTAGTTGGAGACACTGGGATTTTGGGTTTCCTGGGTCAAAGCTAAGATCCATGCTTTCAATGACATCTTTTATGCTGCTGTCCTCTCTGTGCATGTTTGTGGTGAGGATGTTGAGGTCATGGAGAGATTCACTACCATGGCAGTGATATTCATTTCTTTTGCTGGCTGTGAGCCTGAGGTCAACAGACGTCTGTGTCGGGCCTTGGGAGTCATGGATTCACTGGATCATGGGGTGTATCGATGCCAGTACCTGTGCGGGAGGATGAAAGTCGGTGTCTTCAGATCCTTGGTGCTTCCAGTCTTCCTCTATGGATGTGAGACTTGGACTTTGACCAGGGATCTGAGACGAAGACTTAATTCCTTTGGTGCCAGGTCTCTTCGGAGAATCCTTGGCGATCGCTGGTCGGACTTTGTGTCCAACGAGCGGTTGCTGAGAGAGACTCAAATGAGATTTGTTACCTGCAGAGCCAGTCAGCATCAGATGCGGCTGTATGGACATGTGGCTCGTTTTCCTGACGCTGATCCTGCTCACCAGATTCTCTCAGCCAGGGAGCCTCATGAGTGGAGGAGGCCAATGGGTCAACCACGTTCCTCGTGGTTGCAGCACTTTGATCAGCTTCTCAAGGAGATTGGGATGGGTCAGGCATCTGCTTGGGGGGGGGGGGGATGACCAGACTGAGGCCCCTGGAGTACCGGCAGAAAGTGGACGCAGCGACACACTGCTCCAGCGCATGCTCCCAAACCTGACCTGACCTCTGTCCTTTTTGGACTGAGAAAATATCACATTATACATGGGTCAACGTTCAGCTACCCTGACTCCACCCCACTGCTTTACCCTCATTGGCTAGACAGTTGGCCTTACTCCACCCCAATAAAATCATGTGCCACCATTGCCTGAAGCACACAGATCGACAAGCCTCAGGCCCTTGGCCTGGGTCTTGGTCCATGGCTCAGTGCAATTAGAATAATCCCAGGTATATCACCATGATGTATTATATATGCACATGAGCCGTACACATGTTTTTGCTTCATGTATGTATGTCAGGTTATTAGTCCCCTTTGGAAGTAGTCTGAAACGGTGGAGGGGGGGGGGTCTTCTGGATTTGGTTTCGATATTCGTGTGCGTGCGTCCTCAACCGTATCTGGGACATGTGTGGACCGATTTTGCTCATACTTGGCACAAAGGCAGTACATGATGGAATCCATATGCACATCATTTGTTTCGCGATGTGATCAAAGATGGCTGACTGGCAGCCATTTTAGTTGTAAAAAGAAGGAAAAAAAAAACTGGTGGCGAACACGTCCTCAACCCTTTCTCGGACATGCATTTACCGATCTTATTCAAACTTGGCACACACAATGTTGAATGATGGCTTACATAAGCACGTCGTTTTTTTCGAGATCACATCCAAGATGGCTAACAAAATGGCGGCCATTTTGTTACTTAAATGTGTCCCCAACCATTTCTCAGAGATGCATGGTCCGATTTTGTTCAAACTTTGCACAAGCACAGTACATGATGGCAAACACCTTCACCTCACTTTATTTTGCAATCTGATCAAAGATGGCTGACTGGTAGACTGGCAGCCATTTTTGTTGTAAAAATAACCTGGTGTCGAAAACACATCCTCAACCATTTATCAGACATGCATGTTCTGATGTTGTTCAAACTTGGCACTCAGATAAAAAAATGATGGCTGACATAAGCACATCATTTTGTTTTGAGATCAGATCCAAGATGGACGACTGGCGGCCATTTTAGTTGTAAAAAAAACCTGATGCTGAACACGTCTTCAACCATTTCTCTAACATGCATTTTCCAATGGTGTTTGAAACTTTGCATGCAGATAATGAATGACTGCTATACATATGCACGTCATTTTTGTTTGAGATCACATCCAAGATGGCTGACTGGTGTCCATTTTGTCACTTAAATGCGTCCCCAACCATTTCTCAGAGATGCATCGTCTGATTTTGTTCAAAGTTTGCAAAAGTACAATACACGTTGGCAGAGACTCGTGCCTATTTTTATTTTGGTATCTGATCAAAGAGGGCTGACTGGTAGACTGGTGGCAATTTCAGCTGTAAATATTGGCCTTCCCTTTAACTCCCGACAGAAAATTACTACAACTAAGCTAATCTGGTGAGCAGGATCAACATCATGAGAATGAGCCATATGTCCATACAGCCGCAGCTGATGCTCATGGACTATGCAGGTAACAAATCTCATCTGAGTCTCTCTCAGTAACCACTCATTGGACACAACCTCTGACCAGTGATACCCAATGATTCTCCAAAGAGAACTGGTACCAAAGGAATGAAGTCTCCATCTCACATCTATAGAGCAAGACTTGAAGCACCAAGAACTTGAAGACTCCGACTTTCGTCCTCCCGCACAGGTACCGGGCAGCGCCACACCCCATGATCCATTTTGAACATTTGAACCGGCATTTTGAACCTGACCCCAGCCGAGTAGTACCAAATGATTTTAAAATGGTACGTGCTGCTTCTTTCCTTGCTACTCTGCATTTGAAAAGGACAAAGCACGGACAAACAACCACGGATGGCAACCATTACACAGGCTTGATAGGCCTAATGGCTTTCTCCTGCATGTAAATTCCTTGTGAGGTTACTCTTATTATAACTGAAATATTGTTTTTGCACCATCCAAAACTCCATTATGCCTGCACACACACACCCCTCGTCATCCCCCTCCCCCAAACACACTCAATAGGGAAGGGGTTGATTGTGGCTCTCCTATTTTGTTAAATATCCTGCGGAGGGGAAAAATTTGTTTTCATGGACACTTATTTTGCCCAATAACACAACTTTGTTTTTTTTTTCTTTCGTACACTGCCTATTGAGGATTTTATTCATCTTATGACCTTGCTAGTTATTTGAAGCTACCTTTTATTTTTTAATTTGAAAGGAGTGTGAATTGTTCGTCAATAATGAGGCGATCTGTTTTGTAGCTGCGACCAAAATCGCATCATGTTAGTAATGGATGGGACTGAGATTGCTGTACCATCCATATTTTATTAATAATTGTATAGACTTGGTGAACCACGAGCAGGCACTGGTGTGTCAGGTTACTGCGAGTATGTTATTAGTTAACCTCTTCTTTTTTTTATTTTTTATTTTTTGAAATAATACTTTTGCAAACTGTTGCTATTTCAGTTAGCACTGATTACCTCCACCACCAAAGATGGATGGAGGTTATGTTTTCACCCTTGTGTGTTTGATTGTGAACAAAATATCTCGAAGTTGTGGACGAATTCGGACGAAACTTGGTGAAGAGTTTGGGGATGTGACTAGGATGAAATGATGAGATTTTGGTGAAGATCCAAATCTGGATCCGATAATTTTTTTTAACTGATTCTTCACCATCGAGTGTTAGGACGAAAACAATATTATAGCACGATGTCACAAAAAAGTTCTGCATGGATTTGGACAAAACTTGATGGGCAGGTTGGGGATGAAACAAGGGAAGAATTGATTCGATTTTGGTGAAAATCTGAATCTGTATCCGATATTTTTTTTAGTGATTCTTCACTATTGAGTGATCAGGTTTAAATGATGTAAAACACGATATTTCAAAAAATTACAGACGGATTCGGCCGAAACTTGGCGGATGAGTTGGTTAGATGACAAGAACAAGCTGATTATATTTTAGTTCAGGTCCAAATCCAGATCCGGCCTATCGGTGGGATACAAAATGTAAACTAATTAGGCTGTTGGAGGTATGCACACTACCGAGTGCCCTTCTCATTTGATGTTGTGACTTGTGGTTTTGGTTGCCAGAAAGAAGATAACTTTACTGTTATTTTCATAATTTTGATTTCTCCCTGGTTTGCTTCAATATTTTCCTGAAACGATCGTCTCTTTATTTATTTATTTATTTATTTTTTATATTATTATCCCCCGTTGGACTTGGTCAAAAACAGAGGCTTCAGGATTTGGTCTCGATTTTCGTGTGCGTGCGTCCGCAACCATATCTCGAACGTGTATGAACCGATTTTTATTCGTACTTGGCACAAAGACAACAAATGATGGTGTCCATATGCACATCATTTTGTTCCGCGATGCGATCAAAGATGGCTGACTGGCAGCCATTTTAGTTGTATAAAACCCAATGTTGAACACGTCCCCAACCATTTCTTGGACATGCATGTTCCGATTTTTGTTGGCACAAGCACAGTACAGGACGGCAGACACGTGCACCTAACGTTATTTTGCGATCCGATCAAAGATAGCCGACTGGTAAACCGGTGGCCATTTTAGTTGTCAATAAATGTGGGCTAGACATTTAACGCAGTATAGCAAAATTGCTGAAGCAATGGGGGCAATGACATTTTATGTCTTTTATTTTTTTTTTTCCTTGTTCTTCTTAGTTAAAGTACTTTTAGCAATGTGTGGTTAATGTGCTTCCTTGGTCATTTCTGCAGCGGACGTCTTACGAATGGTACATACCCAAGGGCATCCTTAAGGTTGGCTGGATGCACAAGCACCTCAATGTGATACCTGCCGTTGCTGTTGTCTTCTTTGAGCTTGACTGGGATGAGCCACAGTGGCGAGAGCGACAGTCAGAGTGTTCAACACGTGTTGAGATTGTCCGGTGAGTTTTTTTTTTTTTTCATGAATAGCTGGCGTATTAATGTGACGTTTAAAAAATGAGAAGTGGTCTGTTTATACTACATATTCTCTGATTTGCATCCAAAGAAACTTAATGGCATGGATCATCTGTGTTTTACCTACTTGGCCATTCAAGCTTGTTATACCCAATTCAATCAAAGAGTTAGCGTTGACTTCTCGGCCAAGGTGGCTGCAGAAAATGTCATCATTACGTCCCCAAATTTCACCTCGTATTGCTGAGTGCCATCTTTTTGTGGTTGTTAAGCCATGAAATGGCAGATGTGCCTTCATCTTGCCTTCAAATGTGGAAGTATTTGTCTACGACTTATTTTAATGGCTCGTGTTGTTGCCTCCACCTTGTGATGTCACCCAGGTAAAGTTTTTGGCCCAAGTCTTTTATCAACAGGTTGGTGAGACCTGGCAGATGAATGAAGTTGAATTTGACTAATTTGGGATTTGTTCCAGGGTGCTAGAGATAACTCACCAACTGTTCACAAAAGACAGGTGGGATATTTTAACCTCCACCAACTAATGCTCCCAGATGGGACACCGAGCTGAAGTTACATTCGAAGAACGACGCACATGATGCAACGTCCTGCCTGCAGAACGTCAATCTGAAAGTGTTTGTAGTCCGGTCAGGAATCGAACCCAGACGAGACAGCTCAATGGGTTCGGTGCCACCTCTGCCCAATCATGTTGGACATCAAGTGTTCATTTTTAAAACACTCTCTCCTTTTGTGTTGCAATTTTTTTTCAACTAAAATACTTTACACACAATAAAAAATACTTTATTTTCAACTCGCTCAAACTTGTCGAGAACGCAATGGTTGTGCGAGATGACAGCAATCGTCAATATTTGAAGAGAGGTGAGGTATTTACATCCGACGTACTGTTGGACCCTGCTATTCGCGGAGGATACGTTCCTAACGAATGTCGGGGCATTGTTTTAAGTGATTACACAGAACAAATCAGGACACAACATAACAAAGGGAACAGCAGGAGAAAGGGGGGAAAAACCCCAACAGCAGGGCAGAGGGAGAACGTAATCTGCGGCGGACAAACAAGATGCAGGAAGCAATGAGGGGTAAGGGAGAACGCAAAGGGTGGACAATATGGATACATCTGCCAAATTGTGTTGTCAAGGTCTTTTGAGAGGGAAGAGGCTGCTGCCTGTCTGTCAGAAGGATGAGAGATGTCACACACAGTACAGAGTGGAGTCATCAGCAAAGAGATTTTCCAGAGAGTCAGTGAGGTCATTGATGAAGAGTAGGAATAATATGGAGCCGAGAACACTGCCTTGGGGTACTCCAGCCTTGACAGGGAGAGGAGATGAAAGGGTTCCGTTGACAGCCACACTTTGTCCATGAGATGGAAGGGAGTTAGTAAGCCATGAGTGGAGTTGGTCTTGGAGGCCATCGGCAGACAGTTTGGAGAGCGAGGCAGGATGCCAGACTGTATCAAAAGCTTGAGATATGTCCAGAAAGACGGCCCTGATCCCATGTCTGATATTGAGGGCCTCCATCCATTGTTGGGAGAGTCGAAGCAGCGTATCCAAGGTAAAGTGACCATGTCTGAATCCGAGTTGATGATCTGAGATGAGGGTGTTGGAGAAAAATAAGGATTTCATATCAACTGTAATGACAGATTCCATGACCTTGCTGATGATTGGAAGTCAGCTGATAGGAAGAACCGGTTCAAGAAGGAAGTGAGAAGCACAGCAAGAAGGATGCATGAGGTAATTAGCCAGTTCCAACTGGTTCAAGGAGAAGGAAAGAAAGAGAAAATAAAAGGTTATATCGTAAAAAAATAAATAAATAAAAGAAACGCCATGGACATGGAAAAGACCATCAGTCCTCGGAGCCAGAACCACAACAATATCTTGATGCCACAAATGTGTTATTTTGGCTTTTGGTTATCAACACAACAAAGGCAAATTACCTCAAAATCCACTGGTCCACATAACTGGTCGATTATACATTGCTCCACCTTTTACAAAACAAAAGTCTCGGTCATATTTGAAGTATCCTCAACCAAATTGCTTCCATCTTTTGTTATAATAATTTCCCTGCACACTGAATTCTCCCTGACGATCACCTCGATGTGAAGTGTGTTGACCATGCGTCTTGTTTCTTTACCATACATCACTTTGGGAAGGGAAACATTTCAGTTTATTGATTTTGTTGTTCTGTTTTTTTTAATTTATTTTCTGTAGGCAGAGCCTCCAGGGTCGGGGCACCAAGGTAGCAGTGGTACTGATTCAAAAGAAGGCTCCACTTCCACCAGGTAAGGTGGAACTTAAATATAGATTAAAGCAATTAATTTGCCCATCGGCATGTTGTTATTGTTAACTGTGATATTGTTTGCAAAAATAATTACAAATATTATGTTAGGCACGTATCTGCAATCGATTTGTAACACCCTTGTGCCGCAGGAGAGGATTTGGTCGCCTCAGAACGAGCAGCTACTCTGTGCACAGCTTGTGAACTCTCAGCGAAGGCCTTATTTGTCTTGCCGCATACGGATCATCTCGTTGGGTACATTATTCGGTATGTGTGGTGTTTTGGGGGGGTTTTTTTTACCCCCGCCAGAGGAGAGGATATTGCTTTTGGGTCCATTTGTCTGTCTGTTTGTCCGTTTGTCCACACAGAATGTGGGTACCATATTTTCCAGTGTAAAAACCCTGACTATATTAACTGCACCCCTGTTAAATGAATATATTGATCGTTTTATTTTCTGATCTCGATCTAAATACGTTTGTACATTAACTTTGTACGGAACAAAGTGACGGAGGTATCAACGTGCTTAATTTCGTCGTCTAACAGTCTTATTCTCATTTTCAAGAAGTTGAATAGCGAGGGGAGGACACAAAGAAGTTTTCATTTTTATTTCTTATTTTTTTAATATTATAAACAGGATTTCTTTTTTGTTTCGAGAAAAAGGAAGAAAAGGGATTCATACCGGTATCATACATATTTCTTGTGGATTTGTGGCCCTGAAAAGGGCCGTTTGGGTTTGATGAAGCTTTTCAGCTTAACCCGGAGGAAATCGTCGTCAATGCTTTCCTCGTCGAAGATGGCACTTAACTCCTTGTCCAAATCAGGGTAGAGCAAGTCCATGTCGCTGTCACCATCATTTGCGGCCTCCTCCTCCCAAATGATGTCGTCCTCTGTGCCGTCCATGTTGATGGAGATTTAGAATTTCAGAAATGCTCGCTTGATGATTTCCAATGGTATTTCCTCCCACACCTTTGATGATCCAGAAGGTTGACCTTTCTCATCCTCCTGCACTTGGTGTAGGTCTTCTCCCTACTCATTATTCAGTCAGACCAGCAGCGACGTAGCCCGTCCTTGAATGGCTTGTTGATGGACTGCAGGAGCGATGTCATCCCACCTGGGATGATTACAAGATTGGTGTTGGTCCAACGGAGCAGCGCTTTAGTGTCGTCTGTCTTGTGACAAATGAATGCCTCCAGGCCGAGCATGCTCCGTCATCGAGAGAGACCACCATCCGGCCTACTATTCCAAATCGTACGCACTCACTCCTGGACCAGTCCTTCGTCCATCCACCCCTTCTGCTGTGCACGAACAATGACGCCGACTGGAAACTTTTTTTGGGCATTGCCTTCCTCTTAAACATGACAAACGCAGGAAGCTCGCCACCGTCTGTGGTGCAGGCGAACATGACTGTGAATCGGTCCTTCTAGTGACCAGTCGTGTTGATCGTCACATTGAGCATTATTTGAGGTGGGTGCTCCGTTATTAGACTTGTAGCGGTCCTTTCCCTCTCGAGACCGGAGAGCATCCATTCGCTCGTCGAATGTAACCGGTGTGTTTTCCCTCTAACGGAGACGGGATAAAAACGGGTGGAGCTGAGAGTGAGTTACAAGAGGTTCCGTGCACGGCTTAACTTGAAGGACACTCACACTGTTGTTTTTCTTGTTTGTTGCATTTCGAGTATTAATACAGTTATTATACACTCGATGTACAAGTGTCCTCGCCAAAGACTCTCGCTAATGTGAATAATTCTTCTTTTGATGTGAGACCAAGTGTCCTCCTTTTGTGTTTAATGGCGTTTTCAGAACCGCGAGGCTCCATGTACGCCACAACTCTGGGTGTCTCCAGTTTTTGTTATTTATTTAATTTCTGCACTCGGTTAACAAAACGTTGTACAAACTCTTAACCGGAACCGATTGTTAAAATTTATACATTGCAAAATTTAGCTTAACAGCATTCCGGACTGCGACAAAAGTGTTAATTTGGAATATATTTGAAATTCAGCATTGATCGTTTTTAACACCAATTTCTTTCTACACCTGTGTATTAACCGCAACCCCAACCTTTACCTTTTTTGACGAGAAAAAAAACTTGGATTATACACCAGAAAATATGGAAGGTGTATTAATTACATGATACGCTTTTTTTGCATTAATTGTTGGTTGACGTAAAAAAAATTATTCATCACATGTTCAGTAAATCGTTGGCTCGTTTAATACCTCTCTTTCTTGCTTCATACCTGCTGATTTAATACGTACCTCACTTCATTCGAACTTTCAGTTTTATTTTTTGTACCTTCTTGCTGATACTGATTGACCCATTTAGACTATCTGTACATTCAAAAACACACACACAAGAATTTTAAGGCCATTTTTCCCTGCTAGTGTAGGGGTTAGTCTTGCGGGCCCCGTGACAATCATTGTTCCCTTTGTGAGGCAATGTTTTCATGGCCAGATGCCCTTCAGTCGCCTCTTTCGACACGCAGGGTTACGGTGTACCTGTTCTAACCGGAGCACACAAAGGGACCAGCACACTGGTCCTCATTCACCAAACTCAGAATGATGACAGGTAGAGTCACCCTCACCTGGTGTTGATTCAGCAGCCAGCAGGGCTCAAACTCAGGACCCTAGGATCCCAAGCCAGCCACCCTAACCACTGTGAGACAACACCAGGCTTACTCTCTGTACATTCAATCATTGAATCTAAACGCTGTGCTAGCAGATGGAAACCCAAGTTGAAAATCGTGCATTTTGCGGTTGCACGTCAATTCTGCCCCTGTGGGTTGTGTGCAAATTACATTCGTGAAATGGTGGCATATGAAATCCCCACCCCCCCCCCAGTCAGCTCCCCCCATCCCATCTTCCTAGTTCATTCTCCCTTCCTTCACCTTCCTTCCAAACTCCTTTTTTTTTTTTTTTCCTTCCTTCGCTTTTTGCCTTGCCCTTCTTCCTTGTGCATCGTGTGTCGCTAGGTTAATGATGAATTGTTTAAGTTATTTTCAGATCGCTTGTAATATAATTATTTTTGCCGTCGCACACCTTAGAAATAAGGATTGTTCGATTCAATGTTGAGTTGAAATGTGCGAAAACGTTGTCGAGTTCTTCCATCTTGGTGGAAGGCATTGAAGTAATGTAGCCTCTTCATTCAACATTTTAATCTAATCCTCCAGTGTTGGAAATGGTAAGTTTTTTTTTTATTTATTTATTTTTTTTTTTTAAGTTTACAATCGCCAGTGCTCACCTGTATCTGAATCGAGTTTGCCCTCTGGATGGTGATGTTATCCGGTGGTTCCTTGTTTTATTCAACCTGATTGTAGTTGCACAAATGTGATTATTTTCATCGGATGGGAACTTTCACAAGTCGAATTCCGTCATTCGTTTCGGCACTTCCAACTACCTTCTGTTCTTCTGTCCCACAATAGGCTGGAGAATGCCTTCTACGAGCTTTCTCAGGGTTACTACCATGCAGAAGCTCGTAAGGTGAAATCTCACAAAGAGCTGCTGAACCGCACGACCCATCAGGTACACATGACCCATCTGTTTGATTACAGACCTAAACAGAGCTTTGTTCCCCACTGTCATTATCATTACCTCTGCCTCCGAAGGTGAAGGAGGTGATGTTTTCACCCCTCTCTATCTGTCTGTCTATCTGTTTGCAGGATATGTTAAAAAAAAATTGTGGACGGATCCGGATGAAATTTGGTGGGCAAGTTGGGTGTGACAAGGACGAAGTGATTAGATTTCGGTGAAGATCTGGATCTGGATCCGGCTACTAGGATTTTATAAGTGATTCTTCACCACTGTGAGATAGGGCCAAAAACGATATAGTGATATATATAGCATGATGTTTCAAAAATGTCTTGGGCCCGACATGTTCTCGTGGATCAGGCATTACGTGGCGGAGGTACGTGCTCCACAGAGTGCTCTTACTCGTTCGTTTGTTTTTTTTTGGAAGTCGCCGGAGGCATTGTGTTTTCAGGTTGTCTCGCCAGCTGTCCGTCCGTCCGTGCGTCAGTGATAGGTTTTTTTGTGACGTGGTAACTTAAGAACAGCTGAAGGGATCCAAGTCAACTTGGAAGTATGTATAATGGTACAGATATGAACTGATTTGATTTTGGAGGCAAGAGGTCAAAGGTCAGAGGTTGTTTTCAGTAAAAATGCTGTTGCCATGCTAGCTTGTGAAGCAATGATTGCATTTTGACCAAATGTGATACAAGTACAGTATGTATAATGATGTAAAGATGAACTGATTAGATTATGGGGTCAAGAGGTCAAAGATCAAAGGTCATGTCAGGTTAAAATGTGATACTGTATTTGAGAACAGCTGAAGGGATTTAAATCGAACCCTTTGTACAAGTATGTATGAAGAAGTAATTGTGTGGGTGGAGCCATATCTAGCCATGTCGTGACGTCAGTGCCGCTCTAGTTCCTCCAAGTTTTGGATCCAATTTGCCTCTGTTGGGTTATTTTGGGTTCTCATGGATTCCTTTACAGAAATTTTCAAGTTTATCTTTCTTGGGCGGATTTGGTACATTTTTCTTTTGTTTCCTCCGTTCAAGCTATAATCTTCGGGTTATTTTCATACATGCAGTTTTGTTTTCTCCCTTTGTTGACTTGGTTATAGTTTTTTTTTTTTTTTTTTAACCTTTCTTGCTATCCTTTCGATTTTGACTTTGCTTTCAGCAGCAATTACCATCTTTGTTTCCCATTTTGTATTTGTTTTTCTATTTTTTTTGGACCCTCGTCATTAAGCTTTGAGCTTCGATTTCCCCTTGTGAATTGTTCTATTTGTCCCGTTTCCTTTCTCATTTGCTCCCTTTGCGTCGAGTCTCCATTACCATGGTGGTTTCTGGTCTCTGTCCGTAGGGGCTGGTTTGCTCTTCGTGCAATGTTGTTTTCCTGTTACCTTTAATGCCTCCGCTGACGAAATCGCCAGAGGCATTACATTTTTGGGTTGTCCGTGCGTATGTACATACGTCAGTGTGTCCGTCCGTCCGTCCGTGCTAATTTTCTCTTTTCTCTGCACCTGCTTATCCGATTGACACTAAATTTTCACCATCGCTGCAACTACTCATGTAGAATGTTTTCATGATAATTATGATGTCATACATAACGTGTTCTGGCAGTCATGTTGGATAAAAGGAAAAACTTTGGACCTCTGTATCTCTGAAACCGCTCCATGGAAAAAAAAAATCAAAACTTGGCAAATGTCAAATATTCCCCATGGGAAATAATGTGATTTTTATTATTATTATTATTATTTTTTTTTTTTATTACGTCTTAGAATACTTTGTGTAATCATTGCATACGTCGAACGCTTTATCCGATCAGTATGAAAATTTTTTAAGGGTCATCTAGGGCTAAATTGTCTTGGTGGGGGGAGGGGGGGAATTGATGAAATGACAAGGCACCATCAGGTGGTCACATGGTTCGGCGGCCACTTTTTTTTTTTTTTTTTTTTTTAACATAAAAGCCTTCAAAAAATTTCTCCAAAAGGGGCTTCTTCGCAGATCAAGGCGAAACTGTGCAGTTGTGATCGCCTATCCATGAGGAACAAAAAGTTCTCCACCTTTGATGTCACAGGTCACATGGTTTGGAAGCTATGATTTTTTTTTTTGAAGAATAAACCTTTAAAAACCTTTCCAGAATGGCTTGACAGATCGAGGGGGAACCTCACCCACATGTTCGCCAATCCTTGGGGATACCAGGGTGTTCACAAACAATTAATAGGTCACATGGTCTGGCAGCCATATTGGACTCACCTAAAATCTTTTTTTTTTTTTTTTTTAATTCTCTTGAACTGCTTCATCAATCGACGTGAAACATCGCGATTATGATCTGATAGTCATGAGGAACATAGGTTTTAAATTTCAACCTGAAAGGATGCATGGTCTTACAGCCATAATTATTTAATATTTTGAATCTGGGTTCAGAGATTTAAATCAAACTTGGTAAGTACATACAGAAGAATGATGTCATAATTTTGGTGGAGACATATCTGGCGATGTCACGACGTTGAAGTGTCCTAGTTTTGTATGAGCGGTGATACTGCAAAGCTCATGGTGTTGAGTTCCTTTAAGGGGATGATTTTGGGACCAATCTCTCGAGTGCTTTGTTGGTTTTCGTTGCTAGTATTTTTGTCCGTTGGTTCCATGTCTCCTCCCCCTCGATCTCACGTCATCTTCACCGCTGGGTCCCCAGTGACACTCCACATTCAAAGCTGCTTTTTTTCTGCTTTTCTTCTGGCCTTCACTGTTTGTTCTATTTTATTTTTATTTTGGAATTTATGTGTGGTTGATGCAACTTTTTCGAACTTGTGGAATGGCACCGTCTCTACTCTGGTGGTGAATCTGGTCTTCTTCAGCTGGTCTATGAATCTCCACTATGAACCTTAGATCCTCTTATTAAAAAAGGCAACTCCCCATCATTCCACAAAGCCTGAAACAAGTGTCTGTCCACTCTCAGGAAACCCAGCAAACAGTATCTAACTATCAAAAAATATCTGGCCAACCTCAATGCTGAACTCTGATGAAACCTGTCCCTTCCTTCAAAAACCTGGTGGTGCCTTGTCAAGTCTGTCTCTGATGTGCGTTTCCCTCTCTATCCATTCCTTCACTTCAAATGGCACCACAGCTAACTCTGCTCGTGAGAAGGCCGAATGCTCAAGTCTGTGTGTGCTTCCAAATTTTGTTTACCCAATCTGCACCTTCCCTATTCTCTTGATACCCAATTGCTCCCTGGATACTGTGCCTTTCCCACTTGAGGAGGTGGAGTAGTTTCTGGTCAACCTCAGCTCTGATTCTGCGACAGACCCAGACGGCATCGGTATATGTGTCCTAAAAATCTGCACTGCTGCTCTTGCTCATCCTCTTTGTGTTCTGTTCATTTGATCATTCTCTCTGGATCAGTTTCCATCTGTTGAAGTTCGCCAACATCACTGCAATGCACAAACATAGTATAAAAACTTGTCCTCTTAATTACAGACCGATTAGCATGCTTCCAATTATAAGCAAGGTCACGGAACTTATCATTGCAGTTGACATGAAAACCTTCTGAATCTCCATTGTCCTGATCTCAGATCATTCAACCTTGGACATGCTGTTTCTATTCTCCCAACGATGGATGGAAGCCATCAGGGTCGTCTCTGGACATATGTCGTCATTTCATAGAGTCTGCCACCCCACCTTGATCTCCAAACTCTCTGCGTGCAGCATCCAAAGCCATCTCCTCTCAGGAATCACTGACTTTCTCCACTCTCATATTCAACGTATAGCTCTTAAAAGGGAACCTCTCGTCTCCTCTCCCTGTCAAAGCTATAGTGTCCCAAGGCAGTGTCTTCACTCAAGTCTTGTTCCTTATCTTCATCAATGATCTTTCTGATTCCCAGGAAAATCCTGCCGGTCTCATTATTGATGATTCCACCCTCTGCTGTATCATTCTTCAGGCAGGCAGACAGCAGCCTCTTCCCTCTCGGCAGACCTTGATAGAATCGGGAGCCGGTCCAACACTTGGGATATGTCTTTCAACCCCAACAAATCCTATATATTCACCCTATCTCTCTGCAAAGACCATCTGGCAAACCCTTCTATCTCTATCTACTTCCTAAAGAAACCGCAAGAAGAGGTTAATCAAACGGACGCCCAAATGCTGCATTGGAGACATCAGAAGGAACCCGAATAAGTAAAGAGCAAGGTCTTTCCTTGGTCAATCTTAACTCTTGACAACCCAAAAGACCCAAGGCCTTAATTTGCAGCTTGATGCAGTACTGCAGTACTCTTGCAGTGCTCTCCCCTGTTTTGCTGGAGGCCCTGTCTCACACCTTGCCCTTCTTGATGCCGTGGAAAGTGAGTCCCTCAAAATCATTGGGATCTCCCACGATGAAGCTGAGGGTCTATGCCTGTTAATTTTGCTTTGCAAACAGGTTGGTGGCCTCGCTATATTCTCTCGCTTCCTTTTTGGTCTTGCACCTTCTGCCCTCTCTTGGCTGTTTTTCTACTGGGTGCACATGGTATTCCAGTATCCCTCTCCTGTTAAACTCCCAAAATCCAGTCTCATTGCTCACCTCTACTCATTTGTTTCTCTTTTCTCTCACCTCTGGAACCAACTTCCCCTGACTTTGCAGTCCCATTTTCCCCTCTTGGGCTTCAAGCAGTTGTTCACCCCGACCTCGAGCAGTGGTGAACAACTCCCCCATCCCGACTCATGAACTGTTATACCCCCAATCCTTTCCCCCTCTCCCTCAAACCTCTTTTCGTTTGTTAGTTCTCTGTTTGTTTGTCCCTTTTCTGTTTCATCCCCATTTCCCCCTTCCTGTCCTTGTTGTGTTTCATTCGGCTTGTGTGCAGCTTGTTCACCCCCGTGTCTTTCTCACCCCCCCCCCCCCCATCTTGATCTCATCCTCACTCAGACTTCTACTTTGCTGTTGTCATTCCCTCCTTTCCATTTTGTTCCCTTCCCTTCTGCTCTCTCTCTTCCATCAGCCTCAATCGTCATGTGTCCCCCAAAAAATTGTTTGGGATTCAATGTGTGTCACTCTTTGTGTAATCCGCAGGGAAAAGAGCAGATTACAAAAGTTCACATTGAAACTTTCTGTTCTGTTGTCAGATAAACATAAAGAAAAGAAAAATCACTCCTTTTTATATTAACGCGTTTGGCATGCACAATTTTGACAGACACGTTTTACCGAAATCTCATCTGTAAAAAAAAACAAACAAACTTTCTTTGTCTTGTTTTGGCTTTTTATATTTCTTCAGTTAAGACTGTGCAAAAGGAGGTCATGTTTCTACCTTATTTCAAATTCGGCCGTAACAACCATTTGATTTGACAAGTTTTGAAATGTAAAGGCACACAAAGTTGTTTGTTCTTCCTATTTTAAGAATGCAGTTGTTCCTTGCGCCACGCATTATTGCCTTTGTGGCCTAGAAGCTCGTGCGTGGGCACGTGGCACGATCCCGTGAGCTGCAGTCATTACAGCGCTCCCGCTGTGGTCGCTTTGGCACGGGCTTTCTCTCTTGCTTTGCAGCCGTAAACAGTTGGTCATCACGATTTAACTTTTTTTTTTTTCTTTGCAAAGCCGATTTTTCAAGTTCACCTTGAAAGCAAAAAAAAATTATTAACTAATGTAGCTTGTGGAAATATCTTCCTTTTTTTGATAAATGTGATGTACTTTCATTGCCTCCCACACGTCCGACGTGATTTTAAATTGCCCGATTTTGGATTTGAATTAAAATTTCGCAAACCAAGTGCAAACGCGTCGAGGGGAATTGTAATTTTGTTCTGGACAGAAAGACCTCCTTGCCTTTGAGTCCTCCGGATGGAAGAATGTTCAACCAACAGTGAGCCGTCTTTGGCACGTCGTGCACACCAAATGTAACATCTTTGATCAGGGAAAATTGATGGAAGAAATTATTTGTACAAAATATTTTTGTCGAGAAAATGGTTTTTGTGTTTTTTTTTTATTTTTATTTTTTTTCTTCCAGAAGCCTTGTGTGTAATGCTCGTCAGAATGTGAGAGTAAATGAAAAGAGTGACTCGCATGTGGAATGTGTATCCTTCCGAAACAGTTTTTGAGAATATATTTCTGGCCAAATGTAATGTAAATGAAATTCAGTTTTGCTTGCTCGCGCTTCGCTTCTCCCACCATGTTCTTGTGAAATCCCACATCTCTCAGGTTATTGTGAGGGAGCGGTCTCTTCACACAGAACAATGGGAAGGGACTGTAATCTTTCCTCTCACAAAAGGATTATGCCACCATCCCCACAGCATCTGAAATTGATTCCACCTGGGGATACCGTCACTAAAGATGTCTATCTCTATGTCTATCTCTCTCGATTTCATCTGCGTCTGTCCTATCCATCATCCCGGCTCGGGTACACTGAATGGTAGGGAAGCATTGTGGCACATTGGCTGCTCTGTCTCTTTCTTGTGCATGCACTATCCCCTTTCAATCCTTCTCTCATCTCAAATGGCATCGCCGCTGATTTTGCGTGACATGAGGCAGAATTTCTCAACCCGGTGTTTTCTTCCAAACCCATCCCACTCTGTCCCCATATTTACCCACGCATACATGCTGTCTATTGGACTTTGTGTAATTCTCACCAAAGAAGGTGGAAAGGTTCTGTCCATCCTCATCCCTGTTTCTGTCAAGGGGTGAGATAGCATTTTGGTGTCGACACTCTCAAATCCTGCTTTTCTGCTCTTCTTCTGCTCCGCATGCACCATTGAGCCTTTCCTCCTTCAGCCGCCTTTTAACTCGTAGGTAAATTTCTGTCTGCAGGAGAGTTGGCTCAGATCACTCCCATTCACAAAAATTGTACAAAAACAAATCCTTTCAATGATGGGGCAGTCAACTTTATTCCTGTTGTACACAAGGTCATGGAATCCATCATTGCTACTGATGTCGTTTTTCCTTTTTTTTCAAACAGCCTGATCTCTGACCATCAGTTGAGATTTCATCCCAATCACTCAACCTGAGATATGTTGCTGCTTCTCTCTCGGGAAGTAATGGAGGCCCTAAATCTCAAACAAGAGGTCAGGACCATTTCTTTGAACATATCTCAGACATTCAGCTCAGTCTGGCATGCTGAATTGTTTGCCAAGCTCTCTCCATCTGGCATACAAGGACACCTTCATACCTGGCTTTCTGACTTCTTCCACTGGAACAGTTAATAAGTTGCTATCAATGGAACCTTTGTCTCCTCTTGCAGTGGAAGCTAGAGGCCCCAAACCATTGCCTTTGGTCCAGTCATGTTCCCCTTCTACAAAAGCATCCTCTCCAGTGCTCTGGAAAACCCTCTTTTCCTTTGTACAGATGACTCCACATTCATAGATATTTCTTTCTTTCAGTCATGACATAAATGTAATTGAAATTGTAAAATAGAACATTTCTTTCAATCCCGTATATCGCTCAGTCAGCCTATCATTCCAGAAGGATCATCAAAGAACCCAGCTATTACCCTGGTCAGCTCCTGGAAGAGATTTGGTCTTTTGAACCTCTTGGCCTTACCTTCAGTCATGACCTCTGATGGTGTGACTATATAGCAGAGCTGGCCTCTAAATCCAGCTGCGAAATGGGCATTCTCCATTATTCCAAGTTATTCCTTGAAAAATTAAAAGCGCTTCCAGACACCAAGGCTTTTGTCTATAGCTCAATGGGCTACTTCTCTCCCATATGGACTGGCTCCCCAGCAACACGTTTGTCTCTCCTGTATTCTGTGGAACCTAATGCTCTCAATATTGTTGACATCTCCCCACTTCCCCACGATGATGTTGAAGCACCAAGCCTGTTCTCACATCACAGACAGGTCCATGGCATATCTGTTAACCCACCTCACTTCTGTTCTATCCTCCTGTTGATACTTTGGTTGATGTGGCAGATACCTCCTGAGCACCACTCAAGTCCTGCACACTGCCCCACATGCCATCATCTGCAAGAAAATAAAAATTCTCATTGATCACACATTTGACTTGGAGGGCACCCGGTAGAGCGCATACCAACGCCGTGCAATGCCTGACCTAATAGAACATATCAGCCCCAATAAATCTATCGTTTTAAACCCCATCTCTCAATGGTGAGGAATCACTTAAGAAATTAAATAAATCTCGTATTCAGATCTTTACCAAAATTGAATCGATTCGTCCTTGCAACACACCCAACGTGTCCACCAATTTCATCCGAATCCGCCCACAACTTTTTGAGACATCGTGCTATGTATCATTTTTGCCCTTAATCTCTCAATGGTGAAGAATCACTTTAAAAATTCAAGTGGTTGGATCCGGATCTTCACCAAAATATAATCAGTTCGTCATTGTCTCACACCCAACCAACGAGCCCACCAAATTTCATCCGAATCTGTCCACAACTTTTTGAGATATCCTTCACACAGACGGACAGAGGTGAAAACATAACCACCTTCCACCTTCGGTGGCGGAGGTAAAGATAGGGCCACTGGATCTGAAGCTTATCTGTGCCCTGGCCTATGGTTGTAACCCAAATTTGCATGGCATTATTACTGGTGGGTCTTGAGAAGAAGTTATTTGAAGGAATTTGTGCGACCGCCATTTTGACGTGCTTCTGGTCATGTGATCGGCATGACTTCCGCAATTTTACATCAGCACCATGTGCTCATGTTGTAACCCAAATTTGGTAGCATTATGACTGTTGGGTCTGGAGAAGAAATTTTTTTTAAGGAATTTACCAAGTCCATCATTTTGACCTACTTAAAGTCACGTGACTGCATCGAGCTTTGTAATCCCCATTATCAGTCAGGAGCGGAACCCCGCTGCCAAATTTCAGCCGGATTGGCGCAGCAGTTTGGCCGGAGAAGTCAAAATCGGAGACGGACGGACGGTGCACAATGACAATACCTTATCTGGAATTACAATTCACACTTTGCCATACCAAGAAGGAAAGGACAACTGAGACAGATCTGAAATGTAACAACTATATTTATTAAAACACACAAGCAAGGTGATAATTATGAAGCACTTACTTAGAAACAACAAGCATCTTTATTTACACCGGTGGGAAATCATCAAACAATCAAGCAGGTATTTACAAGGAGGCAAAAGGCAAAATACACAGCAGAGCAGGTTTACTCCTAAAACGCATTTCCCTCTTATACAGACTTGTTAGACAACAGACAGGTGCCATCTTTCAATCCAGGAAGAAGGAAACAAGAAGAATTGAGAAGAACGAGGCAGAATGGAGTGTGGGGGCAGCTCCTTCCTTACCCCACGCAACCACGTGGGGTTACATTGGACCAAATATTGTGTGAGGGGGTTTGGAAGGGGAAAGATTGGCGGTGTGGTGTCGGTGTTGTGTCAGAAGCGTGTGGTGCGAGTGCATATGGAGCTGCGTGACATCCCAGGGGACTGCACCGAGCTACTTAGCTCATGTTGCCGTTCGCCTCTGGCTCTGGTACAACTTGCTTCTGCACTTCATATCCCAGTGAGGTTGAGTCCAGCGTGACCCGCACTCCGGCAGACAATCTCTTGAACAGACAGTCTGAGATATACCTGCCCCCAGGGCATCAGCAACAATGTGCTTGCATTTCGTCTCATTAAGCCACTTGGGCTGAGCATGGTTTTGATAGAGTCAATGTCATGCAAGCATGTTCCTCTTTGGTGCATGTCCTCCAGGGGTTGGGGTACAGCGCCGGCAGTGGAAATTCCTGCGTCGTGCTGTGGAGATAGCCACCGGTGCCCCCGGCCCCTCTCCCCGCACACGTAAGGCAGCCAACAGCACCCTCTGCCCCTCCCCTCGCATGCCCAGCACTCAACCATACAGTACTTACTGTATTGCATATGTGAGATGTCCTTTGTACTCAGCGTATGGGAGAAGCGTTGTACTTTTACATTGTATTTGAAAAGCGTTGTCCCACATGACAAATGTGGAGAATGCAGCGAGAATGAATGGAGGAGGGTAATCCGATCGGCCCGAAGGATTAATCGTCTCTAATGAACACAGAACAACTGAATGTGCTTAACAAAATAATGCATGGATGGAGCGGTAATGGAGAGGGATACAGACGGACCGAGGGACAACCAACTGATTGTGGGGTTGAAGTAAGTCCTATTAGGTGAAGGAGGGGTTGTTGAATTGAACCAATGGTGGATTGAGAAAGAGATTGGAAGTAGCAGAGGGGGGAAGACGTCACCCCAGGGATACACAGACTAACCTCAATGCATCCCCCCCCAAAAAAAAAACCTCTGAACAAGGGGCAAAGGTCTAATTACCACATAAACCAATGAAATAACTCATTCTTGGGAACTCTACATGTAAATGAATGCTCTTCTCTCAGGGTACATTTCTAAAACTGTAACATATAATATGTATGTATATATATATATATATATATATATATATATATATATATATATATATATATATATATATATATATATATATATATATATATATATATATATATATATATATATATATATATATATATATATATATATATATATATATATATGGGATGGAATTGAACCAAGGTCTGAATCCCACGGTGGACAGTGTGGACATGACTTCAAATCTTCCATCTGGATGGTCACGAATCTAGCGATGGGTAGTCCTCGGTACTGCACATCATCCGCCAGGAAGCCAGTGATCTTTACTTCGGTTTTCGAAGTAACAGTAACGACAATGTGCAACAGTCACCTGTGAGGTGTTTGTTAGTTTGAAAGGATGGGGGCCAAGCGAAACCCTTGATGAACAACTACATTTGTACCCTCCTCGCGAGGGGTTTTGTGCCAATTTGTCGATGGTTACGGCCTTACTCGTGCTGTGTCGACCAAATGGCATATCTGATTAGTTTGCTCTTTTGTGACGCATGTCAATGGGTGAGTGTACATGTCACATGATAAAATTAAGAGAAATATGAAGAATTGCACCTTTCAAATCCACAGTTGATTTTTTTTTCCATAATTTCTCATGAAAAACGAAGTAGGCCGTCCGTTTTTGTTCCCGGGTGCACCGTAGAAAGAAGCTCGGAAATGCTACGTCATCGCTCTTACATCAGCGAATCAACATCACCATTACAAGGTTGACCAGCTTGTGCGTTAGGCCCTGCAGAAACAGCAATGGCGGCCTCCACGGCATTGGCCGTGGACATTGTCGGTCCGAGAATACGGTGCATAATGCACCTTTCCAGTGCAGTTTTTAAAACTGTTTACCATTTTCCAGCAACAACTGGAAGAAATTCCTATTTTGTGCTGTGAGCTGGAAACTAATAGCTTATTCCCAGGAGGCTGGAAAGGAAAGTAGAAAACAGTCTCGGTCTGCAAATTGGCCACATTAACATTGCTGGTTACGGTGCTTCCGAATCTGAAGACGAGCCTAATCTGCTATCCGAATCGTTTTCACAGGTAACTTTAGTCGATGGGTCTAAATTTCACACACTGTACTGCAAATTGATAAATTAATTTTTAAAAATATAGAAATTTGAAAGGAAAAACTGAAGGGCTGTTTTCTTTTTGGTCCGAGTTGATTCAAGGTGCGGTAATTGTTCATGTAAGAAAACCAGGCAAGTGCAGATGTGTTGAAAAGCAGCTTCCTTGTGCAGACTTGTGTAAGTGCAAAGGCTGTGAAAATGTGCCGAATGAAGAAGCCACACATGACTGTGATGATTCAGACAGCGAAGAGGAATAATTGAAATGTATGTGGCCGATTCCATTTGCAAGTGGACATTTTGTCCTGGACGGCACATTTTACACAAACACCTGCAGGGAATTATAAAGTGAAAATCAGATTGGTATTTTGGTGAATATGAAACGCATTCATGTTTCCAAGTTTGGTTGTGAGTTCTGCAACTTTAATTTTGACATTATTTTCCAAATAGACATTATTCTACTTTATTTATTTATTTTGGTGGTTGGGGGGAGGTCGTCCATTTGTTTTCAACAAACTTCTTGAACTACATTATGATTTAAGTTGCTTTGTTGTTCGGAATTCACATAACATTGGACAGAATACTTATTAACTCTGGTTGATTAATACAAGTGTCCTGTTAGGGTTGAAGAGTAAAATAAGTATATTTATTTGTAAAGGGTATATTGGGGCTTATTAGTGTGTATTTAATGTATTAAAAATAGAAGGAAAAAACAACAACCAGCAATGCAAAGTGAACACAAGTGTCGCACATGTGTTTTTTTTAACCCCCTTGTTGTTTTGTCACACCTTTTATTTAAAAACAAAATTTAACAGATTATAGAAATTGATTGGTTTTATTCATGAAAAACAAATATTACATCCATTCATTTAATTGCATCACATTGTGTTCAGTGTACATTTGCTTGCACCGCAAGTTATATAAGCTTAGTAATAATGCAAAGTTTGTCAAATCAAAATTATAACGACAGGGAATGTTCCGACTGAAAGCTGAAATTTATTATAAAATTATGAATCGAGGGGAAATTCATCGTATTGAAAGCATTGTAAAAATGCAAACAAGGCTTTTGGGGAAAGGATGAGAGGAGGGTGAGGTTTGGAGGAGTGGAAGTTATGCAATTACCCATCCCCACCTGAAGCTATTCATATAAAATACTTAACTGCACAATTTCCAGAATCACTTTAGAATGAAAGACCTGTCATCTACAAACACTCCCCACCCCTTCCCCTTCCCCTTCCCCATCCCCATCCCCATCCCCATCCCCAAATTAACCAAATTTTGTTGCTTCAGAAACGTGCAATAGACAATATTTGAAATAACACCCCCATAACATTTTCCCATTGAAATGTACACAATTCTCCAATATTGGCCAATCGTGGGCGCTGTTTTTATGAAGCATAATTAAAATGCATATTCATCAAAAACTGGTTAGTTTAGGGATTGTGGATTTTGATATTAACACTCAGCAGACTATTTATTGACTAATTAATTCAAGTGTTGCCCCCAAGAGATGCGCCACGGAAATCATTTTCTGGACTCGTATTGCAGGCAGGCCTCATGGTCAGTCGAGTGGTATTCTTCCCAATTCCGGACTGCACACCAGACCGACACTTTGGAAGGACAAGAACAGGATTGATTAAAGGAAAAACGGGTAGGAGGAACAAAAAGCAAATCAAGAAATAATGAAGATAATTATCTTATGAATTATTTCCCCCATGCCCACGATACCTTTGACGGCTTCCGTGATTGACTTGGGCCCACATGCTCATGAGAGGGAGACAGCAAGAGGAAAGACAAGATATAAAGATATTTACCGTCCAAATTCACCACACACTTCCACGATTTTACATCAACCTTCCCTTTTCCAAATGTCAAGCAATCCTTATTTAAAATAAATACATTCACTTTTCACTATACACCTCCCAGAGCCAAGTGCTTCTCCCATAACCACGTGATCTGTTTACACCCCCTGCGTTTACCGATCCAATTTCACCATTCACCTCACGATTATTTCTAAAACACTTCCATGACCTAATCTGATGAAAACTCTCTCAAACAATAATAATAAAAATACACCCGTGCGGGAGTGACTGTCATCTCTGCGAGAAACAAGCATGAGTTCCTGTTACTAGGGTGTCGTGTTCTCGGGTCAGGAGGGATTTTTAGCCAACTTTGAAGTCACCTGACGCGAAAACGAAAGCGAATATCAAAAATCCGGCCTGACCAAACCTCGATATTGTCCCATAGATTCAGATGCCACAATCAAATTCAAGATAACTTAAGAAATGTAGGAGGAGATAGATTTTGAAAATCGTCATTTTGCAACTACATGAGCAGTTTTCGCAAAATTCAAAGTCACGTGACGTGTATGTATTCAAAGATATCGGTATTCTTTCGAATGAACATGAAAGACAAGGTCAGCTGCTATGCAATGACACCATTCACTAACTTTTACCATGCCCAGTAGAGAATATATAGCCTCCTGAAGGTAGGGCAGTTTTTGCAAACTTTGAAGTCACGTGACGCGAAAACGAAAGCGAAATTCGAAAATCCGTCCCGACCAAATTTAGATATTGTCCCATACATTCATATGCCACAATCAAATTCAAGATCGCTTGAGAAATGTAAGAGGAAATAGATTTTGAAAATTGTCATTTTCGCATTTTTTGCCAAATTTGAAATCACGTGACACGAAAACAAAAGCGAATATCAAAAATCCGGCCTGACCTAATTTAGATATTGTCCCATAGATTCAAATGTCACAATCAAATTCAAGATCGCTTGAGAAATGGCGGAGGAGATAGAATTTGAAAATCGTCATTTTCGCAACTTCAAAGGCCTCGTGACCTTGACCTTGACCTTCGGTGACCTTGAAAGTCATACCATAGTGTAAGTCTCATAGACCTCTATCAGGATCGCTAATGACCAGATCTCCCACTTCAACTTCATTGTGAACGGACGGATCGAAGGAC
This sequence comes from Eptatretus burgeri, assembly GCF_056783735.1. Classification (NCBI taxonomy): domain Eukaryota; kingdom Metazoa; phylum Chordata; class Myxini; order Myxiniformes; family Myxinidae; genus Eptatretus; species Eptatretus burgeri. The sequence continues at coordinate 26,101,144 of NC_140965.1, forward strand.
ATCGACACCCATATTATTAGGTCATGCTCAAAGAGATGACCTAAAAACGATCTCTTATAATGCTTCATCTTCCTCTTTCACACGTGTGGTTCTCTGTACTGTATCATAATGCACAACTCTTCTTCTATTTAAGCAGACTGCTTGCAATTCGACCTTGCATTCATACCTTGCCGAAAAAAATCCAACTGAGACAGCGTTTCTTCTCTCCATTCTCTGAATTCTCCTTTATTGCATCCCTCAAGAATTGTGTTAAATTGCATCTCTGACCTAAAACTTTTTAAAACCCCAGTTTGCTCTGAATGTTCGCTTTCCATCAACCATACTTTTTTTCCAATTTCAGTGCCAACTCACCCCTCTCACCCCTCACTCTCAAAGCAACCATCCCACTCTTCTCCCTCCAAGCCTCCCTCTCACCTCTCTCAAAACCCCCTCCCCCTCACCTTTGTCCCACCTTTCATCCCCCTCACTCATCCTTCTCAAAGTTGCCCCCCTCCCATCCACAAAGCTGTGTCCTTCCATTGCCCTCTCACCGCAATCCCTTCACTCCACCTCCTCAAATCCTCAACTGCCTTCTTCCCCCTCTCTTGTCCACCCTCTCTCCCAGCACCACAGAGCCTCTTTCCCCCCTCATCCGAGCCCCTCCCCAAGCAATTCTGCAATCCCCCACACTCTTTCAACAACCCACCTTACCTCCCCCCCCTCGTCCCTTGTCCTACCCTCCCCCTCCCCTCCCACCCCCTGCACTCAAAGCCTCCTCGCCTCCCTCTTCTTCAACAGTGTGGACCTCAAATATTCGGGGCCTTCGCTCAAACCTTTCAGATCTTTCCAAACACGTTGCCACTGACAAATCAGACATAATGTGCCTAATAGAAACTTTCCTCCCCCAATATGTGTCTGACTCCCAAGTATCTCTCCCTGGTTACTCCCTTCTCCGGTTTGACAGACCTGAGCCTCGTCCTGGTGGAGGAGTTGCTCTCTTCATCAAAGACTCCATTCCTCACTCTCCATGCACTGCTCTCACTCCCCCACACCTCCAGGAATACCTCTGGCTACGGCTTCCCCTCCACTCCCACCTCATGTTTATATGTGTACTGTACCCTCCACCTAACAGTATTGACTCCATCTACACCTCACTATCCGAAAACATGGACCATCTTCTATCTTCTCATCCAAACTCTCTCTTACTCATATGTGGCGACTTCAATTGTCATCATGCCAGTTGGCAAGGTGTGGGTACCTCTCTCACCTGTCATGGCACCTCAGCAAAAGCTTTCTGCGACTCATTGGGACTGACTCAGTCGGTCAACTTCCCGACCTGGATCTCAACCAATGGTACTCCATCTCTTCTGGATCTGATTTTGACAAATTTCCCTGACAATATCTGCTGCTCTTCCTCCACTCCAATCGGTTCTTCTGACCACGTCCTTGTCAAAGTGGACATCTCTCTGGATATTATCAGAGAACCACCCGCCGTTGAGTCTGGGATTTCACTCAAGCCGACTGGCAAGGTCTCCAAGCAGCCTTCAAACTTATAGACTGATCACCTATCGCTACTTACTCCAACATCAACTCATCCTGGGAATTCTTTCAAAGAAACTTGCTCTCCCTCATGCACAGATTTATCCCCTCTCGTCTTCAGTTGTCCTACCCTTCCTCCCGCCCTTGGTTCACTGAAGCTAGTGGTGAGGCAGTTGTCCTGAAACAACTTGCCTTTGCCTCATGGAAAGCAAACCCAACTGAGGGTAATCTCAGTTCCTTCCATAAAGCTCGGAACAAGTGTGTATCTACCCTCAGGAGAGCCAGAAAACAACATCTTTCTCATCTCAAGTCTGAACTCTCAAACCTCTCTTCCTCTTCAAAATCCTGGTGGCGTCTAATCAAATCTGTTTCTGGTGTATGTTCCCCCTCCATCCCCTCGCGTACCTCAAATGGCCGCACTGCTGATACCGCACGTGAAAAGGCTGAATGCCTAAACTCGGTGTTTGCAGCTAAATCTTGTGTCCTAAACCCATCACTTTCTCTACCCACCTTACCCAGTCGCACCCAACTGTCCCTGAACTCTGTGTCCTTTCCTCCTGACAAGGTGGAGAGTTTGCTGTCAAACCTTGACTCAGATTCTGCAACTGGTCCAGACGGCTTCAGCCCACGTGTCCTCAAAACCTGCTCCTCTGCTCCTGCTCACCCTCTCTCTGTTCTGTTCACCCTCTCATTTGCTCAAGGTCATCTGCCATCTGCTTGGAAATCAGCAAACATTACTGCCCTGCATAAAAGGTGCAAAAACATATCCCTGCAACTGCAGACCAATCAGCCTTCTCCCAATCATCAGCAAGGTTATGGAATCCATCATCGCTTCAGACATCAAATCCTTCCTCTTCTCCAATGACTTGATTGCCGATCATCAATTTGGTTTCAGACCAGGTCACTCTTCCCTGGATATGCTGCTTCTGCTCTCACAACAATGGATGGAAGTCCTCAATGCCAGACATGAAATCCAAGCCGTATCCCTGGACATATCACGTGCTTTTGACACGGTCTAGCACCCTGCCCTGCTCACCAAACTCTCTTCCTATGGTATCCAAGGCCATCTCCACTCATGGCTCGCAGACTTCCTCTCCTGTCAAAGTCAACTTGTGGCCCTAAATGGAGTTCTGGTCAACGAGCTTATTATGAGATTAAGGATTCGTCACTCCTTAGGTGTCATATCCCTGGTCTCTGTTTATGCTCCGACTGAGGCGAGTGATCTCACCGTGAAGGATGCATTCTACGCCACACTCGCGTCTGTGGTTGATCAATGCCCCAGACGAGATACACTTCTCGTCTTGGGGGATTTCAATGCATCGAGTGGAACTGATAGGGATGGCTATGAGGTGTGTGTTGGTCCCCATGGGTCAGGAACTATGAACCAGAATAACACTAAGTTCCTTGACTTTGCAAGAAGTCATGGACTTAGGGTGGCTGGTTCATGGTTTCAGCGCCCACAAGCTCATCGCTGGACTTGGTATTCCAACACTGGCGGTGTGGCAAAGGAGATTGACCATGTCCTCATTGACGGTCGTTGGAGGATGATCCAGAACTGCAGGGTCTACCGGAGTAGCTGAGGAGTTTGCGAACAGGCTGAGTGGACACTTGGGGGGGTCTGGGTGCTTTGGGGGGTCCTGAAGAGTTGTGGAGCGCCTTCAAGACCACCGTCCTTGATGTTGCCGGTGGATGTCTTGGAGCTCACCGCAGGGCAAAGAAGAATTTTGTCTCTCAAGGGACACTGGATACCATTGACCAGAGTCGCAGGGCCAGGCTGAATGGCAGAGCTGAGCTGTTCAGGGAGCTGAGGCGTAAAACTGTACGTGCACTGAGGGTGGACAAGGAGGCCTATGTGCGAGGAATCTGTGAGGGGGTAGAGCATCACCTGTGGACAGGTGATTCTCGTCCCGCTTACAGGGTAATTCGCGCATTACGTTCATCCAAGCCCATCCCTCGGAGCACTGCAGTTCGAGCAGCGAGTGGTAGGCTCTTGACAGGGGAGTCTGAAGTGAAGGCCTGCTGGGCTGGTTACTTTGAGCGGTTGTACCAGGCTGATCCCCCAGCTGTCGAGATGGGCATCAAGGGTGTTACAATCCCTGTTGGTGACCCTCGAATCAACTGTGGTCCACCTTCGCTTGTGGAAACACGGGCCGCGGTGAACCAGTTGAAACGGGGCAAAGCTCCAGGGATCTGTGGCATCCATGCCGAACTTCTCAAGGCTGGTGGAAATGCTGCACTCGTGTCGTTGCATGCAGTTTTGTGCTCTGCCTGGAACACAGGCATCATCCCAACTGACTGGAAGAGGGGCCTTGTTGTCCCTCTCCGGAAAGGGAAGGGTGATCGTCAAGACTGCAACAACTACTGAGGGGTGACGCTGCTCTCAGTGCCGGGCAAGGTCTTTGCTCGGATAATTCTTGATAGGGTTCGCCACCATCTGCTTGAGCACCAGCGTCCAGAGCAGTCAGGCTTTACACCAAAGAGGTCAACGATTGACCGTATCCTTGCCCTTCGTGTCCTCACCGAACGCAGACGAGAGTTTCGGCAGGTGCTGCTTGCAGCCTATGTTGATCTCTGTAAAGCGTTCGATTCAGTGAATCGGGATGTCCTCTGGAGGATTCTTGGTCTTCGTGGGGTGCCACCAAAACTGATCGATCTGATGTCTGAACTCTACTCTGGTACTGAGAGTGCTGTGAAGTGTGATGGTACCATCTCTGACTTATTTCCAGTTGTTACTGGAGTTCGTCAGGGATGTGTACTTGCCCCCACACCTTTCAGCACTTGTATGGACTGGATTTTAGGGAGGATGTCGGAGAGATCAAGTTGCGGTGCATCGTTTGGGAATGTCAAGATCTCGGACCTTGATTTTGCAGATGATGCAGTCATCTTTGCGGAGACTTTAGACATCCTTTTGGGGGCCCTCGAGGTGCTGAATGAGGAGTCTGAGCCGCTGGGTTTCTTGGGTCAAGACTAAGATCCAGGCTTTCGGTGACATCTTGGATGCTGCTGTCCTGTCTGTGTCTGTTTGTGGTGAGGATGTTGAGGTCGTGGAGAGATTCACTTACCTTGGCAGTGATATTCATGTCTCTGCTGGCTGCGAGTCAGAGGTCAATAGACATCTGGGTCGGGCCTGGGAAGTCATGGATTCACTGGATCATGGGGTGTGGCGCTGCCGGTACCTGTGCGGGAGGACGAAAGTCCGAGTCTTCAGGTCCTTGGTACTTCCAGTCTTGCTCTATGGGTGCGAGACTTGGACTCTGACCAAGGATCTGAGACAGAGACTTAATTCCTTTGGTACCAGGTGTCTTCGGAGAATCCTTGGCTATCGCTGGTCGGATTTTGTGTCCAACGAGCGGTTGCTGAGAGAGACTCGGATGAGATTTGTTACCTGCATAGTCCGTGAGCGTCAGTTGCGGCTGTATGGACATGTGGCTCGTTTTCCTGACGCTGATCCTGCTCACCAGATTCTCTCAGCGAGGGAGTCTCATGAGTGGAGGAGGCCAGTGGGCCGACCACGTGCCTCATGGTTGCAGCAGGTTGACCATCATCTCAAGGAGATGGGGATGGGCCTGGCATCTGCCTGGGGGATGGCCAGACAGAGGCCCCTGGAGTACCGGCGGAAAGTGGACACAGCGACACGCTGTTCTGGCACATGCTCCCATACCTGACCTGACCTGCATCTCCCGCAATGAGGCTGAGTCTTTGGGCCTCTCACTCAATCACCGCAGGCTGGTCGGTGTTCTTTCTGTCTTCTACCGTCTCCTCTCCAGCCTCGCCACCCCTGCTCTCTCTGCGATTTGTCCCCACCACATTTCCGCAGGGCGCTCAAGGTCTGCCAACAACCCCCTTCTGGTAAAACTACCAAAACCATGAATCGCTGCTCACCTTCACTCTTTCATTTCTCTTTTTCCCCGCCTTTGGAATAAACTCCCTCACTCTATTCAATCCCATTCTTCCCTCCAGGCCTTCAAAACAGCTGTTCACCACCACCTCTTATCGTCCCCCATCCAAATCCTCGATCTTTTCTACCCCCGTTAATCCACCCCAAACCCACCTCCTTCAAATTCCCTGCTTTTCTTCCTGAAAGTCCCTGGAATATCCATCTTGTATACCCCGTGTTCCCCGCCCCATCCCCTCCTCCCCCTTCCATTGATCTCCTAATGTTTCTGTTCCTCACTGTTTTGTCCTTCCCACTCCCGCCCCTCTCGTCTCATGCCCCCCTTGTTGTGCGTTGTGTGTTAGCTCTCACACGAGCCTCGACAAGGTATACAAATAAAATAAAAAAGAGTGCAAAGCTGTCATCAAGGCAATGGGGTGGCTACTTTGAAGAATCTAAAATATGCAATATGTTTTGATTTGTTCAACACTTTTTTTGGTTACTGCGTAATTAACCTCCGCCATCGAAGATCAGAGGTTACTGTTTTCACCCCTTTATGTTTGTTACTTACGAAATCTAAAGATTTCGTAAGTATATTGATGACTTCCGTTTGTTTGTTTGTTTGTTTGTTTGTTTGTTTGTAGGCACGATAACTCGAGAACGGAAGAAGCTACCAATGTCAAATTACACCACGTGATTCAGGGGGGTGATGGCTCGTGCTGATTAGATTTTGGTCAAAGATCAAGGTCACAGTGAGGTCAAACATAATTCTGTAAATTCATGTGGAGAAATGGAGATTTTTGCTTTGCTCGACGTTACGAGTTTGTTTTAACTTCGATTTTAATTTTGTTTTCGGTTTTTGAGATCGCTTGGGACGTTTAAAACTCGGTTGTCGAAATTCTGGTAAAAATCAGTTGTTTTGGAGACGTTTTAAGATTGTATAAAAAATATTTCACTCGACGCGTCACGGGTCGTAACGTGATGCAGTGCGCTCGAGCAGACGCGTCGTTGAGTTACGTTCAGGTATAATATAATTGCGTGGAGAAATGGAGATTTTTGCTTCGGTCGACATTACGATTTTTGATGGTTTGATACAGAATCATCGTAGAAACTTCTGGTTTGTGTCGCTACCTTCTCGAGAGACAGCTTTTATTAGACAAGGTCAGAGGTCAAGTTGACGATTTCATAAGTACCAGTCTATGACTGCTTGTTTGTTTGTTTGTTTGTTTGGAAACAGTATTACGGAAAAACTCCTTGACGGATTTCGACGAAACTTGGTGGGGGGATTAGTTATGGTCCAATGATCGTGCCATTAGATTTTGGACTTTGTTCAAAATCCAATATGGCCGCTATGGCGGCCATTTTGAAAAAATATTTTAATTTTTTTTTTTTTTTAGCATTTCTACATGTTTTAAGTGATTTCCAAACCCCCCCCTCCCCCCCCAAAAAAAAAAACGTTGGAGAAAAGAACTATAACTCTGTCAGCACTGTTGACATCATATTTAATGAATAAGATATAAGGTTCACTTGAGTGACCCAGCAGTATTGGCGGCGGAGGTTTTGCACTTTACCGAGTGCTCCCTCTCTAGTTCTGTATGTGTTATTTCATAGTTTTGATGTCTTCACTAATCTTGTACAATGAAGAAAATAGTAAAAAAACAGAAAACCCTTGAATGAGTAGGTGTCCAAACTTTTGACTGGTGCTGTTTGTATGTGTATAATATTTCTGTACACCGCCCTTGAGGCCTGGTTGCACGTCACTGTCTACATTTTCAATGGAAGAGACGTAATTTTTCTTTTCTTAAAAATGCTTTTTGAGTTTTATTGTTTTTTTTTTTTAATCCTGAAAAATTGACCATAGTGGACACAGTCATGTTAACAGATTGTCTTTTAAAACCCCACTTAAATCATCTTTATGATTTAAAGATGAACACCTTTTGTGTTGTTGACATTGAGCTGTGTTTTTTTCCACAGCTGCTGTTCGTGAGACATCAGTTCAAAATTGGCTTCTTCTGTGAACTGAAGCAAGACACACAAACTGCTCTCAAGTGAGTTTATTTTCTCGACGTTTTCCTGTCCTACGCATATCAGTTCAACACACGTGTTCAGCAATTATGCTTCCAAACCTCCCATTTTTTGTTTCTGGCTTATCTTCGGGTGTTATTTCTGCCTTCATTACAACTGAACCCGTGCGTTTTCAGAGGCTATATTTGATATTTGATTCTGAAAGATACAGGGTGTTCCAAAATGACCCGGACAAATTTGGGTTTTAATATATTTAGAACCACAAATGATACGATACACTTTGGTTTATATGATGCAGAAACTCATGACATTTTAGGCACACCATCAACACACTTCAATGTGAGGTCTGTTTGTCACGCGCGAAACGTTAAGGTGGTACATGAGTTCTTGCCGTGTTTTGCTCGGCATGTTTTCGCCCGCCATTGCGCATGCAGCTGTGATCTGAGAACGATGATCCTACACGTTTGCCACCTTGGTGTTGTGCACATCATCTTTGACAAACTCCCTCAGGAAAATTATTTAAGGGGGGGATGTCATGTCTGGTGATCGTGGGGGCCAGGTGGTTGGTCCATCTTGGCCAATCCAGCGACCTGGAAATTTTTCATTCACGACGGCTCGAACGACTAAGTCCCCAATGAGGGGTAGCGCCGTCCTGTTTAAAAAAAATGATATATGTTGCAGGTCTTCAATATGTGGGAAGGAAAATCCTTCCAACATGTAGATGTAAATTGTTGAGGTCTCTGCATCCTTTGCAAAGAAAAATGTGCCCACCTCGTGGTCGTGGAGAAGGCCACACCACGCATTGACCTTTGGACTGTTGCGTGTGTTCAATTACCACGTAGGGGTCTTCAGAGCCCCAGATCCTCACATTGTGCCAGTTGACCTTCCCTGATACAGGAACGCAAGCTTTGTCTGTGAACATGACCTTTTTCAGGTAATCTTAGTCATCCGCTCAGTAATCTTAGGAAGGCTCTGCATGTTCACAAAACACTGTCCAAAGATGGGTTCACACAGAACCGTTACTTCATGGTGCTGCGGTTTCAGGTGCTTCATGTGCTGCAATCCAAAGTTTCTCGAGCTGTGGTGCGTGTGAATGGAATATCGTACGTTGAAGACTGGTTCATCTTGGATCATTGTCTCTTCTTCTGGATCCGCTCCGTATAACACAGTGTACGCATTTTGTCCAACGTAACTCGCTATCCAAGGACACACTCTGTGACGATTCTCATGGTAAAAATTGTTGCATGATTGAGCGACACTCCATCTTATGATACCAACTTGTACACTCCTTCCCACCTGGCATGTCTTAAATATTTTCACGTGAATTCAGAAATTGTTGACTGGGGGTGCAGCTGTGCTGCTGATGCAATGCTCCTTGTAGGCCAGCACAGGAATTTGTAATTTGGCCACCGTGCCGGCGATAGTTCACATACTCTTCGCGGAAAACACCGTGGGATCTTTAACGTCCACCAACTAATGCCGGCAGACGGGACGCCGAGGTGAACGTCCATCCAAGGAATGGCATACATATTGATGAACCACCATACTTGTGAAACACCAGGATGACAGTTTATAGCTGGGTCAGGATTGAAACCCAGGCCAAACAGCTGAGAGGCGAGTATGCGTACCTCTCGGCCATCCTGCCTGTCATTTGAAGCTGTGATGCTGCTCGTGAACAGTCACTGGGGAATACGTTCATTCGAAGAATAAGATTATACTCTTTGAATTCGGACTTATGGCTAAAAGGAATCTATGGTGGTGATGAGATTACGTTTTTAAATTTTGTGTTGTATTTTGAAAATTGATGATTGTCTGTCTCTCGTGAGTAATCTTACCCCCTCTGCCGGTTTCTCTCCCCCACAGACATTATAAAAATGCGTACAGCCACGTGCATGAGCTGCGAGCTTACGATACCAATGTTCTCGAGATAAAAACATTTGCTGGCTTCATTAATTACAAGGTGAAACCCTTTTCTCCAACATGACGCACATTTCAGTGATTTTTATACAGTGTACATGTGTGCGCGCATGCAAAGGTATCGGCTTGTTTGCAGATTTCTCGTTGGCTCCAAGCTGTGGCCCTTTTTCCTATCCTCTCATCCACCTGAAAAATATTTCTCTCTCCATTTACCGTGTCGGTCCTCTTCACTCGCTTCAACACTTCTGTCTTATCCTCATGCTATCTTCCATTTACTAATGTAAACAGCCCTGTTGTTTTAATGGTGCGTTTCATTTTAAATAACATTCGACGCTAATGTTTGTGTTTTTTGTTGGGCCCCCTCTCGTGTTTTGGACTTCCTTTTTAGGTCATCTCTACCGAGATGACCTAATAAAGCCGGACCAAATGTCCGTCAACAACCTTTCTTTCTGATCTTGATGAAACTTAGTATGTGGGTAGAGGTCGATGAGTGTTGCACGACGATATAACTTTTGTCCGGGGTCAAGGTCACGAGGTCACGTAAGTTATAAAAATCGCCATTTTCAAAACCTATCTAGTCTGCCATTCTACAAGATATTCGGCAACTGTTTATTGATTATGATAGTAAAAAAATATTATCTTGTATCTAACTGGACAGATTTTTGAATTTCTGTCCCGTTTGGCCGCCACGTAACCTGGAAGATTGTCAAAAACACCTCCTGGTACAAAGAAAACTTTTTACTTCCGGTCTTGATGAAATTTGGTATGTGGGTAGAGGTCGATGAGTGATACCCAACGACATATTTTTTCCCCGGATTTGAGGTCAGCGTTAAGGTCACGAGGTCACGAAAGTTGTGAAAGTCGCCATTTTCAAAACCTATCTAGTCTGTCATTTTAGGAGATATCTGGCAACGGCAACTATCTACGATAGTAAAAACATTATAGAGATGACTGTCACCCCCACACGGGGGTACTTTTTCATATTAAGGTGACAAAATAAGAATGCATTTTTTTAAAGTTTCAGACTAGACATGTCTGCAATGCAGATTTTGCTGTTATTTCCTTTGTCTTCTATTCCCCCCTCTTCATCTTATTCCTCTTCTTTAACAGCCACAATTATTCCCATGTTCTTCTGGCTTTGGCTGGGGGAAGCTTGGCCCAAGTCTTTCACGACATAACTGGCCAGGCCTGACTTCTGACCAAGGTCAGGGCAGGAATTTGGAATTTGTTCAGGGTGTCGGTGATAACTCGCGTACTCCCAACGGAGGACACCGTGGGATCTTTAACGTCCACAATTCCAGCTGACCGGACGCCCGTTTTAATGTCCATCCGAGGGACGGCACACACATTGATGAATCATTGATGACGGCGAGTGTGCGTACCTCGAGGCCACCCTTCCAGCCCGCGTCTACTTTTCCCCCTAAATCTTTTATTCGAGCCGCACCTCGCAGGGGCTGCATTCAGGGAATGGATTCATATCTCTACCTATCCCCATTACCTTACATTTCTCTGTATTAGATTTTATCGACCACTTCCTGGCCGTTCGTTTTGAAGTGTCTAAATATTATGTACCTATCTATCTTATTCCCAGTATTTACCTTACCAAATAACTTGTGATTTTTTTTTCTGTGAAATTGATGTACAGTGTTCCTATTTATAATCTTATTCATGAGGAGTCCAAAAAAAGAATTCATTTTTCCTGTATTTCCACTATAATTGAATTTGTAAATGAACAGGATTAGAACATCATAAATATATGTGTAGACCCTCTCGAGAGCAGGCCCGAGCTGCTCCAATGGTTGGCAGCGAGTGCCCCGGAAGCAGTGGGGGAAAGATAGCAACATCTGTATATGGTGGAAGAATTGCCTTACTCAGCCAGTGGGTCGCCCAGATAGCTCAGATGGCAGAGCACGAGTTCGGTTTTCCAGAGGACCTGGGTTCGATTCCCGGTCTGGGCCCGTAATGTTTCCCACATATGGGACATTTTCACAAAAGCGGGCCAGGTAACGGTGAAGAACAAACTAAAAAAATCAACTTTCTTTGATATTCTCGAAATAGTGCTTGAACCCCTTATAAGGCCTAGAAAAATGTTCAAATGATGTCAGCAACGCAGGATCACCATAAGGCCTCTGCACTGACTGGGCAATACATGCTTGATAAAAATTCTCGGACAGTCTTTACCGTTACCTGACCCGCTTTTGTGAAAATGTCCCATATATTTATAATTGAATTCCCACCCTTCCCAACCACTGCCCTCCCCCAACCCCTCAAAAAAAGCAAATTAAAAAATATATATATATATATATATATATATATATATATATATATATATATATATATATATATATATATATATATATATATATATATATATATATATATATATATATATATATATATATCATCCTTGAGCTGTTCACGATTCAAAATTATGAACGAGTACAGTGTCCCCTTGAGCTCTCATTTTGTTTTACAGATCCAGATTATGCCTCCTCATTATGTTGAATCTTCTCGAGAGTTTCAAACCATTTGTTCGCAAATCGATCAACGGTCTTCTTCTCATTGGTGCATCAAGTAGAATTGGGAAAGCAAAAGCCGTTGTTGAAGTAAAAGCTTCGGCACTGTATTACCTAAAAATGCGTAGTTCAGTGTATGTAGTTTTTCCCTCGTCGTCTTTCATTCTTAGCTCGCCTGTTCGAAGAACAGAGAGCTATAGCGATACCCCCGGCATGAGCGTCAGCGTGAAAATGTTAACATTTTTGGTGCAAGTTATTTAGAAGCTTGCCATTCATTTAATATGTGTACTAGGATGCTGATATTTGGTATGGAGGTTCATTTGGGGTATATTTTTGATGTAGTGAAGTTGAAATAAAAAAAATGTAAGTTTTTTTTTTTTTTAATTTTTGACCTGTTTTTAACTTAACTTTTTTGTCGCACATCAACGTTAAAGTTTTTGGTGCAAGTTATTTAGAAGCTTGCCATTCATTTAATATGTGTACTAGGATGCTGATAGTTGGCATGGATGTTCCTTTGGGGTATATTATTTTTGATGTAGTGAAGTTGAAATTAAAAAAAAAATTTCAATTTTTTTTAAACATTTTTGACCTGTTTTGAACTTAACTTTTTTGTAGCACATCAACGTTTAAGTTTTTTTCTTTTCTAATGTTTTTATCTACCACAGTATTTTTTACTGATTACAATATACAAATACATATATTGCTTTAAAATTATTTGGATCAGACTTCACTGCAATGCTTTATTAAAAATATTATTAGACTAGTCTTTTAAAAACGAAAAACGATAAATGTATAAACAGGTGAGCATTGGGTGGCTTTGACACCAATTCTGGTAATGATTAGTTTTCAGAACTTCATGTGTGACAATTTGCACCACAGGCCTCCCCTCTCACCCCTCCCCCCCTGCCCCCGCCGTGTTATCTATCTTCCGACCATGAGTCTTCGAAACCCCTTGTTATTTTGAATTATTTTTATTTTGCATCTTTATCTCAACCATCCATTGTAATATGTGTCTCTCTTTTGGAACTGGGTATTGTTATATTCTCCATTTCTCCTTTGTGAGTATCGCTTCATATTCGGTATTAATAAGGCACTCCAGTTGCTCGTTCTCATTTCCCTTGCCATGGCAGCCGATTCCGTTTGCTCGTATGTCCGTAGTGTTGCAAACCACAGGGATATCGTTTTTTTTTAATTCCTCCTCGTCGTACGTGCGGTTTTTGTTTTCTTTCGCTGGTAATATGAGACCTCTGAGAATTGACTGTTCAAAGTGTAACCATAATACCTTCATTTTCTGTGGCAGATCTGTCGCCTATGCTTTCAACACAACCTTCCTCTGGATGCCATATCGAATTTTCGCAAACATGTTGACCTGTGCAAGACAAAGAGTGGTTCCTCTGAGCTCGCGTTCGAGCATGCTGCTTGGATGGCAAAACAGTGCGTGCCAGTCTGCAAGTGCACACTTTTTATACCCATTGGCATGCGATGTTTATAGCTGCAGAAATACGTGGGTTTGGGATTTGGCTCAGGATGGGTTTGGCTCAGGATAGCCTTTGGACGCATATACTAATGGATGAGATTGGCTTGGCTCGTGTATATGAACTCGTTTAATGGTATTTGAGCTTGCATTACTATATGCAAATAGCAGTTACTCCGTTTACCATGCCATTCCAACACTAATTAAATTGTTTTGGAAAAGTGAGGAAACAAACTTGTTGGCATGCTGTATTTGTGAGGGTGCACGAGTATGGGGAGGAGGTTAGGGGGTAGGGGGATCATATACTATTACAATTTATTTTTGATGACGACCTGGGATTTACAAGAAACCTTACAAAGCAATATATGCGGTTATCAATAAGCATACAAACTATTTGTCGCATGATTATATCGGCCGTAGGATCCCATGCTTTTCTTTTTTCCATGATTTTGTCCTCATCTATGTCCTTGTCCTGTATCTTTGCATAAATGGAATCGTTACGCACGAAACAGTACTGTAAACCATCTCGTGTAGGTTCATGTCAAAGACATTATCATCAAGAGCACTCGACCAACCATGCTCTCCTGTTGTCTCGGGAACGATTCGGCATGTGTTTCATGACCTCCGCCACCGAAGGTGAAGGAGGTTATGTTTTCACCCCTTTCTATCAGTTTGTTTGTGTACAGGATATCTCAAAAAGTTGTGCACGGATTCGGACGAAACTTGGTGAACAGGGTTGGGTGTGTGGCAAGGACGAATTGATTCGATTCTGGTGAAGATCCGAATCTGGATACGAGAATTATTTAATTTCTTAAGTGATTCTTCATGATTGAGAGATTGGGCCAAAAACATTATAATACTGTATGGTGTGATATTTCAAAAATGTATTGGGCCCGATATGTTCTCATGGATCAGGCATTACATGGCGGAGGTATGCGCTCTACCAAGTTCCCTTCTAGTTGTTACTGATTTCATCAGGCAAAATGAGCAGGAAGAATAATAATAAGAATACCTACCTGTAGCGCAAGTCACCATCTTAAAAGAAAAACTAGTTTGAAGCTACAAACATTTACTCTCCGAGTTGAAATGGGTTATGTTGTTACTGCAAAACGTTGTTGGCAGAATTGGAATATCTTGCCCAAAGCCATGCCCATCAACTGCATTTTATGAACAATGAAATGCCGAGTGTTTTCTGAATTTTTCTCAATCAAAAACCATTGAGGGGATATTAAGTGCAACTTTTGATTTTAATTGGTTAATTTAATGTGATTATAGTGAAATGGGAACTTCAGGTCAAATGCTTTATCGTTTGTAGAAGATCGGGGTACAGAGGTGAGGGGTTTAAATGGCCACGAGTCCACACTTGCTGCAAGGCAGGTTTCTTTTCTGTATCCCAAGTTTAGCCAATGACAGACAGGCATGTGAACAGGGTGGAGGGAAGATTGGTTAAAAGCATCAACAAAAGTAGTGCTGCATGATCGCAACGAGACAAGATTGGGCATGTGGGTTTGCAAGCGAACTATGAAGGAAACAGACTCAAAAGACTGAGAAGCTGTATGGGAGGGAGGTATTTGGAAAGGATATTAAAGGGAGATGAAACATTTTTAAAATTTTATTCAAATAAAAGAAGTTATGACCAATGTGATGGAAATTAAACATTATTCCTTATCTTTGGAGAGGTCACACTCTCACACTCTCACACTCTCACATTCACCAAGTATGTAGACTTTTTGCCAGATCGATTTGGACAGTTCACCCTAACTTGAAATATACTTTTCTTACCCTGCCGGTGCATATTTTCCTACTGAATAGCACCTGCTTTATAATGGTATTTGAAATTCATTTTTAATCAAAATGGTATTAGATGAAGATCTGCTTGGCATTTCACCATGAAGTGATGATGAAATTGTTGATGGGGAATACGAATGCTTGTGACATGTCCACCACATTGCTCATTCCCTCGTGATATATTTTACGCCACCTCCTCGGGTATTGAACCACGTCACCTCATGTTGAAAATGATTGACGGATTAGGCGACAAGAATGTTAAAATGAGTGATGAAGACAAACTTTGTCTGGTATTACGTTGATCACAGAATAAGTCAATTGCGCTGGCATGAAGGCAAGCACATCCACTATCCAATGAGAACTATCGTCGTGGTTTTTCACAGAACTGCTCATCTGCAAAATTGTTAAAAGTAGTCGGTAACATCAAAATTGTTCTAGTTAACACTGAAAGCCTATCACGTAGAGTGAGTACTTGTGGTACACCCTTTCATCTGATGGGGAGAATTTGGCTTTGATACTTATATGGCTGAATTGCACCAAAAGTGAAAGGTTGTTCAGGCAATGTAACGGTCTCAGGCTATTTTTAAGTTGGGGACATAGAACATCATAATATAATGGGCGTAAGCCTGGAACTTCTAACACACTTTTCTCTGAACATATTCTGTTCATACTTCAAAAATCTTCACATTATGTGTTCCATGTATTTATGCAGGTGATAGCGGACTCAAAAAAATCAAACATAGATAGAATTTTCAAAGAGGGAATTGATGACCTCACAATCAGCAGCGTTCGGCGGCAAACCGACGGCCGGGTCCCAGACGACGTGCTTTACTGAACTAAGTCCATGAGTTCAGGACGTTTGTTCAACTCGGCATTGAAGACTTTTATCCTGCCATGTTGTTAATCTGTTGATGGAGGTAATAGAGAAACAATGAATTTGTCAAATCATTCTTGTTACTCATCCGGCACTATGTGTCAAGACCATCAATCTAAAGCAACCGCTCTCAAACTCTACCATGGGCACCCAGACACGCCACCAATATGAACTGAGCTGTTGAATGCGGTGCAAAACATCCAAAGAAACTACCGTAACCGAGTATTGTGACCCGTCGTTGACGGGTATCTGCTAGTCAGTTGTAATTGAGGGAGTAATCAATGCTTTGTCTTTCTATGACATTATGGAAAATACTGCACTCAAGACTTGAATACTTTGGTTGGGGCCCTTTCACCAATCAATGACAATCTGCCTTGCCACAGTCTTTGTAATTGGTGTGAGGACAACAATATTGAAAATTTGCAGTGACTAGTGATGTTTCCACTTAGATGATGTATTGTCTTCTCCTTTTTCTTGTTTTTTTTTTCTGCAATGCTTTGTTGTCAAAATCGTTGATATTATTATCATATTTTACTGATTCTTGATCTTTATGTTGAATGAAAATGGAGTGAAAGGTGGTTTGAAGTTAGTTCAGATGAACTGCGCATGTTTTGGTACAGGTATTCAGTGTTCGGAGATCTTTTTGATGAAGCGATCAAACTGGGACTGACTGCTATTCAGACGCAGCATCCTGGCTTTTATTACCAGCAAGCTGCATACCGTGCGCAAGATCGCAAGAAAATGGCATTGCAGCTCTGCAAGCCATTGGTACTATTTCTACGAAACATAAGGAACACATTTATTAAAGTTGTAAAATGCTATCAAGTTCCCTGTGCCCGCACTAGCAAGTTGCACCAGATTCCATACAGGGTTAGGATGGAGACTGCAAAAACGCAAATGGCGTCTTCTGTCATCGAGCCGGCAAGCTGGGAGCAACAACTCACATTTATTGCCATCGCTGATGCAATTTAAATGCTCTAATGGTGGTGAGGTGCTCCATTTGAAACGATTTGTTTGATATATGTAGCGTTTTGATGCCCAGCATCCGTAATAAAAAATTGTATTGGTGTGAAAGCCGGTGACCAATTCCAAATGAATAGTCGGATGCACGTGTTGCTTAATTGTGAAAGTTTGTGTTTAGTCTTATATTCTCCACCATGGTATCCACAAAAATGCCACCATTTGCATGTAATTATAAGTACCGACTGGTACAGTCACCTCATACCTCTTGTCTCAGAAATCTTGTGCACTGCAGGATGCACGTGAAAATGAAGCAGTTTTGAGGCTCTGGTAAGAAATATTAAACACGGGGAAAACATTTAATGGATATATGAGGGGAGTTCACAGATGGTGTAGACTCTTTATTCTCGAAAAAATATATCAAAACTGCCAGTGTTCAGGTAGATGGAAACACGTACTTTTTCTGCCATGACCACCGATTTAGCAACAATGAGAACGCAAGCTTCCAGGCTCGGTCTGCTTGTGAGCAGTTTGTGAAAATCTTCTGGAAAACTCAGTTTGTAAGGTCCTTGGATTCCAGTTATCAAGATATTCTACCTGCTATGATGGTGTGGACTCTTTATTCTTGTCTTTGATCCTTCTGAATATCCCAGCTCAAGTGAGGCATTGGAAAAATATTGGGAAAATCCCATTTCAAATGGAAATTTTGGAAAATACTTCACCCAACAAGGTAGACTGTTCTTAATTTGAGACTTTCAAGAGGCATATTGTCAGCCACCTCAAACAAACAGCCAAATCTGTTCCTGACCTTTGCAAACTTCTGCTTGTGTGACACAGAATCTTATCCTGTCCTTGCTCTTGCTTCCATTCTACTTACAATAATTGTGTGCAGTTTTGACTGAATGTGGCTTCAGTCATCAAAACCTTAATCAAATAGAACAATAAGTTGTCTCAAAACCATCAGTTTTCAAAGATTGCTCCTGAATTCTATTGAGGGGCCCTCCTGTTCCAGAATTTTATTTTTAAACAGCTGTTGAGTGGAGAAAGAGATTTATTGAGGTGCATATTTCAAATTTACTAAACTAATCTGGCACTTGACCTGACCTCAAACATCTTAGTCATTTTCATCATTCAAATGCAAATGCTTAGTACATCCATCGCTGAGTCATTCCCAAGCAGTTATGTAATAGTTTTGGTTGTCGTTTCATATTTGTAGTTTTATCTAAATGGTTGATTGAATATTTTGAATTGGGAATTGTTGAAACGGGTTACAGTTCAAGCATGGGCATTCCCTGGCCACTTTTGAGTTACTTTCCAGTGTGTAGTAAATTTATTGTTGACATTTCACCAATAAAAGTCTGCCATGAATCTTTAAATTGTAGTATTAGGTGTTTTTTTTCAGATTTTTTTTGCAGGCTCTTTGTATTTTTTTCAAGCAGCAACAGATTCACTCTTTTATGACAAGTTACTGCCTGGAAAGAAAGCATTAGATATCACATAATACATCTACAATTCAGCAACAATTTCATTTGATTAATTTTGCTCAGATACTCACCCAGTAATTGATAAATTCAGCAGAATATTACATTAGTACATTGGTTCCAAGAAAAAAAAAATCTTTTTTTCAGATTGGTGAATATTTTGACTCTGCTTTTATATTATAATCCCAGAGGAATCCATATGTCTGGATTCCTCTGTCATATATTATGTATTATAACATATATATATATATATATATATATATATATATATATATATATATATATATATATATATATATATATATATATATATCACACACACACATCAATGAAATAGCTACTCTGTTACTGCTTGAAAAAATACAAACAGCCTGTAAAAAAAAAAATTTCTGAAAAAAACCAACTAATACTACAATTTAAAGATTCATAGCAGACTTTTATTGGTGGAATGTCTAATATATATATATATATATATATATATATATATATATATATATATATATATATATATATATATATATATATATATATATATATATATATATATATATATATATATATATACTTGCATAGACAAACATTACTTGATTACACCAGAGAATATTGAAAGGACAAACACATACAAGGTCTGGCAATAATGTTCCAGGATTCAAGAAATAGAAATTGTATTGTAAACATCCTAATAATGTTTCGTGGTCACCCTCAAAGTAATCTGCCTTGGTCATCTATACACGCTTGTCAACGTCGCCGCCATGCTTCAAAGTACCCTTGGAAATTGTAGCTAATTGGTCACGGCTTTGGTTCTCTTCTATTGCTACAAAATGAGTTCCTTTCATTGGAGTATCAGACGTCGGTCAGATCGGACCAACATTCTCACCCTTTCGACATTTTCGTCTGTTTTGTCAATCGTGCCCTGACCACATGTCATCATTCACATCCATTCTCCCTTCCGCTAACTTCTTAGCCCACTCAAACGCACATGATCTTGACATTGCATCTTCCCCGTACACCGAGCTTCTACTTGTCGAAAGTGTCCATGCCACTTTTGTTTCATTTTACTAAAAGCTTGATGATCATCTTCCATTTGTCAATCTTCAAAACATGATTGCAACACTTTTATCATTTCAACAAATCTCCAGTATGGCTACAAAACACAACTGATTGATACAACAGCTAAGACAGTACTGACAGGAGGATTACAATGCATGTCCAATTACGAAACCCAAGCCCGTGCTGCCCCCTGTCAAGAAAAAAACCATCAGACGTGGATCTTTATTTTTCTTGTCAGACCTCGTTTAGAATGATGGATTTGATCCTTCGTTCCTCACATCATGAGCCAAAGGTTCTCATGGGAATGCTATTAGGCCTATTTGTCTAACAAGTGCTGAATGAAGAGTAGATTATGCAAGTGTCATTGGGTACAATGATCAGCTTGGGTTTCAATTTTGAAATCAGATTTATTTTGTCTTTTAAAATGTCATGAACAAAAAAGAATATGGAACATCTCAAACCTTCTATTGTCCTGTTTGTGGAAAAGAAATATTGTCTTCAAGTTATTGCAATAAGAAGTTTACTTTTGTTGTGCTGGAGAAAACACTTTCTATAATTGTTAAAAAGCCTAAGAAAAGTCGGGGCTTCCTCTTTGTGCTTTTTCAACATAATATTTCGTCACTTTGCAGGAGGTAATGTGTTGGGCATTTGCATCAATGACTTGTACACTAACAATTTGGATAATTCTCACGTCTCTACCACCCCAGGCCAGTGTAGCCTACCCTCTGCCAGACCCTTTGGAAACTCCCAACGGGAAACTCGACTACTTTGGCCAAAGGCCTTGGCGGCAAGGCCACCAGAGTGAGTAAAGGTCCCGCTTGGAGACGAGTAATTCAAGCCAAAGGAGAACTGTAATTGTTATTTGAGTACAGTGTTGTAAATTTTCTATTTTAACACTTGCTCACCCATATAGTCACAGAAGTTTTTATGTTTGAAAGAATCTGGCTTCAGGATTTGGTCCACATGATACAAAGAAGAGAATAATCATTATTGATAATAAATATTATTATTGGTTTTATTTATCAGAGGATTGTCCTCAAGATTTTGTTCAGATCGGGGAAGTTTAGTCACTATACTTGAATACTATAACCTTTGTTCATCTTGATTATAATTTATCAATACAAACCAAGACTTGCCTTTGAACAGATTAATACTACAACATTCAGTCTGTCGTCAGATTTGATGGGGTGATGAGGCATCCATCTACAAATTGCATGTATATCAAGGGTACATGACTAAATTGAGAGAAGGGGGTGGGGGGGGGGATTTGGAAGTAAGCATTGGGTTGGGAGTTGTATAAGAGGTTTGCTTGGAGATCCGAGTCTGAGACTACTGGTTCTGGGTTTGCAGCATGTGGACATACTGATCGGCAGCTGCTCCTTTCAGGTCAACCAATATAAGTTCCCTGGACCAGATACGTTGTGTTTCACTGTTTTCTTTTAATTCCTGTTTTGCTGGTGGGGGGGGGGGTATTTTTTTTTGGTATACTTAGTCGAGGCTCCTATAAGAGCAAACGCGCAGAACATATAACAAAGGGAGAAGGAGATAGGGGTGAGAGGGGGGAAGCACGCATGACAACAGTGGGGAACAGGGGCATCATGAGATCTGTGGAAGAGAAAGGGATGGGGAGGGGTACATGGGGTAAACAAGATGGACCTGGTGGGAAGAGTTGGATTGAAGAGAGTGTGGGAGTTTGTTCCAGAGGTGGGGAAAAAAAGAGGAATGAAAGAGTGAAGGTGAGCAGTGATTATTGATTTTGTCAGTTTCACCGGAAGGGGATTGCTGGTAGACCTTGAGTGCCCTGCAAAAATATTTGGTGGGACAGAGCAGGGGGTGCAAAGCTGGAGAGGAGTCAGTAGAAGACAGAAAGACCACCGACCTGTCTGTAGTGAGAGAGTGATAGACCCGAAGACTCGGCTTCATCGCGGGAGATACCAATTATCCTAAAAGCCTTGGTTTCCACAGTGTGTAGCCGAGCTATGTATGAGGCAGGAGCATCAGTCCAGAGGGGAGAGCAGTACTCCATCAAGCTTTGGCTGAAAGCTTTGTATGTGGTTAAGAGCTCAGGTGTACCAATGAAGGAACTTGCACAACAGAGTATGCCCAGTTGGTGACTGGCTTAAGAGGCCAGCTTGGAAATGTGGCTTCCCCAGGAGAGATCATGATAGATAGTAGAACCAAAAAGCTTGAGAGATGGAACTTCTTCAAGAGGACTGTTGAGAAAGTAGATTGGTGTCGGGGGGGGGGGGTGCATATGGACCTTTTGGTGAGACATCGTGAGAATATGACATTTATCAGGATTGAAGGACATGTTCCAAGTGTTTAACCAGCATGTAGTTTTTATCTCGGTCTGCAGAAAGTGAAGAGGCTGCTGCCTGCTGATCTGAGGGATGAGAGATGGTGTGACAGATGGTGGACTCGTCATTAAAAAGATCAGGAGGATTTTCCAGAGAGTTGGAGAGATCATTGATGAAGATCGATTTAAAAAAAAAAAAAAACACAGGGCCCAGGACACTGCCTTGATGGACTCCAGTCTGGACAGGAAGAGGAGATGAGAGAATTCAATTAAGAGCCACACATTGACACATTGAAAGTTTGTGAGTCATGAGTGGAGATTGCCTTATATGCCATAAGAAGAGAGTTTGATGAACAGTGCGGGATGCCAGACCGTATCGGAAGCTTGTGATATGTCTAAGGAGATGGTTCTGATCTCACGTCCAACATCGAGAACATGCATCCATTGTTGGGAAAGCAGAAGCAGCATATCCAGGTACTAGTTGGGTTGTGCCTTTTTATTCGTTTTTTTTTTCCAGGTATTGTTACTTATGATCCCTCAGCTCAATGCATTTCCCCTTTTCGCTCAAAAAATACAAGCAACTTGACACTCCTTCACTCTGAACAACCACAACAGCAACAAAAAAAACGCTCATCTCTCATGCTCAGTTACTCATTTCCTTATTCCTCCTTCTTTTCTATATCCCCAAACATTTCCTTATTCCTTCTTTCCACCCTTCTCCCTCCCAGCTTTACCTCTTCCCCACACCCTCCCGGTCCTTCCAATGGTGACGGCTCCATATACATCTCTCTCAGATGACATGGACCAACTTTTTAATATATATATCTCTCTCTCTCTCTCTCTCTCTCTCTCTCTCTCTCTCTCTCTCTCTCTCTCTCTCTCTCTTTTTCTCTCTTTCTCTCTTTCTCTCTCTCTCTCTCTCTGTGTCTCTGTGTCTCGGTGTCTCTGTGTCTCTGTGTCTCTGTGTCTCTGTGTCTCTGTGTCTCTGTGTCTCTGTGTCTCTGTGTCTCTGTGTCTCTGTGTCTCTGTGTCTCTGTGTCTCTGTGTCTCTGTGTCTCTGTGTCTCTGTGTGTCTGTGTGTCTCTGTCTCTATGTGTCTGTGTGTGTCTCTGTGTCTGTGTCTCTGTGTGTCTGTGTCTCTGTGTCTCTGTCTCTCTCTCTCTCTCTCTCTCTCTCTCTCTCTCTCTCTCTCTCTCTCTCTCTCTCTCTCTCTCTCTCTCTCTCTCTCTCTGTCTCTGTCTCTGTCTCTGTGTCTCTGTGTCTCTGTGTCTCTGTGTCTCTGTGTCTCTGTGTCTCTGTGTCTCTGTGTCTCTGTGTCTCTGTGTCTCTGTGTCTCTGTGTCTCTGTGTCTCTGTGTCTCTGTGTCTCTGTGTCTCTGTGTCTCTGTGTCTCTGTG
>NC_140965.1:26129312-26181812 GCF_056783735.1 Eptatretus burgeri
CAACTGCTCCTGTACTGGTTGGCTTTTGCACCTGAGAAGGTGGAGAAGTTTCTGGCAACCTTCAACTCTGATTCGGCAGCTGGGCTGGATGGCATTAGCTCACGAGTCCTAACAACCCGCTCTGCTGCTCTTGCACTTCCTCTCTGCCCTTTTCACACTCTGATTTGCCCGGGGTCATCTGTCATCAGCCAACATCACTGCATAACATAAAAAAAAGATGCAAAAATGGATCCCCTTAACTACAGACCGATCAGTTTACCTCCAATCAGCAAGGTCATGGGATCCATCATTGTAGTCTCAAGTCATCCTCCATCCAAAACCATGATATCTTCTACACTTGTTAAACCACCCCTACCCTCTTTTTATCCACCCCCAAATTTTGCTTCTGCATCCATCTTGTCCACCCCTCGCATTCTCCCCTATCCTTCGTTACCCGCATCCCTTGTTTGTCTGTCTCCGTCTATTTTCTGCCTCCACCCTGCTGTTGGTGTTGCCTCCTTCTCCCTTTGCTGTTCCTTTTGTTATGTCGTGCCCTGACCCATTCTGTACTCTCGCTCTTCCACGAGCCTCGACTATGCATACAAAACACACGAATAAATGGGATGTTTGGAAAGCAGTAAGAGGTAGGGCTTTTCTTTCGAGTAAATAAAACAAAGGAAAGTTAATTTTGTTCAGGAATAGCTATATTTCATATTTCATGTAAAAATTTTATTTGTGAAAATGCAATTTTAATGATCATTCTTGCGTGTACCATTATCTTAATACATCTCACGCTTCACACACACACACACACACACACACACACACACACACACACACACACACACACACACACACACACACACACACACACACACACACACACACACACACACACACACTCAAAATGAATATGAAACTGAATTTTTATTTTGTTGTATTTTCATAACTTTATGACTACATTATCTTGTACTTTTACCAATTTGACCCTAATGCCACATTGGTAGAGCTGTTTGTGTTGCTATACAACAGTTCAGCACCGCCACCTGTTTTTTGTACATGACCGTTAGAGGTTCCGTTATTCTGATGTTGGAATAGTCACCTGACATGAAGGTTGTTGATGGCGAAGAATTTGAAAGTGTAAGTTTTTTTTTTGTTTGCTTGTTTTTGAAATAGGGTTTAGTGTATTTTTCTTGAGGCTAATTAAATATTTCCTTCAAAATAACTACATAATAAAAACGAAGCTGTTCAGAAAATCAAGACTTCTTTGTTCTTTGATACAGAGCTGTTTGTTTTGAGATACTTCATTGAATTGGCTTGATTCATAAATCTAAGTTGTGCATTATCACCCCACTACAGTCGCTTCATAAGTTTATCGTTCATATGTGGGCATTCTATGTTCTGTTTTAATTGATGTGTTTTCAGAACCTGTAAACTAGTATGTATGTGTGTATATATATGTATATATATGTATATATATATATATATATATATATATATATATATATATATATATATATATATATATATATATATATATATATATATATATATATATATATATATATATATATACATGTATATATATATATATATACATGTATATATATATATATTTGGGAGAAGACATACTCAGCATTAAAAGGGAAAAAAAACTTTTATTGGGCCTGACGTTTTGGGAGATGTCTTGCTTCCGTCCTCGGGGGGTTTTTATGAAAACGGTT
Organism: Eptatretus burgeri; assembly: GCF_056783735.1. Taxonomy (NCBI): domain Eukaryota; kingdom Metazoa; phylum Chordata; class Myxini; order Myxiniformes; family Myxinidae; genus Eptatretus; species Eptatretus burgeri. The sequence goes on from NC_140965.1 coordinate 26,131,016, forward strand.
TACATTTGAAAATTCAGTTTGTATTATTATTGTCCTGCGTGCACGTGTGTGAGTGCCTGATTGGCTGTCATTCCACCAATGGGGTTGAGTTGGAGGAGCGAACCGTTTTAATAACTGCCTCTGAGAACTGAAACTGGACAGCTCCTGAAATATCAGGCCAAATAAGAGGGGTTTTTTTTCCTTTTAATGCTCAGTGTGCTTTCTCTGCAATTTATTATGATTCCTGAGCTGCAGAATATGAATATTTATACACACATAGATATACATTACCCAAATCTAGAATCCTGCTGGAGCATCCCAAATGTGTTGATAATGCCATGATAAAAGCCATGTATATTTGTGAAAGCCCAGGCAAACTGCAACAATTGGGTTAAGGTAGGTGGGGGAGGAGGGTTGCAAATCTAAGAAGAAGAACGATTGTGGTATTTGCTCGTGGTAGTCTTTTGGTGCGGCTTGCAGGCATCGATCCACCAGATCCAGCTCGGGAACGTGAGGGAATCTTGGCACTGCAGTGGCACGAGAAAGCGGTCGACCACTCGGTGAGCTCTTTGTCATCTGTCCGCAGTTATATTAAAGGTGGAGATCAACCTCTTTATTTTTGCAGTAGTTTATTGGAGGAGGATTTTTTTTTGTCATCCGAATGTCTGGCATTTGGCAAACATGAAGTTGCAGATGGTTGAGTTTTGAACTTTTATGATGCAGCCCCACATACGTTGTCCTTTGTTTTAACTTTATAGAGGTGGACCCACTTGACAGTGATGCGCAGAGTAGTGGTCGACCGATATATCGGCCGATATCTGGCATTTTCAGGTTATCGCCACCAGCTGATGATGGTGCCGAAATGACTGATATTTTAATAAACAGTAAAATAAGAAACTTTTCTTCCCATGATGCAAGGCAGCGAGAGCTCCCCCTTGTGTCAATTTGGCATTTGCAGCCCCCTTCAGGTCAGGTAGCTACTGTGGAACGTTAGCGAGAGCTTGCTGGCAGTGCTGGATATGTTGCATGTTCCGAGCTTTAAAATCTCAATTTATTTCAATCCCCATGGTAAACCAAGGGGTGTTCGCCACACCCACTGTTCATGCTGCAAAACCTCTGCAGACATCACACATACGGGGCCGCCTCGCAACCTTTCACTTGCCAACTCTCGCACCGTGAGACTTTGTCAAATCACATAAACACGGGCCGTCTCATGACCTTTCATGCTCTCAAACCATAGACCTTTCACATACTCACAAGATGCCTTGTGACCAATTGCACACTGTTCTCACACACGGGATGTCTCTTGGGCGTCCCGCAGCCGAATGCGCCATTTGTGCTGGGTGCACTGTTCGTGCCACGTATGCTCCACATCATGCAGTGTCCCGCTCCCTGGTTCCCGTGAGAAATTTTTAATCTCTACTTGTATATCCGTCTGCACCTCAAAACCAGATTCAATCGGAGATGTAACATGGCTTATTTGAGTTAACAATAACAGTAATGGCTCTGTGTTATTTTATGTAAGTGTCAGAAACGCATCCGGCCTACACTCAGCACCGACGAACTACTCAGAGTTGGGCTATGGGATGCTGGGCAGTGTCTGGGCACATTGAAAGTTGAAAACCTCCACTATACTTGGTGCACCTCATAAACTTAGTAAACTTAGTAATATCGTGTGCACCCTTCAATCACATGATTGTTTTACGGGATCAACGAGTGATACGAGTGCCTCTGTGCTTAAGATACAATGGAAAGCTATTTTAATGAACGTGGAATTAGAAGTGACCGAGCGCTTGGACCGATGGAATCCACCTTATGCACGATTCATACAAATGATAAAATCAAAGCAAGTGCTCAGTGTTCCACCATTATCGCAAAGAAAGTGAGTCACATCAACTGCAACGTGATTAACTGCAAATCTCATTAAAGTGATTAAATGCAACAGATGTTGACAACACTGCACCTTCCTCCCCTGTAACTCCACACCATCACCCCTGCACTTCCATCAGCTCAAGCAACACCATTTAATATAGATTCATGAAGTTTCCTTTTATTGTATTTGAATGCATACCTGTAAGTCTGTCTTTCTTTCGCTCTCTATCTGACTCTCTCTTCCCTATCTACCCATGTCCTGACACACAACCTCAATCGATTACATTTTTTTCTTCTGGGAAAATTACTTTCGTTTTACATGTTTTCAACTAACTCGGTAAATTCTTGGAACGCAATTACCACGGTAAATGAGGAATTCCTGTATATGATGCTCAGTGGGAATAATGAAACAAATGGTGGGAAACACACCCTACCACCACCCTAACATGGTGGCTTGTACTAGAACAAGCTCGGAGGCTGGAGTTAATTTTTATTACTTATTTGTTTACTTATTATTTTTCACCATTTTTTTCACCCAAATCTCTTTTCTTTTTTTTTTTTTTCACCCAAATCAAATCTTTTTATCACCCAAATCAAAATTATAGTTTTCGTTTTTCACATTCTTGAACAATTGGTGGTTTTTCAGGGAGAACTGGATTTTTGGATCCCAGATTTGTGGCTGGTTACCTGTATAAGCTTCACTCAATATCATCTTGTTGATAATTTTAATAATGTCGCAGTTAGCCTACATTGTGCTGTGATGCTGTGCATGAGCAAGCAAGCCAAGTTAATATTGTGTTAAATATTTTGTTAATTGAAGTGCAACAAATTTGGTTCATTCTTAAAAAAAAAAATTAAATTGTTTAATCAGATGCATATAATCGGCATTATAATTTATATCAATCATCGCCCACCCCCCTCCTCTTCTTTAAATATCGGTATCGGCCCTTGAAAACCCCACATCGGTAGACCTCAAGTGCAGAGGTAGAGCAATTGCCTGTGAGCTGTTTAGCTTGTGTTGAATTCTCCAACTTGATTATAAACTGTCAGGTTTGTGCTTTGTAGGCAGGGTATCTGTGAATGTGCCGTTGCTCAGGTGGACATTAATCTGGTGACCCATCTGCTAACACTGATCCCTCATTCCTCAGTGCCTTTTGACAGAGTAGGTGGGTTATTGTCGGTACCCTGGCCAACTTCCAAATTATTGCCTCGAGTTGTGGTAGTTATGGAGACCTGCCACAACAGCAAGTCCCCAAGGATCAATCGTCATACTAAAATACAAAATTTGGTGTCTGTCTGTCTGTCTGTCCTTTTGACCACGATACATTTGTTGCTTATTCAATCTAAACCAAACTAGACAGGAAGATTAAGGGTCACACAATGGAGGTTGTTGCGACTTGATTTGCACCCCTCCCCAAGCGTGTTTTCCGTCTTGGGAGAAATCTGTGTTCAGGTATATATCCATGTTAAGGTAGCTAATTGTTGCATTTTTCCAATGCCGCTTCCAATAGCAAAAGTAATAAGTAGAAAGCATCTGAAAATGCAAAGCCCGTCCACTTACAAACATTATTTGTATTCGGACTTCTTCCTTTGCTGAATGGAACCTTTGACCTTTTGACCAAATTCTTAATTTTTATTTTCGATATTTTCATAATATGGCTTTGTTGGAAATTTCATGTCAAAAGCTCAAATGGTAAAAAAAAAAAAGTTACAGACACACATGATTGCAAAACCTCATCTTCTGTCAGGGCAGGCTGACAACACTGATAATAATAGCATAATATTAATGTTGTTACAAAACAATATTACCACCAATAATATCCCTCCTCCCCAAGAGGTTTTTCCTCCTTGGACAAACGCCGTGTTAACGTGTAAAATTAGCTTATCATGGCGTTTTGTGGGCACCCCTACCAGAAGCAAAAAAAAGATTATAAACCAGAAACACATGTGATCACATTTTTAAACGGTCGCTACTGTTGTTTAACACGAAACCTGAAAGGGAGGAAACCTCACGTTCTTGAGGCATTATAAGCACGTCGCACAGATTTAAGGATGCCTACATCTACTGTGATCTATATTCCAGAGAGAGGATAATAACATGGCCCTTCCTGTGGCAGCCTTCCTTCTTATTGAATAAGGGACCATCATCTGATGTTGATGATGATGATGATGATGTGGGAGACCCACAATGATCGTCTGTGATAATGTAGGAAGATAGACTATTTTGCAGTCTCACTGCACCAGAGGTAGACTGATTGATTTTAGTATTTTTGCTTTCGGGAGGGAGTGGGTGAGGTGGTGTTGGTGGTGCAGTGGTAGTACAGTGATGGCAAACAAAAGACAGAGACCATGTTAAAATAGAGCTGAATGTTCCTGGTATTCCCATGAATATATGTCTAAGATTATCTAATCCATCAAGATTTGCTGAGAAGCGTGAACTTTCAGAAGAGTTTGATGTAATTGTTTGTTTATTTGGCATACATAAATTTAGCACATCCTTCATCTTAAATGGGACTACCTTTAGGCTGTACGATGCATTCAGCATGACACGGCATAAGTTCTACTAGACATGCTGTGTATTATTTCTCCAGACATGCTGTGCAGATGCTGATCGGTACATGCAGATGTGGACCAGACGTGCTGTGTATTATTTCTCATTAATCTGTGCTCACCCGATGTAGTTGGCCCAGGGAGGAAGTTGGCAGTAGTCAGGTTCTGATGGCGTCCAACAGATACTCACTGGGATTGGTAGCAAATTAATGGGTTGTCTCGGAAGATGTGTGATGTCACTCATGTTTCCTCAAAAATCAGACCGACACAATGAATACTAATGTTGTCATCCTGAACCATTAAATTCTCATGTGGGTCCAAACTTTGACTATTAAAAAATAATTGGCACAGTTGTTAACTAATGATGTTTGATGTATTTGATTGTAAGTCGATCCAGGTTATTGATTGTTTGCAATTTGATTGTTTGTGATGTATGAGATCTTGATGATTTTGAGTGGTGTGGTTTGAACAAGAACATCCTATGTTTTATGCACAGAGTGTCTTGGTTTCTGAAATAATTAGCTTTAGCTGTCAATACTTGTGTGTTTGCAGGGGTTGATCATCCCTTTGTTGAGCAGTGCTGTGGCTCAGTTCAAGAAGTACAAATGTCCACGCATGAAAAACTACCTGAGTAAGTCTCAATCATCAATGGGTAATTACATTTCAACAATGTTGAAGACAGACTCAAACCAGCAGCATGACCACAGGTTATCTTGTTTGCATTTTTATGATCGTAGGACTAGAAAGACCCAGTGGACATATAGTGCACGATAAATAACTAGAAAGGCACTCAGTAGAGCGCATACCTCCGCCACGTAATGCCTGATCCATGAGAACATTTCGAGCCCAATACATTTTTGAAATATCATGCTATACAGTACTATATCGTTTTTAGCCCTATCGATGGTGAAGCATGAGTCACATTTGCTCTCCGGCGAGGATACGGTGGCCGTACCCCCCCTGAATTGACAGAAATGTGCAGCGGCCACAGAGTTTCTGAGGTGGCCTCAGGGTGGCCCTACGTCGTATGGCTATCTTTTACAGGCCGTAGGGGTCTCCATGTAATTAAAGCACGGAGTTATAACTTTTTTCATTTCTCGGTTGGCCGTAGCAATTCGACAAGCCGAAGCCATGACGTAGATGTGTTCCACGTCGACCGTACGTAGGACGTACGGTGGGCTTCCGTTATTCGTGCGTTTTCCGTAGGCTCTTATCAATGAAAAATGAATTTTGCCAACCCCCAAAAAATTACGGCGGCCGCACTATTTCCACGTTCGCCTTAGGGCCCCCCTGCAGCCGCCTTGCGGGCACCTTGAGGCTACCTTGCGTCTGCCTTGAAAATTCTATGGCCACCGCAGGGACGCCCTAAGGTCACCGTGCGACATCAAATCAAAGACCGTACGGCACCCCCACGTTTTCAGTCTCCACACTTTCTAAATGCCCCGTGCCGCTACCCGAAAAATAAAAACATATGTGACTGCTACATTGTATGACCGTGGAAATACTGCGGCCGCCCTATAATTGCTAGTGGCCGTAGATTTTTTTTCGACCCTACGGCCGCCGAGCCAAATGTGACTGAAGCATAAAGAATCACTTTAAAGTTAAATAATCTGCGTATCCAGATCCAGATCCGGATCTTCACCAAAATCGAAACAATTCGTCCTTGTCACACACCCAACCTGTCCACAACTTTTTTGAGATATCCTGCACACAAACAGACAAACAAACAGACAGAAAGGGGTGAAAATCATAACCTCCTTCACCTTATGGCGGTAGAGGTAGTAAGAATGGTTCAGCCCTCTCGAAAGACAGGCCAAGAAAAGGTACTTTTTGAGGGGGTGGAAGTTTGTGGTTTTTTTATTACTTCATGTAAACTTATTTGACCGTAAGTGCCGAGTGTTGATAATTATGTAATCTTAGTCGCAGCCGGGGATGATCTATTTGGTGAGAGCTGATTGGTCATTCCTCCAATTTACAGTTGAGAGGTGTGATTGGGTTTTTAACATTTATTTGTAAAGTTTTAATTTTCCTGATATTGCATCAATGGAAAAACGAAGAAAGATTGCAGATGACTTTCTTTTTCTTCTTCCTTTTTTTTTTTTTTCTCTCTTCAACAGTAGATGAAATATGCACGAGTCAGTCGCTCATTATTTATTGTTTATTTACTTGCTAATCCTCATGGCGAGCGAGGAGATGCTGATGTTTCGGGCATCAACCCTTCGTCAGACCAAAAGAGCATTCTCATCACTCCTCACTGCTCTTTTGGTCCAACGGAGGATTAATGGCCAAAAACAACATCAACTTCCCCTTGCTTCCCACAGCAGCGAGCATCCCTGGATCAATCTTCTGTTGATTCCATCCATTGCCTTACCTCGTTTCACGTAGCCAACACAGATCGACATGAGACTTCATTAGCTGGAGTAGTTCTTCATTCTAGTTTATTATGTTGATATTCCTTTAAATTCTGTCAGTGCATCTTCTCTCATATTGCCCTTGTAATGCTCTGATCAAGTCTGGTCACTGATGTGTGGCAGACTCAAACTCCTGTTGCCTTACTGTGAGAGATTTTAAAGCTTTCCTGCACATGAAAGCATGAGTTGGAAAATACGTGGATTCGAGTTTGAGTCTGCCACATTAATAAAAATCTATATATTATAAGCCTGGTGTTGGCTGAGTGTGGTTAGGGTGGCTGGCTTGGGATCTTAGTGTCCTGAGTTTGAGGCCCGTTCGCCACTGAATTAACACCAGGTGGGGTTGACTCAGCCTGTCATTCTTCCGAGGTCGGCGAAACGAGTACCAGTGTACTGGTACAAATGGTTGTATCGGCGCCGTTCCATGCCTGCAACCGCAGTGCGGTAATCTTCATCCTGATGAAGCAGCACTCGTATGGAAGGAGGTGGAGGAGAAGGAGTGGGTGGGAGGTGAAGGGAAAAGGCATGGAGGTGGGTGGGTGGAGGTGCAGCAGCATATAATTGAAGGACTGAAAGGAAGAACCAGGAATCTGCAGGAAAACCTTGAATTTAATGCCGGGGGATCTTTTCATTGCCATTGTGTGTTGAAGCGGGCATAATTTTATCTTGAACACATCACAGTGCCTGCGGTATTATAGCCAGCCTTTGTGAGCTGCCACTGCATACTCATCGGTGCATGCAGATGTTAAACTTGAACCTGCAACATAATTCCATGGTTTTGGACAAGATGAGCTAACTGGCTTAAACCAAGGTCGATGAGATATAATGAATGTTTTTGTAAGTTAGCAATGCAATGTGAATTTAGTCGCCTCATTTTATGGCCTATGGTCTGCACTTGTTAACCTGTGGACGGGAAATACGAAGACGTGCACCGATTCCCGTCCGATAACTCATTATCATTTGTTGCGCTTTTTCGGCCGAATATATCAAAGCAACTGAGCTGCGTCTTTGGATGTGTCCTGCAGTGGTGCAGATGGGTGAGGAGTATTATTGTGCGAAAGATTACACCAAATCTCTGACGTAAGTAGCCTCTCCTTTTGTTGGTTCACATTTGGAAATCCCAAAGGATTTTAAAGTTGCATTTAATTGCATTCAGCAATTGCTCTTTGCTCACCTGGTGTTTGTGTACGATGCTGTGCATACGCCTTTTATTTTTTCTTTTTATTTTCTTGTTGGGAATCTCATTTTGAAAAAGCAAAATTAATTGGTTTTTAAAAATATTTATATATTGTCAATGTTTCATTGTCTCTTCCCACCTCCCCATTTCTTCCATCTGTCCTTAACAACACAAATCGAAAGCAATCGTCTCAGCTCCAGCAATCCTTTGCATATCGTTATGCAATTATGTTGAAAGCAACCAATTTTAATGACTTTGGAACCATTAGCAAGAAAGCAACCATAAATGAAATAGTTTTTTTACCCGAACAATTAAATTGTAAACTGTTTGGCTCAAAACGAGATGACATAAAATTTTAACTCTTGCGCTGCAAAATGATGCACTCGAGTGCGTAATATCCATGACAAGCTTGCGTTGAACGTCAGGTCCTTGGGATTGCAAGTAGTATTGGGCACTTTGCACCACATGCAGGTCTTGTTGTCAGAGGATATGGATGATACAATTTAATCAAGCTCTGTACGCTGGAAGAGGTTGGTTGGGGGATTGGGAGTTGGGGCGTGGGTGGACTTACTCAAGTGTGGGGGTTGGGGGGTGTGGGGGTGATACTGCATCATTAATGACATAGTATAATGTGAAAGGTGGCTTTCTGGTGCATGCATCACTGACTCCTGTTGTGACTTCAAATCCAGGCGACTCTTTGTTTTTTCTCTTGCAGATCATACCGTATCATTCTGATGAACTCTCTGAGTATTCCATACCCTTGTAATATATTCCACAATGCATCACTGCTCAGTGTTCACGCTGTCAAATGCTTTATCAAAGTCGACAAAAGTCATCACAGGACTTGAATTCGAGTCGATACATTGTTCTGCTCTTGTTCGTGGAGTGAAAATTTGATCTCTACACATTCTATTCCATCTATATTGAGCTTGCTATTTCCTCAATGTTGCGTCCACATAACAGCCTTCTCCATCCCATTTAGGATTATCTTGCAGAGAACCTTGCTTGTAATATACAGAAGAGTTGCATCTCTCCAGTTACCGCATTCACTGAAATCTACTTTCTTTGGCAGGTTAATGATCAGCCCAACTTTTCCACACTAATTGTACTTCTCGTCGCCATATTTCACGAATTAAACTTGTGAGGTTTTTTTTTTTTTTTCTCGACATTTATCTTTGACTTTATATCCCAGGCGTAGTGGCGTGCGCCTGTAATCCGGCTACTCGAAGGCTTGGGTTGGAGGATCGCTTGAGGATGGGAGCTCTGCACTGGGCCGCGCTATGAGAGGGTGTAGGGCATCCCGGAATCATGGCGAAACCCAATCCTTATCCCTGTGTCGTAAGAGGCGACCAGGGTTGCGTCAGGAAGGGCATCCGACGTAAAACCTGTGCCAAATCAGTATGCGGATCATAACGGATGATCCTCTGTGGCGACCCCTAACGGGAGCAGCCGAAAGACGAACAACAACAACATCTTTGACTTTGTATGCAAATAATCACCGTTGTTTCCAGGTACTGCCAGGATGCATTGCATGTCATGTAAGAGTCTCTGGACTGAGATGTTCTATGACTGCCACACGTGCGGTGATGCACACTTTCAGACCATCGGGCATTCGATCTAATAAATGTGCGATACCTTCCTTTCGATTTCCTGCACAGGAAGCTTCAACTTGTTGGCACAATTGCTCAGTCAGAAAAAAAGTTTGACAAAAGTAAAGGATAGGATCGATGCATTACCAACATCGAGTGAATTGCCAAAGGATCAGATAACTTCCTGATAATCAGAGAACGACGACTGCATGTTTTTTGCGATGCGTTGAGCAATATCATACAGTACTTGATCTGTACAACGATAGGTGAACGGACATTGTCTTTCGAGGCAAAAAGCACGTTTCCTCTTTCACACGAGGAGCATGGTTTCTGCCCATTGGACATTTTACTTGTACTTTTGGGCTGCTACGTCTTTTCCTGTGCAAGTTAATCTGGAAGCATGACCTTTGGCATGATGGCCAGCATTAGGTTCCTTATCGGCTTTCAGCAGACTGATTTGCCTTTCATTCGAGAAACAGTCCACAATTATCTTTTTGGCCATTTTGCCACTGATACAAGATTATAATTCAGGAATTGACACTGCGTCTTGATGCACAACATACTGTAGATAAGATATGGGTGACTCGCCAGTCTGAGAATTGGATGATATGGATACATTTTCCATCGTAGAGAACATTTGTAGATCATATGTAAGGATATATCTCCACTCGATGTATTTTGTTGTATTAGTGGCAAAACATCCGCTCAAGGTCATCGATTTTGTCATGTGAGATCGTGGTTTTTGAACCAGCCCATCTGGTTTGTCTGCCTTCTTGAGTATACCGACACGAAGACTGAATTTCCTTTCCTTATCCCTTCCTTTTCAAAACCTCACTTGTTTGCAAGAGTTTGTGTAACAACCCAACAACTAATGCCACTATAACACCCTGGACCGACCCCAGTCTCAAGTTCTGTCAATATGCGAGTCATTTCCGTTAAAACTGGGCATGTTCAATATTCTGGAGTGTATTTCATCGATATATTTATTGACATTTATGCAAATTTTATTCCAATCAGAACCCCACTCCCCGCTCACCACCCCCCCCCCACCCCTCCAAATCTAAGGCAGGAAACAACGACAGCTCATGCTATATGGTAGCCTAAGTTTAATGTCTGCTTAGTTTTTACTCAATTATGCACGTACTCTGTCTATGCAGAAGTATTTTTTATAAACCTGCGCTACATTTATTTATCCATTTTATTTTTGCTCACTTGCTTACGATCCTGCCATGCTCGATGGCACATGGAGTCTCTTGAGGAACTCGTGCCACTTTTGTCCGTCTTGGGCCCACTGACTGATCGCTATCCGAGTGGTTTCTCGCTCCTTTTACACGACACGCTACCAGGTCTCTGGAGGTCGTTCAACCGTCCTTCGTCCTTCAACTTTCAAGCTTCCAAAGTCTCGCTCTCTTTGTGACGTTGCCTTCCATACGCAGTGTGTGGCCAATCCTTCTCCACCCCCTCGTTTAATCTCCACCATGATGTTTTTCTTTCCACCACTTTCTCCCTCCTTATTGCTAACTCTTTGTGGACAGAAGATTCTCAAAATATTTTTGTGACCGCTATAAATTTTAGGATTCTCATATTCTGTGCAATGATTTTGGTGACTTTCCGAGCTTCACTGCCAAATAGTAGAACCGATTTTCCTTCACTGTCAAAATTTGAAACTTCGTTGTTTTTTTTTATCTCCAGATTTCTACATCCTCATAAATAGTACTCTTGATTTCTGTACTCTTTATAAAGGGTGGCCTGAAAGTTGCTTTACCCCTGCTAAATTTATCACACCTTCCTCCCTCACTTCCCCTCTGCCCTCCCCCACCGTGGTATGCGGCAACACTGACTCAGGAGAATGGTGAAGCACATGGAGATACAATGACCGATTTAATTATTGTAAGTACTGCACGATAGAATTTGTATTTTAAGACATTTTGAGACCGAATGCTGTACTGGGGAAGGGTAAAGTGACTTTCAGGCCACCCTATAGAACACCTGAGTCTGATCATCTGTTATAGTGACCAGGGACCCGAGTTACGCAAACATGTCGACAACTCGTATGGCCAAGTCATTGCACATGATGGCTGACAGGATGGCCTCAAGATACGCGCAGTCGCCATTAACCCGTTTAGCCTGGGTTTGAATCCCAACCCAGCCATAAACTGTCATCCCGATGTTTCACAGGAAGGGTGATTCATCAACGTGTGTGCCGTCCCTCGGGTGGACGTTAAACTGGTATCCCGTCTGTCGACCTTGGTGCACGTTAAACATTCCACGGTGTCCTTCGCGAAGAGTGGACGAGCTATCGCCAGCACCATGGCCAAATTCCAAATTCTTGCCCCAAAATACAGAAGGCACTGCATGATCTGCACAGCTGCACCCTCAGCTAATGATGCTACACCACAGCCCTGTGCTCCATACGAAAGAAGAAGATTGCACATGATGGAATTATTCTCTGCCACCCTAAGTCCATGACTTCTTGCAAAGTCAAGGAACTTAGTGCTATTCTGGTTCGCAGTTCCAGACCCATGTGGAACAACACATGTCTCGTAACCATCTCTATCAGTTCCAGTTGATGCATTGAATTCCCGCAAGACTAGAAGAGTATCTCGCATGGGGCAGTGATGAACCACAGACTCAAGCGTGGCATCGAATGCGTCATTCATGTGAGATCACTCGCCCGAGTCTGAGAATACACAGAGATCAGGGAAACGACTCCCAAGGAGTGACAAATCCTTTGTATCATAATACGCTCATTGACCGGTGTTACCTCAATTATCATTGGAGTCATCTTATTGGACACAGCTATAGCAACTCCTTGGGAATGGTAACCATCAGAGCGACCAGACGAATAGAAAGTGTAACCACCCACCACGATCTCGCTGCAATCCAGTCTCCGAACCTCAGAGAGTGCTGCAATACCGATGTCCAAATGCTTGAGCTCAGATGATAACAGAGACAGGTGATCATCCTCTCTTAGGGATGGGACATTCCAGGCACCCACCGAAGGGACTGCCTTAGGTTAACCCAAGGAGACCGCCGTCTGGTGGACGATGCCTTAGCACCATCCTGACGCACACTACCGCAATCCAAGCGGGAAGGCTACCCCCATGTTTTTCCTCCTTTCATCAAAGATTCGGGGTCCCGAAGGCTTTACCCCAATCCCGTCATCTGGTGAGCAGCCCTGCAAGGGAAGCTGCACAGGAGGTACTCCCACCAAGTGGATTTTCAGTTTTCCTTGCGTTTTTAGGGTGTTTTACAGAGTGTAGGGTTTTACCGTGGCTGGAGTGCAAATCCTGCCACCTACCTCCTCAAAAAAAATAATAATAATAACCCAATTGCAGCAGGACGTCTGCAGACACAGATGGGCACGAGAAATGGATGGTTGTTGGCTCGCAAGAAGCTCATCTTCTCTTTGTGGTCTGGTTGCTTTTCGGGAGTCCTGAAGAGTTGTGGAGTGCCTTCATGACCACCATCCTTGATGTGTGCCTGGTGTTGGTTTAATGGCTAGAATGGTGGGCTTGGGATCCTAGGATCCTAAGTTCAAATTCCCCTCAGATCTTGAATTAATATCAGGCGGGGTTGACTCTGCCTGTCATCCGTCTGAGGTCAGCAAAATAAGTACCAGCTTGCAGGTATCCTGTGGTGGAGTAGCAACCCGTCCAGGATTGTACCCAACAGCCAAAGAGACTGCTTTGGCAGCACCAACGCTCTGCACATAGTATGGGCCCAATGGATGGATGGATGGAGGGATCCTTGATGCTGCCTGTGAATATCTTGGAACTCAAAGCAGGGCGATTAAGAATTTAATCTCCAAAGGGACATTGGATACCATTGACCAGAGCCGCAAAGCCAGGCTTAATGGCAGAGCTGAGATGTTCTGGCAGTCGAGGTGGAAAACTACGTGTTGAAGGTGGACATGGAAGCCTATGTGTGAGGAATCTGTGAGGGGGTAGAGCATAACCTGTGGTCAAGCGATTCTCATCCTGCTTACAGGGGAATTTGCGCATTGTGTTCCTCCAAGCCTGTCCCTTGGTATGCTGCAGTTAGAGCGGAGGCTGGTGATCTCTTGACAGAGCAGTCCGAAGTGTAGGCCTTCTGGGCCGGTTACTTTGAGCAGTCGCACGAGTTTAATCCACCAGCTGTTGAGTTGGATGTCAGGGGTGTTGCTATCCCTATTGCTGACACTCCAATCAACTGTGATCCACCTTCATTTGCAGAAACGCAGGCTGCAGTGAACTGCTTTAAATGGGGTAACACTCCAGGGATCTGTGGCATCCATGCTGAACTTATCAAGGCTGGTGAAAATGCTGTACTTGTGTCATTGCATGCAGTTCTGTGCTCTGCCTGGAACACAGGCATCATCCAAACTCACTGGAAGAGGACCCTTGTTGTACCTCTCTGGAAAGGGAAGGGTGATCGCCAGGACTGCAACAACTACCGAGGGGTGACGCTGCTCTCAGTGCCGGGCAAGGTCTTTGATCGGATAATTCATGATAGGGTTCGCCACCATCTGCTTGAGCACCAGCGTCCAGAGCAGTCAGGCTTTACACCAAAGAGATGAACAATTGACCGTATCCTTGCTCTTCGGGTCCTCACCGAACGTAGACGATAGTTTCGTCTGTAACGATAGTTTCGTTGATATCTGTAAAGCAGACGCTTTACAGATATCAACATAAGCTTGCAGCTTATGTTGATATCTGTAAAGCGTTTGATTCAGTGAATTGGGATGCCCTCTGGAGGATTCTTGGTCTTTGTGGGGTGCCACCAAAACTGATCGATCTGATGTCTGAACTCTACTCTGGTACTGAAAGTGCTGTGAGATGTGGTGGTACCATCTCTGACTTATTTCCAGACTTACTCCACCCTCTGCCGTACCATCTGTCATCCCTCAGACCGGCAAGCAGCAGCTTCTTCCTTCACTGCAGATCTGGATAAAATCACAAACTGGTCCAACATGTGGAACATGTCTTTCAATCCAGACAAATCTCACACTCTCACTATGTCTCTTCGAAAGGACCGTTTACAAAATCCCCCCATCCACTTTCTCAACAATCCTCTGGAAGAAGTCTTTTCTTTCAAGCTTCTAGGTCTCACTATCTGCCATGATCTTTCCTGGGAAAGTCACATTTCCAACCTCGCCTCAAAAGCCAGTCGCCGACTGGGAATCCTCCGTCGTGCTAAGTCCTTCCTCGGCCCTCTTGAGCTCCTGACCACTTACAAAGCTTTTGTCCGTAGCCTGATGGAGTACTGCTCTCCCCTCTGGGCTGGTGCTCCTGCCTCCCACCTTTCTCGGCTTCACGCTGTCGAAACCAGGGCATTTAAGATCATCGGCATCTCCCGCAATGAAGCTGAGTCTTTGGGCCTCTCACTCAATCACCGCAGGTTGGTCGGTGGTCTTTCTGTCTTCTACCGACTCCTCTCCAGCCTTGCCCCCCCTGCTCTCTCTGCGATTTGTCCACACCACATTTCCACAGGGCGCTCAAGGTCCGCCAACAACCCTCTTCTGGTAAAACTACCAAAATCACGAATCACTGCTCATCTTCACTCTTTCATTCCTCTTTTTCCCGCCTTTGGAATAAACTTCCTCACTCTATTCTTTCCCATTCTTCCCTCCAGGCTTTCAAAACAGCTGTTCACCACCACCTCTTATCTTCCCCCATCCAAATCCTCGATCTTTTCTACCCCCGATAATCCACCCAAGCCCACTTCCTTCATTTCTCCTGCTTTCCTTCCTGAAAGTCCCTGAAATGTCCATCTTCTCTTCGCCATGTTCCCCGTCCCATCCCCATCCCTCTCCCTTCCACAGTTCACCTAATGTGTCTGTTCCCCACTGTTTTGTCCCTTCCACTCCCGCCCCTCTTGTCTCATGCCTCCTTGCTGTGAGTTGTGTGTTAGCTCTCATACGAGCCTCGACCAAGGTATACAAAAAAAAAAAAAAGTTGTTACTGGAGTTTGTCAGGGTGTGTACTGGCCCCACACTTTTCAGTGCTTGTATGGAGTGGGTTCTGGAGAGGATGTCTGAGAGATCAAGCTGCGATGCATCGTTTGGGAATGTCAAGATCTCTGACCTTCATTTCGCATATTATGCAGTCATCTTTGCGGAGACTGTATATCCTTTTGGGTCCCTCGAGATGTTACACGAGGAGTCGGAGCTGCTGGGATTACGGGTTTTCTGGGTCAAAACGAAGATCAGGCTTTCAATGACATCTTGGATGCTGCTGTGCTGTCTGTGCCTGTTTTTGGTGAGGATATTGAGGTCACAGAGATTCACTTACTTTGGCAGTGATATTCATGTCTCTGCTGCCTGTGAGTCAGAGGTCAATAGACATCTGGGTCCGGCCTTGTGAGTTATGGATTCACTGGATCATGAGGTGTGATGCTGTCAGTACCTGTGCAGGAGGACGAAAGTCTGAGTCTTCAGGTACTTGGTACTTCCAGTCTTGCTCTACGGATGTGAAACTTGGACTCTGACCAGGGATCTGAGACGGAGACTTAATTCCTTTGGTACCAGGTCTCTTCGGAAAATCCTTGGATATCGCTTGTCGGACTTTGTGTCCAACGAGCGGTTGCTAAGAGAGACTCGAATGAGATTTGTTACCTCTATAGTCCGTGAGCGTCAGCTGCGGCTGTATGGACATGTGGCTCGTTTTCCTGATGCTGAACCTGCTCACCAGGTTCTCTTTGTGAGGGAGCCTTGTGAGTGGAGGAGGCCAATGGGCGAACATGTGCCTCGTGGTTGCAGCGGGTTGATCAGCATCTCAAGGATATGGGGATGGTCCAGGCATCTGCCTGTGGAATGGCCAGACGGATGCCCTTGGTGTACCAGCAGAAAGCGGATGCAGCGGCGTGCTGCTCCGGCGCATGCTCCCAGACTTGACCTGACCTGACCACATTGCCCTCTGTTCCTTCTCTGATAAGAGCATTTGCTGTTGTTTATTTTTCATTGGTTTCTCTCCCATCCTTCGATCTGATATCAATTGTGTGGTTATTTTCTACACCGTTGCCATATTCCCTTTCCCAGATGCTGTTTGTGCCTCTTCCGCTAGTTCCTCAATGTAGTTTTGCTTATCCTTCCTTGCAGACCTCTTGACTGCTTTGTGTTTATCTGTATGCTTTTTCTACAATTTCTCTTTCTTCTGGACCTGTATTTTGAAAGTTTTGAGTTTTGTGTTAAATTCTTTGCTTCCTCATCAGGACAAGGTTTTGAGTTGTTGTGGCCTTTGGCATTACTGCATTTATGACTGTGGAGGCCCCTGGGCAGTGATTTACTGGTCATCCTTTGATCCCATCACAATAGTTATTTCGCACCCTCCCCCCCTCCAGACTACAATTTGGACTTCACAGCACAAAACGACTTTTTATCATTTCGGACACAAATTTGCATCATATAACAATTGTATATTGACTATTTCAGAATATATGCCTGCAGATCCAGAACTGACATGCAACAGAACGAGAGCATGGCAGACAACTGAAACGAGAGCAGTACGCGTATTTCAGTGTACATATGACAAAAGCCACAGCGACTACAGTTTCCATGACAGTATTACCGTACTGTCAATTTGAGTCGATGAAGTGAACGACCAGTCACCCTACGAGCCTTGTTATTAGCAGTCATTGATGATCAGTTGGTGACCAGCAGCACGAGATGCATACCAAGTGCTATTTCTACATTAGGAAATGCATCCTTAACACACTTATCAATATCAACTTATGCAGGAGGTGTTTGTTCTCTGTTCTTTACTGTTTACTTTCGCTTTCATTTCCCATTAAGTCAGGTGCTACAGCAGCTGTTGCATTGTCCCTTTAATACTCTCATTATCTTTTTCCAAACAGTTTTGTGGAGGCTATGGGCAGCTGCCCTAAATCCGGCAGTGTTCCTTATTATGTTTCCAAATTTGAGTTGAGATGCATATTTTATTTTTTACACGCTTTGTGTCCAAGGACTTTTCCAGCAGTTTTAGGATGCACTTCATTTATTATCCCACTCGATTCATCAGTTACTTCAACGTCGATCCCCTTGCTTTCTTCTAAAATGACAAATCTTTTCTGCATTTCCACATTGTGTTTGTCCCTTACTTATTTGTCCTTTAATTTATCGGTATCAAATTTGATTCCGCTTTGTGCAGGTGCCCTTGCATTCTGTAGTTTGCTCATTCCAACTTTAGAACTCGTATCTGCATAATGAAATTGAATTAATTGCTAAAAAAAAAAAAAATTCTATGTCACAGTGCTGATTTTACACTGCACAACAGAGGTGCCAAATCATCAGAAAATATGGAAGATCTTCCAACAGTCCCGCATTTTATCTCCTTAATTGCAGGAGGAATCTCTTTATTTCACAGCATCTATTAACAAAACAAAACAAAAAAAAAATCCAACTGTTTTGTCAATACTGTTGGAGTCCACTATTCGAGGATTCGCTATTTGCGGACCCATCTATTCGCGGATTCGCTAAAGTGTGACCTGCTTCTACATTTGCACTTCGTGGATTCGCTAAAGTGTGACCTGCTTCTACATTTGCACTTCGTGGATTCGCCTTTTTTATTATCATTATTATTTGTTTATTTATTTTTAATTTTATACACTTCAGGATTGGTCTCCGATATACACCTGGGAAATTGGAAATGGACCAACATCGTAGTATTACATAAAAAAAGGTACAAAGACGGATCCCCGTAACTTCAGCCCAATACAGCCCAACCTTACTGTACTTACAACCATCAGCAAGGTCATGGAATCCATCATCGCAGTTAACAGAAAATCATTCCTTTTCTCCAACAGCCTCATCTCATATCAATTTGTATTCAGACCTGGTCATTCTGCCTTGGAAATGCTGCTTGACTCTCCCAACAATGGATGCAGGCCTTCAATGTCAAACATGAGATCAGGGCTGTGTCTCTGGACATATCTTGAGCTTATGATGGTTTGGCATCCTGCCTTGCTCTCCAAACTGTCTGCCTATACTATGGAATCCAAGGGCTTCTCTACTCTTGGATTACTGACTTCCTCCACTCTCATAGACATTATGTAGCTCTCAACAGAACCCTTTCATCTCCTCTGCCTGTCAAGGCTGGAGTACCCCAAGGCAGTGTTCTCGGCCCCATATTATTCCTCATCTTCATCAATGATCTCACCGACTCTGGAAAATCCTCTCTATCTCTTTGATGATGTCTCCACTCTCTGCTGTGACATCTCTCATCCTACTCACAGACAGACAGCAGCCTCTCCCCTCTCCTCAGACCTTGACAAAAATCACAAACGGGTCAAACAATTTTGCTTATTTATCCATATTGTCCACCCTTTGCGTTCTCCCTTACACGCCCGAGTTACCTGCATCCCTTGTTTGTCCTTCTCCATCTAGTTTCTCCCTCCGCCCTGCTGTTGGTGTTTCCCCTTTCTCCTGCTGTTCCCTTTGTTATATTGTGCACTGGTTTGTTCTGTGTAATCGCTTTTCCACAAGCCTAGACCATCTTAAAATAAATATATAATGCCCTGACATTCGTGGACCCGGACATTCGTGGACCCGGACATTCGTGGACCCGGACATTCGTGGACCCGGACATTCGTGGACCCAGACATTCGTGGACCCCGACATTCGTGGCATTTTTCAAGAACGTATCCCCCGCGAATAGCGGGGTCCGACAGTACTGCAGAGAAATGACATCGGTGAGTCAACATGCCCTGTGTTTGCAAGAAAATTAACCTGCAAAAACAAACCGTTGAGTTAAGTAACATTATTTCTGTGTTTATTTGTGACGTACTATTATCATGTATTTTGCCTGAGGAAGGGAGACGTCCATTTCACTCACCCTCGTTCAAGAATCTCATGATTTAATCCTTCTCTGTCAGGAAATTCTCATGATTTGAGCCTGTGTGGACATGGAACCTCAGATGGTGTTCTCCCTGCATTTCGCGAAACCTTGAGTTCAGAAACCCCATTGGTGGAGTTTGCCTTTTTCTGAGAGACCAGAAGTTGTACCCAAGTGCAGTTGTCTCTACACTTGTTAATGGGAAACTAAACTCAAACTTTGAACATTGGGAATTATGAATTCTGATGGTTTGAAAATACAAATTCATTCCAAATGCTTTTTTGAAGAAAAAAAAAAATGCACCACGAAGCAGCAAATGTCATTTCAGTTAACTTTATAGTAATTACTCAAGATTCAGATATGTCTTGCCATCAGACGTCTCCGGTTTGCTGTGAAATAAGTAAATATATGCATTTCGTCGGCATTCGGGAGTCCGAGTAGAAAGATTTGCCTACCTCGACAGAAATGACTGATTATTACCCTCGCGAGAAGAGAGGGTAAATATTACATTTTGGTCTGTTTGTTTGTTTGACATGCATATAAAAGCCATCATTCATTATATGTTTGCCAAGTTTGAACATTGGTTCATGCTTGTCCGAGAAATGGTTGAGGACGTGTTCAACATCGGGGGGTTATTTTAACAACTAAAATGGCCACCAGTAGGCCATTTTGGACCTGATCTTGATAAAATAAGACATGCATATGTAAGCCAACATTCGTTATATGTGTGCCAAGTTTGAACAACACCGGTAACTGCATGTCCGAGAAATGGTTGAGGATGTGTTTGACACCGCAGTTTGTTTTTATAACTAAAATGGCCACCGTCGGCTATCTCATCTCGAAGAAACGTGGCATGTTTACGTCATCCATTATTGCTTATCTGTCTACCATGTTTTATCAAGGTTGGTAAATGCATGTCCAAGAAAGGGTTGAGGACGTGTTCGACACCAGGTTTTTTTTCCAACTAAAATGCCACCAGTCGGCCATCTTGAATCTGATGTCGAAAAAAAAAAATGACGTGCTTATGTATAACATCATGTGTTGTCTTTGCGCCAAGTCCGAATAAAATCGGTCCAGACATGTCCGAGATATGGTTGCGGATGCACATGCACGCACGCACGCATGCATTGCACATGGAATTTGAGACCAAATCCAACAGGGGATAATAATAATAACTCGCCGAAACCCCGTCACCGACGGATTCCGTTCCATGAGCCCAATATGACAACCAGTGGCGGCTCTTGTAAGAGCCGGATCCCAGTCGATGTACTCCATGGCCTTACCTAATGAGGCCTACAAAACGTCCTTGTACACGACATTTTTGGTGTACACTACTCCTTGTGAAGAAGTCCCCTGATTTGTGCACGTGTCTACTTTGACGTACAAACACCGTGTCAAAACTTCTTAGGTCACAGTACCGAGAAAAACGTGACGCGACCGCGAGGAGGATCACAAAATTGATCCTTCAGTATTAATATATAGATACAATGTTTCTTGTTACATATTTTGTGTCAAATTCACATTCTGAAGTAGTCAGCATGTGCAAAATAGGGTTTTACATTGCAGACGCTATTTTCGAGGAGTGGAATTACACCTCTCAGCGGTAACGGTCTGTCAACGACAGACGTAATGACGTCAGTGAATGACCGATGATATCATGACGTCCTGACGCCTCTCAGCGGTGACGTCACACGTCGCCATTTAAACGAATGTAAAACGAAAAGTGTTTATTCTGCTTCAGAGTTGAAAGTTGACTATTGCCACGATGTGCGACGCACTCTTACAGGTACGAAGTTTCTTTCAGTCCGGGTCACAGTACCGAGAAAAACGTGACGCGACCGCTAGGAGGAGCACAAAATTGGTCCTTCAGTATTAATATATAGATTATAATGACAATGGTACATAATGATAAATAATGATGATATTAGTACATGATGATACATTATGATAACAATAATAATAATAATAATAACTAGAAGGACACTCGGTAGAGCGCATACCTCCTCCATGCAATGCCTGATTAACGATAATAATGTATCGGGCCCAATACGTTTTTGAAATCCTGTACTATATCGGTTTAGCCCGATCTCTCAATGGTGAAGAATCACTTAAGAAATCATCGGACACAGATCCGGGTTCGGATCTTCACCAAAATTGAATCATTTCTTCCTTATCACACGCCCAAAGTGTCGACCAAGTTTTATCTGAATCCGTCCACAACTTTTTGAGAAATCGTGCTTATAAATCGTTTAATGGTGAAGAATCGCTTAAAAAATTCTCGTAATTGGATCCTGATCTGAATCTTCACCAAAATATAATGAGTTCGTCCTTGTCACACAGCCAACATGTCCACCAAATTTCATCCAAATCCGTCCACAACTTTTTGAGATATCCTGCACACAAACAGAGAGACAGGGTTGAAAACATAACCTCCTTCCACCTTCGGCGGCAGTGGTAATCGTAACGACAGTATTGAAAATGATCATTAAAATAACAATGATAATGTTGATAATGATACTCTATATATAATGGAGCAAGTGTGTACATATCCAGACACAAACCCATGTGACTGTATGTCCCCTCATTATGTACCGTTTAAACGTCAGTTGCACCGTGACTACGTCTATTAATTACGTACTATTGGAATGTACTTTTTAAACCTTTCGATCCTTCAGACTGCTAAGACCCCTGAAACCTTTGAAGACCATTTCAGACTCGTTATTTTAGACGCTGTTAGACATTTACATCCATTGGACCCCTATATACCTTTAACCCTCTTGAGACCCCTAAGACCGTTTATTACCATAAGATCCAGTTAGACCCTTTAAAACCTTAAGACCCCTTAGCCTCCTTTCAACTCTTTAAACACTTTTAGGCCTTTTGACCTTCACACCTTTCAGACTTTTTAATACCATTTAGACCCCTTTGACCTCAAGACCTTTTTTAGATGTTTTAATCCCCTTTAGACAATCCCGGCCCTTTAGACCTTCAATTATACCCTTTAGACCCCTTCAACCTGCCTTTTTATACACTAGACCTTTACACCTTTCAACCTTCACATGCTTTTTACACCTTTAGACCTTCCTTCCTTTCGACCTGACCTTCACACCGTTGCCCCTTTTCAGACCTTTACACCTTTACATTTTTACAACGAGACCATTTAGACCTTTCATTTAGTACATCCTTCCATTTATTTTCCACACAAAGTAAGTGCTGGTGAGGTCCTGCAATCTCTGATTGGTCCTTCTAGTTTCCATTACATTCAGTGCACTGCTTTGAAAGTATTTTATTTTTGTTTGTTTTGATTACAAAACATGGAATCTACTGAAGTGTAAGATTCATTGATCAGATTGAGTAATTCTTAATTTTTAGCTCACCTGGAACGTAGTTCTGGGAAGCTTATGGGATGGTGCATCGTCCGTCCGTCCATTCTTCCACAAACACTTGCAACTTCACAGATACTACACACACAATTTTGATGAAACTTGACTACAACCTTCATCATCTGTGATGTGCAAGGTTTGTTCACTGCATTAACAAAAAAAATCCGGAGGTATTTCCTTTCTTCTCTGTTAAATATTTTGTGGGTTATCCATGCCCACCAGTGGTTCTTTGGTTTTACTATCCAGCCGCTACCAGGTGAGCGTCTTGGGGTGTTGCCCCTATTTTTGAAATTTGAGTAAAGTTTATGATTAATGATTGCAATGCAGTTTATAAACATCCCTGCAAGTCAACAGCTTCTTTGACTGATTTTTATTTTATTTTATTTTACTATTATGTTTTTTTTTTACTCAAACATCTTCATATTTTATTTCAGATTCATAATTAATTGATTGATATCTTGTTATCATACCAGCCTAACACCATTTGATTGAATGAACTCTCACTTGGACCTAACATTATGTTGATTGTAAAATGATGAGGTACTGTGTGTGAGTAAATATTCACGTGCATTCTGTCCAAATCTTCTGCAGGCTTTTCAATTATGTGTTGTGCGAGTATCGAGTTGAGCGCTGGTGGGTGATACTCACATCCATTTTGTCCACTGCCCTCAAGTGTGCCTTCCTGATGGCTCAGGTGCAGGATTACATCACGATTTCCATGGAGCTGCTGGGCCGAAGTATCCTGGAATCTCTGTGCACTCTGACTTAAGCAAACTATTCCAAGTGGCAGCTTTCAGCACTCTTCGGCAACAGCATTTACACAAAGCATAAGGATAGCGAGAAATCAAAAAAGAAAGCTGCAAAAATGAGATAAAATTGCTTTTTGTGGCGTTGCACAAACCATTCCTTGATCTACAACACCATTATCTGTGGCCAGGAAATGTACTGGGCATGTTGCCAATGTTTATACCAATTAGAGAATGCTGGGCCATTCGTTCGCTTGTCTCGCAGTAAACAATTAGTCACTATTAAGCCTTGTTCAATTTTTGAGCTGGCTGGGTCAAGCACTCCCAGCTCACTCTGTCAAAGAGTTGCATTTTATGTTTACCCAATCTGGCAGGCGGTTGTGAAAACTTTTCCATTCTATTTAATTAATTTTCGTTCCAAACTTGAAGTTCCCCGCAGTTGAATGAGAAACTGGATTTCTTCTTCTTTTATATGCTTCAATAATGATATTTGCTATACTATGAGTACACGTCACCAGACTTCTGTAAGCAGGTGTGGAATAAGGTAACTGTTTTAGCTCAAACTTTTTAAGTTTTTGGCAATTCTGGGTTAATGATTGCAGTTTGCAACTTTCATTGTAATTTTATTTTTAATAGGTGATTTGTTGTCGAGTTTAAGGTGTTTTTTTCCTTTGCTGTACTAATTTTGTTTTGCCCTATTGGAAACTTTGAACAGGCTTCAAATTATCTGTTTTTTTGGGGGTTTTTTTAATAGTACACTTACAGGCTGTCACACAAAACCTTCGCAATTTATTTATTTTGTAGACGTCGAAAATCGAAAATGTGATTTTCGGGAAAGCAATGGTTTCGCGAGTCATCGATTTGCAATTAGCCATGTGACATGGAAATTAGACCAAATATACAGCTGTTTTCTTTGTGGGGTTTTTTTTTTTTTTGTGAAACATAACTTCTTATACAATTATTACCTTTCTTTGAGAAATTGATTTACAAATGAAGTTATTGCTTTTTCCTTTAAGTGGTTTTAAAGATGGATCTCTTTTTGTCCGTTTTCTTGTTTCGCTTAACTACACCTCTACCCAGCATCTACATTAGATGACGAAAGAAAATCTGTAATTCAGAAGAACTTGATGAAAGTTTTGATGGTGAGATGAAGCATTTGAGTTTGTTATGATTTATGAAACACCTGCACACATGCATGCGTACAGACAAAAAGCATACCTTGGTTTCCAATCGACTTTCATGATCGTACCATTTTTGCACAACTCTAAATGATGAGTATTTTCTTTGTTATCTTTCTTCACGACTGATGGTGTTACAAATGTGATTCCGAAGCCTTCTTGTTACCTCCGCCAATGAAGGTGAAGGAGGTTATGTTTTCACCCCTCTGTGTCTGTTTGTTTGTCTGTCTGTGTGCAAGATATCTCAAAAAGTTGTGGACGGATCAGGATGAAATTTGGTGGGCAGGTTCGGAGTGTGACAAGGACGAACTGATTAGATTATAGTGAAGATCCGAATCTGGATCCAACTACTAGAATTTTTAAAGCGATTCTTCACCTTTGAGAGATAGGGCCAAAAACCGATATAGTACTGTATAGCATGATATTTCAAAAATGTATTGGGTCCGATACGTTCTCGTGGATCAGGCATTACGTGGCGGAGGTATGCACTCTACTGAGTGCCCTTCCAGTTGAACTTGTTTTAGCCAGCTCCTGTTGTGTTATACAAAGAAGAATGCAATGATCATAACCTACATGAGCTGTATTTGAATTTCCAAAGTCACTTTTGCAGGATACTCGTTCAGAGTAACACCCATGACTTGGGAAAATTTCAGACAAGCTGGCAAAGAGTGGATTTTTAAGTCTCTGCTTCTTAGTACAACACTACCCCACTCTGTCATTACAGCTTAAGTTGATCAGGCTGTATCATGCAATCCGTTCACCTTTGCTCCAGACACAAAAAGTGCACTGCTTGGCCAATTGTTATTTTCCCCCACCAGGTCATATTCTCTGTTGACCTGCTTCGTTTTGAACAAAAGAAGCTGCAGAGCCGCTGTTAATTGGCAGCATTTTGGTACCATGTCTCATAGCACCAGAAATGGGAACATTTTCTTTCTTAAAGCACCTAAACCAGGACCTCTTTTATCCACTCACATCTGCTAAGATGATGGAGACCGGGTGCCTTGTTTGCAAAACCATTATTCCCTGGGTGGTCTGCACCGAATAAACTCACCAGCTTTCAGATGAGTGACAGCTTCCAAGATTTTTCTCCATCGACTAAATCTTCATGGAACACTTGGATCTTCTTGCCTCTCAAACTCGTTTCTTGAAACATGAAGTAAAAGTTCCACAAACAAATGCTGATGACCCAAAACATATAATGTTTCGAGTAAAGTTGAACAAACTCTCAGCTGGCGATACAGTTTGCAGTCGTTGAACTGCATGATTTCGTGCATATGGAGTCTCTACCACAGGCCTTAGATTTTTATTTAATTTTTTTTAACAAAAAAAGTAATTAAAATTGCACAATCCCTGCAATTAAGGTATCCATTTGTCTTGACGGCAGCCTATTGTGTTCATTATTAAGCGGCACACGTAGCACATCGCGGGGTTCAGCAATCGGTTCATTCTGTCTGTCAGTTTATGATCGAGGAGCTACTTAATTTCAATTGAATTATATATATTGAACACTGGAAGACAAATCTGAACACAAACCTGCAGATTGAACACAACTTTGGCTCTGAGTTTGGAAAATGTTACGATGCCTCTTCCTGAGCGAGCATGCGCACTCGCCATTAAGCAATTGCTTCAGTCTGGTCGTGAAACAGATTTAAAATCATTCCAAACAGGAAACTTACTGTTTTTAAGAACATCATAAAGGACACAAACAAAAAGCATGGATAACTAATATGAGGTGTTAAATAAGGTCATGTAAAACAGGGTGCACCAACGGTGGTAAACAATTGGGTAAACAATCACTAACCCATTCAGTGATTTTATTTTTTTGCAGCCTTTAAAAATATATATTTTATTTCAATTGAATTATTTGATTGACCACGTGAGAACACAAATTGCCTTGTTTGCACTTCCAAAAACCCTCAGCTTTAGCAGTATTTGGGTAAAATTTTATGCCGTCTTGATCAGTCAAATTTTGCCGCTTGTGATCTCAGGGCGATGAATATCAAGATTCAGACAAAATGACGGTACCTCGTGATGCATTGCCTGAGCTAACTTAGTCCAAATGACGTGTTTGTTTAGTGCATCTTTTTCTCAGAGCTTGTTCCAAAATCTCCGAGAAGAGTTGGCAGAAGGTTCAGCTCTGGACTGTTCTGTTCGACGGCTTCATATGGTTGCCGTCGTGCCTGATATTTAAAGTTCACGAACTAAGCTAATATCAATCGTGCTTGGAAAGGCAAATCACGACTTTTTAAAGGACCCTTCCCCATGTCCTTTTTCTCAAAACTGTGTAGAGTATGTATAATGTATGTATAATGGTACAAGTATGTATTATTTATACCATTATATAATGGTACAAGTATGTATAATGATGCAAAGATGAACGGATTAGATTTTGGAGTCAAGAGGTCAGTGGTCATGTTAGGTGAAAATTCTGTTACCACACGAACTTGTGAATCGGTGATTGTATTTTGACCAAACTTGATTCAAGTATTATAATGATGTAAAGATGAACTGATTCGATTTTGGCATCAAGAGGTCAGAGGTCATGTCTGGTAAAAATGTGCTACTTGAGAGCAGCTGAATGTATCTAAATTAAACTTGGTACAATTATTATGATGATGTGATAATGTAGGTGTAGGCATATCGATTGACATCGAAGAGTGTCGTTGTTGTTGTTGTTATTATTATTATTATTGTTATTTTGTTATTATGGTATTTATTTCAATTTGGACTTTCAGGATAGCTCGGTGATTGTAAATATGCCACTGAACTGTAAGGTTTCATTCTTTGTGGAATGCAATCCAACATCATAATGATGAACGTTTTTACAGGCAAGGTGTATATAATCATAAAATACAATCTTTTTGGTGGGACATTAAGTTAGCTGTTCCATGTTAGCACTCATTTGTGAAGATGAAAAAAAAGAAAACTCAATATCTTTTGAAAGGTAGGTCATTGTGTCTTGGTGCAATCAACAAATTGCAATTTTCTGCCTCCGCAGTTGGCAGCATCACCAGCACATGGTACATCGCATCATGAGTACATGGTACATAATTACAGATGGTGTGATAGGGACATGGCTGATTATGCCGAGGGAGTTGTTGATCTGTGGCCGGAAACAGGCATCGCTTTAACCTTCTCATGCTGTCTTTTAGTGTGTTCACTCATTTGTTGTTTGCAGACATCTATTTATTATGCCCAATTAGTGTTTAGAGGTAGGTGTGTGTGTGGGTGTGGTGTGGATTACGTGATGTCAAATTGAGACTAGGAAAGGATTGAGGAGGAAAGTAAAAGAGTATGTTGTAGTGTGGAAAGATGAGAAAGGTGGTTGGTGGGAGATTGAAATAAGAACAGGATTGAAATATGTGTCGAATAAGTAAATTGCAGGGAGTAGTATCACGTAAATAGATTGACCCTCTGACAAAAGAAACATCATATATTTTGATAATTGTGTTTGTGCATATCTAATCTGTACATTCATTACATCCTGATGACAATGAGCATTCAATTATTTCCATGACTCTCGAGGTATTGAAATATATGTTGTCATAATTTAATGTTTTTTTTTTTATGGTCACAATCGATTGTCGCTAATAATACTGAACACTTGCTTCATGCTCGCCTAAAGTGACCTTTTTGATTGTCCAAAAGGTGTTTGCTTGTCTATTTGTCACCCATTTGCCTACCTGTAGAACACGTGCCCAGACCCTGAGCCAGCCTGTGATGAAGCAGCAATTGAGGTTGCAAAGAATCTCTGGAAAGAGCCGGGGTCAGTAAAGAGCAACAACGTAATAACTGTGGAAATGCAGAACTATGTGCCTTTTGGTAAGTACTCCTTTCAAGACTTGATGAGAGTGAAGTTGTGATTTCAATACATCAGGCTTTATAGAAAAGCCTTAAATTTCTCTCTGCAGCTTTGAAACTCTTCGAAAGTAATTACTCCAAATGCATGTGAAATTTATAATCGAAATTCAAACTGTCATTTACCTCCAATTTATAGACCCAAATGATGAAAAAGCAGCCACAGTTGTCACAGAAAAGTTACCAATGCATAGGTCATGAGATTAGTTTGCAGGCGGCATGATGGAAATCTGTTACGCCTTCTGAAACGAATTGTTCACAAGATGATGTTTCAAGGCGTCTCCAAGAAGCTTCACGATATCGGTTCACTTGATGCGTCAGCCATTGTTCTTCAGAAGCGAAGAGCACAAGTCCGCTTGTAGTTCATTTTCTTTTGAATCCTTTCTGCAGAAATTAGGATCATGAAGGAACATCAACTAATGTGTTCACAGAGATTTTTCTTACTTTTTTCCCCCACACCTTCCTGGGACGCCTTGCAATAAACTTTTTTTTGGTGGCAAGGCGATTGATTTTTCTCCAGTTTCACCTCGCAGCCCTCAACTAACTGAACGCTGCCCACGTGGCTGCTCCTCTCCCCACAGGAGGCTTTATAAAATGCAGATTAGAGCGTTCATTAAATCCACTGCAGAATTTTCATCTCAGTGGCAATGAATTTAGATGGGAGAACAATCATTGATATCATAAATGAGGACGAGTGGAGTGACTCCTCCCACCCCCTCTTGTCTCCAACCATTAAGGATTCGTACTGCATCAGCAAAGTCGGGCAATTATTAATCCTTTTTGATTCACTATAGTTTGGCGCACATTATTCCCAGCTGTATGCCTGGTGTTGGCTTAATAGTTTGGGTGTCGGGCTTGGGATCCGAAGGTCCTGAGTTCAAATCCCGCTGTGCTGTTGAATTAATACCAGGTGGGGTTGACTGTGCCTGTCATCCTTCCAAGGTCAGCAAAATGAGTGCCAGCTTGCTGGTATCCTGTGTCAGAGTGGCGATCCGTCCAGGATTGTGCCCAATAGCCAAGGAGACTGCTTAGGCAGCACCAACACTCTGCACAGATTATGGTCCCGATGGATGGATGGATTCCCAGCTGTGGGTGTAATTTATTTGAAATACATTTCGTGAAAATCTAATGACAAATGAGAATTTTCAAATGCAAAATCATGCATTTTTAAAAAAGCCATTGTATTAAGGAGAACGGCCACTCGGTGGAGTACATACCTGCGCCAGGCTGATTAGTTTACGTTTTGTATACCATTGATAGTCTGGATCTGGATTCGGACATGAACTAAAATTTAATCGGCTTGTTGTTGTCACCTAACCTACTCATCCACCAAGTTTGTCCGAATCCGTCCACTACTCTTTCAGATATCGTGCTACATATCGTTTTAGCCCAATCATTCGATGGTGAAAAATCACTTTTAAAATTTTTGGATCAGGATCCAGATCTTCACCAAAATCGAATCAATTCTTCCATGTTACATACCCAACCCGCCCACCAACTTTCGTCCAAATCTGTACAAAACTTATTTCAGATGTTGTGCTGTATATCGGTTCAGCCCCATCTTTCAATGGTGAAAAATCACTTTAAAAATTCTCCTATCCGTATCCGGATCTTCATCAAAATCTAATCATTTCGTCGTCGTCACATCCCCAAGCTCACCACCAAATTTAGTCCGAATCCGTCCACAACTTTTTGAGATGTTCTGAAGACAGACAGACAAGGGTGAAAACATAACCTCCATCCACCTTCGGTGGTGTCGGTAATAAGTAATTTTGGGTTGGCGCAAAAATTATTTGTGCACGGATGGCTCTCTGCGTCATCAAAATTATTTGTTTAAACAGGTGTATAAATAACGTACAGAATAAACGATAATTGAACGCTGTTTCTTCGAGTATTTTTGCTTTATCCACTGTTGTGTGATACTTGATCAGCTCTCTTGTTTTGCTCTTTCCTGTGTTTTTCTCTTCCCTGTGCCACAAGTTGAATGCAAGGCAGCATTTTTGCAGGAGTCATTCTCTGTGGATTCTCCTGTCAAGTTTCAACTTTTGCTCAGAGCAAGTTGCCCTTTCCCCCAGCGTTATTCTCACCTCTCCGTCACCTTTAACAACCAGGTTGGTCGAAGAATGCTGAATTTCATTGATTTTCTTGCTCGGATGTGTACTTTAAATGCACATAATGACGGCTCAAGTTGACGTGGACCTTTTTTAATATTGTAGAACATGTGAAAAATGTTTTATCATTTGGTGCTGAAATTTTGTCTTTTGTCTTCCAACCTGAGCAAATTATACACAAAGTGAAATCGTTGTTTGTCAAAGGATTATAGGTAAAGCCAATACTGTGGCCAACATAAATCACGTGTGCTGTGGAACTTGTGAAGAAGCACATCATGCCGGCTGAAATCCACAGGGAGACTGTCTGCACTATTTCTTTATGCATGGCTTAAACATTCTCTCATCAAACTCATTCTGCCACTCCAGCAAACATGAAATGTGTCGAACAGATAGTTTATGTAGAATCGCTGGATAACTATACACAAAATTGCAGAAGAATTCGATGTCATTGTTGGAATTGTGGAAATAATCGTTCATTCCCACTTGAAATTCAATAAGGTTAGTCGACGGTGAGCAACGAAAGAGCTCGCATTTGATCAAAAGGCAACTCGTCTCGACATTGAAACAGACCTCCTGTGATGCCACCACAGGGAGAGTGAGATGATATGTTAAAGAAGATTGTCTGATGTGTTATGTATGAGACCTGGGTCCATCATTTCATGCCAGAGTGGAAGCGACCAAGCTTGGTGCAGACGTTTTTGGTTCGTACCGTCCGAAATGTTCAAAGGTTGGCCAACTGCCAACGACTTGTTGCACACTGAAGTGAGATGAGCAGTGTACAGACATGTTGTCTCGGGCAGTGACTTCACTGCATGACGATGCTCGCCCTCGTATGGTTAAGTTGTCTAATAACACACTATCAGAGGTGGCTTGCGATGTTCTAAATTACTCCCCGCGCAGTTGAGACCTTTGTCGCCTTGTGATTTTCATTTCTTTGGACCACTCGAAGAACATCTGGGTGACATTAAGTTCACGAATGATGAAGATGAAGATGTCAAAGCACGTGTCCTAAAATTGCTGCAGAGCCATCCTGAAGATTTCAATCCAGATGTCATCGAGGGCTCATTATATCAATGGGTCAAGTGTGTACATGTAACGGGAGAATACCTTGAGAAATGGTTTCATCGACCTCCCTGTGCTCTTGTCATTTTCTCAGAAATTGAAACATCTCCATGTCGACCTGCGCTCTCCTCGTATATGCGTCGGCAATCATCGATTCTCCAGTTTCTGTTGTACTCTGATTTATGACACCACACATCTGCGTTGATTTTGTTTATTTATTTAAATTTGATGTGATGTATATTTAATAACATTTTTCATCGTTGGTGGCTGCAGGTTATGGCAGGGGTAATTGGAAATGGTTCCCACGTTTCGGAGTTTGCATCCTAAGCTTGTCCCTTCATGCCTTCGCATGATCATCCTTTATTTCGTTGTCCACTGTATGTCCACCTTTCATTATCAGAATCATTGGCCGTCACTTTTATTTGCAAATCGCCCTTTTTCATACAAGTCATGAGAAGTTCAGTGAAATGGCTATTAGATCGAATTTGAAATTAATATTCCAGTCCTTAACTTTTGGCGGGCGTTTTTTTTTTCTTTCTTTAACATTTTTTTTTTTTTTAACATCCGTGTTTTACAGTTTTCTATCTTTATTCTTGTTGTATTCTTCAAATCTCTTCTCATGTCTTTTTTTATTGCTTTTTTTGTTTTTTTCCCTACCATGGAAAAAAAAAACATTTGCATGTCTTTAGTTGGTGCTTTTGTGATGGTTTTGGTGTGAAGACAAAAAATAAAAAAACACAGAAGAGAGTCGAGTATGGTTTTGAAAATGTCTTGCTGTGCATTTTTCTTCATCTCACCCAGGCGTACAATGCCCACTGCATGGTTTCCGGCTCTTGCGATTCACCTTGCTCCACCGAGCCCCCTACCGAGGGGGAATTGTGCTTGCTTGTGGGGAAAGTGCAACGGCATGATTTTTCCTTTGTGGCTCAAACTTCAGACACAGGAAAGGCGATTGAGGTACGAGCAGGCAAGAGCGCCATTTGCATAATCAAGATGTTCATGTGTATCCAGCAAAAAAAATTAGTGACCACAATAACTCCTCAATCTTTTTTAGAAATACATTTTATTCCCCCATGCTCTATATACATCATTGATAGGAGCATGTGATGCTCGTGCATCGAGGAAATGTAAGATGCGTAAGTTGGAAATTAAATTACAATATAAAAGGGTCTGACAGAGGGGAAACTCATTCACAAATTGGACGTTTGCGCGATCACAAGGCGAGAATTCTCGAACATGTGAGGGGATCTGTGCTGGATGAGGTCGAAGGTAATTACCAAGAAAAAGAGTGGAGTGATCGCTGAGATGGAAAAACTTGAATTTGTTGCTCCAGGTCAAGAAAACAGAATCGGCGTGTGTTGATACTTATGTTGCATACTGTTATGGGCAAGAAGGTACAATGACTGTTTTTGTGGGCTATGTTGTCATGTCTTATCTTTGTTTTGTTTTTCAATGATTTTTCTTCCATGATCAGGTCAGGTCAGGTATCGGAGCATGTGCCGGAGCAGCGCGTCGTTGCGTCTGCTTTCCGCCAGTACTTCAGGGGCTTCCGTCTGGCCATCCCCCAGGCAAACGCCTGGCCCATCCCCCATCTCCTTGAAATGCTGATCAATCTGCTGCAACCATGAGGCACGTGGTCGGCCCATTGGCCTGCTCCACTCACGAGGCTCCCTCGCTGAGAGAATCTGGTGAGCAGGATCAGCGTCAGGAAAATGAGCCACATGTCCAAATAGCCGCAGCTGACGCTCACGGACTATGCAGGTAACAAATCTCATTTGAGTCTCTCAGCAACCACTCGTTGGACACAAAGTCTGACCAACGATAGCCAAGGATTCTCCAAAGAGACCAGGTACCAAAGGAATGAAGGTGCCAACTCATATTCCTGGTCAGAGTCCAAGTCTCACATCCATAGAGCAAGACTGAAAGCACAAAGGACCTGAAGACTCGAACTTTCATCCTCCTGCAAAGGCACTGTTAGTGCCACACCCCATGATCCAGTGAATGCAGGACTCCCCAAGTGTGACCCAGACGTCTGTTGACCTCTGGCTCACAGCCAGCAGAGACATGAATATCACTATCATGGTAAGTGAATCTCTCTGTGACCTCAACATCCTCACCACAAACAGGTACAGACAAGACAGCAGCATCCAAGATGTCACTGAAAGCCTGGATCTTAGTTTTGTCCCATGAAACCTGTAATCCCAGTGGATCCGACTCCTCGTTCAGCACCTTGAGGGCCCCCAAAAGGATATCCAATCTCTGCAAAGATGACTGCATCATCTGTGAAATCAAGGTCCGAGATCTTGACATTCCCAAACGATGCACCGCAGCTTGATCTCTCCGACATCCTCCCCAGAATCCAGAACATACAATTGCTGAGAAGTGTGGGATCCAGCACACACCCCTTACAAACTCCAGCATCAACTGGAAATAAGTGATGGTATCACCACATCTCACAGCACTATCAGTACCAGAATTAAGTTCAGACATCATAATTGATCAGTCTTGGTGGCACCCCACGAAGAAGAAGAATCGTCCAGAGGACATCCCGATTCACTGAATCAAACGCTTTACAGAGATCAACATAGGCTGCAAGCAGCCCCTGCCAAACCTCTCGTCTGCATTTGCTGTTTACCCGAAGAGCAAGGATACGGTCAATTGTTCACCTCTTTGGTGTAAAGCCTGACTGCTCTGGACGCTGGTGCTCAAGCAGATGGTGGTGAACCCTATCAAGAATTATCTGAGCAAAGACCTTTCCCGGCACTGAGAATAGCGTCACTCCTCGGTAGTAGTTGTAGTTCTGCCGATCACCCTTCCCTTTCCAGAGAGGGACAACAAGGCCCCCCTTCCAGTCAGTTGGGTTGATACCTGTATTTCAGGCACAGCACAGAACTGCATGCAACGACACGAGTACATCATTTCCACCAGCCTTGAGAAGTTCAGCATGGATGCCACAGATCCCAGGAGCTTTATCCCATTTCAATGGATTCACCGCAGCCTGTGTTTCCACAAATGAAGGTGGATCACAGTTGATTGGCGTGTCAGCAATAGGAATACCAACACCCCTGACATCCAACTCACGAGCTGCTGGATCAGCTTGGTACAGCTGCTCAAAGTAAGCGGGCCTTCACTTCGGACTCCTCTGTCAAGAGCCTACCACCCTCCGCTCTAACTGCAGTACACAGTGGGACGGGCTTGGAGGAACGCAATGCGCGAATTCCTCTGTAAGCAGGACGAGAATCACTTGACCACAGGTGATGCTCTACCCCCTCACAAATTCCTCGCACATTGGCCTCGTTGTCCAACCTCAGCGCGCGTACAGTTTTACGCCTCAACTCCCTGAACAGCTCAGCTCTGCCATTAAGCCTGGCCCTGCAACTCTGGTCAATGGTATCCTGACCGATAATCCTATGTTCTGATCCAGGATTTTGTTCCCTCCCACCACCCCCACCCTCTCTCTTCCCCCCCCCCTCTCTCCCTTTCTCGCCTGCTCTATTGTGGGCTTTCCCCCTGGGTGGTGTCTCACTGGTGCAGATGTTGAATTAAATTTATGGGGTTATCTTTTTTTTTTACAAGTGTTTTAATGGAGTGCTTGCTTGAATTCTTAACGTACTTGGTGAGTGCTCTACCAGAAACTTGCGAACTGAACACACCCCAGACCTTCTTGAGGCCTGAGCCTAGATCTCCTGTAATCTCTATACCCCAGAGAGGATAGTAACATGAGCCTGCCAATCCCCTACAGAGTGGGTGCACTCGTTCATTAAAATAACCATTTATCTCAGTTCTCCTTTGACTTATTTAGTTATTGTCTTCAATTTTAACTTATTCATTCATATATTTAGGTTCGGTGTGATTCTTTTATAGAGTTCTTATTGTTTTAGTACGGTATTCACTTTAGTTCACTTGGGATGACTGAAAATTACCGCCCAAGAGTGCTTCTTCGGTTTTTAACATGATGCCATTGGGAAAAATGTTTTCAATTTCCACTTTTTCGCATAACACTCGACTTTGGGAGCACGCAATCCTGAGCATTAAGCGAGGACTCCCGGTGCTCTGGATTCCTTCCACAGTCGACTGTTTTGATGTAACAGCACAGTGTTTAAGATGTTTAATGCTCATGGAAGTGCTTTGCACATACACTACCCTCCCACAATTAATGAGATTCCCCTTTAGAATTGTAGGAATTGCACACACATTATAATGTCGTTAAAAACCAGGGAACAGCATCATTGCTCGGTTTCAGAGCACTGTCTCCCAGAACAATGAGTCCTTGGTTTCAGAAGAATGCAAATCAGCCTTGTGAGGTGGCACTGCTGTTCGTATGATTTGGACCATGCGATCCATTGCTGAGTCAACCGTGGGGAATGTCCTAATGAAGTGGAAGACTACGGACAGTTCTGACCCTGGCTATCTATCTATCAAAATATCAAATGCATTGTCTCAACAGGGAAGAGTACCCTGTGACAAATCGTAAGATGTATGACTATTTCGTTGCATTATATCTCTGTGATGTGACAGGAAAGTTCAGGAACCATTTGGTTGTCAGGCAAACATCAGTATAAATAATTGAGCCTTGCATTCCATAGAATACGCATGAAAGGACAGCTGCAAACAAGCCAGTCACGTTCTGGTAAATGCACAGCATCCCAAGTCATTGTACAGGGTGTTTCCAAAGTCTGGAATCATTGGATTCTATTTTGAATTGTTGTTTTTAAAAAAAAATTTGACATGATGCCTTTGGGGTAGATAGGATGCCGTGGGCTGATAGGATTCCATCCATTGGGACCATACTCTCTACAGAGTGTCAGTGCTGCCGAAGCAGTCTCCTTGGCTATTGGGCACAATCGCCACTCCGACACAGGATAGCAACAAGCTGGCACTCATTTTGCCGACCTCAGAAGGATGACAGGCTGAGTCAACCCCACCTGGTAATAATTCAACAGTGGGCGGGAATTGAACACGAGACCCTAGGATCCTAAGTCCACCACCCCAACCATAAAGCCAACACCAGGCATACCGATACAATTGACCTCCACGTAGTCGAGATGTAAAACCACTTAACACCACTTCTTTGGCGACACCTGAAATCAGTGCTTTATACCACAAGACCACATCCTATTGAAGATATAAATAATGAAATCAGAAACGAATGTGCTAAAATCAGTGTCAATGTTAAAAAACATTAAAATATACTCTACCGGTCAAAAGTTTTAGAACACCCCCATTTTTCCAGTATTTACTGAAATTTAAGCAGTTTAATGTTTCAATGTACTCTGAAATTAAAGCATAGAACAAATAAACAATTGCGGATAAAAAAGAAATCATGGAATTGTTTTGTTGAACAAAATTTAATCAATTTTTGACTCGTCAAAGTAGCCACCTTTTGCAGATATAACAGCCGAACATACTCGTGGCATTCTTTCTACAATGGAAATCAAATATTGTTCGGAAAGTTCTTCCCAACACTTGCAGAAGTTCTCACACACAAATGTGTTGCACTTGTCAGTTGCTTTGCTTTCACCATTCTGTCCAGTTCATCCCAAACCAGCTCAATGGGGTTTATTCTTGAAAATCCCATTGAACTGCAAATCTGCGGTGCACAAACTTAATGGATAATGGGGAAAATAGGGTTAGGGACTTCAACTTTAAAATTTGGCCAAGCTCTACCCTTAACATGTTTGTGCATTGTTTTTGTGCTATTTATTTTCATGAATAAGAGTTATTAAGAACATAAAATAAAGGATTATTTTCCTGTTTTAAGAACATAAAATATAGTTTATTTTCTTGAGTTATCAAGTTAAATTTACCTTGAATAATAATGATGTAAACTTGTAATAATGATAAACTTAAACTTACCTTTAATAATAATAATTATGATGATAAACTTGATCCAATAATGCGATGTTGATGTCGACGTTAAAGACAAGTAGATGATGGAGATGATGTTGGAGGGTGTGAGGGGATTATTGTGTTGACGGACGATGTTAATTAGGTGAATAAATGTGAAAAATAATTTGCCACCCCGCGATTATTATTCAACTGCATTGACCACAAACCTTGCCTCAATAAATTCACCGTGATTGAGCAAATCCACAAAGGGGAAACCAACGAATGGCAAAGCCCTCATGTACTTCAATTGTAATAAAGTAATAATTTTTAAATATCATTGAAAAATGCAGAAGTTTAGCGCTACTGCAGCAGCTTTATACACAGACCACCCTTATTCACTGTAATAAGACAGATGACATTGAGTCGCAATTTAGGAGATGGAGGCTTTATTGATTGGTACATAGTTATGGCCATTATGGTGGCCTCTTCTTCACCCAGATCCACACACTACTGACTACACCCTGTAATGCTACATATCGATATACAGTCAACCCTTAAATATTGTGGGCTTTAACCTATCTCGAGCAGCCTTTTTGCTTTCCAATTTAATTATCGTGGGGTTTAACTTCAACCTATCGCAGATTTGCAGCTGAGCTGTGATGGTCATCTTGCACCGTGAGACTTTTGCACACTGTTAATAATGGAATGGGTACCCAAGTGTAATACGAGAGACAAAAGTGATTCTTTCAATTTTATTTATTCGCTCGTTTACAGAACTGCAGAACGATTTATAGAAGAAACGCGTCAACAGATTACAAAGAAAAACGATTAACGAGATTAATAGAGCAGGAATGATGGGGCGAGGGAGCAGGTCTAATCACTTCTGAACATTTAATCTGCTTCAATGCAGCAGGGTGCTTCATCATAAAGCCTATTTATACCTTTTTAGGTCATCTCTACCGAGATGACCTAATAAAGCCGGACCAAATGTCCATCAACAATTTTTCTTTCCGATCTTGATGAAACTTAGTATGTGGGTAGAGGTCGATGAGTTGTTGCACAACGATATAACTTTTGTCCGGGTTCAAGGTCAGGGTCAAGGTCACGAGGTCACCTAAGTTATAAAAATCGCCATTTTCAAAACCTATCTGGTCTGCCATTCTACAAGATATTCGGCAACTGTTTATTGATTATGATAGTAAAAAAATATTATCTTGTATCTAACCGGACAGATTTTTGAATTTCCGTCCCGTTTGGCCGCCACGTAATCTGGAAGATGGTCAAAAACACCTCCCGGTACAAAGAATACTTTTTACTTCCGATCTCGATGAAATTTGGTATGTGGGTAGAGGTCGATGAGTGATACCCAACGACATTTTTTTTCCCCAGATTCGAGGTCAGGGTCAAGGTCACGAGGTCACGAAAGTTGTGAAAGTTGCCATTTTCAAAACCTATCTCGTCTGTCATTTTAGGAGATATCTGGCAACGGTTCATTGATTATGATAGTAAAAAAAAAACATTATAGAGATGACCGTCACCCCCACACGGGGGTAATTTTTATTTTTATTTTGTGTTTATTTCAATTGTGGTGTGTTTATTTTTGGCTGCCACCCACATACCTCTCTATTTTCTCAAAGCCCAGGAACCTATCCCCCTTATTTACATACTAAATTGTTTTTAACTATCGCGGTTTTGAATACCATGGCGTTTTCCAGGAACGTAAACCTTGCGATATTGAACGGTTTACTGTATTGCGTGCTTCTTGGAAGTATTATGAAGGTGATTTGTGTTCTACAGTCTTAATTTATATAAGTCAATTTGAATAAACGTTCAAAGGTGTTTAAATACAAAAGTTCCGGGTTTTACTGCCATTTTCCCCAATGTCTATGACGCCACCCTAAAAACACGTTACATTAGTTCTTTGTGCCTGTTGTTTGTGTCTTTTAAAACATCCTTAAAAACACTAACTTTCATGCTTGGAGTGATTTTCAATTTTGTTTGACTGCCAGGCAGACAGAGTAAATATATTATCTCACTCCTCTCTGCACATGTGTGATCGGGACGAATTCAGAGCCGAAGTTCTGTAAAATGGCAAACTTGTCTTCCCATTCATGTTCAAAATGTAATATTCAATTTAATTAAGTTGTTCCTCGATCATAAACTGATAAGACGGTTGGACGGACATGCTTAACCTTGCCTTTCTCTCTTCGTGCACCGGGTAAATATGTGAGGAAATAATCAATCAATTTGTTGTGTAGCAATTTTCATTTGGAGGCAAAATCCCAAAGCACTTCGCAACAAAATAAGATGCAAGAAAAGTAAAAATAAATAAATTCAAAAGCAGCTGCAAAAAGTGAACTTCTTCAAAGAGATTTAAAAACCGCAATTGATGTGGCTGTGTGGATTTTAAAAAATTAGAGTTCCATATCTGAATAATTCCAAGGATCTCCATCTTAGTGCGAGGAAGTACTAGGTGATTCCCATTGTTGCACTAAAGCTTTTTGCAGGGGTGCAAAGTATGATTTGGTCATAAGTGTAGACAAGAACAAAGGTAACTTATTAAACTCTTGCTTACAAATGCCGACTTTGTTGAAATGTTTTAGTCCACTAATTTGATGTCTTTAAAAATTAATAATGATGAGAAGCTTTGCTTTTTTTTTTCTCACCTGATACACTTCTATTGGATGTCATTATGCTGCACCCACTCTGACCCCCACCCCATCCCTCATCTCCACCTCATTTAAAATGTGCACTCTGCTTTGCATGGTCAGAAATTTGTTGTCCATCTCATGTTAGTGTGTCATAATTCTTCTTTTCAGAAGCTGATAATATGAAAATGTTGAATTGTTACTCCACAACTTAGGATGCTTGAATATTAAACAATGCAAGTGAAGACTGTTCGTATTACGCAGTGAGGAAATGTGATGGGTGAGAATAGTGACAAAGGTCAAGTAAGATTATGGTTATGTCACATTAGTTTGCCTGTCCTCATGTTTAATGGGCCTTTGGTGGACAGATTGAGTCAGTGCGCCTGGAGCTTGGCAGTGAGTTTGGCCGTCGGTTGGTGCTCCATTGGTTGGGGGGAGGGGGTGATGCCGCCTCAGTCCGTGAGGCCCAGCAGGCATCACGATCCTCCAGATGCCTGCAACATCTTCCATCCGAAGAGCCACATTGGGATTCTATCAGCATCTGTGCATCCACATTGTGAGTAAGCATTTTTTTTTAATTGATACCCTGATGGGCAGTGCAACTTTCTATTCCACACACTTAAACTTTCTTTTTCCCCACCCCTTTCACGTATTATAGAGGGAAGGCACGTATGGATGGCGAGTGAGAAGAGGACATGCGGTTGTGGGGGAGGGAGGGAGGGAGGTGCAGTGTAGAATTAGTTGGATGGGTGCAATGAAAACACAAACACTCCACAAATCAAAGCCATATTACCTGCCTTTTCTTTCCAGCACTTCATGTTTCTACAATTGCATGAGTTGCAATACGTAATGCAGTGGATTTCTAATACAACGAGTATGGTGTACAATGAACTTGGTACAACGTACAGCCTGATGTATCATCGTGGCTAACTTGCACTTCAATATAATGCAGAGGTTCCTCACTGGGTTTTCCAGTTCCGAGTTCCCTTGCAGCCAATGAAATATGAGCATCTCTGCTCTAAGAGGCCATCTCCGAAACCTGCTACCCCATTTCTGATGCGTTGCCTTTGTGGAAAGAGGATGGAGTGTTCTTGTAATCCCAACAATGACAACAGCATCATTGATGTGGAGGACTTCTGGACCCCATGGGAAATCTTCTTCAGGCCAACAGACAGGGAATAAGTGTGGAGGCTTTGTTTCGAAGCGATTTTGGCAGCGTGGTGATGAAGAAATCTTCCTTCAAGCATTCAGCCAAGGCGAGGAACCCTGGCTGAGGTGTACGACACCTTCCAATATAATTGGGTCAAACAAACATGAATAACAAACAACAGAAACATTGAATATTTGAAGTTTATCCCACATGTGATTTGTTTAGCCCTTGCATATCTTCCGCCTCCCCCCCCCCAATCACAATGAAATCATCTTGCTTCATACAGACAGTCATATAATGGTCTACCTCTTGCTTGGTGAAGTACATGTTGCTACACAGCATGACATTTCAACCAGGAAGGCAAATTGCACAATTTATATGACTATTTCAGAAGATACAAGCATCGTGCGGTTTGATATTGTCTTGCTTGGGACGTTGTGGCGCATACGAAATGCAGTACATGTGAGGTAGGACTAGAAAGGTACATAAACTGCACTATCGTGTGTGTTTATCTCATAATGGTGTTGCAGCGCTGCTTTCAGAGTACTCCTCATCGAACTTCTCACTCCTCATTTATCAAATTAATAAATTATGTATTTTATCCAAGTCACGCTGGTTACCTCCGCCACTGAAGGTGGACGGAGGTTATTTTTTCACCCCAGTCTGTTTGTCTGTTTGTTTCTTTGTTTATGAGTGTGATTTCTCAAAAAGTTGATGGATTTGGACAAAATTTTGTGGACAGGTTGGGTATGTGACAAGGCCGAACTGATTGGATTTTCATGAAGAGTCGGATCTGATTCCGGCTTCTAGAATTTTTTGAGTGGTTCTTCACCATTGAGAAATAGGTCCAAAAATGATCTGTAACACGATATCTCATAAAGTTGTGGACGGATTCGGATAAAACTTGGTGAGCCATGTTGGGTGTGTGACCATGATAAACTGATTCGATTCTGGTGAAGATCCAGATCCGAGAATTTTCAAAATGATTCTTCACCGTAAAGAGATATGGGGCCAAAAACGATATACTGCACAGCATGAAATATCAAAAAGTTGTGGACAAGTTTTGACATGACTGTGAGTTGGTTATGTGACAAGAAGGTGGCGATTCGATTTTGGTTCAGGTCCGGATCCAGATCCAGATCGGGCCTAACAGTGGGATACAAAACGTAAACTGTTCAACCTGGTGGAGGTGTGTGTTCCACCGAATGCCCTTCTAGTTTGATGATTATCTAGCAGTGGACTCTTAATTACTGCTGTAACTTTCTCTTACAAAAGCTTCTTTAGAATAAATCATGGGATGTTTTCACATGGGTCACACAGTGGAGTTTGTGGCATGGGCTACAAAATTCGAGCTTGTTCCTGAAGATGGTATGATTGTTTTTTTATTATTCAGCACCACATTTGTTGAACTTTGCATTGGGCAATAGGGTCTGCTCATGATTCTCACTGTACATTTTTTGAAGCATAAGGAGGAAACTCTCATGGCACGTTTACCTTGCTACAATAAATGGATATGTTTGGTGCATCATTGGTGGATTAAAAGAAATCAGTTAAATCAGCACTCACCCCCTTAACATGCCTGGTGTTGGCTTAATGGTTAGGGTGGTGGGCTTGGGATCCAAGGGTCCTGAGTTCAAATCCCACTCAGCTGTTGAATTAATACCAGGTGTGGTTGACTCTACCTGTCATCCTTTCGAGGTCGGCAAAATGAGTGCCAGCTTGCTGGTATACTGTGTCGGAGTGGCGACCCATCGGGGATTGTGCCAATAGCCAAGGAGACTGCTTCGGCAGCACCAACACTCTGCAGAGAGTATAGTCCCAATGGATGGATGGACCCCCTTAACACCCCCCCACCCCCACCCCTCAAAAAGTGGAACAAATAATTTCCCTCCTTCTTGTTAATGATACTAAGTTAATTAACATGCTGCCAGTACATGACACAATAAATCAATTCTACTAACCAACGTACCACACGGGTCACTGTAAATTTTACCCAATAACCTTGTGGACGTGTAGGTGAGGTATACTTAGATCAGCATGGAACATGCTGTGACCACGGAAGAGACCATTGTGCAAAAACCATTTAAAAAAAACTACTTGCCGCAGGTATTTTCTGAGGTTAAAAGGAGATATCAAAGGACCATCCCACATGATCCCTACACAAGACTTGGCTCAACTGTATTTCAGATATAGTCTGGCAAACAAACTTGCATGCCAAATTTTTGCCATTTCCTTTGTAGTGCAGCAGATAATCATAACAAATGTGCAAATTATGACTAAAACATGAAATTTGTTACCAGTGTTAGTACATTCCATAAGCTTCATTTTCAGATCGGAAGGTAAGTCAGATTTGACCTTTGAGGATAGTGAGAGGTCAATGACCTCAATTACAATTGAAA
Organism: Eptatretus burgeri; assembly: GCF_056783735.1. Taxonomy (NCBI): domain Eukaryota; kingdom Metazoa; phylum Chordata; class Myxini; order Myxiniformes; family Myxinidae; genus Eptatretus; species Eptatretus burgeri. The sequence goes on from NC_140965.1 coordinate 26,174,767, forward strand.
TTGTCTTTTTTCACGATTCTGGTGCAGTTTGTCTGTTTTGGGAATCATTAAAAAGGTATGTTGCCATGTGTTGGTCCCTTTATCTTCTGGAGAGCCTTTATACATAATCACAGGACGCAACCATGACTGAACAAGTGCTTTAAATGAGGTCAGTGACCTCAGAAAACTATTTTATTGAAATACACATTTAGGTTATTGTGATGTCCAGAACAGCTTGCATGAAATCGTGTTGTAAGATCATTTGTGCCACCTGAATTTTCAATGTGCACTGAACATAGTCTATAAGGTTAAAGTACAGTGGTCAGTTACCTCAGACACATGTATAGTACATACCGGAACATGTAATACACACACATTATCCATATAGATGCATAAATATAAAGGTGTCTGATTGCACCTAACAGTCTCCCGAACATGCACATAATGCAGTGCACGTGACTGCAGCCTTGGTGCACTTGCAGCGGCCGGTACATCCCTTCTCGCAGCCGCGGTGGATCAGTTCGTGGAAAGATTTTGATGCCTCTGGCAGTGTCGTCCAAAGAGGCTGCCACCCAGAGGCCTCCTTTGTCCAGCCCCAGTCAGATGGGATTGGTAACTCTGGATTCAGGACCAGAGTTTGGTTCCAGCAGTTGCCCTGGAGAGGTGCACGCTTGATGTGCTGCTGGAGTGCTGCCTGCGTTGGGGGAATGTTTTCTAGAGCCCTAGACTTGTGTGCGAAGAGCTGTTTCCTAGCATCGTTCACTTCCATGGTGTCACTGGTGCGGTCATACATCAGCACAACGAAGCGCTCCAGCAGTGACATTGACTCCTCACTGACATCACTTGGCATGCATAAGAGTTCTTCAAAGGCATCAGTCACCTGTGGGAACACTTTCCAAATCTCCCAGGCAGTCTTCTTCCCTCTGCCAGCGAAAGAAGACACGGTGTCGCACCCTGTGAGGGCATGGAAGATGGGGAGAGTAGCACATTGTCTTGGGTTCATGGCGGCAGCCAGTTGGTGAACAGCTATGTACCGGAAGCTGGATCCAGTACCAAGAGCTATCCACAGCTCGTCAGGATTGATGTTGTTGAATGAAGCCACAGCCAGTACCACAACATCAGTATCCACAGTGCGTATGGCCACCTTCCTGATCCCCTTCTGCACAGCATCTGCCACATGTAGAAGCAGGCGAGTGTCCGCCTCCTCGTGTGAACATGGGGCGAGGCTGGTCAAGTCGGACTCGGCAGGAGAGCACAGGACCTCAGTTCCACATGTTGCATACATTTCCTTGCCATCTGCTATTGGAAGACGAATGGCCTCTCGTGACAGGAAACCAAAGAGCTCAGTCTTGTTTTGATCCACACGAAGGAAGCCCTTCCAGTTCTTAGGCATGATGTAGAGGGAGCCACTCTCTTCCTGACGCCCTTGCCCCTCTTCTGTCTGGTCGTGCCTTTCAGGCTGTCAGGGAGATGTACATTCCAGATGAGGTCGAGTCTGTTGACCTTTTCGAGTTGAGTGGAGATGTAAGGTGCAAAGACTGTTTACATACTCTTCAAAGGTCTTTGCCGTTACAGGATTGAGCATTTGAACAATAGCTGCTCCGTCAAGGATTGTGGCATCAACCCCAGGTGCGCTTGTGGTTTCGGGTTGGTCTGATTTCAGGCAGTGTAGTAGATCTGCTTTGACTCCAAGGCACAGTTTTCCTCCTGTTGATAATGCTGGTGGGGCTGCCTGGTTCTCGTGGCAGAAGAACTGGTCCAGATCCCCATCACGTGATTGGCAGGCAATATACAGCCTCGAGAAGAGACTACAGTCACTCTTCACTGCGGCGAGTTGGATCTGCTGATTTGACTGCGTCTTGGTCTGTGGCCGACTGAAGAGTGGCAACTTGTTCTTGGGCAGCGTTTCTGTAACTGGCTTCGTGCATAGTTCCAGTCTTTCTTCAACAAACTTTGTGCACTGCTCCTCACCAAGGGACTCAATCTTCCTGACAGTTTCTGCCACTGGGGTGTCCATGATGTCTCCCATGTCAAGGACCAGTAGGTCAAAGCTAGACATCTGTAAATAATTACCAACGCTGTGTGGAATATGTAGACACTTCTATTGGAACACAAATGCATGGTTTGTACATCATAAACATGTTTACCATTAACCAATGACGCCAAACATCAATATTTTGATACTTTGAGGTCATTGACCTCTCACGGTCCTCAGAGGTCAAATCTGACTTACCTCCTGATCTGAAAATGAAGCTTATGGCATGTACTAACACTGGTATAAATTTCATGCTTTAGTCATAATTTGCACAATTCTTATGATATGAGAGATTATCAGCTGTACTATTGTCGTTGACAAGCTTAGTGGTGGCCTAACGGTTAAGGCAGTTGACTTCGGATCTTAAGGTCCTGTGTTCAAGCCCCAGCTGTGCCAAAATAACACCAGGCAAGTTGACTCAACCTGTCATCCTTCTGAGGTCAGCAAAATGAGTACCATCTTGCTGGGAAGTGAGCCAGTCAAATATCCTGTGTTGGAGTGGCGACCCATCCAAGGTTGAGCCCCCTAGCCAATGGAACTGCCTCAACAGTATATGTACCTGGTGGCACGACGAAGATCATCCGTCCATACCTTGTCTTGGACATATTGCCAATCTTAATCAATTACACTCTTCAAAATACCTTCCTTCCTGCTGCGGAGCACTAATCTGGCTGCTCAAGCATCTTTTCCACAATTAAGTAACCGGCAACTCTGTAGTTATCGGTTCTCACGTTAACAAGCATTCTCTTTGCCTGAGTCTTATTTAAAAATACTCGTTCGATCGACTGCTTCTTATACTGTCGCTCCTTTCTGGACGTTACCAAAACGAGTCCCGAATTATAATTTCAGATCTCTTTCCCACCATCACAATTAAATATACCAGTCTGTAATTCTCAGCTGCTTTCCCCAAACCTTCAATTAATTACCCCGTGCACACGAAGCGAAAAGTGGGGTTATTGATTTGGTTTTTGTCTAAATGCTCTGTCTGCCAGGATCCAATCTTTTGGTACCCGTCACATCGTTAGCTGGCTATTAACTATGAGTAATGAGAGTGCATCGACCTAGACTTTTGTTATAATTTAAAGGCTGTGTAATGTGTAGCATTTGTCTTTATAGTGTTGCTAACCAATTGCCATGGTTATGTTTTTATGCATTTGCTGTAAATCATGATGGTGGCAATATAACATTGTTGTTGTAACAGAAAATAATTTAAAAAAATTTGTTGGTCAATAAAAATTTCAAGCTTGTTGAAATTAGCAGATGATTGTCTGGTACAGTACAGTGGTGATTGCCTGTGAAAGACGTACGTTAAGGGTTCGTCAAACATAACAACCAACAACGAAGCTATCCTGCCATTGACTACTGATGAGATCCAGGCTGCTTGAAAAAAAAAAAAAAACATACACCTTGAAAGAGATGAGAGATAATGCCCCTGGAAAAGATGAAATTGTTATAGATACAATCAAAGATGGCAATAAGTTAGGAAAAACTAGGAAAGATCATGGTAAACTGCTGCACAGTAAACGAATAAATTTTCCTGCTATTACATCTCCCGTTCCTTCAATTTTTTTCATCCGATTCCATGGTTGTGAGAGTAAACTTCTCTCTGGCTATTGTAAGAGAGCTGCATGAGCCCCAGAGAGTCTGGCAGTTCACTCAAGCTGACTGGCAGGGACTAAAAGCTGCCCTCTCACTTCAGGGCTAATCTTCCATCTCTGCTTCCCCTGATATTTATGCCACCTGGGAATTTCTCCATAAAAGCCTTCCTTCCTTTCTGCACAGATTTATAATCTGCAGGAAAATCATGTCGGTGACCTATAACCCCACTGCCTTTGTTGGAATGATAATGTTTGGATTGTTAGACATACCATAAGCTGACAGCCCTGTTTTTGACCCTGGGCCATTATTTTGTTATACACCAGTATTTAGAAGGTTGAGACTGATGGAAGAGTGAGATGGGTAAATCTAGCATTATTGTAAATTTTTATTATCATTTGAAAGCATTCCTGTAATAATACAATTTCTTTCTGTACACCTCAATCAGAGTGCAGGCCCGGAGGCCACGTCTCGCCCTGCGTGTGGAGCATGACCCTCCGGCCCTTTCTTTTGAACTCTTCCGGTTACGCGTGTGCACTCAAAGCCGAGAGGAACAGCCAGTCTCAGATGTTCAACTCACAATTAGTTTACAACCAGGTAAGAGAAGAAAATTAACTGCTGCCGGCAATTCTCATCTTGTTGCTGTTTGCATTTCCCAAGAGCACAACACTGCATTACCACGTTGTTCAAACGTCTGGAAGCTAAAATTTCTCAAATTCCTCTTCGATGTTGATTTTTGTTGTTGTTGTTGTTGTTGTTGTTTTGTATATTACACATATCATATGTTGGTGTTTATAGGTCAGGATGCGAACCTCTCACAAACTACGCACGTCACTTTGGACAGCAATGTGCAATGCGACGATTCCTTCCCTTCATTTTTGCACAACATTCCCTTAGGAAATCTTCAGCCAGGCGATCAGGTAAGATTTTGGTTGGAATTTTTGGAATAGATACAAACTGACGATGGGGAAAAGGTGCAAGACGGTGCGTGCTGTCAATCCATAGCTAGTATGTCGATTGCGTGGTTTACCTCGAATTGGTAATTTGTCGTCGCATCTGAGTGCTGAACAAATGATGGAGAACTTCCCGTTCACTTTCTAATTACAAATCGTGATACGCAGTCTCGAGTTTTCTTTGTTTTTCATTGTTGCGTTAAATTGCAGATTTAAATCCTGCATCCATATTAATAATCGAAATACTGGTGAAACTCATTTTACAAGAAATTTCTCTGCTCCAAATTAAAGTCTCTTTGAGGAGCTCTAAATTCAAGAGCTCTGGTCTTCACAAGCACTTTTCGATTTTCTGGCAGGTGGAGAAGGATGTGTTTGTTAAAACCACACTTGTTGGTTCTCGCATCTTCCTGATATCTGTGGCTTACACTGTGACAGCAATGGTGGGAGATGAAGAGCATCACTTATCCTGTCGTTGTCAACAGGTAAGGTTGAACCACATTCCTTTTACTGAGTAATTAATTTGCTCATACTGAGTTTGAATTTCTCACTTCGTTTTTCCTTTTTTTTAATAATATTTATATCCTGTTTTTATTTATTTATTCATTTAATTTTTTTTCTTTGTCCATTGCTTAGGACGAAACTGTTGTGATTGAAACCCTTCAGCCGTTCGACATGTCCGTGAAACACTTTTCTATGAAGGTACGTTGTTTCAAGCCCATATCCCTTTTCAGCAAAATGGTTTCACATCTATGATTGTCATGTAATTGCCCCAAGATGAATGTGAAGCACTTCGAAGTACACTTCATCAATGATCTGTCAGAATGCTTTGTATTCGTGGGAAGTTTATTCTGTTGGTGAACTCTTACCATGTAAATGTAATGGAAAAAAAATATACCGTATCACCAAAGGGGAAGAAATGGTCCAGTATTCGCAAAACAGCAGAAATGTTTATCCCTTTCTTTGTGGTCTCCAGCCAGTATCGCAAATTTTTAGCTTACCTGGACTTTAGTCAGGTGAGCTTATGCAATCGAACAGTGTCCGCAGGTGAAGTGAGTGAGTCAGACTGTCATTAGCGCTTGAACCAAACACGTGATTCTGATGAAACTTGGCCACAACCTTCATATCTGATGCTCAACGAAGATGTATTGACCACATCAAAATCTGTGCTCATTAAGGAGGTCTACGGGGGTGGGGGGTGGTTTCCCCCCCCCCCCAAATAGGTATTTGCTCTTCTCCAAAACTACACACATGATTTCGATGAAACTTGACCACAACCTTCATCACCCATGATGTACCAAAGTTTGTTCATGGCATTAAAAAAGGCGGGGTTCGTTGGGGGTGTGAGGTAGGTGGTGGGGAGGTGTGAGGTAGGTGGTGGGGAGGTGTGAGGTAGGTGGTGGGGAGGTGTGAGGTAGGTGGTGGGGGGTGTGAGGTTGGTGGGGGGGGTGTGTGAGGTAGGTGGTGGGGGGTGTGAGGTAGGTGGTGGGGGGTGTGAGGTAGGTGGTGGGGGGTGTGAGGTAGGTGGTGGGGGGTGTGAGGTAGGTGGTGGGGGGTGTGAGGTAGGTGGTGGGGGTGTGAGGTAGGTGGTGGGGGTGGAGGTAGGTGGTGGGGGTGTGAGGTAGGTGCTGGGGGGTGTGAGGTATGTGGTGGGGGGTGGTGTGAGGTAGGTGGTGGGGGGGGTGGGTTTGAGTGACCAGGTGAGCTACAGGGCATGAGGTCCTATTTTAGTCCCAAGGGCATGGAGTGAATTTCCTAACATCTCTGGAATACTCGTGTTTTTGAAAAAGGGGGGAAAAAATTTTTAGAACCCTGTTCATTTGAGGCAATTTCAGCTGGTGGCATGCTCACCTCTGGGAAGTGATTCTAGTTTCAACCTTCCCCAGTGAAATCCGACCCAACACAATATGCCATGTCAGGAGTATTACTTCATGGAGTATATTGAGCTTGCCATTCTTTATTACAGACTTTGTAGTTCATCAAAACTCAGCTTTCAAAATTGACAATTACCGTATTTGATGATTATCACACCATTTCCTTTTGCTGTCTCTGCATGCAGTGATATATTTTCTTTTCTTTTTTGAGACAATATCTAGGCTCTTGGAAGAGTGAGGTGATAAAGGGTTAAAAGGCAATGTAATGACAGTGGGACAACAGTTGGACACCTCCAGCAAAAGATTGAACAAACAGGAAGAAACACAGGAAAGAAATGGAAACGTGGGAACCTTTAAGTAAAAGAGAGTGGCATTTGTTTCGATAGGATTAATGAAGGCAAAACAGACCATGGCGAGAGATGTGGGTGCATTTGAGCATGTGGTACACTGCCTCCTGGGATACCCTGGAGGAAAATTGCAATTGAATGACCTCTGGAAGACAATCCCTCAAATTGGAGAAAATGGAATGAAAGGGTGGAGGTGGACAGCAAGTCTGAATTTTACTTGGATAGTTCAACCTCATCACAGGAGTGAAACCTCATCATAGCACTG
>NC_140965.1:26189312-26271812 GCF_056783735.1 Eptatretus burgeri
ATATTGAACATTCGTACTACAGATTTTAGCACAGGATTGGTACTGTTCAGAAAAAAAAGAGTACATCAGGGGCTGCATTAGTGTTACAAAGAAATCAGACTGTTACTTTGTGAAGTGTGGGATTGAAAATTGAAACTAGCCGAGAGTGGTAATAAAGCACTTGCTGTGCAAGTGAATTGCAGAGCATGTGAAGAAAGAGAATAAATTGTGAGAGCAAAATGGTATCACAAATGCTGGTATTGTGGCCATTGGGATTCAAGAATGTTGAAAATATAAGGGTGGTTGAGTGACGAGATAGGAAAAAGAGGGAAACGATGACACAAGTGATTATTGAGTGAAGCAAGGCAGTTCGGGGGGGGGAGGGTGTGGTGGATATTGATGGAGGTGTGGGAGCGTAAACAAAGTTAATTTCCTAATTTAATTTGGCAGGAAAGGTTCTCGAGGACGGTTTGGAGACAAAATGAGAGAGGCGAGATTGAGATGGTTTGGACATGTGCACATCAGGGAAGTGGAGTATATCGGGAAAACGATGCGGAGGATGGAGCCGCCAGGCAGGAGGAGAAGAGGCAGGCCAAAGAAGAGGTTCGTGGATGCGGTGAGGGCGGACATGCGGGTGGTTGGAGTGTCAATGGAAGATTTTGAGGATAGAGCGAAATGGAGACGGTTGATCCGCTGTGGCGACCCCTAACGGGAGCAGCCGGAAGAAGAAGAAGGTTCTCGAGGACGCATTACTTGAAAGCCATTTGTATTAGTTGAGCATATTTAAACAGTCACAGTGAAATTTCATTAAAACAACATAATGCCAGTATCTTTCTCCTTTTCTTTCTGGAATTTTATTTTGTGGAAAGGTGAGCAAGTATACCATTTGATTCCTTTTATCCGCAATTCTTTGGTGACAACCATTCTATTCAGTTGAGGTTGGAAGTATATTGCGGATGGAAAACTGAAATGCATTGAATGCGTTTTTCCTTTCAAAAGGAAATTGAGGGATACAACTGCACTGCGAGTGTGTAAGGTTGCAGTGTGGGTTGTATTGAAGTTCAACACAGGCTCGTCTGTACCCACTAGAACTTTCCTGTTTCTCTGTTTTTCTCGCATTTCCTCGCATTTCCTTGCATAAATACTCCATCACCTCACCTCTCAATATGGCACTGTTCTTGCACATTGACCCTGCAAAGTAGGCTTTTTTGTGATGTAAGACGGAGCACCTGCAATTGCATCACCTCACCAATCGAACCAACACACCCTCCCGTGAACACCCCTCTTCACTCCTCCCCACCCCCCTCCCCCCCCATTGTCAATTGTCAGTGATCACCAAAACTTTGTTTATAAAAAGAGTCAAAAAGTTTATAAAAGTTTATAAAATAGTACTTAACGTTCGTTGCCCTGATTTTCCTTGCAAGGCATATGTAAGTGATATGATGTGCATTTGATCATATGCAACTGATCTCATTGATGAGGATGAATGTAAGAATGAATGAATGTTTTTTTTTTTTAATGGCAGAAGGATTATAGCAAGGCTATTCTGCCAACATCATCTTGGTGGCAAGCATTCTGGATGTGGGGCCAGTAAAATATGTGTTAATCAGAGCTAGTGTCATTCCACCCAATGATGGCAATGTTCCCATTTTACCACTTATTAATTATGGCCTTAGGAAAATCTGACAAAACTTCACTGACATTTTCAGATCATGCTTGCAAATTACTTGAAAGTTAGAAGTTCATTTGTCAAACGAAATGGCAAGTACGTAATGTTTAAACGCCTTTAGTTTATGCTCTAGTGTGTGTGTGTGTGTGTGTGTGTGTATGTGTGTGTGTATGTGTGTGTGTGTGTATATGTGTGTGTGTGTATGTGTGTGTGTGTGTGTGTGTGTGTGTGTGTGTGTGTGTGTGTGTGTGTGTGTGTGTGTGTGTGTGTGTGTGTGTGTGTGTGTGTGTGTGTGTACAGTATGTATGTGTCTATGTGTGTATGTGTATGTGTATATATATATATATATATATATATATATATATATATATATAGCTCTGGAAAAAAAAATAAGAGAACACTCCAAATAAATTTTAATCAGCATCTCTACATGTATGGCAGCCATTCCATTCCAGTGTCTGTTGAATTCCAACACAGGCACATCTCATTCTACTTAGTGAGTTACTGACTAGGTGATCACCTAAACCAAATCTTATTTAACAAGGAAAAGTATAAAAACCACTGCTGTGGTCATCACTATCCTCTTGTAATAGGACCAGCTGGTTGGCAAAAACAGTGCTCGTATTACCTCAAAAGTAATTGGAATCAAAAAAATAACTATTGACCATGCCAAAAGAGTTGAAAAGAAAAGTTTTGAGTGAGGAAAAGAAGGGTTCAATTCTGGCTTTACTGGCAGAGGGATACAGTGAGCGTCACGTCGCTTCCATCCTTAAAATTTCAAAGACGGCGGTTCATAAGAACAAGGTCAAGCAGCAGACATTCGGGACAACAAAGCCACAGACTGGCAGAGGGCGAAAATGACTTTCCACTGATCGGGATGACCGCCAACTCATTCGAATGTCACTCAACAACCTTAGGATGACATCAAGTGACCTACAAAAAGAATGGCAAACGGCAGCTGGGGTGAAGTGCACGGCGAGGACGGTTCAAAACAGGCTCCGAGGGGCAGGGCTGAAGTCGTGCAAAGCTCGAAAAAAGCCCTTCATCAATGAAAAGCAAAGAAGAGTCAGGCTGAGGTTTGCTAAAGACCATAAGGATTGGACTGTAGAGGACTGGAGTAAGGTCATCTTCTCTGATGAGTCCAATTTTCAGCTTTGCCCAACACCTGGTTGTCTAATGGTTAGACGGAGACCTGTAGAGGCCTACAAACCACAGTGTCTCGCACCCACTGTGAAATTTGGTGGAGGATCGGTGATGATCTGGGGGTGCTTCAGCAAGGCTGGAATCGGGCAGATTTGTCTTTGTGAAGGACTCGTGAATCAAGCCACGTACAAGGTTGTCCTGGAAGAACACTTGCTTCCTTCTGCTCTGACAATGTTCCCCAACTCTGAGGATTGGTTTTTCCAGCAGGACAATGCTCCATGCCACACAGCCAGGTCAATCAAGGTGTGGATGGAGGATCATCAGATCAAGACCCTGTCTTGGCCAGCCAAATCTCCAGACCTGAACCCCATTGAAAACCTCTGGAATGTGATCAAGAGGAAGATCGATGGTCACAAGATATCAAACAAAGCCGAGCTGCTTGAATTTTTTGTGCCAGGAATGGCATAAAGTCATCCAACAGCAATGTGAAAGACTCGTGGAGAGCATGCCAAGACGCATGAAAGCTGTGATTGAAAATCGGGGTTATTCCACAAAATATTGATGTCTGAACTCTTCCTAAGTTAAAACATTAGTATTGTGTTGTTTAAAAATGAAGATGAACTTGTTTTGTTTGTATTATTTGAGGTCTGAAAACACTGAATATTTGTTGTTATGTTGACCAGTTGTCATTTTCTGCAAATAAATGCTCTAAATGCAATATTTTTATTTGGAATTTGGGAGAAATGTTGTCAGTAGTTTATAAAATAAAACAAAAATGCTCATTTTACTCAAACACATACCTATAAATAGTAAAACCAGAAAAACTGATAATTTTGCAGTGGTCTCTTAATTTTTTTCCAGAGCTGTATATATACAGTGCTCAGCATAAATGAGTACACCCTGACAGATTTGTCAGAAAACCTTTCGTTTCCTTTCAGAATCCACATTTTCTATGGGATACTATACTACAAAATACTTCCACAAATGTGGACCATTGATTGCAAACAACATTTATTAATTTGCACACCCAAAAAAGGAATTTTCCTAACAAATTCATTTAAGACCATGTTGCAAAAATGAGTACACCCCAATGAAAGTCTTAGGAGCAAAGCTAAATTTTAGACTACAAAATTCTAATTCACAATAATTCAACCACAGGTGAGTCTAATTATTCATTAAACAAGTGTCCAGCAGACAGTTGACTAAAAAAGGGTGTTACTTAACAAAGAAAACCCCTTCGCATTTCATGCTGTCAGCAATGGCACCACATGGAAGAGAAATGTCACAAGACCTGAGAAAGAAAATAATTTCTTTACACAAGGAAGGTGAAGGCTACAAGAAGATCAGCAAAGCTTTACTCATCAGTCAGAATACGGTAGCAAAAGTGATACAAAAATTTAACAAATATGGAACTGCAACCATCTCACAGAGGCGTACAGGCCGTCCACGGAAGTTAACACCTCGACAGGAGCGTCTTCTGATGAGAAGGGCTGAAGAAAATCGCTGAGCAAGTTCTCTGCACTTCGCTAAAGAAGTAGAAAGTCAAACTGGGGTGACTGTTTCCCGTGACACAATACGGCGTACACTGCAGAGGAATGGCATGCATGGGTGTCGGAAATGAAGGAAGCCTCTCCTAAAGCCCATGCACAAATTAGCCCGCCTCGGATTTGCCAGGGCCCATGCTAAAAAAAACATTTATCTTGGTCTCATCACTCCAGAGTATAGAGTCTCAGTAGGCTTCATCTTTTTTAGCAAAGGTACCAATTTTCTTCATCTTCTACCAATTTTGTATTGGTAGAAGCCCATGACATTGGAACCCACAATATTTGAGGATTTACTGTGCATATATTGTTGCCGACTCGGGGTTCGAGGCTCGCCACAAGGGGTTGCACTTGGATTCCTTTCGAACACCCGGTCCTGAAGCTGCACAGATAACTCTGCACAGCAGCAGGTTGCAAAGGCCTCGGTCACATTTGGCTCGGCGGCCGTGGGGTCTCCAAAATCTACGGCCACTAGCAATTATACGGCGGCCGCAGTATTTTTACAGTCACACAATGTAGCAGTCACATATGTTTTATTTTTCGGGGAGCCACACGGCGTATTTATAAATTGTGGAGACCGAAAACGTGGGGTTGCCGTACAGTCTTTGATTTGATGTCTCACAGTGACCTTTGGCCGTTCCTGCGGTGGCCATAGAATTTTCAAGGCAGATGCAAGGCGACCGCAGGGAGACCGCAGAGGGGGCCCTAAGGCGAACGTGCGGCCAGACGGACGGTAACGAGTGGGTTCTTTTTTTTTTCTTTTTTTTTTTAAGCAGTTTTTTTTTTTCGGCTTGTCGAATTGCTACGGCAAATGTAGAAATGAAAAAAGTTATAACTCCGCGTTATAATTCCACGGCGACCTTACGGCCTGTAAAATATAGCCATACGGCATGGGGCCACCCTGAGGCCACCTCAGAAACTGCGGCCACCGCACGTTTGTCAATTCAGAGGGCGTACGGCCGCGTATCCTCGCCGTAGAGCAAATGTGACTTAGGCCTAAGCAATCATGAATGCCAATTGGCACTGCCAATCTTGGCAGTTACACGACTTTACATGATATCTTACCTGTGGACGGCCGAGTGAATTGGGGGTGTCGTGCCTTCAGCGCACACTCGGATTTCTGCCGAGCGGTATAGTGAGTGTGCGCTGGCTAACAAGGGAAAAGGAACGGGGTAGAACTTCCCATTTAAACTGATGTGTGGACCATGCTGGATCAATAATGGAAAAGACAAAACTATGTCATTTATAACACAAGTAATTTATTATAAGTGAGGGTGAGGAAAGGTCATGTGTCGCAAAGCGGTTTTATTCACAAGTGTACGGCAGGGAAAGCAAGGATTCATGGGTGTGGCAAAATAAATGCAATTATGTACAAAAATAAAACATTGTGCAGAGCTAACCCTATATAAAAAAAAAACTTCGACAATCTTAACTTATATTAACATTACAGGCATGTGCCATCAGACACACACCTGAGGAAATTAGAGATAGCCCAGAAAGAGGAGAATCAGTTGAGGTGTAAGTGACCTTGTTGTACCTGGTGCGGTTGACAAACCTACGCAACCCAATTGCTTAGGAGGGGAGAGAACTGGGGTGTCTACGGTGCGTGAATGTAGAGGTGCAAATGCAGTGTATTGAGGTGCAGAGGAAGGTGTGAAGATGTGGGTCAGTGGGGAGTTGGAGAAACAGAAAAGAAAAGAACATGTGAGAGCATATACTTAACATGAGCGTATGAGATAATCTGTAAATGTAATGAGTATTGGCTTTGGAACGCAGCCGAGCGCTGATGAACTGGAGAAGACTTGGTCATGCCTTTGACCACTTGCTCCACCCTGCTTGGTCGCTTCTGCTGTTCCCTTGGCTCAGCAATTGCAGTGGTGCTTCTGTCTGGTTGGTGTCTCGCCAGTGTCTGATCGAGATGAAGGGCAAAGATAAGAGAAGAAAAGAACCTGATCTGCTCTCTGCCACTACTTTTATAGAGCCTGGGCAAAGGAGGGGCCAAAGAGCGGATCAAGAGGCTCTGTAGGCGTTTCTGAGCTCTTTCATTAGTGCATCGATGACACCCCGAGCCGTAGCCACGTCCCAGCCAGACTGTAGAGCCGGAAATGCCCTCAGTTGCCCCCCCCCCCCTTACATGGGGTGTGGCTTTTTGGGAGCACTGTTGAAGAAGTCATTTCCTCTCGTTTGAGTTTGAACTATTTATTAATATATGCATGATCATGGAGGAACGAGGCAATGAAGCAACACAATAGCAAGCAACATGCTTCATCCTCTTTCCTGATGTTACATGGATCTGAGTCTTACTTGTCCTCAACAGAATGGAAAGGGCTGTGATTTGGGGAGATATCTGATGACACTCAAGAGATAAGATACTGCAGTGGCCAGCTTTGAAAGGGATGGGGTTGTTGGACACTTGAGGCCTTCTCACAGTGGTTATTCAAAGGTCAACTTAAACAGAATGGCTGGAAAACAATTTTATGACCAAAAGGATCATAAGGGTTCAAAAGCAGACATATGGACATTACCTTAGCAGGTATTCCATTGACACCAGACTCCAGCTTCAAAGGGTGCAACGGGATGATCAGGCACCAGCATAGAATTATTTAATGTATGAGGATCCCTTAATATTTGAGGATATATATTTTAATAAGCTAAACAGAATATAGAACATTATATTCTACTGTATAAAGATTATTTATAAAGACAATTTGGAAGGCCAGTCTGCTTGGGAAAAGAGATTCTGATGTTTAATCACAGTCTGGTAATCTTCCAATCCGGTAAAGAAATATAAGGCCGTTTAATAGGCAAACGGACACGTATATTGAAAACAGATACGTACTCAAAAAGCAGATAAATGTAATTGTCATGTTGTATTTGAATCAGACATTGCCCATTAAAGGGTTTCATCAATACATTGTTATATGTGCTAAAATAAATCCCTTTCCTTCCCAGGTGGAATTATCAATCAAGCTTAATTGTGCCACATTTTCTTTTCCCATCACACTGAAAGACCATTAAGCTGGCGAAAGATAAATTTTCCTCCACAGTGCCCTCTGACCACGAACGTGCGCGAGGCTCCGTATGAATGCTGTTATTTAGCGGAGCTCCAGAGCTATCCAGACGTCGTCGAATGAGTCCGACGGCGTATTTACGCTTCGAGTTATGCGCCAAAGTGTTCTGGCTTACCAGCACCCGCTATGTTCCCTGTTCCCTGGCATCCCCAATGACTGTCGTGAGCATCCAGGGAGCTGATGGCAGTTGCGGCGGTCATCGTGAGGATGTTGGAGAAGCGGATATGGGGGAAGCTCTGTGGTATCTGCAGTGAGGATGTTGGAGCGTTGGTAGCGGTTGTGGTGAAGAGGTTGAAGCGTTTTTTTTTTGTTTTTTTTTTTATGTATGCCATGTTGAGGCTCATGTAAGAGCTAACACACCGAACATATAACAAGGCAGGAGACAAGAGGGGTGGGAGATGGAAGCACAAAATAGTGGGAAACAAAGACAATAGGATATCTGTGGAAGGGAAAGAGATGGAGCAGGGTAAACAAGATGGACAATACAGGGACTTTCAGGAATGAAAACAGGGATTTTGAAAGAGGTAGGTTTGGAGTGGATTAACGGGGGTAGTAAAGATCAAGATTTTGTATGGAGGAAAATGTGAGATGGTGGTCAACAGCTGATTTGAAGAGATGGAGGAAGGAGTGGGATTGAAGAGAGTGTGGGAGTTTGTTCCAGAGGTGGGAAAAAAGAGAAATGAAAGAGTAAAGGTGAGCAGTGATTTGTGATTTTGGTAGTTTCACCAGAAAGGGGTTTTTGGCGGATCTTGAGCACCCTGTGGAAATATAGGGGGGACTGAGCACAGACAGGGTGGGCGGTCGAGGGGGGGCAAGGCTGGAGAGGAGACTGCAGAAGACAGAGAGACAACTGACCTGCCTCCAGAGAGACAGAGACCCAAAGACTCAGCTTCATCGTAGGAGATACCAATTATCCTAAAAGCCTTGGTCTCCACAGCGTGGATTCAAGCAAGGTGTCAGGCTCGAGCACCACTCCAGAGGGGAAAGCAATCCTCCATCAGACTGCAGATCAAAGCTTTGTAAGTGGTTCGAAGCTCAGGTGTGCCAAAAAAGGACTTTACGCGATGCAGGATGCCAAGTCGGCGACTGGCTTTGAAGGCCAGTTTGGAGATGTGGCTTTCCCAGGAAATATCGTGGCACAAAGTGAGGCCCAAAAGCTTGAATGAAAGGACTTCGTCAATGGGATTGTTGAGAAAGTAGATGGGGGTTGGGCCTGACCAATTGTCAGGTCAGGCCAGATCAGATCTGTGACTTGCGACAGGTATCATGTAAACCTGTACTAACCTGTTCCATGGTCGGGTTGTCGGCGACTAAACTGTCTCCCCCACCATGCTTCCTGGTAAGGAGAGTGTTTGGATATGGACACCCAGCAGGATTAAAAACAAAACCTGTCAAAGGGCGGAGGAGCTCCTTGTGAGCCAACGGCCATCCATATCTCGTGCCATACTGTGTCTGCGGATGTCCTCCTGCAGTTGGGTTACCTCTTCAGGAGGTTGGTGGCAGGATTTGCACTTAAGCCACACTAAAACCCTTCATTCTGCAAAACATTCTAGAAGCATTAAAAAAAATCTGAAAACCCACTCCGTGGGAGTACCTCCTATGCAGCTTCCCTTCGTAGGGCAGCTCGCCGGATGGCGGGATTGGGGCAAAGCCTTTGGGACCCCCAGCCTTTGGGAGGAGGGAAACCACGGGGTAACATTCCCGGGTCAGATTGCAGGAGAGTGTGTCGAGGTGGTGCTGAGGTATCGTCTACCAGATGGCAGTCTCCTTGGGTTAACCTGAGGCGGTCCCTTCGGGTGGGTGCCTGAAATGTCCTATTCCAAAGAGAGGATGATCACCTGTCTCTGTTATCATGTGAGCTCAAGCATTTGAACATCGGTATTGCAGCTCTCTCTGATGTTCGGAGACCAGATTGCAGCGAGATCATGGCAGGTTGTTACACCTACTATTGGTCTGCGGTTCACCGCAGCCTGTGTTTCCACAAACGAAGGTGGACCACAGTTGATTGGAGAGTCATCTTTGTTGGTTACCATGCCCAAGGAGTTGCTGTCGCTGTGTCCAATAAGCTGACTCCAATGATATTTCAGGTCACACCGGTCAACGACCATATTATGAGACGAAGGATTCGTTACTCCTTGGGTGTCATTCCCCTGGTCTCTGTTTATGCTTCGACTGAAGTGAGTGAGCTCACCATGAAGGATGCATTCCATGCAACGCTCGAGTCTGTGGTTGATCAGCATCTCAAGGAGATGGGGATGGGCCAGGCATCTGCCTGGGGGATGGCCAGACGGAGGCCCCTGGAGTACTGGCGGAAAGTTGACGCAGTGACGCGCTGTTCTGGCGCATGCTCCCATACCTGACCTGACCTTTTCATGTGTAGTGTAAGCTGTGTGGCCATTTGAGGTAAGGGAGGGGATGGAGGGGGAACATACACCAGAAACAGACTTGACTCGATGCCACCTGGATTTGGAGGAGGAATACAGGTTTGAGAGTTCAGACTTGACATTAGAAAGATGTTGTTTTCTGAGTCTCCTGAGGGTAGACACATGTGTTCGGAGCATTGTGGAAGGAACTGAGATTGCCTTCAGTTGGATTAGCTGTCCATGAGGCGAAGGCAAGTTGTTTCAGGACAACTGCCTCGTCACATGCTTCAGTGAACCAAGGGCGAGAGGAAGGGCAGGACATCTGAAGACGAGAGGGGATAATTCTGTGCATGAGGGAGAGAGAGCAAGTTTCTATGAAAATTCTCAGGATGAGTTGTCAGAGAAAATACAAATGGGAGACCAGTCTCGAAGTTTGACGGCTGTTTGAAGACCCTGCCAGTCAACCTGAGTTTGTGGTAATTGTGGCAAGGAGGTCGAGTGTAGGTTATTGTGGGGATTTTAGCAGGAGTTATGTTAATTATGGTGAGGATTGTAGCGTCATAGTGAGGGTCTGAGTTGAGGCGCCGGTTGGTTAATGTTGTGCCATGAGAATGGGAAACGGCGCACGTCTTCAAATGAGGATGCGGTGGTATTTGTTACTCCTGCAGCTTCTTCGGCAGCATCTCTTGTCTGGCATGTATGCATGGCTGGGTTTGTGTGTCAAAAACAATGGATAGAATAAGAAAGATTGAGGAATTGAAGGTCTAACTGAAAGCTCAACGCAACGCATCTTGTCCCAGTTACCCACTCGACGTATGGAAGGGCTAAATGAATGAATACTAATGAAATAACTGTTTCGTGATCGCTATATGTTGGATGATAATACCTTGGGGGAGCGCCGATCTCACAGAACCACAACAATGTATACATATTGGAGAGACAACATCCACGTCACACATTAACCCTTCTGTGGTTAAATAAATACTATACGGTTCTGGAAGCAGCCAGAAACAATGGACTTGTCTGTAAAATTGAGAATTAAATTCTCTTCCCGGTATTGGCTGCGGTGCAATCCTATGAAGATGTAGGGGGCTGTAGCTCTGCTGAGCTCATGCCTTATAGTTGGAGCCTCTGCAACTGTTTAGCCAGAAGAGGTTTTTAAAAATGTAATTTGTCCCTGGCTTCTCGCAGAACTGTTTTGTGTACTCAAGACAGGTTATTGTGTGGCATTTCCTGTTGGTCTGGATGCATGCAGCAAAAGTGGTGTGACACTAGCTTCCTGGTACCCACAATAGTAATTGTGTGTGTGTGTGTGTGTGTGTGTGTGTGTGTGTGTGTGTGTGTGTGTGTGTGTGTGTGTGTGTGTGTGTGTGTGTGTGTGTGTGTGTGTACGCACACGGTTGATCAAAGAAGATAAGTGCACGATAATTGGGATGGCACATTGTGTCCACACGAGAGTGTTGCATTGCATCATGAGTTGATTAAGTGGGACATAAAATCCAGAGGCAGCAAAAATCAATAAGCACTTTGCTGTGAGGTTTTTTTGAGAAGAACCAAATTTAGCAGAGACAGAAAGATTGCCTGGAAATTGAGCACTGATCCCAGCAAAAGAATATTCAGATTATTTCACCTGAAATATGTTATTTGAACCTGATGTCATCATGTATGTTTGTGTTGTCGGTATGCATCTTTGTGCCCTAAATACTGTTACCACCCTTCTCCCTCCCTCCCTCCTCTCTTCACCCCTCACTATGTTTCAAACACAACTAATACACATACATGTTGGCTCGAAGTTAACTGTTCACCATTTCCTTTTTGTAACCCTTCCATGCACCTGCAGCTCCCACCACATGCCCCGCTGCCTTCACCCCCCACTGCGTGCTCCGATACCTCCAACCCCACCGCGTGCCCTGTTGCCTCCACCTGCCACTGTGTGCCCTGCTTCCTCTGCTCCCCCCACCCCACGTTTTCCGATGCCTCCGCCCCCACCACATGCCCCAATGCCTTC
Source organism: Eptatretus burgeri (assembly GCF_056783735.1). Lineage (NCBI taxonomy): Eukaryota > Metazoa > Chordata > Myxini > Myxiniformes > Myxinidae > Eptatretus > Eptatretus burgeri. The sequence goes on from NC_140965.1 coordinate 26,201,087, forward strand.
GTTCACCACTGTATGCTCCAATGCCTCCGCCCCCACTGTGTGCCCCGCTGCCTACGCCCCCCCCCACCGTGTGCCCCACTGTCTCTGCCTCCCACCCTGTTGCCCCCTCTCTCCACCCATCACCATATTCCCCGTTGCTGCCACCCCTACTGTGTGCCCCGCTGCAACCTCTATACTTGTCACTTAACTCTGGACATGCTGCTCTTTCACCGTTGGTTTTTGGCCTTAAATCTCAAACTTTACGTCAGGACAGTCTTCATAGACATATCTCAGGCATTCAACAAACGTTGGCCTCTTGCTTTGCTTGCAATCTCTCTGCCTGTGTTGCACAAGGCCACCTTAATTCCTGTATTTCTGATTTCCTCCATTCAGACAAAGTGTTACTCTGAACGGAAGTCTTTCCTCTCCTTTACCATTCCAGGTCAGAGTGCCTGAAGGCAGTCTTGGGACCCATTTTACTTCCTTATCTACATAAACAACCTCGACCATGCTTTGGAAAAACTTTCTCTTTTTGCAGATGACTACACATGGTGTTGTATCGTACTCCCATCCTAGTGATTGGCAGACAGCATGCTGTATCACCGGCTGCTCTGGAATTGATTAGATGCTGCTTTGATAACTTGAACATTTTGTTCAATTTTGGAAAATTTCACCCTCATCCTGTTGCTCCAGAAGGATCAAACAAACCCACCTATCCACACTGCCTTCAGAAAGTATTCACACCCCTCGACTTTTGTCACATGTTGTGTTACAGCCTGAATTTAAAATGGGTTAACTTTAAAAGTTTTTTTTTCACCGATTTACACACAATACCCCATAATGACAGTGAAAACATGTTTTTAGAAATTTTTACAAATCAAGTATAAATGAAAATCTGAAATATCTAATTTACATACAAGTATTCAGCCCCCTGAGTCAATACTTTGTAGAAGCATCTTTGGCAGCGATTACAACTTTGAGTCTTCTTGGGTATGTCTGAATCAGCTTTGCACATCTGGATTTGGGAATTTTCTCCCATTCTTCCTTGCAGATTTGCTCAAACTCTCAAGTTGGATGGAGAGTGTCGGTGAAAATCAATCTTCAAGTCTTTCCACAGATTCTCAATGGGATTCATATCTAGACTTTGACTGGGCCACTCAAGGACTTTCACATTCTTGTTCTGAAGCCATTCCAGTGTTGCTTTGGCTGTATGCTTGGGGTCATTGTCGTGATGGAATGTAAATCTTTGCCGCAGTCGAAGGTCTTTTGCACTCTGAAGCAGGTTCTCCTCAAGGATTTGCCTGTATTTAGCTCCATTCATTGTTCTCTCTATCATTACAGGTCTCCCAGTCCCTGCCACTGAAAAGTATCCTCAAAGCATGATGGTGCCACAAACATGCTTCATGGTCGGGATGGTGTTAAATGGGTAATGAGCTGTGCTCAGTTTCCACCAGATGTAGCACTTTGCATTCAGACCAAAGAGTTCAATTTTCATCTCATCAGACCACATAATATTTTGTCTCATGCTCTCAGATTCTTTCACGTGCCTTTTTGCAAACTCCTGGCATGCTGTCATGTGTCTCTTTCTCAGGAGTGGATTCCATCTGGCCATTCTCCCATATAGCCAAAATTTGTGAAGTGCTGCAGAGATTGTTGTCATTCCAACAGGATCTCCCATCTCAACCAAGGAACTCTGTAGTTCTGTCAGAGTGGTCATTGGGTTCTTGGTCACCTCCCTGATCAAGGCCTTTCATGCCTGGTTGATCAGTTTGGTTGGACGGCCAGCTCTAGGAAGTCTGGGTCGTTCCATATTCTTTCCATTTCCTAATGATGGAGCTCACTGTGCGCTTGGGATCTTTCCATACCGAGAAATTGTTTTATACCCTTCCCCAGATCCATGCCTCTTCACAATTCTATCTCGGAGTTCTACGGACAGATCCTTTGACTTGATGGTGGAGTTTCTGCTCTGATATGCACTGTCAACTGCGGGACCTTATATTTTATAAGGAGTATTTCCTTCTAATTCATGTCTACTCAATTGAATTGGCCACAGGTGGACTCCAATCATGTTGTGGAGACATCTCAAGGACGATCAAAGGAAATTGGATGCACCTGAGCTCAATTTGGAGTGTCTTAGCAAAGAAGTTGAATACTTATTGACTCAAGCCAATTCAGCTTTTCATTTTTCATTGATTTGTAAAAAATAAAAATTTTAATACCACTCTCACAAAGTTTCGTCCAAATCCGTTTTTATCTTTTTGAGATATCTATCTGTACATCGTTTTTGGCTCTTTCTCTCAATGGTGAAGAATCGCTTCAAAAAATTCTCGGATCTGTCCTGTATTGGCAGAGAGCGTTGTGGGGGCGTGGAGGCGTTGTGATGGAAGTCATGTGTCTGCAATGCATATAGCTGTGCGCGCCCGCTCGGGACTTGTAGCACCAGTTAGCAGCATGTGGTATCATTAGCAGTGTCTTGTAGGTCGTGTGCCTGTAGAGTGCATCGAGTGCGTATTAAAGCGGAGTTACGGGCATCCTACGCCTACCCTCCCGCTCGAGACAATAAAGCGGAGTTGTGTTACCCTCCGGCTCGTGTCTGCCTGTTCGCACCTCTCCCACGACACTACAGTTTGGCGACGAGGCTGTTTCGGATCGACATGTGCAGAGTGCCTGTTTTCCTCGGTATTGACTTTGAGTCGTTGCCAGAGCAATTAGATTGTCGGACTCACGGAGCGCCGGGAAAATCATCGCAGCTCGCACGGTATGACTTCGATCACCTGGCGATGAGCCCAGGGAAGCGCATCACGAGTTTCGCCGCACGGGTGAGACATCTCGCCGTCGCCTGCTAATTCACGTCGAGTGGACAGCAGGCCAGGCTCGAAGATGGTTGAAGGTCGGGGCACGGCGCACGGACGAGTGCCCATCTTCGTCGGGGACGACTTCGAATTGTTTTCAGAACAATTGGGGTGCTATTTCCACGCGAATGATGTAGACGACGAGAGCAAGCGCAAATCGATCTTGCTCGCCTCGCTATCAACGGAACATTATCGACTGCTGAGTGATTTGGTGGCGCCGGACAAGCCCAGTGACGACGGGCTGTCGTTTTAGGACGTGGTAGAGAAGATGAAAGCCCACATGGCGCCGGAGAAGTCATTGCAGCTGGCTCGATACCAGTTCGATCACCTCGCGAAGGGTGCGGAGGAGCGCGTCGCCGATTTCGTGGCGCGAGTGAAGCATTCATCCGTGGCCTGCAAATTCACGGTGGGGGAGCGTCCAGCGCGACTCAGGGATCGCTTTATTTATGGGTTGCAAGATGCGAAAATGGTGTCGCCGGTTCTGCGGATGCGAGGTGTCGACGTTGCAATCCACTCGGCGGTCGAGACTGCTTCAGCTGTCGAGCAGACTCTTGGAGATGTCCGAGCCATCGCCGGCCAGTGCGTGACAGGTGATCCCAGCTGGGGCATGTTGGGTGACCCCGGGGTCCACGCGATGACCCAGGTGCCCCAGGCCACTTGCACGCCTTTCGGTGCGGGCCGGGGCCGGACGCCGCAGCGCGGCCGCGCGGGCAGCAAGATGAACACACAGGGGTGCTGGGGGTGTGGAGGACAGCACCTGTGGCGGGTGTGCCCGTATAAAAACACCGTGTGTTTGCATTGTCGCAAGGTGGGACATCTGAAGCGTGTGTGTCGAATGGTGTTGGCCGCCGTTAAGGTCATGGATAGCGAGGTGCGGGACGACCCCAGCGACCTGGAGCGCGGCTTGCAGCCTGGGCATAGCGATCCCGGCGGCCTGGAGCAGGAAATGCAGCCGATGTTGAGCCTGTTTTCAATTGGTCCGAAGGTAACAAGAACAATGACGGTGGAGGTCGAGGTGAACGGGGCACCGATCGTGTTTCACGTTGATACCGGGGCCGCGGTGTCGATCATGGGCGAACAGACCGCTCGTGAACTCCGCGGTATTTACCTGGTCAGGGCGATCCTTTCGCTGTACACGTACACCGGCGAAACAATTACGCCACTTGCTGTGACAGATGTCTCGGTGGTCGACCAAGGTCAAAGTGCCCTGTTCTCATTGTTTGTGGTACGAGGAGAGGGGCCCGCTCTTTTGGGCCGAGACTGGCTGGCTAGCCTCAGGCTAGACTGGACGGCGCCAGTCGTTCACCTTGGGCGTCCCGTGCCGAGCCGATTAGAGTGTCGGGGGGAGGAGGTTCCTGTTTCGGACTTCGTACCTCCAGGTGCGCCTGTGTCGCCTTCGGGCCCCGTACCTCCGTTTGGGCCCAGGCCTCCCTCGAGAGCCGAGGGCGAGGTCCCAGTGGCAGGGGCCGCGGCGATACAACATGGGTTTCCGTTCATTGCTTCCTTCAACTACGATATACGGTTCCGGAGCAACGGGGAGCATGCCAGCTGCGACAGCGCGGAGGGTCCACCTTCGTCAGGATCAACCAACCGGGTTGGTGTGTTGGCACTGGGCCAGGTCCAGGATGGGCCGGTCACTGCCAAGCAGGTCGCGGTGGAGTCTGCTCGTGATACAGTGCACGCCCGTGTTGTTCAGGCGATTTCAGCGGGGGATTGGAGCGAACCGGTCGCATTCAAGAAGTTCGCGGAACGTGACCATTGACAGTGTCCTCTTCGACGTTCAGATGAGGACCTGCACTCAAGTCGCCTCAACATCGTGACAACCAAGAGGCTTGCGCGCAGCGTGGTTCATAATTTGTTAATTGTGGTGTGTTTGATTCTCGCGGCACGAGTGATTGAGCTTGGCATTATAAAAGCAAATGCCGACAGTCCGCGTGTGAGCAAAATGTGTTTGATTGGGATCAATGCTTTCTTTGATATGAAGAACTTGCGGACAATCATTGCGAATAAAGAGGTCTTCCAGATCTCGGTCTTTGATGACAGTCCGCAGTTCGCTGCACTCTCATGTGTTAGAATTATTCTGTGGGAACGCGCTGAACGTAAAGGGAAGTTTGCATCTGCGCAGACGATGTTTTTGCTGTTGTATGACACTGCTCGGTATCCAGTCAATGCTGATCGTCTGTATGGACGTGTGTTGAAGTCTCGGCTGGATTTGCTGCGACCTAAGGGGTCGGTGGCAGGGGCGATGTTGCGCCCGCGTTAGTGCACGGTTTTGGTGTGGAGCAGCGGGTAATGGAGCCGGCTAATTGCCTGGTTCGGGTTGATAGCGGGGAGCCGGAGCCGGTTCGCTGTTCAGCGTCACCCACACCCCTGATATCGCCAAGGTCAGACGTGCCAGGTGCCATGGAGCGCAAACCTCTGGTCTCGCCAAGGTCAGCTGCGCTGGCGCCCGTGGGGCTTGCAGGCTCGGGGTGTTTACCTGATTCGGTCCTGTCTGAGGGAGATGTGCCAACTTGTCGACCGGGGGCATTTGATGGTGCCGGGGGAGGTTCGCTTGGGGTGTCACCTCGACCTCGTCGGGAGGCGTGTAAGCATGGGCCGCCTGGGGGCGCAGTGTCTTGTAGTCGCCTGGGGGTGCAGTGTCTGGTATCATTAGCAGTGTCTTGTAGGTCGTGTGCCTGTAGAGTGCATCGAGTACGTAATAAAGCAGAGTTACGGGCATCCTACGCCTACCCTCTCGCTCGAGACAATAAAGCGGAGTTGTGTTACCCTCCGTCTCGTGTCTGCCTGTTCGCACCTCTGCCATGACACTACAGGATCCACATCCGGATCTTCATCCTAATTGAATCAAATCATCCTTGTTACACCCCCAACCTATCCACCAAGTTTCATTCCAATCCATCCACAACTTTTTGAGATATCCTGCTTACAGACAAACAGACAGGAGTGAAAACATAACCTCCATCTTCCTTCAGTGATCGAGGTAAAAAAATAAAATGCTTCCTTTTCCCGATACCATTTATATTCTGAATATAATTTCTGCTTTGTTTTTACAAAGGAAAGTTTTTGCAACCACGTCTGTTCCATTATGGGTTTTTGGGTTTTGCAAACCCATAAACTTCTGATTTTGTTCCAATATTTTGAAGCTTTGCTTCCTTTCCTTTAGGTTTGCATACACAGCTTCTTCAAATCACAAGTTCACTGCAATTTTGAGAATTTATTTTCAGGCAGAATAAAAATACGTCATCTTCTTCATATTCATCTTCATCTGTCCCCAAGCATCCTCACTGGAAGCCCATAGCTCCAAGGAAGCAGGCCACTCCGAACGGATTCCCCCAGAGATAAAGGAGAAGAAAAGGCTAAAAGGTGCTTCCTTGGAAGGGTAGGAGGAGGGGATCAGCCATTTGTGGCCAGCCGTTGGAATCGTGGCCCGATGACTGGGGAAGACGGAGGAGGTCTGCAGTGTCGAGGTTTTCCTCACCAGGCGTTTCCCATCCACTGGTAGTCCCATGATGAACAAGACTCCTCCGCCATAACCCACACCAATACATCATTATGAGAATATATGAACTCAAGATATCCATCTCCATCATCTCTGTAATTCGTTCCTGATATTACGCATTGAATAGAACAAGCCAAAATGGACGAGCAATCTTTGTGACTCAAGTTTCGTTTGTATCTCTTTCACAGTTTGAACCAATGACAAGAATCTATTCTGACGACCCTTTCCTGCTGCAGACAAATATCCTGAGCCTCTCACCTTGGCCCATTACCATTGCTCGTGGTTGCTTCCAACTTCAGCCACCAATGGCTTCTCCGGATGGTGACCCTGCTTCGCAGCTCAAACAAGGTGCTTGTTTTGTGCTTCCCCTGCTCGGGTGCCAATGCTATATTCGGATTGCAATGTTTCTGCTGTTTCGGCTACTTGCAAAATGATTTGTTTCTTACACTAAATGATGTCACCTGTTATTTCCAACTGATCATATTTAGCCTGAAAACCGTGCAGCAGGAGACAGGTTTTTGCAATCACTTCTGTGTGTCTGTGTCTGTGTCTGCCTGCCTGTCTGTCTGTTGCGTTTGTCTGGTCCATAACTTTTTTACCATTTGAGCTTTTGTCTTCAAATTTTCAACAAAGCTTTAAGATGATAATATGGAGAAGACAAATTAATAATCTGGTCATAAGGTCAAGGTTGCATAAAATGGTCAATTTTCATCCGATTGACCTGAAATGTTAAGAACTTTCATATTGGGTTACTGAATTGGTTCATCAATCAAAAGCGAGAAGCCAATTGGTTGTTGTTTTTTTTTTAAGATCCAAAGGTCAAGGTTGCATAAAATCTGCAATTTTCATTCGATTGACTTGAAATTTGAGCAGGGTTTGCATGTTGGGTCACGGAAGCCTATTGCTTTTGATATCAAAAGGTCAAGGTCACCTTACATCTTCAATTTTTTTTTTGTATTTTCTTTTTGTTTTGTTTAGCATACGGAAAAAGAAGTCTGAATACAAAGTGGATGTGGACGGGCTTTGCATTTTCAGATGCTTTCTAGTTTGCACTGTTGTAATTTTTTACTTTGTTTCTCTTTTGTAAAAATGGAGTGACTGTTTTTGATACAAAATCAAGCCTTGTGGAAGAAATAGAACACTGAACTGATCAGGATGTAACAGAACAAAAGGAACAGTTGAAAGGGGGAGGGGTGGGGGAAGGAGAACACCAACAGTGGAGTTGAGGAACAAAATAAGAGGGAGATATGAACAGATAAGGGATGTTTAGAGAATTAAGGGTGTGGTGGGGGGTGCATTGGTTGGACAAGGTGGATACAGAAGCAAACTCTTAGTAAGGAAAAACTGCAAATTTGGAAAGAGCTGGACAAACTGGGGTATCAGAGAACCTGGTTTTGGGTAGGGGATGATCTGAGATGGTGATGAGCAGCTCCCTTGAAGACCTGGAGGGAAGAATGAGATTGAAGAGAATGTGGAAGTTTTATAGGCTGGAAAAGAGGAACAAGTGAGTGGAGGTGAGCAATGATTCTGTTTCACCAGGAGGAGATGGCTTGTAGACCGTGTGCACCCTGCAGAAACCTGGGCGGAGAGGGGTGGGGTGATGACAAAGCATTGAAAGAGCAGGGGGTACAAGACGAGAAAGGAGGTGGAGAAGATAAACCGACCACAGACCTGTCTGCTATGGGAAAGTAATGAGCCCATAGACTCAGTTTTGTTGGGGAAGATTCCGTTGATCTTGAAGGCCTTCATTTCCATGGCATCAAGCTGAACAAGGAGTGAGGCCGGGGCACCAACCCAGAGGGGAGAATAGTACTCCATTAAGCTGAGAGTGGGCGGGACGAGGGCAAAGCTGAGAGTGGGCGGGACGAGGGGAAAGCTGAGAGTGGGCGGGACGAGGGGAAAGCTGGGAGTGGGCGGGACGAGGGGAAAGCTGAGAGTGGGCGGGACGAGGGGAAAGCTGAGAGTGGGCGGGACGAGGGGAAAGCTGAGAGTGGGCGGGACGAGGGGAAAGCTGAGAGTGGGCGGGACGAGGGGAAAGCTGAGAGTGGGCGGGACGAGGGGAAAGCTGAGAGTGGGCGGGACGAGGGGAAAGCTGGGAGTGGGCGGGACGAGGGGAAAGCTGGGAGTGGGCGGGACGAGGGGAAAGCTGAGAGTGGGCGGGACGAGGGGAAAGCTGAGAGTGGGCGGGACGAGGGGAAAGCTGAGAGTGGGCGGGACGAGGGGAAAGCTGAGAGTGGGCGGGACGAGGGGAAAGCTGAGAGTGGGCGGGACGAGGGGAAAGCTGAGAGTGGGCGGGACGGGGGGAAAGCTGAGAGTGGGCGGGACGAGGGGAAAGCTGAGAGTGGGCGGGACGAGGGGAAAGCTGAGAGTGGGCGGGACGAGGGGAAAGCTGAGAGTGGGCGGGACGAGGGGAAAGCTGAGAGTGGGCGGGACGAGGGGAAAGCTGAGAGTGGGCGGACGAGGGGAAAGCTGAGAGGGGGCGGGACGAGGGGAAAGCTGAGAGTGGGCGGGACGAGGGGAAAGCTGAGAGTGGGCGGGACGAGGGGAAAGCTGAGAGTGGGCGGGACGAGGGGAAAGCTGAGAGTGGGCGGGACGAGGAGAAAGCTGAGAGGGGGCGGGACGAGGGGAGAGCTGAGAGTGGGCGGGACGAGGGGAAAGTTGGGAGTGGGCGGGACGAGGGGAAAGCTGAGAGTGGGCGGGACGAGGGAAAGCTGAGAGTGGGCGGGACGAGGGGAAAGCTGAGAGTGGGCGGGACGAGGGGAAAGCTGAGAGTGGGCGGGACGAGGGGAAAGCTGAGAGTGGGCGGGACGAGGGGAAAGCTGAGAGTGGGCGGGACGAGGGGAAAGCTGAGAGTGGGCGGGACGAGGGGAAAGCTGAGTGGGCGGGACGAGGGGAAAGCTGAGAGTGGGCGGGACGAGGGGAAAGCTGAGAGTGGGCGGGACGAGGGGAAAGCTGAGAGTGGGCGGGACGAGGGGAAAGCTGAGAGTGGGCGGGACGAGGGGAAAGCTGGGAGTGGGCGGGACGAGGGGAAAGCTGAGAGTGGGCGGGACGAGGGGAAAGCTGAGAGTGGGCGGGACGAGGGGAAAGCTGAGAGTGGGCGGGACGAGGGGAAAGCTGAGAGTGGGCGGGACGAGGGGAAAGCTGAGAGTGGGCGGGACGAGGGGAAAGCTGAGAGTGGGCGGGACGAGGGGAAAGCTGAGAGTGGGCGAGACGAGGGGAAAGCTGAGAGTGGGAGCGACGAGGGCAAAGCTGAGAGTGGGCGGGACGAGGGGAAAGCTGAGAGTGGGCGGGACGAGGGGAAAGCTGGGAGTGGGCGGGACGAGGGGAAAGCTGAGAGTGGGCGGGACGAGGGGAAAGCTGAGAGTGGGCGGGACGAGGGGAAAGCTGAGAGTGGGCGGGACGAGGGGAAAGCTGAGAGTGGGCGGGACGAGGGGAAAGCTGAGAGTGGGCGGGACGAGGGGAAAGCTGGAGAGTGGGCGGGACGAGGGGAAAGCTGAGAGTGGGCGGGACGAGGGGAAAGCTGAGAGTGGGCGGGACGAGGGGAAAGCTGAGAGTGGGCGGACGAGGGGAAAGCTGAGAGTGGGCGGGACGAGGGGAAAGCTGAGAGTGGGCGGGACGAGGGGAAAGCTGAGAGTGGGCGGGACGAGGGGAAAGCTGAGAGTGGGCGGACGAGGGGAAAGCTGAGAGTGGGCGGGACGAGGGGAAAGCTGAGAGTGGGCGGGACGAGGGGAAAGCTGAGAGTGGGCGGGACGAGGGGAAAGCTGAGAGTGGGCGGGACGAGGGGAAAGCTGAGAGTGGGCGGGACGAGGGGAAAGCTGAGAGTGGGCGGGACGAGGGGAAAGCTGAGAGTGGGCGGGACGAGGGGAAAGCTGGGAGTGGGCGGGACGAGGGGAAAGCTGGGAGTGGGCGGGACGAGGGGAAAGCTGGGAGTGGGCGGGACGAGGGGAAAGCTGAGAGTGGGCGGGACGAGGGGAAAGCTGAGAGTGGGCGGGACGAGGGGAAAGCTGAGAGTGGGCGGGACGAGGGGAAAGCTGAGAGTGGGCGGGACGAGGGGAAAGCTGAGAGTGGGCGGGACGAGGGGAAAGCTGAGAGTGGGCGTGACGAGGGGAAAGCTGAGAGTGGGCGTGACGAGGGGAAAGCTGAGAGTGGGCGTGACGAGGGGAAAGCTGAGAGTGGGCGTGACGAGGGGAAAGCTGAGAGTGGGCGGGACGAGGGGAAAGCTGAGAGTGGGCGGGACGAGGGGAAAGCTGAGAGTGGGCGGGACGAGGGGAAAGCTGAGAGTGGGCGGGACGAGGGGAAAGCTGAGAGTGGGCGGGACGAGGGGAAAGCTGAGAGTGGGCGGGACGAGGGGAAAGCTGAGAGTGGGCGGGACGAGGGGAAAGCTGAGAGTGGGCGGGACGAGGGGAAAGCTGAGAGTGGGCGGGACGAGGGGAAAGCTGAGAGTGGGCGGGACGAGGGGAAAGCTGAGAGTGGGCGGGACGAGGGGAAAGCTGAGAGTGGGCGGGACGAGGGGAAAGCTGAGAGTGGGCGGGACGAGGGGAAAGCTGGAAGTGGGCAGGACGAGGGTAAGCTTTGAAGTGGCGACATGAAGTGGAGGTCTGCGAAGATGGGGGACACAGAAGGCGTGTGGTTGGAAGACCTTGGGCTTGTCGGAGATCTGGCGGTGAGTACTGACACAGCAGGTTTGACAGTGTTGAAGGATGTGAAGGGGAATTGATTGTCATCTGTGAAGGAGGTGAAGAGGAAAGCAGACAACCTCTGCAAACTGGACTTCTCAAGATTCCCAATCTCGGCAAATGCAGACATCTTGGGATCGATATAAATAATTTTTGTTGAAGGCACGGAGAAAAGTGGTGCTGTAGGTACAAGGGGAGGGTTGATGGACCAAGCGCTGAGTTGAGACAGGTTTTGAAAATACTTGTGAATAATAATAAGAAGAAGAAGAACAACAACAACAACAACAACAATAGATATGCTGGAATAAGAAGAACACGTGGGGTTGTCATCATGGAAAAAGAAGGAAAGTGAAACATTTTCAAGCTTTTCGAGCTTTTCCAAGCTTTTCGGGGACGAAAGAAGAAGCGTTTCATTCAATGAAGATTCAGTCTGGAGATATTGAAAAAGGGAGAGATAATGAATGAAGTACAGAAAATACAGGCAGAAGGAAATTCAGACAGATGAAAGTCGTGTTTTGTAGTGATCTACAATACCCCATAAAATGTTTGGGGTGGTTTTATCTTTTTTTCTTTCATGTGAGGAGGGGGAATAGAATAATGTTGAGGAGGCAGGGAGCACAATACTTGCAAGAAAATATGCTAAAACTAGGAATGTGGCATCAAAACAGTATTTCCACGCTGGCTATCTGATGAGTCAGTCTTGCGTAACACGAAAACTGATCCAACAATACAGCACAAAAAGGTATGATTTAACACAGAAAATGGGATGAAAACAAATGGCAACACAGGAACAAAACAAGAATGACACACGGTAGAGCACATACCGCTGCCAGGCTGAACCGTTTAAATTTTGTATCCCACTGATGGGCCGGATCTGGATCCGGACCTGAACCAAAATCGAATTGGCTTGTTCTTGTCACCCAACCAACTCATCCACAACATTTTCAAATCTCATGCTATATATCATTTTTGGTCCCATCTTTCTTCTTCTTGTGTATGGCAGCTTGGCTGCCGGGTAGCTATCATTTTGTTGGGGTGCGACTACGCCGCTGACGCTGCACCCCAATACCAGTACACTGGTACTCATTATGCTGACCTCAGAAGGGTGACAGGCTGAGTCAACCAAACATGGTGTTGATTCAGTGGCCAACAGGGCTCAAACTAAGGACTCTCGGATCCCAAGCCTACCGAGCTAACCACAAAGCCAACACCAGGGTCCCATCTTTCAATGGTGAAGAATCAATTTAGAAATTCTGATATCCAGATTCGAGTCTTCACCAAAATGTAATTTATTTTGTCCGTGTCACACACCCAACGTCTCCACCAAATTTTGTCTGACTCCATTCACAACTTTTTGAGATAACCTGTTCACAAACAGACAGACAAACAAAGCATAAATCACTCATGGAGTGACACTTGCCAAAACAGAATGAACAAGAAAGACCAATCAGAGATTGCAGACCCTCGCCAGGACTTTTGTGTTTTTTATTTTGGATGGCAAATATATGAAAGGACATTGATTGCAAATTAAAGGTCTAAATGATCTAGTTTTAAATGTGCAATGGTCAAAGTTCTGAAGAGGTCGAAAGGGTCAAAATGATCTGATGTGTCTTAAGGGTCTTAAAATGTCTAAGGGGTCTAAATGGTGTAATTTAAGGTCTAAAGGGTCGTTATTGTCTCAAAGGACTAAAGTGTCTTAAAATGTCTAAAAAGGGTCTAAAGGTCAAAGGGGTCAACACAGTATTAAAAGGTGTGAAGGTGGAAAGGGTAGAAAGGAGTCTAAGGCTCTTCAGGGTTTTATTCTGGATTCGGATCTTCATCAAAATTGAATCAATTCTTCATTGTCGCACACCCAACGTGTCCACCAAGTTTCCGCCGAATCTGTCCATTCATTTTTTGAGATATCATGCTTCATATCATTTTTGGTCCTATCTCTCAATGGTGAAGTATCACTTTAAAAACTCGAATCAAATCAATTTTGGTTTTATTCAAATGAAACAGACGTGACATAAGTCCGAAGAGTTAAAAGTCAAGTTTACAATGTGAAAAAATATATGTTTTTACAAAGATATGCTATTAATATAAAATTAGCCTGGTGTTGGCGCAGTGGTTCGGGCAGTAGCTTGGGATCCAAAAGGTCCTGAGTTCAAGCCCCGTTGGGCCACTGAATTAATACACCAGGGGGTTGACTCAGCCTGTCATTCTTCCGAGGTCGGCGAAATGAGTACCAGTGTACTGGCCGGCGTATACCCCGGTTAAAATAGGTGCACCATATCCCTGTGTCGTAAGAGGCGACCAGGGTTGTCAGGAAGGGCATCCGGCGTAAAACATGTGCCAAATCACTATGCGGATCATACGGATGATCCGCTGTGGCGACCCCGAACGGGAGCAGCCGAAAGAAGAAGAAGAAGAAGAAGAAGAAGAAGAAGAAGAAGATGCTATTAATATAAAATACACTTGACAAGTTATAAAATAAAAAACACTTGATTGCAACATATAAATTGATACTATTAAAAAATATTTAAAACAAAATTGTGAAAAAACAAACAAAATTAAATGGTGATATCACAATACTTGTGAATGTCAAATAAACAATAGTTGCCATGGAAACAGCAATTTCGTAATTTGGAAAATTTGATCCATCAAGTGTTTTACCTGATGGAATGTTGTTCATAACAAATTTGGTTGATGCATTTTCTAATTGTGGCCTAATAGGTGTTTTACATGTTTTGGATGGCCTTGACCTTTGACTAATTTTGACCAGATTTTATCAACGTATACTACACATGTATACAAATAAGCGATGTAAGTTTTAATCTGATATCTTTAAAAAATTCCTGAGGCTTCGCAATAATAAAATCACAAATATCCCATTTGAATTATTGTCATGGACGCTGTTTTCTCTTTGCCATGTGGGACTTTTCTCGATGCCACTAAAGGCCCTGTCACACCTTGACGATTTAGCCAGCGTATGCCTGACATATGCAAAATTTGGCTAAAACGCTGGCACACGTCGAATACGTTATGGGTAAGTTTGTATACGTTAGAGCACGCTGGCATACGTCGTAGTACGCTGGCATATGTCGTAGTACACCGAGCTGTTAGACAAATTTTCCATGCTTGAAATTTTTCGACCTATGCCAGCGTATGACTCGCACGTTCTGCATACGCTTGGCCATAAGTTGTAGGCATGTTACGCGATCGTTGACACGTCAACACACGTTACTTGTACGTTACTCATAAGTCGAAACACGTCAAGGTAATGGTTAGCATCAGTGTTCCAGACTCCCTGGTTATTTTTTTTTTCTTCGGTATGACGGTGATGTTAACACTTCGATTTCTAGTGCAGTTATAATATAATATAATTAATAGGCTGCCGCTCAACGATTAAAATCATCGGATCGGAGTTTAACTTAAACGATCGGAGATAATGAGCAGAACTTGGAAAAAAAATAGAAGAGAAATTTTAATTCATTCTATTTTGCACCCTCTTAACTTCTTGGTACTGAGGTGGTTTACCAATGGGGGGCCTTTTCATTATGACTGGTGAACCTCAAGTGTTCTTGCAGTAGGCCCTCAGACAGAAGGTCTAATGGGGTCTATTGGGTCAAGGGGACTAAGGGTTCTTATGGGATTGACAGGGTCTATGGGATCTTTGGGTCTGAAAGTATCTAAAAAGGTATTTGGGGTCTTGGGGTTATAAAGGTGTCTTAAGGGTGTTCAGGGTATTTAGGGTCTTAGGGTTATAGTGGGTCTGGATGTGTCTTCGGGGTTTTAAGGGTGTAAAGGGTCTTTGGGGTATAAAGAGTGTAAAAGGTATAAAGGGTCTTCAAATGTCCAAAGGGTACAAAAAGGTTTAAGGGGTCTTGTAGCTTTAAAGCCTCAAAAGGTCTACATGTCGAAAAGGTATGTTCCAATAGTCTGGAATTAATTGAGGTAATTAATAGACGTAGTCAAGGTCCAGTAATGAGTAATTAATAAACGTACTCATGGTCCAACTTGCGTTCAAACAGTACGTAAACATACTCACGGGTGGACCAAGACTTCACCTCAACGAGGGTTCACCGTCCACCTGTGTTTTTCAGTTTTATGTGCAGTATATGCAGGTAGTGGACAAAAAAAATGGAAACACCTGTGTAAATGAAGGACACCAAATAATGGATTGCACACGTGTGTGACCCACGTGTTAATTAAGCAAATAACATCCCAGCATGCATAGGGTCATGTATAAAATGCTGCACAGGCCTGGTTGCCTATAATATGGCTAGCATGACTGCAAGAGGAGACCGCCACCACAATGCCCCCATCCACAGAGCATGTGTAGTTTGATGAGCATGACACTGATGTTATCCATATGTCATGGCCTTCTCAGTCACCAGATCTGAACCCAATCAAACATTTCTGGAATATTCTGGAATGACGCGTGAGACAGCATTTTCCACCTCGATCAAACAGGTTTGAGTTGATTGACTTTGGCGTGGAAGAATGGTGACACATCCCTCCTGCATAATTCCAGATGCTGTTGGACTCTATGCCATGGCTCATACAGGCTGTGCTGGCCACTCGTGGTGACCCAATACCTATTAAGCACCTTAACATTGGTGTTTCCATGTTTTTTTGTCCACAACCTAGAAATAGATATTCCGTGAATAAGATGAAAATTGACGAGTTTTTGTGACCTTGAGTTTTTGACCTATTGACATAAAAACGATATTCTTCCAGATTGTTACTGCCTCTACCAGGTGGTGAAGTTTTGTGAAGATCAAAGTAAAAATTTGACCTGTAGGCTGTTGACAGACAACAAACAGACAGAATAACAGACCAAACGAACCAATATATAGTACTAACGAATCTTGATTTCACAAGTAACACACAGACAGACAGACAGGGGTGAAAACATAACGTTCGTCCACCTCTGTTGGCAGAGGTAAATATAACAGAAAGAAACGACTGATTTTTCTTTTCGATTCAAACAGTTTGACTGGTATTTTCACTTTATTCAATGATTTCACGACTTGAAAGTTCTGGATTGATTTTGTGAAGTTTAATGGGTCAAGTTACCGATTCCATTTCCCTGACCTGTTTTCAATTTCACTTTTGCAATTTCAAATTGGTAATCAACCGTGAGCAAAGTCTAAATGCTCAGCCGATAATCAAGAATTCCAACGAAATATCGACATCATACCGTGACCCAGCTGGCTCTGACACTGCTGAGTAATACCACTTGTGTCGCCTCCATCCTTCATCAACATCGCAGTACAAATCAAGGCTGTGATAAAACTGCCAACAAAGTTGAAGAATTATCCAAGTGAGCATTTTTTTTTCCATGACACTGCATGCAGATAATGGCTTGGAGCTTTTAACCCGATAGGACATTAATCTCAGCCAGTAGCGAAGGGAAAAATCAGTTTTTACTGCATTCTTTCATTTATTCTCATGAATAGATGGTTGAATTTTTGTTTCAGTCGTCTTTATCCCTGAATTCTCCAAAATTTCAACATATTTTGTGGACTTTGTAAAACGATCTTGCTGTACATTGAAATTTATAGGGAAACTGGTGTTTTGGTGTTTCTGTTTCGTCTTCCTGCAGTTCAGCTGCAAAAAGATGAAATTGGCAGTGATTGCTGCTGCCTGCAGTGCCCTCCTGTGCCCGATGGCCAGAGTGGTATTGCAATGGGAACTTACACTATATTCTGGAAGAGGTTTGTCTTCTCCCCTTTCCTCTTCTCCGCTCTTTTCTCCCTTCCTCTTCTCCACTCTTCTCCCCCTTCCTCTTCTCCCCTCTTCTCTCTTCTTCTTTCCTCCTCTTCCTCTTTTCACTAGTGCCTGGAAACTAATCACAAAATGAGCACATTCTTTGACCTTAATTTCAATGCTAGATCTCCTTCCTAATGCATTCTTTTTCTCCTCCTCACTTTCCTTCTTCATCCCTAATTTTTATCTGCTCAGGAGTTCAGCAGCTCCCAATGACCCTCTGGTCACGACGGTGCTCACCCTGCCACATGTGATTGTGGAAACCATTCCTCTGTATGTGCACACAGGTACGCAGAACTGTAATCACGACTCGGATTAAAGTTAAATGCTCGATTCATCGTATAATTATTTGCAAAGTTATTTACTCTGTATTTTATCACACATATTTTAATCAAGTATAATATACTGTTGGACCCCGTTATTCGCAGGGGATATCGGGGTCCGGAATATTCGGGGCATTGCTTACAAAAAAAAAACAAAATAACAATTTTTTTACTTGTATAGGCTCGTGAAAGAGCGATTACATTGAACAAATCGGGGCACAACGTAACAAAGGAAACGGCAAGAGAAAGGGTAAACAACAACAGCAGGGCGGAGGGAGAAGGTAGTCAGAGACGGACAAACAAGGGATGCAGGTCACGATGATGGGTAAGGGAGAATGCAAAGGGTGGACAATATGGATACATAAGCCAAATTGTGTTTGACCAGTTTGTGATTTTGTCAAGGTTTGAGGAGAGATGAGAGGCTGCTGCCTGTTTGTCCAAAGGATGAGAGCTGTCATGGCAGAGGATGAATGGCAAAGAGTGGAGTCATCAGCAAAGGGATAAAGAGGATTTTCTAGTGTCAGTGAGATTTTTTTTTAATTTTCTTTTGTATGCCTTCTCGAGGCTCGTATGAGAGATAAACACAACGCACATCAAGGGAGGCATGAGACAAGAGGGGCGGGGGTGGGAAGGACAAAATAGTGGGGAACAGAGACATTAGGAGATCTGTGGAAGGGAGAGGGATGGGGTGGGGAAAATGGGATATTCAAGATGGATATTACAGGGACTTTTAGGAAGGAAAGCAGGGAATTTGAAGGAGGTGGGTCTGGAGTGGATTAACGGGGGTATAAAAGGTCAAGATTTTGTATGGGGGAAGATGTGAGATTGTGGTGAATAGCTGTTCTGAAGACCTGGGGGTGGGGGGGGGTGGGAGAATAGGATTGAATAGAGTGAGGTAGTTTATTCCAAAGGTGGGAAAAAAGAGGAATGAAAGAGTGAAGGTGAGCAGTGATTTTGGTAGTTTTACCAGAAGGAGGTCGTTGGCGGACCTTGAGCGCCCTGCGGAAATATGGTGGGGACAAATCGCAGACACAGCAGTTGGGGGGGAGGGGAGACCGGAGAGAAGACTGTAGAAGACAGAAAGACCACCGACCAACCTGCGGTGAGAGAGTGAGAGGCCCAAAGACTCAGCCTCATTGCAGGAGATGCCAATGATCCGAAATGCCTTGGTTTCCACAGCGTGAAGCCGAGAAAGGTGGGAGGCAGGAGCACCAGCCCAGAGGGGAGAGCAGTACTCCATTAGGCTGTGGACGAAAGCTTTGTATGTGGTCAGGGGCTCAGGTGGGCCGAGGAAGGACTTTGCATGATGGAGGATTCCCAGTCGGCGACTGGCTTTGGAGGCCAGGTTGGAAATGTAAATTAGAAAGGTTTGAAAATTGATGAAGATTCGGAATAATATGGCCTAGAACAACTGTCTTGGGGTACTCCAGCCTTAACACGGAGAGGAGATGAAGGGTTTCATTGAGAGCCACACATTGTCTACGAGAGTGGAGGAAGTCAGTAATCCAAGAATGGAGTTGGCATTGCATTCCTCAGGCAGAGTTTGGAGAGCAAGGCAAGATGCCAGACTGTATGAAAACTTGAGATATGTCCAGATCGACGACCCTGATCTCATGTCTGATATTGCGGGCCTCCACCATTGTTGGGAGAGTAGAAGCAGCATGTCCAATGTAGAATGACCAGGTCTGAATCCGAATTGATGATTTGCGATGAGGCTGTTGGAGAAAAGGATTGATTTTATGTCAACTGCGATGATGGATTCCATGGCCTTGCTGAAGAGTGGAAGGACAGTAAGCTAATTGGGCTGTAGTTAAGGGGATCTGTTTTTGCAAATTTTCATGTGTTGCTGTGATGTTGACTGATTTGCAATTTCCCAGGTGAATATGGGAGACCAGTCCTGAAGTGTTTAAAAAACAAAATGTGAATAGGCGAAGTGCGAATGTTGAAGCGGGTCACACTTTATGACCCGTGGATACACGGGGTCTGCAAATAGCGGCGTCCGACGGTACAAGCAATTTATTGTTAAAAGGACAAGCAAAGCTGTGTACAAGCAAGCAAGGAGTTTTAATACAAATATATATGTACAGCAGGGAAAGTAAGGATTGTTGAGGTGCGGCAAAATAAATAGTTATTTATATGAGAGGACACAGTGCAGTGCTATACGGATCTTATCTATGCTAACGTGACAGGTGCTATCAGAAACACTCCTGAGGAAAGTTAGATAGTACGAGGTGTTTGCAACCTCTTGATTACCAGGCGTGGTCGACACACCTGCGCAAACCCAGTCGCTGGAGGAAGGGGAAGGAGGAGGAAAACTGATGGTGTCTGAGGTGTGTGGTCAGAGGAGGTGCAAAATGAGGGTGCGTTGATGTGCAACTGATAGGCAAGTGATGTGCATAGATGAACTGTAACAGACATGGATCAGTGGGCCTGGGTAATCGCTGATGCTGTTTTTACGAACATGCGTCCACAGTAGATGAGACGGAAAGGAAAGAAAAGAATGTGTGAGAAGACTGGCTTGATGAAGTGTTAGGAAGTCTATAAGCGTCACTGCTAATGCTCTAATAACTGTGCGCGGCCTGGCACCTGGTCCCTTAGTTCGTCCAGCACTCTGCTCCATGCACTCCATTCCAGCCTGTACGCTCCGTTCCACCGCTCCATCAAGCTCCATCCATTGTTCGCCAACCACAAATCGTTCAAGAATGCACAGAAATTCAAGAACCTTCACAAAGGCCTCCAGAACATGCCTGTGCGGAACGCACGGTGCTTTTGTAATGCCCTGGTAGGGGAAGACTTCAGTATCTGACCAGGCAGAGTGACCAGCGTTTTCCAGTGCCCTCCTTGATGCACGGACGAATACCATGGCTCTGGCCCCGCCCATGTGAGGGTATGGCAGTGAAAATGGCCCCATCATGCTCTGAGCTCTTCTACTCGGCTGATTTCTGCAATTAACATGGTGCCGGTCATTTGGCCACACACTTCAGCCATCAACAAGCACCACACACCAAATGGGGGCGGTAATGGAGTATAGCATCTGGGCTACTGACGTGACGTCGAATGGAGTCTAGCGAACACTTGCACTCCAAGTGAGATGTTTGCATGTCCAGACCCGAGTGTTGGCAATGGCGTGCCGCGCTCCCCCATTCCCTATTGGTCCCAAAAGGGAGTGGTAGTCGTCGGCGGTGACCGTAGTTGAGGTGATGGTATCGCTAGCGTTGTGGTGAGTTCTGGTGTGGTGGTTCATGATGGTTGTGGTTGTGATCATTCGTGGTGGCTCTGTTATGGTCGTTGGTTATTGTGGAGGCGAATGTAAACGAGCTTGGATTGTGGTTCAATAGTGTGGCGGTTATAATAAAGGAGTCATGATGATGTATGAAATGTGGCATTGGGGTCGACAAGTGAAGGTCGTGGTGAAATGCCCGTTGAGTTATGGCACACAATTCACATGGTTTTGGCATGCGTATGCGAAAGAACTGCCTGTTTTTATGATGGTTGGTGTGCATACGTGCGTGAAGGAGAGGTTTGCGTGTGCAGCAAAGCAAGACAGATAAAGAAGGGGCAGAAAAACCTGCCTAAAGCCCACACAAGGCATATGACCCTTAAACCCATTACACATAAGGAAAGGGCTATCTAAAATTAATTGTTAATTTTAGATTGCCCTTTCCTTACGCCTTGGGGAGTGACGGTTTCACAGAACCGTCACTATAGATGCATCAAAAAAAAAAAATTTTCACACGCACTCTCTAGCAAATACCACCCATCGCTTCACTGACGGGCATATTGAGGGGAGGAAGAGAGAGGGAGTGTGGGAGAGAGAGAGCAGGGAGTGTGAACAGGTAGAGGGAGGAGTAGCGAGGAGGGGTGGGGTAAGGGAAGACAGTGTGAGGTAAGAGGAAGGGAAGGCAGTCGTGCAGTGGAGCTTTGACTACGACTCATACTGTGTCATCAAAATGATTCTGCATCGCATAACAGTGAAGATAGAAACAAAATAACGTCTGAAATCCATTTTCTTCCGGTCCTACTATAAATACGGCCCGGAGGTGAACACCGCCCAGACACGCCCAGAGCCAAAACCCCCCGGATGCATCCGAAGCTAAGCCGTCCAGAGGCAGAGGAGAGTTAGACGGGTCGGTATGGAAGGAGAGTGCTGCACTGTACAGGTAGTCGTCGACTTATGACCGCGATCGGTTCCGACCAACCAGTCGTAAGTCGATTTGGTCGTAAGTCGGCCAACCTTTATTTTTACCTTTTATTTATAGTGTTTCAGCCTATACAAAATTACCGTATGTATATTATACTGTATAATGATATAATAATCATCTGTAAGTCATATTTTATTAACATTTTCTTTTTTCATTATTGTTATAACCATGGTTGTAAAAACCATTTTTATTGTTACTGTATAACGTTTTTACGTCCGTCAGGTTTAAGTCAAACACTGCATACTATAGTACAATCGGTTTAACATTTGCAAAAACATACAAAAATACAAAAAATAGAAAACATTTTACAGTAGTTACAAAACGTACTAAATTTAAAAAATACAAAACATAAAAAATACAAAAAACGGATCATTTCAAAGCCTTCCCATCATACAATGGTCCGCGCTTGGGCGGTATGCAAAACATGGAACAGATCTCGCACGCAGTGTCCCGCAGAGCCGGCGCGGTTCCCGAAATAATTCCGTCCATTTCATTTGGCTCATTCATGAAATAGACTTCTGGCCTTCGTCTGCACAGTAAAAAGGTTTAAAGGTGTCCGTTTTTGGATCTGATCTTCCATCCAAACATGCAGCAATTTCTCCATTTCGTGGATGGGCCCGGTCCGTTGCGTCGTTATAACTGGTCGATCACATGGGTGCAGAACCTTGCACAGCTTCACGAATCCTTTCTTTATCTTTCAAAATCGTCGACACAGTAAAGTGTGATAACTTAAGATCACATGCGATCGCATTCACTTTCTTTCCTCCTCCGTACTGTTTGATCACCTGCATTTTCGTGGTGAGATCAATGGCCTTTCTTTCCTTCTTGGCAGGTTGAGGAGTAGACAAAGATAATTTCCTCTTGGTAGACATCTTACGGATGACATCTTGAGACCACGCTAACAGCAATGACGGGTGCTGGGGCAGAAACTGAGCAGTCTGAGTGGGCGGAGACGCGGAGCATTCTGGTCGTGAAGTCGTAAAGTGGTTGTGGTCGTAAAGTCGAACAGTCGTAAGTCAACGACTACCTGTATTGGGAAGCGGTACAGCAAGGTTGAGGGTAGGGAAGTAATCGGAGAGAAAATGCTTTGTGAAAACATGCGCGCGCCTCTGTGAGGAATGCACCAGGCTCCCCAGAGTCTATCACACCAGATTGGAGGGGTGAGTGGGGGGGGGGTGGGAGGGGGGAGCATGTTGTTGTCTTTCCCACAATTTTCTCTCTATCTGTCGGACGAATGCAGGCCCTAGTTATTTTGTTAAATTGACTCCATATCCGATCATTGCGAGAGCGTGAATGTCGCGGAGTGCGTGATTTGGGGATTATTTGCTGCTTGTTTTGTACATGTGTGCCTTTTTCTTATAATGCATGTATAAACCTGCTTTAGTCTCTGACTCTTCCTGCTTGCTCATGAGGGTTTCATATGGTGGCCCTGATGGGATATGTTTGGGATGGAGATTGGTTCTCCGTACGTAAACATAAATTTATTTAATATAGTCCATAAATATTGAAATCACACATTTATTTTACTTTTACATCATTTATTCTTGTCAACACGTCGTATTTTTGTGCATCGGGAACTTATCCACCGTTTGCCTACAAGTCCTTTGTGTCAGTGTTTGTGGTGTCACCATTTGCGGCCATCTCGGGGAAGTAAACCCCGCGAATGGCGAGTGCTTCCTGTAATAAATTTGTTTGTTTAATCACAAAGTTGCCTGTTTTAAAAGCCTCTTTCCGAGTTCAAAAAAGAAGCGCATTGGATTCCACACACAGCGGTTCGAACGAAAACATTTATTATTCTACCAAAGCAGGAACCCTTTCGAAGGACACCAAAGGGTCACACAGAATTATGTATCGTAATATTTCTCGGAGCAATATAAAAATATATATGTAAGTACAAGGAAGGAGCACACAACCAACAACTAAACCACAGTCGATCAGAGTTAACCCAGAGATATCTGTGCTGTGAGACCCGTGTTCATGGCTACCAGAGATAGACAAGCTGGGTGTGCGCTGCTGCTCGCCACGTCGCCACAGGGCGAATCCCCCTTACCTGTGGCTAATATTTTAAACCACCCATTAGCCACTGTGGCTAATCCATGTTTTAGTGGGGGGGGGGGTTTACCAGTTTTAGACGAATTTTGGGTGATTTTAGCACAGAATTCAACCTTTGAGACGGCTGAGACAGCCGCCATTTTGTATGTTTTGATTATTACAGGAATCACACGTGATTTTGTACAAGCATATATATATATACTAACTTTAGTAGTTTTAAAGTAGTTTCTATTAAAAAGAAATCGACCGAAATTACGAAAGCTCAAAAGCACAATTCCCATGATTCTCATCTCAAAATTTTATTTTGATTTTTTTTTTCCCGGAATGATTCGGCGCTGCATGCTTCGTTGGGTCAGTGGTTACAAGGTGAGTTTTGACACAATCAGTAGTAGTACCTGTAGTAGGACGAGTTTGTTTGGATGAGTGAGTTTGATGGGTGACTTTGGTTGGTTGGATTAGTGAAGTTGATGGGTGAGATTGGTTGTATGAGTGAGTTTGATGTTTGAGATTGGTTGGATGAGTGAGTTTTACTGGCATGAGGTTGGTCCAATCCTGGTCCACAACCACTACCACCGACTAAAGGCACAACGACCATACACACACACACACACACACACACACACACACACACACACACACACACACACACACACACACACACACACACACACACACACACACACACACACACACACACACACACACACACAATCACCACCACCTCCATCCCTCACAATCACCACCTCCCCTGATGGTCGTTCATTCAACCAATCTCACACGTCAAACTCACTAATCCAACCAATCTGAACAATTCAACTCACTCATCCAACCAACCTCGCCCATCAAACTCATACATCCGCCTTAAAATTAACTTATTTAATATTGCTAAAAAAAAACTTTTTAATAAAATATGTGGCTATTTCCTTTTGAAAGCCAGAGCACACCCAGACAAGTAACAGTTACAGTGCCCGATTATGGTGGCATATTGCTTTGAAACTCGCAAAGAGAAATGTGCCGTCGCATACGAACGCACATTTCTTCCTCGCACACTTCCAAAAAAAATATTAGTACTGCAATTACTTGATGTCATGTGACAAAAACATCCGAGTTCTTTTCCGAGTTGACAGCCAAACCCAGCTTGGCTCGAATTCAGCTCAAAAGCGCAAGTCACCGAGTTTGAGTTCGGGTACATCACTATTTGAATGCCTCAAACGAGTTTGCCTGTGGGTCTTCTGTGCTCTTTGATGAGAAATGTCTTCTCTGCTCTTCTGTGCTCGTATTTACAGAAATGCCAGCGTTTGGTCGAGTGCGAGAGGTGTTGCCCGTTCGTTTCCAGCTGCATAATCGTACGGCTTTCGTGCAGGAGGTGGAGGCCACTGTGACCGCCAGCGATGCATTTATGTTTTCTGGTAACAAACTGGTAAGGTCAATCAGCACTTCATGGTGTGCATCATCGCTCAAGTTCTTTATTTAGCACATGACTAATGACATTTCGTTATTATGAAGAAATTACATGATACTGACTGTGGTACTTCGCTTTCTGGTGTTTCAACTGTTCCTGTGTCGTCCGGTCGATGATTGGGTTTTTCTTTACTTTTCTTGTATTTTTTTTTTTAAATAAAGATCAAGGCTTTTGGAAGAGCTAACATAGAGAGGGTTGATGCTGACACGGTAATAGAACAGAGGGAGTTGAATCCAAAGGAGGATGGTGAAATGGCCGAGGAATGAACATGCAGGCAGTGCAAGTTGGGACAAACAGACAAGACTAGAAAACCGAGTGGGCTGCACAGATATGAAACATATGAGCAGACAGGAAAAGCTGATAAAGAGTGAATGTGGAAAAGCACTGATGGATAGGAGAGTAGAGTCAATGTAGACAGAAAATATGAGGAGTGAGGATAACATGACGTAGCAACAGCTTGCCATTTTGAAGGAGTGCAGAAAGAGCACGATCGGAGATACTCCGGAAGCTGATTCTACAGTTGAGATAAAAGAAAAACAAAAGAACGGAGCCTGGACTTGGGGAGGAGCCTGGACAAACAGTGTTTGAGCTTCTAGCTGAACGATTATAGCCTGGTTGGACTGTTGGGGGACAAATAGCTGAAAGGGCAGGTGTGGTGATACCACAAAGTAAGCAATAGAAAAGTGCGAGGCCAATAACCTGTCTGTGCTAGTGGGGAGGGGAAGCTGGCCTTGTGCCTCAGCATCCTGTTGAGGCACTTCAATTTTCCTCAGGACCTCGGATCCCAACATTTCCAGGGGTGTAAGGTGAGATATGGCACCACCCGAGGACACACACATCAATACATTGAAGATGAGGGCTTTATGCAGTGTTCGGCGCTAAGAGCAGCTGAGAAATGACTCGGCTTTGACAGAGGATTCCAATGAGCCTTCCTTCCCTGGAGGAAGGCTGCAGCAATATGTGATCAGCCGAGGAAAGGTCCTGGCAGATTTATTCCAAGGAGCTCCAAAGACTGCACCTCTGCCAGAGGATGATTGTGGAAGTAAACTCATGGCTTTTACCATACTCTATATACAAACGGTGTAAGTGTGTGGTTCTTCGGAGCAATAAATGATACATTCCTGGGTATTGTCCAGCTTAATATTTTCTCCAAATTGACGGACAATGATGCAGCTGCAGCTCCCTGAGTCTGTCCTTTCTGGAATCGGCTCCTTGAGTCTGTCCTCTGTCATTGTTGTGGGAGATTTTCTGAAAAAGCATGAAGCTATCTTCAAGGTTACAAGGTTTTCAAAAGAGCCTGAGAGCTCATTCATCTAAATGAGGAGCAGGATACCATGCAAATACACTGCCTTGAGGGGCGTATGCTACTGAGCAAAGGGCAAGACATAGGACACAATCAGGGGCTACGCATCGATTGTGAACATGAAAATCCACCAGCCAGTCAAGCAGAAAACCACAGATGCCTTTGAAACTATATTTGAGCATACACGTCTCGCACCACGCTTTCAAATGGCGACGGACTCGTACATTTCTTCTGCTCATCTTTGTTGTAAACTACACAGGACCAGCCCCTGGAGAATGGCACTGGGAATGAAGGCAGGAGACAAAGAATCAAGCAGCCATGCCATGCCATGCATGTTTGGCAGCCATGCCAATTCTGTGTTAGACGATAGCCTTTAGACGATAGTTTTGCAGAACAATGACAACTTGGCTGATGGGGGATTTATATTTGTGTTGCAGCATCTGTTGCTCCACAGACCACCCTGGCACAGCATGCCCCAATGGTAGAGGTTTTTTTTAAGTACTCATAGCCATAAGGCAGTAAGTAGCATGTTGTCGGTCAAGGGGGAAATGGGCGACAAGATGGCAAACATTCTCGGACACATTTTTTTCAATCGAAGCCGACACCCTTCGCGTGATCTTCCTCGAACTGTGAAGCTCTCATCTCTGGGAAGAGATGTTTGCTCTTGTCATTCATTCTTGATTCTTTGAAACGACGACTCTGCACACTCACGTAATCTCAAATGCTGATCTTCTGTAACAGTATATGGTGTTTTCTTCTTTGCTGCCTTTGTGGCCATTCCTGCAGTCCACGATGATCTCCAACTCTGACCTGCGCTATCAAATGCTAACCAACCCTGTTCAAAGTATGTATGCCTTCACGCGCCACCTGTTATCTCTAACGACAGGTGTGCCACAGCCTTCTCAACATGAGGTCTTTTTCAAGCTCTTTTGAACCATTTCATGGGCTTTCAGTCTGTTCTGTCAGCATGCCGTGTGTACATTATGTGCCGGCGAGCATACTCTTTTTCTATTCAGTCATCCGTGGATAAGAGTAATTGGTTTGGTTCATCGGTACCTGTTGCCTTTACAATTGACATGATAGTCTTGCTGCTTTTCTTGTTGGAACTACTTTTAAGACCTCATCCTTCAGAGAGGTAGGCAGCAGCATCTTCTCTCTCTTCAGACCTTGACAAAATCACAAGCTTGTCAAACACTTGGAATATGTCTTTCAATCCTGACCAATCTCACACTTTCTACGTTTCCAAAAGGACAGTTTGGCAAACCCTCCCATATACTTTCTTAACAATCCTCTTGAAGAAGTTCAGTCACTCAAACACTTGATTCTCATGATCAGCATTGATCTTTCTTGAGAAAACCACATTTATAAGTTGGCTTCCAAAGCCAGTTGCCAACTGGGCATTCTCAATCATGCAAAGTCCTTCCTTGGCACACCTGAACTGTTATCCACCTTCAAGGCCTTCATCCACATCTGGATGGAGTACTGCTCTCGCCTCTGGGCTGGCGACCCTGCCTCACCCATTGCTTAGCTTGATGCCATGGAAACCAAAACCTTCGAGATCATTGGAATCTCCCGCGATGAAGCTGAGTCTATGGGCCTATCACACTCTCGTTGTTGACAGGTCTGTGGTCTCTCTGTCTTCTCCCGGCTCCTTCCTAGTCTTGCACCCTCTGCTCTTTCCATGCTTTGTTCCCCTCCGGTTTATGCTGGGCACGTGCGGTCCACCATCAACCCCCTTGTGCTGAAACTCCCAAAATCCAGAATCACTGCTCACCTCCATTCTTTCGTTCCTCTTGTTTTTTTTTTTCCCCCACCTGTAGAACCAACTTCCACATTCTGTTTAGTTTCATTCTTCCCTCCAGGTCAAGGAGACAGCTGTTCACCACATCTCAGATCATGATCTCAGATCCCCCACCCAATACCATGATCTTTTCTACCCCCATTGAACATCCTAATTATATGGAACACAACAAACATTAAGATGGACTCAAAGTAATTGAAGGCCATTTTCAAGCAATCTTTACCCATCTTTCTCCAGCAAGCAAATGATCAAGAAATGATGAAATAATTTTTGTAATTTTGACATTCGCGTAACAACATCCTTGCCACGCTGTATGAGTTGTTCTCATCGAGACGGTGACAGAGTACGTACAAAAGGTGTCGTGTAAAACATAATTGATATAAATTGTGAAGCTTAAATGTGGCAGCATATAATGAGTTACCATAATAACAGCACTTTATCACCGCTTATAGCGTACATGGCGTGATAGCGCTGTGATCTCACAATCGGTAGCATGATGACCAACAAGGCCGAAGAAGACATGAGGCCAACGCACAACATCAACCGAATAGTTTCCTATCTCACTGTTCCTTTTTCTTACTAATTTTTGAAGCACCTCAACATAATGATTTTTATCTTGAACCAGAATTGCTGTCCAGTGCCAGATGGGCTTCCATCAGGTGCTGCTGTGCCTTGTTTACCATTTGTGCACATAAGTCTGCACCGTTGCCCAGGTCACTTCAGGTTGACTCACTTTCCTGATGAAGCGAATTTGTCAGGACTTTGCCTCTCTGTTTGGATGAAGACTATTCTGTCAGCAGCACAGAAGCTCTTTGATCCTTATATAATTCCAAACGATAGGTAGAACTCTAAGCAACAGAAACATTTTTCAATCCCTCCATGTAGCTTTGACGGAGCAGAATCATTTAATTTTGCGCTGCCGTCGTGATGTGGGAACTGTTTATTTTCTCCGCGATGTTTTAACTGATCCCCTTTAATCTCTGCTTTGCTGCTCCTCGTACTTACGTGTTAATTCATCGTTATAACATTACTGGTCACTATAATTGCTGTTCTTTGTACCAAGACTATGCTGTACATATATAAACTCTTCGGAAAAGGACAAGTCGATGAGTGAACAAATTAATACCACGTATGTTTTTATTTCTGTAAATCTTAAATCCACATATTCACCTGTTCCAGGTTCGCCTGCGAATTCTACCAGGCTGCGAGCAAGAACTGCTTTACAACCTATATCCACTCATGCTGGGATTTCAGGCATTGCCCCAGCTCCTACTTCGGCTCTTGCATTTTCCAGGAGCTACCAACGAAGCACTACACAGACTACTTCCCACACATATCTTTGTCAAGGTAAAAATGTTCTAGATCAGTTATCACTATCCCTAAGGATAGCTACATTTGGGTACAAACGTCTGTGTTGACTTGATCAATACCAAGCTTTCTCAAAGCACCATTTCAGACAGAAATTTTTCATAATATTGAAGATATTTATTCATATTCTTTCATTACCTCTTCCCACCGAAGTGGACAGAAGTTATGTTTTCACCCCTTTCTATATGTTTGTTTGTGTTCAGGATATCTCAAAAGGTTGTGCACGGATTCGGATGAAATTTGGTGGGCAGGTTGGGTGTGGGACGAGGAATAATTGATACGATTTTGGTGAAGATTCAGAGACTATAATTTTTTTAAGTGATTCGTCAGGGATGAGAGATGGGGCCAAAATATATTAAAAAAAAAAATATATATATATATATATATATATATATAAATATATATATATATATATATATATATATATATATATCACACAACATGTCCAAAAGTATGTTGACACCTGCTCGTCCAACATCTCATTCCAAAATCATGGGCATTAATATGGCCTTGGTCCTCCCCTTTGCTGCTATAACAGCCTCCACAATCTGGGAAGGCTTTCCACTAGATGTTGGAACATTGCTGTGGGGATTTGCTTCCATTCAGCCACAAGAGCATTGGTGAGGTCTGGCTTTCAGTCGGCATTCCAATTCATCCCACAGGTGTTCAATGGGGTTGAGGTCAGGACTCTGTGCAGGCCAGTCAAGTTCTTCCATACTGATCTCGACAAACCATTTCTGTATGGACCTCGCTTTGTGCATGGAGGCATTGTCAAGCTGAAACAGGAAAGGTCCTTCCCCAAACTGTTGCCACAAAGTTGGAAGCACAGAATCATCTAGAATGGCATTGTATGCTGTAACGTTAAGATTTCCTTTCACTGAAACTAAGGAGCCGAGCCCGAACCATGAAAAACAGCCCCCAGACCATTATTCCTCCTCGACTAATCTTTACAGTTGGCACTATGCATTCGGGCAGGTAGCGTTCTCTTGGGGTCGGCCAAAACCAGATTCATCCATCGGACTGCCAGATGGTGATGCATGATTCATCACTCCAGAGAACGTGTTTCCACTGCTCCTGAGGCCAATGGTGGTGAGCTTTGCACCATTCCAGCCGACGCTTGGTATTGCGTGTGGTGATCTTCGGCTTGTGTGCGGCTGCTTGACCATGGAAACCCATTTCATGAAGCTCTCGACGAACAGTGCTTGTGCTGACGTTGCTTCCAGACTCAGTTTGGAACTCGTTAGTGAGTGTTGCAACCGACGACAGACGATTTTTCTGTGCTACGCACTTCAGCACTCGGTGGTCCCGTTCTGTGAGCTTGTGTGGCCTACCACTTCGTGGCTGAGCTGTTGTTGCTCCGAGACGTTTCCACTTCACAATAACAGCACTTACAGTTGACCAGGGCAGCTTTCGCAGTGCAGAAATTTGAGAACTTACTTGTTGGAAAGGTGGCATCCCATGACAGTGCCTCGTTGAAAGTAACTGAGCTCTTCAGTGCAGCCCATTCCACTGGCAATGTTTTTCTATGGAGATGGCATGGCTGTGTGTTTGATTTTATACACATGCCAGCAATGGGTTAGACTAAAATAGCCGAATCCACTAATTAGAAGGGGTGTCTGCATACTTTTGGCTGTGTGTGTGTGTGTGTGTGTGTGTGTGTGTGTGTGTGTGTGTGTGTGTGTGTGTGTGTGTGTGTGTGTGTGTGTGTGTGTGTGGGTGTGTGTGTGTGTGTGTGTGTGTGTGTATATATATATATATATATATATATATATATATATATATATATATATATATATATATATATATATATATATATATATATATATATATATATATATATATATATATATATATATATATATGTGTGTGTGTGTATATATATGTATATAATAGCCTAGATGGAGCAAGGCACATTTACTATTAATTTACATCATACCCATCTGAGTTGAAGGTCAAGGTGAAATGGTGGTTGGAAAAGTAACGTGGTCAAGGTCAAATGGTGGTTCACAAAAAAAACCAATGGCCATCATTGGATCGTGGACCGCAGGCGATAGCCAAGGGTGAGCCAGGGGAGGCTTACCCTTGACGATCGCTTTGTGATCGCAGATATCTTGTTTCTTTTGTTATCATATCTAATTTAAAAAATTTGCTCCTCAACTCAGACTTTTGTCTCCCACTGTATCTTGACACGTCCTGCACGTTGATAGTCACTGTGTAATTTTAACTCGTTAGTGTGAAGCATGCTCGTGGTAGTGTGGTTATCTTTGATTCTATATCAGATTTTTAATTTGCATTCTTCGTGGAATGAGTATAGTGATGACTTTCAAGTTTGCACCCTCATTTTGTGATTCTACAAAGATAACTTGAGCATGGCCTGGCTGCACACTTGTCATTTTAAAGTGAGAACATTCAGTAAAAGCAGTCACATGTTCCCTATAAAAAGGAATGCAATAAATATCATGGAGTATAGTGTGCAATTTCAAGGTATTTCTCTCCAACATATACACTTTTTCCCATCTGTGAGGTAATGTCTTTAATGCCAGAAGCATAGAAAATCTCTCGGATAGCTATGCAGCTATTTCAGGACACCTGGTTTCACATCCTCGTCACTTTACAACTTGATGACACCCAGATGTCTTTGAGTGGTCCAAAGAGATGGGAATCACATGGAGGCATATCTGGACTGTGGATGTGGGGGAGGAGGGTGGGTGGGTGACACCTAAGCACTTCCAAACCCAACGGTTTGGCAGTCACAAAGCACTCGATTAACAATACATCACCTGGCTTTACAGTCTGCTTTCGATGGGATGGCTTTTAAGGAATCGTCAGCAGTGACTGGAGAACTTTAATTTTGAACATCCGGTGATTAAACATCCAGTCGTGTTTCGAAACACCCAATCAAGATGAGGACACAGAAAATGTCACATGCGAAAGAGCGCCAGATGGAACAACACCTGTGAATTATTATTATGATTCAACTTCAACATTTTTTTTTTTTATGCAAATACATTCAGTAAAATTAACTGAGATTGTATTTCTTGCTTACTTGTACATTTATGCATTTATTCGTGTAAAGTGAAAAAGAATGAATATAATGAGCAGATCCTATAATTGTGAGTTTTTATTTTAGAACTTCTTCGATGTTTTACTCAAAGAAGTAGAAGGTGAATTTTCACGAGACATGTTGCATATGATATGCAGTTTTATATACAAAAGAAAAGTAGATGCAGGTAAAGGCAATGCTACCAATCTAATGTGCACTCCATCCCAATGCAACAAAGGAAAGGGAGCATAAGGTTCCGCGCTGGATTGGAAAGCTGTAATTGATGAGCATAGAAATGGCTTGCGAGTTTAAATATGGAGTTTATCGGTCTTGCGGGTGATTATGAAATGTTTGTTTGATTCACATTATGCATGCTGTTTGCCATTCACTTTCGAGGGAGTTTGAGGAGTACAAAGCAGGTCTCAGCAAAAGTGTGGCTGGGCAGCATTTTTGCTTTGCAAGGACAAAGCCAGAAACATCGTTTCATCTTGATGCTTAAAAATACCTAATCAAGTGGATTAGCTCGAGGCCTCTGCATCAAAAAGGCATTGCACTTGTTGAATAGTATTGTGTTGAATTGGAAGGTGCATGGTGTTCATTTGTGAGCACAATGGATAAGCCCGACATGTTTTCAAATTTTGAGCTGAATTTGATTTATCGTGCATCATAACATTGCTTAACTTTCAATAAGAAGGCACTCTTCCATAGTTTTTATGTGATGCCGAGCATTGGTCCATCTTGGAATTTTCATCGATCCTCTTTGTTTGCTGTGGAATTTTATAATGCACAACCAAATAACAGGGTGATCATCTGCTTAACCTGTCAACCATAAATGATTTACTTCCTCTCATCCCTTTGCCCTTTTCGAGCAATCCGCTTGCCGTGTCAATTTTGTATACTTTGATGATCCTACCCCTTCACCCCCATGCTGTTCAGCCCCAGGCTCGAGGAACAAACAGCCTGACTTTGGCAGCTGGCTAGGACAAGCAAGCTTGCTCTGCAGGTGTTCGGCATACCTCAGCATCTCTACAACTTTCTTTTCTCTCGATGCGTTGTGCCTCGAAGATCTGCACGCTTATTTGGACGGCTGATGGGCCATTATCACTTTGTGTATGCTTGTGGTGACGAACGTTTAAAAAGCAGTTTCATATCAATGTACAGTGTCAGTTTCACCTCTTAAATGATGAACAAGTATGCGCTTGGTTTTGCTCTGCAGCATGGAAACTCACAATCGATTAGGCAGCAGCTTGGGGGGGAGGGGGGGTGGTGGGGACAACATTTTGTTGATGTAATCATTGCTGTGTACGATTATAATCTTGGCCTTCTTTTTCTGCTTCAGAGTATGCCACCACAGTTCTTAAATAAATATTTTCCTTGTTGCACAGTACAAATATAAGCCTGTTCCTTTGTTCTGTCTTTGACCTTCTGGGATCTTCAAAGTCATGATGGAGATATGGCTAATTCTAATGCTTGCTTTGGAACAAGGGTGGAACATGTCGAAGGAAAGAAACATCTTGCTTGACGTTATTATACAGTTTAATTCTGGGTTAAGGATCACCCATTATAACAAATCAATGGCACTTTTTATTGGAAGTCTCATTTTGTTAAATTTATTGCAACTCGACATAGAAGCAATGAAATGTGGATTTTTGTTGATGACGATTTTTTTTTACTTATTTTTAGATCCTCGTGGAGGATCTCTAAGTCTTACTCACGTTGTTGTTCTTGTGGACTTTTTTGTTTCACAGCCTGCAGTTTTCATCAAAACTTCCTGAAACTTGGCGTATAGATGTAAAAATACCCTGCGCAGACAGTAACCATCTCCGATTTTGGAAATTCTTCCTAGAAAAAAAGTTGACGTCATAATATCTCCGCTAATGGAAATCGCCTATACCATTATCTCCGAAACCAGGCAAGCTGTTTGAATTTTGTTTGCGGGAATCAAGCCGGGCATTAGCAGAGATAATTTATCACAAACCTGATACATCACAATGACGTCATATTCGTTTTTATGACGTCATCATATCTCGAGGCCATCCTGTCAGCTCCCGTTTTAATAGTTACCCTGCGCATGCGAAGCAACAAGCAGGGTTAAGCGCTTGGTTAATGTCTGTCTGTCTGTCCATCTTGTCAGTTTATTATCAAGGAACATCTTATTTATATTGAATTATATTTTGAACACAAATCGGAACATGAATAGAAAGACAAGTCTGCTGTTCTACCGTATATTTGCTCTGAATTCGTTCCAATCGCACATGCGCAGAGAAGAGCGAGATATTTTTTACTCTGTCTGGCAGTCAAACAAAATTGAAAATAATTCCAAACAAGAAACTTGCTGTTTTTAAGGATGTCATAATGGACACAAACAACAGGCACTATTGTAATGTGTTAGATAGGGTGATGTAATAGCTGCTGGAGAAAACGCTAGTAAAATCTGGAATATATATATATATATATATATATATATATATATATATATATATATATATATATATATATATATATATATATATATATACACCTCTAAACTTCTTTATAATCTCTATTTAAATTGAAATGTATACTTGAAGACTTTGCGTTTCATAATAATTTGCGCTTCATGTGAATTTTCAAGAAAGTAATCCCTGCTGCTCCGGCATATGCTCCCATACCTGACCTGAATCCTTGTGAATGGCAAGGCCCTCCCATATGCACTTGAACAGTGCATGGGATATCACGTTCTATGGACTCTCTCGTATTAGTTTGCCACGATCATCGGATGGAATAGACCAATTAATTTGTGATTACAATAATTTTGACGAAAAAAAAAATCTAACTTGGATGATTTAGAGGCTGGAGTCAGGATTGGAGGAAGATGTATTAACAACCTTAAGGTGTGCCGATGATACTCTTTTGGCAGAAAGTAAAGAGGACTTGATGAAATTGCTGAAAGCTGGTCCTTATTTAAACCGAATAAAGACTGTAATCTTGTCAACTGAAAAGATTGAGCTGTCCAGATTCAGAGACAATTATGTAGAAATAGTGGGCAGTCGCATCTTCCTTGGTTCGAAGATTGAAGTGATTGGAGAATGTTTTGGAGAAATTTATGGACTGTTACCGTTGGGGAGAGCATCAATGTCAGGATTGACAAAGATGTGACTATGCAAACCTAGAGGAGGCTTGTGAATGCTCTCGCATTTCCAGTTGCAACATATGGAGATGAGCCATGGACAGGGAAAAATAAAGAAAGAAGAAAATTGAAAATTTGGAAATGTGGTTTTGGGGCTGAATGGTAAAAATCCCATGGACTGCAAGAACAAACAAATCAGTGCTTGAAGAAACGAGACCACCATGTACATTCGAGGTGCTGATGCTAAAACAGAAACTGTCATACTTTGGACACGTCATGCATGCAGAAAATGAAAGTCTGGAGAAGTCACCCATGCTGGGTAGGGTTGAGGGGAGAAGAGAAAGAGGCAGTCCTCACATGTACCTGATTGATGCGGTAAAGGCTGCAACCAAGCTCTCTCTGCCAAAGCTTCAAAAAGCAATGCAGGATAGGGATGTTTGGAGAAATCTGATCATGAATGTTACCAGAAGTTGTCCACAACTTGACAGAACTGCAGAACTAGTTATAATAATTTTTACTTCCAGTAGTTGTGCGGTTCAGCGACTCTTAGCCGAAACACCACCCGTGTGTAAGTACGTCAAATTTTCTCCAACTTTCCCTCAGACCTTTAGAAATGCTTCGAATAAAGGTCACAATTGGACCGTAAGGGTACCAGGGGCGATATCGCACATCACGCTTGAAACCATGGCTCGGAGAAATTACATACGAGGCCCCAAGATATAAGATATAAACAATCCATATGCAGTTCACATCTAATCTGATGGCTAGAAAAATGGACAGGCAATGGAAACATTTTTGCATAAAGACTAATTTAAACACCTTTATTAGTTAAAGATAATTGCGGCCGAGCGAGTGGCCTACCTATAAGCCGAGCAAGTGAGACTGCTCAGGTCCGTTGGTCTGTGGGGACACAAGTGTAGAATGACTCATGGACGTCGAGTTTCCTCTACATTTGTTTCAGTTTCGTGTTAAATAACTGTAGCAACTGTTTTAAAAATGCAATCACACATTGGACAGAATGCTGTAATTTGTGGTTGTAATAAATTAGATTTCCAGTAGGTGTGCCCCACGAAACGCCATGGTAAGCAATTATGCACCTTGACACGGAACTCGTCCAAGGTTGAAAACCCATTTTGGAGGGGGAAAAATGAGGTTGCTGCAACCTCTGTCGTGTGACCTCTCGTCCCCTTGGTAAGTTTGGTTGAGATTCCATAAGTAACGACCAAATGCATCTTGGTCAGACACCAAAATTGTGTATGTTACTGTGATTACGAGTTCCCTAACATGGAACTTCAATGCAGGACGGAGCCATTAAAGCCCATCAAGCCTGTGCAATGGTTGCCAACCTCTGGTTGTTTTACCATGTTCGATCCTTTTTAATTGCTGAGCATCAAGCAAGGAAGCAGCATTTTCCATTTTTAAAGTATTTGCTATGATTCGGCCCGTGTCGGGTTCAAACCGCCGACCTCGCAAACTCAAAGCGGATGCTCCGACCATTATGCCACCAAGTCTGGTTTATTAATGGAACATCATTAAACATCAGCATCAGTAATAGAACATTACAAAACTTTGGGCATTTAGTTTTGGGTTTTGCAGTCAATGTTCTCGGTCGTGAAGCCCCACCCTCACCCACATCCCATATTAATTATGACCTTCAAAACGTTTTAAAAACAGCTGGCTGAATTAAGCTAGAACTTTTAAAAATGCAATCTTATGATTGCAATTCTGCTGGGACTGGACTGCCTTCCTTGAAGACCAAAAGAGATTTCTGTAGTCAACTATACATACCATTGGTCCTGTGACATCAGCTGGTTTGCAGCTGTTACTCAACTTTGCCATGGCTGTTTCACGTCATATCAAGTTAAAATTTATATTCTGGCGAAAAATCCCATGGACGTATACTTTGGAATATGAATCCCTTGCAAAGAAAGCATATAATAAATCCACCATGTCACAAGCAGCTAGCTCCATGTAATATACCGTGAGCGTTCCTCTGGCTCTGGGTATCGACAATGTTTCCTTCCTCATTGATTTAGCTGTCCCGTTATTGATGAGTGTCTTGTTTCAGTGGGAAATGTGAGAGTGAGAGATTTTCAACTTTTACTTGATTTTTTTTTTTTGCTGAAGGTTTAGCTTAAGGTTAATTTTAACTCTAACTTTGAGGTATTTTCTTGAGGAATTTTGAGGAATTCACAATACTATGTGCACAATAAATTCTGAATTTGTTACCCCCAAACTTTCGCTACCAACCTAGTGTATAAGTGTTCTTGGTTCGAAACCCTGGTGATCTGCTGAGAATTCATTGTTGGAACAGTACTACCTCAATCATTCCATCTTCAAAGTAAAACAAGATCAGGCACTTGGGCCCTCGGTATAGTGAGGATATTGTTGCTTTGTGCCGTGACCCGAGGTGCGGTTTCGGCAAGACCTCACGGCTTCCTACTCTGGCCTTCAGGCTCCAGCACAGCCAGCACCTCTTCCAGCTGCGTTAAGACATCTGGAAACAATCCCATCAAGGTTTTTGATGCAAGGTACACAAATATCCCTTGGGGTTCTTGTGGCTTTGTTCCTCCTTCCCTTATGGATTTGATGCGGATGACACTGCTGTCTGGATTGAGTGAAAGACTAAGTATTGGCGACCAAGATTACACGATGCTATCAGCTGATAATCCTTTGTTCAATGCTATACAAAACAGATACCAAAAATGTAAACTAACATTTACTTGATTCATGATATAATGTGCATACAAAGTAAATGGAGTGTTATTTCAGTGATATATTTTACCTTTTTTTTTTTTTTTTTCCACAAATACTTTCAGAAGAAGGGGTGGATGTTTTTTTTCCCCTTAGTTTGATCACAGATCCTTGTGTGCAAATGGAGTCTGCCATTATAACAACAGCCTGGCTTTAATCAGTGAGAGAGACAGACACACAGATTTTTCCTGCATACGTCGGCCTCGTTCTCGTCAATCGCCGTTCTCTGTAATGGCGTTTATAAAAGCCTTCGTTATAAGCGTTCATCAGTTATTATTACATGTGGCAGCTGCCCTTAAGTTGAACGGTCCACCCACAAAGGGGGTTTGACATTTGCCTTGTTTTACGTTGAGTGTTCCCAGGGTACAATACCTTGCAAAACGGCCACAGCTGCACAAACATCTCTGATTCTTGGTCCATGCAGCGATTCGGTGTGCTCGGCCAACAGCGCAGACTCACGGGGGAGGCTCCAGG
This sequence comes from Eptatretus burgeri, assembly GCF_056783735.1. Lineage (NCBI taxonomy): Eukaryota > Metazoa > Chordata > Myxini > Myxiniformes > Myxinidae > Eptatretus > Eptatretus burgeri. The sequence continues at coordinate 26,239,741 of NC_140965.1, forward strand.
AAATAGATGGACCTGCACTTTATCACTGGTGTATGAATTATCAAGCTTGAGTACTTGTCCCATCTTTTTTAACTAATGGGCCACGGGCTAAGGGTTGATGAAACATCTCATAAAGTAATGTTGTAATGTATAAACAGCTGTGAAATGTATTTGCTCAGGTTTTCTCTAAAAGCCTCTTTTAACAAGTAAAAATGTAATAGAATGTGGGTCCTTCCCAATGCTAGCACGTCACCACTCACCGTTGCATCCATCATCGTCCCTGGAATTAATCGGTTGGTTAGCCGATCCAAAGTTAAAATCAAGGAAATAGTGTGTTTGACCTTTGGTATTTTACTTTGCTAAAATGTCTCTCTTTCACGACCAGCTGTGGTGCGAATAATCTGAGAAATATTTGTCATAATCGCATTGGCCATTTAAACGTTGAGGAATAGAGTGAGCATTCTTCCTGATCCCCTTTGAGTAACGTACTTGATTTTATTACTTGTCGATTTTGTTTACCAGCTTGAGTTGACACCGATTATTTTTGGTGAGATGAGACCTACATTATTTTCACCATCTTTAAGCAATACTAGGTGCATTCAAAAGTTCGAGCAATGGGGTATTCATCGACGCACAACAGCCAGGGTTTTTTCGCTCATTATCAACCTGTGTTTGCTTGTTGCTGCAACCTCCGTCAAATGTTCCTCTTGCTCGGCTTTGAGGTAGGCCCCAAGCTCGGCCGCAATTATCTTTAACTCATAAATTAGTGGCATTGATCTGACATTCTTTGTCCATATAATAATCTCGAGGTTTTTTTTTTTACATCATACAATTGTAGATATTTCTAAAATTGAGCATTTTTGTGTCATGATATTTTTTTTTTATGTGAAAAAGTTTCCTGCTCCAAAGAAATCCAAAAGCACTTGTCGGCCATGTACGTTTGTATGGTGAAAGTGTACACTCGGATTCTGCAGTAGCCAAAGTGGGTGGCTGGCTCTAAGTGTGGACGCAAGTTCCTTGAAGAGGACCGCAGGTCAGGGGAGCCGGCAGATGCGACCGACCCATAAACTTGCCCAGGTCAAGACATTAATCATGAAGGATTGCTGTGCCGAGGTCACTGAAATCTACACAAAACTTGGAATTTCTCAAGTCAGAGTTCTACCATCACCCAGGAGCATCGAGGCATGTCCATCATCTCAGCAAGACGAATTCCATGAAACATCGGCACTCACGATCAATAGCAACCGCCGGCGTCATGTTGTGAGCTTCTTGAACTGCTCAAGGCAGATCCAGCCAATTTTATTGCACATCTGGTGACTGATGATGAAACTTGGCTTCACCGCAGGGATCCTGAAATGAAATTGGAAACCATGCAGTGAAAGCACAAGGAATCACCACCATCCAATAAATTTATCATCCAATCCTTGGCTGGCAAAATCATGGCTTTGATTTGCTGGAATACCAAGGGAATCCTGTCAATTGAATATATTGCACTGAAAACTCCAATCGCAGGAGAATACGACGTCGGTTTCACACAACAATTGTAGCAGGCCATCGAGGACGAGCACTGAGGGATGTTGACCAATGGTGTGCCGCTCCTCACTCATAACAGCCCACTTGTTCACAAGGCAGATTGCAGAGATCACCAGACATGCCTTGCTTTGCTTTGAACCGCTTGATCACCACCCCTCTCCCCCTAGGCCCAACCTCATTTGAAGTCTAAACCGCGTGGCTGGCGATTTGCTGAGGACAATGAACTGATTGATGCAACCGGGACCTGGTTTAAAGAGCAATCCGAAAACACATCTTACAGGAATAGACAGTTTTCAGGACAAGTGAAGCAAGTGCGTTGAAGTCAAAGGACATAATATTGAAAATAAAATAAAAATTAACCTTCACCCGTGTCTTGGACTACTCTGTAGGTACCTCATTCCTGGAACCATTTTGATGCCTTGTACCTACGGTTCTGCAATGGTTGAACTTCTTCGGCTTCTCTGTTGTACACGCAATGGAAAACTTGTCTTTTTAACGAATATTTTGATCGATTAAAAACTAAGGACACGGAATTTTCTCAACTGAAATGTTGACATAGATCTGCAAACTGTCGTGGGAAAGGAAGCAAAGCAATTTTTGGTGCGAGACCTTCTTCAAAAGAAAAGCTCTTTCCTTGAAGAAGGGCTCATGCTCAAAAACGTCTCTTTACATCCCGACATGGGGGTTCGCATATCTCAACATTTTGTTGAGAAAATTCAGTCATTTATTGTAATATGGTGGGTGGTTGTAGGTGCTAATCAAACCCCACCAGAAGGCAATGGCAAACTACCCAGAGTATTTAATTGACCAATAAACTGCTTTGCTTTGGCAGCACACCCTTCAAGGTGTTTATTTTGACCACCAATGGGGGCAGATAACTCAGTCATTAGAAATAGCTGAAATAACAATTTGGTGGTAAAATTGAAGTTGGTCTTTAAAATGGGGTAGAAATGTCATGTCATAGAGATGTCACATTGCTGAGATTTGTACAGCTTTGTATTCGATGGAAAATGGAAACAAGTTTGCACAGGAGTGAAAGAGGGACGGAATGAAAAAGGCTGTTGCGGTGACTGGCTTCATTTGATGGATTTACGAGAGCAGCATTATAGGATGACTGGTTCCCCCGATTAAATTCCTCCCCTCGTTTCCCCAAAGAAATTGTGTCGTTTTAATTGATAAAATTGGTCTGGAGCTGATGAGGTGCAGGCACGATGGGCCGAATGGCCGCCTCCTGCGTCAAATTTCCTTGTGTATCCTTGTGTAATGGTGAGTGCAAACCATTTGCTCCATCAGTTGTTTTTTTGTATACAGTTGAGGCTCGTGGAAGAGTTGGAATACAGAATGGATCATGAGTCAACATAATAGCAACAGCAGAATGAGAAGGGGGAAATGCCAACAGCAGGGCCGAGGGAGGAAATAAATGGAGATGGACAACAAGGGACATGCGGGTGAGGCTGAGGAGTCGAGGAGAATACATGGGGTGGATAAGATGGGTGCAGCAGACAAAAAAAACGTGAGGGCATGGTTTAATGGCTCCAGAAAAGAACATCGTTTTTGGTTGAGAGGTTATCTGATATGGTGTTGAACAGCTGTCTTGAAGACCTGGAGGGAAGAATGAGATTGAAGAGAATGTGGAAGTTTATTCCACAGGTGGGGGGGGGGGGAGAGCGACAAATGAGTGGAGGTGAACAGTAATCCTGGAAATAGGTAGTTTCACGAGAAGGGGATTGCAAGTAGACTGTGTGCGCCCTGAAGATACCTGGGTGGGCAAAACACGGAGAGGACAGAGGGTACAAGACCAGAAACGAGGCGAAAGAAGACAAAGAGATGACCGACCTGTTGGTGATGGCAGTCGTAGGCCCGTAGACTTGGCTTCATCGTGAGAGTTTCCAATGATCTTGAAGGCCTTGATTTCCACGATATCAAGCTGAGCAATCAGTGAGCTAGGAGTGCCACCCCAGAGGGGAGAGCAGTAGTCCATCAAGCTGCGGATGAAAGGCTTGTAGATGGACAGTTCAGGTGTGCTAAGGAAGGACTTTGCACAATGGATGATGCCGAGTCGGCGCCTGGCTTTAGAAGCCAACCTTGGAATGTGGTTTTTCCAAGAAAGATTATGGCTGAGAGTGAGACCCAGGAGATTGAATGACAATTTCTTTGAGAGGGTTGTTAATGAAGTATTTGGGATGGGAGGGTTTGCCGTATGGTCCTTTTGGAGAGAGAGTGAATGTGTGCGATTTCTCAGGTTTAAAAGACATTCCAAGTCTTTGAGCAGTATGTAATTGTGTCAAGGTCTGAAGAAAGGGAAAAGGCTGCTGCCTGTCTATCTGAAGGATGAGTCATGTCACTACAGAAGGTGGAGTCATCAGCAAAGAGATAGAGGATTTTCCAGAGAATTGGAGAGATCATTGATGAAGATTAGGAATAGGATGGGACCTAGAACACTGCCTTGGGGGCACTCCAGCCTTGATAGGGACATGAGAAGAAAGGACTGCACTGAGAACCACACCTTGGCAACAAGAGTAGTGGAAGTTAGTAAACCATGTGTTGAGTTGGCCTTGGATGCCATAGACAGAGAGTTTGGAGAGCAAGACAGGATGCCAGACTGTATCCAACACTCGAGATATAATGTCCAGAGAGACGGCACTGATCTTATGTCTGACATTGAGGACTTCTATCCATTGGGAGAGTAGAAGCAGCATATTAAAGGGAGAGTGACCTGGTCTGAATCTGAATTGATGATCTGAGATAAGGCTCTTGGAGAAAATGAAAGATTTCATATCAACTGCGATGATGGATTCCATGACTTTGCTGATGATTTGAAGTCAACTAATTGGTCTGTAATTAAGGGGATCAGTTTGTGCACTTTTTTATGTAATTTACTGATTTTGGCCAATTTCCAAGCAGATTGAGTGTGACCTTAGGAAAATGATAGTGTGAAAATGGCAGAAACTTGAGTGGTGTTTAGAACTTGAGAGCTTATACCATCTCATCCAATTGCAGAATCAGTCGAGGGTTGCCAGACACTTCTCCACATTTTCAGGAGCAAAAGAAACAGAATTCAGAATCAGTTGGGTATGACTATGAAGGATGGGTACAGAGAGTGATGGGTAAAGAATACAATATTTGGAAGCAAACACAGAATTCAAGCATTTGGCCTCCTCATGCGTGGAGTCGGCTGTGATGCCATTTGAAGTGAGGGAAGAGATGGAAGGGGAACACACACAAGAGACATATTTGACAAGGCACCACCAGCTTTTTGGAGGAGGGAGACAAGTTTGAAAGTTCAATCTTGAGTTTGGACAGATCAATGTTTTCTGGATCTCCTTAGTCTCTCCCACGAGTATGTATATGTAGATATATATAGCAGGAAGAGAAGTATGGTTAGCCTTGGATGGCTTTCGGAGAGCTGTGAGGGTTGGTTCCTACTACTAACTGTTCAGAACATGCTATTGGCCATGATAGTGGCCTCACCAGAACATGCTGTTGGCCATGATAATTGTCTCACAGGAACCACCAGAACATTTGCCACTGACAAATGTTGCCACTGACACTAGCAGTGTCAGGTTGCCACTGACAAACCAGACATTATCTGCCGAACAGAAACTTTCCTCTCCCAAGACGTGTCTGACTCCCAAGTATCTCTCCCTGGTTACTCCCTCCTCCGGTATGACAGACCTGAGCCTCGTCCTGGTGGAGGTGTTGCTCTCTTCATCAAAGACTCTATTCCTCGCTCTCCATGCACTGCTCTCACTCCCCTACACCCGCAGGAATACCTCTGGCTACGGCTTCCCCTCCACTCCCACCTCATGTTTATATGTGTACTGTACCGTCCACCCAACAGTGATGACTCCATCTACACCTCACTCTCTGAAAACATGGATCATCTTCTATCTTCTCATCCAAACTCTCTCTTCCTCATATGTGGTGACTTCAATTGTCATCACGCCAGTTGGCTAGGTGTGGGTACCTCTCACACCTGCCATGGCACCTCAGCAAAAGCTTTCTGCAACTCATTGGGACTGACTCAATCGGTCAACTTCCCGACCCGGATCTCAACCAATGGTACTCCATCTCTTCTGGATCTGATTTTGACAAATTTCCCTGACAATATCTGCTGCTCTTTCTCCGCAGCAATCGGTTCTTCTGACCACGTCCTTGTCAAAGTGGACATCTCTCTGGCTGTTATCAGAGAACCACCTCACCGCCGTCGAGTCTGGCATTTCACTCAAGCCGACTGGCAGAGTCTCCGAGCAGCCATCAAACTTACAGACTGGTCTCCTATCACTACTTTCTCAAACATCAACTCATCCTGGGAATTCTTTCAAAGAAACTTACTCTCCCTCATGCACAGATTTATCCCCTCTCGTGTTCAGTTGTCTTACCCTTCCTCCCGCCCTTGGTTCACTGAAGCTTGTGGCGAGGTAGTTGTCCTGAAACAACTTGCCTTTGCCTCATGGAAAGCAAACCCAACTGAGGGCAATCTCAGTTCCTTCCACAAAGCTCGGAACAAGTGTGTATCTACCCTCAGGAGAGCCAGAAAACAACATCTTTCTCATCTCAAGTCTGAACTCTCAAACCTCTCTCCCTCCTCAAAATCCTGGTGATGTCTAATCAAATCTGTTTCTGGTGTATATTCCCCCTCCATCCCCTCCCTTACCTCAAATGGCTGCACTGCTGATACCACACGTGATAAAGCTGAATGTCTAAACTCGGTGTTTGCAGCTAAATCTTGTGTCCTAAACCCATCACTATCTCTACCCACTTTACCCAGTCGCACCCAACTGTCCATGGACTCTGTGTCCTTTTCTCCTGGCAAGTTGGAGAGTTTGCTTTCAAACCTCGACTCAGATTCCGCAACCAGTCCAGACGGCATCAGCCCACGTGTCCTCAAAGCCTGCTCTTCTGCTCTTGCTCACCCTCTCTCTGTTCTATTCACCCTCTCATTTTCCCAAGGTCATCTGCCATCTACTTGGAAATCAGCAAACATCACTGCCCTGCATAAAAAAGGTGCAAAAACAGATCCCTGTAACTACAGACCAATCAGCCTTCTCCCAATCATCAGCAAGGTTATGGAATCCATCATCGCTTCAGACATGAAATCCTTCCTCTTCTCCAATGGCTTGATTTCTGATCATCAATTTGGTTTCAGACCAGGTCACTCTACCCTGGATATGCTGCTTCTGCTCTCCCATCAATGGATGGAGGTCCTTGATGCCAGACAGGAAATCCGAGCCGTATCCCTGGACATATCACGTGCTTTTGACACAGTCTGGCACCCTGCACTACTCAGCAAACTCTCTTCCCATGGTATTCAAGGCCATCTCCACTCATGGCTCGCAGACTTCCTCTCCTGTCGCAGTCAACGTGTGGCCCTGAATGGAGTTCTTTCATCCCCTCTTCCTGTGCAGGCTGGAGTTCCTCAAGGTAGCGTTCTGGGCCCTGTTCTTTTTCTGGTTTTCATCAATGATCTTTCCGACTCTCTGGAAAATCCTCTATTTCTCTTTGCCGATGACTCCACCCTCTGCCGTACCATCTGCCATCCCTCAGACCGGCAAGCAGCAGCTTCTTCGCTCACTGCAGATCTGGATAAAATCACAAACTGGTCCAACACGTGGAACATGTCTTTCAATCCAGACAAATCTCACACTCTCACTACGTCTCTTCAAAAGGACAATTTAGAAAACCCCCCTATCCACTTTCTCAACAATCCTCTGGAAGAAGTCTTTTCTTTCAAGCTTCTGGGTCTCACTATCTGCCATGACCTTTCCTGGGAAAGTCACATTTCCAACCTCGCCTCAAAAGCCAGTCGCCGACTGGGAATCCTCCGTCGTGCTAAGTCCTTCCTCGGCCCTCTTGAGCTCCTGACCACTTACAAAGCTTTTGTCCGTAGCCTGATGGAGTACTGCTCTCCCCTCTGGGCTGGTGCTCCTGCCTCCCACCTTTCTCGGCTTCACGCTGTCGAAACCAGGGCATTTAGGATCATCGGCATCTCCCGTAATGAAGCTGAGTCTTTGGACCTCTCACTCAATCACCGCAGGTTGGTCGGTGGTCTTTCTGTCTTCTACCGACTCCTCTCCAGCCTCGCCCCCCCTGCTCTCTCTGCGATTTGTCCCCACCACATTTCCACAGGGCGCCCAAGGTCCGCCAACAACCCCCTTCTGGTAAAACTACCAAAATCACGAATCACTGCCCACCTTCACTCTTTCATTCTTCTTTTTTCCCGCCTTTGGAATAAACTTCCTCACTCTATTCTTTCCCATTCTTCCCTCCAGGCTTTCAAAACAGCTGTTCACCACCACCTCTTATCATCCCCCATCCAAATCCTCGATCTTTTCTCCCCCTGATAATCCACCCAAGCCCACTTCCTTCAATTCCCCCGCTTTCCTTCCTGAAAGTCCCTGTAATGTCCATCTTCTCTTCGCCATGTTCTCTGTCCCATCCCCATCCCTCTCCCTTCCACAGTTCACTAATGTGTCTGTTCCCCACTGATTTGTCCCTTCCACTCCTGCCCCTCTTGTCTCATGCCCCCTTGCTGTGAGTTGTGTGTTAGCTCTCATACGAGCCTTGACAAGGTATACAAAAAAAAAAAATGCTGTTGGCCATGATATTTGTCTTACCGGAACCACCAGAATGTGTTGTTGGCCATAATGGTGACCTCACCAGAACGTGCTGTTGCTCATGATCATGGCCTGCATCATTGTTCAGCAATCTATTGTTTCTTCCTATTTAAGTGTTTGTTCCTATGGTTGCCGTATAAACAACAGACGTTTTATTCAGTTTGCCTGATAAAGAATACCATATTTACCTTCGCATTCTGCGAAAGGTTATGTTTTGGTCGCTGTGTTTTTATTTATTTGTGAATATGTGTGTTTGTTTGTTATTCGCATAACTCAGAAAGTATTAAACCGAATTGCATGAAATTTGGTGGGATGATTCGTGAGTATCCAAGGACGATTTGATTAGATTTTGGGAGCGATCGGCTCAAAGGTCAAGGTCATGAAAAGGTCAAAAACACTCTTTTGAGCATAACTTCCTTCATAATACAGCTATCGACATGCAACCACCGCTATATTGTTCCATGACGAGATACCTTTCCGATATGTAGTGTCGGATTTGACGTAACGTCATCGGAAGTGCGTCTAAATGACGTCACAAGATGACGTAAATTTTCAATTTTCGATCTCATCAGTTTTGATCATACCGTTTTATAAGACTTACCTTAACGACGTCACACACCAAATTTGACTTCGATCGGACTGACCGTTATGACGTCATTGACGTTTGAACATGACGTTTTTCAATTGTGGCTAAAATGTCCTGATATTTTACATTCAAATATCTATATAATTTAAAAAGCAAAGTCTCCCAAATCCAGTCATTAGGATCAGTACCAAAATATCTGTTTATTGATGTACAAGTTTTGCCAATTAACTCTGTAGTCAAGGTCAAGGTCACACTCAAGGTCAAAATATACTTGTAGGCATAGCTTCAGATCTAATAGAGCTATTGACATGAAACCAACGTTAAAACGTTCAGTGAACTACGAGCTTTCAGAATAGTAGTCCCCGATTGGACGTGACGTCCCCGGAAGTGCGTCAAAATGACGTCAAAAGATGACGTCATTTTTCAACTTTTTAATTTTTCAGTGTTTATCATTCCATGTTGTTGGACTGCCTTCAAGGAGGTTACACACCAAATTTGACGTCAATCGGACTGACGGTGGTGACGTCATGGACGTTTTAAAATGACGTTTTTCAAATGTGCCCGGAAAAAAGTTGCGGCGGCGAAGGTATGCGCTCTCCCGAGTGCCCGTTCTAGTTTCATATTGCATTACCGGAAAAGTTCAGCATTCAAAACAGTTCATGAACTGGAAGGAGTAACTGTCGATCTGACGTCCATGTGCAGCAGATTATACATGCAATCATCAGCGGATTATGTTTTGGGAAATCAACGAAAATTTCAACATTGTCTCAGTCGTTTTGAGTTTGGGTAGTTGATAATATATTAAGTTTTAATCCATATTTGACCTATTTTAGGTTATTTCTATGAAATAAACTCATACGGTTGGGCCTTGCTGTCCGGCTGAACTTACGCGCGGACGGATGTACAGTACATGTTAACATTTGACGAAAACAACTCACAAACTATGTGACCGATACAGTCCAAATTTGGTATGATGCATCGGGAGATCAAGGTCTCATGGGGTTGTGCTCCCCATCTGTATGTGCCCCTATAAAGGAGGTAAAAGGGGGGGGGGTTGCCCCAAGTATGGGCATTTTATTAAAAAAATCTTCTCAGAAGCTGCCAGATAGATCCAGACCAAACTCACCACGAGGAATCAGGACCATGCCCTAACCTTAAGTTAATTTCCTCATTGCCGGATGTTCCCGGAAAGGGGGTGATGGAATCCTTCCCCAAATCCATCATTTTTACTAAAATATCTCCACGACAACCAGAGCGATACAGCCGAAATTTGGGACAATGCATCAGGACAGTAAGGTCTCATGCGGTTGTGCTCCCCATCCGGATCTGCCCATTTAAAGAGGGTAAAAGGAGTTTTTGCCCCAAATATTGGTATTTCATTCAAAAATTTCATCTCAAAAACCGACAACTGGATTCCAGACCAAACTGACCATGGGGCATCGTGATCATGTCCTAACCTTGAGTTGTGCTCCTCATGGCAGTATCTCCCCTGTAAAAGGAGGCCACGGCCTCCCTCCCTTGATGTCTCAGATTTTGGGATTCGAAATAATGATCAGTCCCCCCACGGGGCTATTTATTATATGTGGTATAGTATTAGAATGGTGGACATTCATTTCGGAAACTACAAAGTTAGTAAATATTTTAGACGGCAAACATCCATGTAACAGTTGCAAAGTTATGAATGGACAAACATGAAGTTTTAGCATCATTACCTTCACATTCTGCGAAAGGTTATGTTTTGGTCGCTGTGTATTTATTTATTTGTGAATATGTGTGTTTGTTTGTTATTCGCATAACTCAGAAAGTATTAAACCGAATTGCATGAAAATTGGTGGGATGATTCGTGATTATCCAAGGACGATTTGATTAGATTTTGGGAGCAATCGGGTCAAAGGTCAAGGTCATGAAAAGGTCAAAAACAAACTTTTGAGCATAACTTCCTTCATAAGACAGCTATCGACATGCAACCACCTCCATATTGTTCCATGACGAAATACCTTTCGGGTACGTGGTGTCAGATTTGACGCGACGTCATCAGAAGTGCGTCAAAATGACGTCACAAGATGACGTAAATTTTCAATTTTCGACCTCATCAGTTTTGATCATACCGTTTTGTAGGACTTACCTTAAGGACGTCGCACACCAAATTTGACGTCGATCGGACTGACCGTTATGACGTCATTGACGTTTGAACATAACGTTTTTCAATTGTGGCTCAAATGTCCTGATATTTTATATTCAAATATCTATATAATTTGTTAAGGAAATTGTCCCAAATCCAGGCATTATGATCAGTACCAAATTATCTGCTTATTTTTGAACAGGTTTTGCAAATTAACTCTATGGTCAAGGTCAAGGTCACACTCAAGGTCAAAATATACTTGTAGGCATTGCTTCAGATCTAATAGAGCTATTGACATGAAACCAACGTTAAAATGTTCCGTGAAATAAGACCTTTCAGGATGGTAGTCCGCGATTCGTAGTGACGTCATTGGAAGTGCGTCAAAATGACGTCATTTTTAAACTTTCGATTACTTTCAGTGTTTATCATTCCATTTTGTTGGACTGCCCTCAATGACGTCTAACACCAAATTTGACGTCCATCGGACTGATGGTTGTGACGTCATGGACGTTTTTAAATGACGTTTTTCAAATGTGCCCGGAAAAAAGTAGCGGCGGCGAAGGTATGCGCTCTACCGAGTGCCCGTTCTAGTTAATATATGTATCGGTTTATTCCAGCCAGTTAAAAACATTAATGTCCTAAAAAAGGCCTGTGAATGTTTATTTTCCTGCTTGCCCCTCCTCATCCCTTGCACTTCCTGAAATGCCATTATCCCGTTGTACAGGGCATGAGATGGATCTCTTCTCCAGCCCGACGGCCACACGTGAGATGAGTGAAGACTATTGTCACGGTGCCGTGATCCTGAAAGAGCTGATGTGGTAGTGGTGGTCCTTGTAACCGAAGAATGATTAGTAAACTGCTCGTGCCCACAGTTCTAAGACAACATCCATCTCTGCAAGGAAAAACGCATGTTATAAAACTGATATGGGTTAAGTTTCCTGTGTTTCCAGAATTTGTGTGGATTGGAAATTGAGCGAATGGCATTGGAAGGGTGTACGCATATGTGCCGGATTGCTTGGACACAACCAAGGTTGTGGAAATACCGATGTGTACCCATTGCCGAAGTTGTGGACCACCTTTTAGAGACGCTCTGGGTCGAAGGGGTCGAAACTTCAATAAACAACTGATGAGCCCAGTTCATCATCCAGGCAGTTGGAACATTTGTAAAATCAGTCCATCAGTTAAAAAATTATTGAAGTTCTTACGTCAGGTATACAACTATTTTGAGTGTTGTTGGATTCGTTTCATTTATAACATCCTTCAACTTCATTGAATGTATGAGGAGTAGCAGCTACTGTTCATTACCTCTGTCACCGAAGGTGGATGGAGGTAATGTTTTCACCTCTATCTGTCTGTCTGTGAACAAAATATCTCAAAAAGTTGTGGATGGATTCGGGCGAAATTTGGTGGGCAGGTTGGGTATGTAACGAGGAATCGACAAATTGATTGGATTTCGACGAAGATCCGAATCCAGGTTCGACATGTTTTGTTTTTTTTGAGTGATAGGGCTAAAACGACATACAGCATGATATCTGAAAAGGTTATGGACGGATTCGGACGAAACTTGGTGGGTGAGTTGGTTAGGTGACACGAAGAAGCGGATTAAATTTTAGTTCAGGTCCAAATCCAGATCCGGTCTATCAATGGAATACAAAACGTAAAGTAATCAGTATGGTAGAGGTATGCACTCTACCGAGTGCCCTTCTAGTTTAATGATTGGTTGTTGTGTGCATCAGCTTTGTTTGTATAAAAAAAAAGGAATGTCATTGTCAGTGTCTGTTCATGTGTCACTGTTCATGTCCATGTCAGTCACATCCATACGGAGTGCTTATAAAGTCAATTTGCAACTTGAAACTCTAATGACTTTGGATGTACAGTACAAATACACATGATATAAGCAACCAAACGGCACATGAAGATGTAATTCGTAAAGTTTGAAACTTTTAGGCTTCAACATAACCGCCATCTTTCATCATGCGTCATTCAATCTGATATCCCAACTCGTTGAAAGCAGTTGCTTCTGAGTGGTTTCATGAATTTCATTTGTGGTCCAAGGCCTGAGTTCATCCAAAGATTTTGTTGAGTCAACAACTGTTTTAATGTATCCCTGGAAACAGATTGGATGAGGTGTCATAGTGGCAGGGAGCACAGTCTTGCTGGGGAAAGATGCTATCTGAAAAGTTTAACCGTCATGGTTCAGAGATGTAGAAAATCTGCAACATTGCGAAGTGACATTCACCACTGACTGATGCTTATTCATTAAAGGAAGGATGATGATGCGGGACTTCCTGAGAGCATACCATACAGTGATTTTCTTTAGATTTTTGTTTTGTGAGTCTTTTACATGTTACCAGATTACTTGAGGTTTTTCTGTCTCCCAAGTACAACAATTGTGGTGGTTGACTTTGTCAATCATGTGGAATGCTCCCTCATCAGAAAATGTCTACTCATCCAAAAACTCAGCAGAATTGTGGATTCATGAACAACAATAATACAACATTAACAAAAACAAAACTTTATAAAAAAAGAAAAAGAACAATCAGATATTGCAGACCCTCGCTCGGACTTGTTTTGTGTGGTGTATGTGTACTGGTGTGTTCCGTAATTAATGAGACATGATTAGAATTGCTACTTTATAACTGCTGGCAGTGATGACCGGGTACCAAGACATCCCGCTTTGATGCGACCCCACTTTGATCGGACATCTGACCGTGACCCATCACGTTTATTATAATTCAATTGAATTCAGAATGGGATTAAAATAAGTTCAATTCAAATCAAATGGAAGATCAAATCGGTACAGTCCAAATGGAAGACCAAAGGATGGAGGAGCTCCTTGTGAGCCAACGGCCATCCATTTCTCGTGCCAAACTGTGTCTGCGGACGTCTGATTGGAATAATCAGAAGGAACCTGAACAAGCAAAAAGCGAAGATGAACTCATCAGGAGGAACCTGGAGAGGATTCACAATTTAGCTGCTACTCCTCTAACCTCAACCCCATCCAGGCACAGCCAAGTGAGCTTGATTCAAAAAAAAAAATCAAAAACAACTGAGATTCAAAAAAATAAATAATTTGGGCTGCCAGATCATCCGTCCGATCAAGTTGAAATTTAAAACTTATATTCCCTATCACGACTAGATCATAATGGTGGTTTCATTGCGATCGATGTAGGGGTTCAAAAGAGAGGATTTTAAAAAAGATTTTTACTCAATCCAATATGGCTGCCAGACCATATAACCAATTAATTATTTGTGAATACCCTGATACCCAAAGTTTGGGGAACATTTGTGTGAAGTTTTCCCTCGATATGTCCGCCCATTCTGGAGATTTTTTATAGGTTTTATGGTAAATCAATATGGCAGCCAAACCATGTGACCTATGACATCAAAGATGTGAACGTTTTCTTCCTCATGGATTGGTGGTCATACCTGTAACGTTTCACCTCTATCTGTTCAGCCGTTTCAGCGAAGGTTTTTATTTTATTTTAACAATATGGCTGCCAAACCATGTGACCGATGATGTCATTTTTTTTTCTGTGGACCAATTTATCCCCAGATGACCCTCCAAATTTTTCATACAGATCGGATGTAGCTTTCAACATATGCAATTATGACGTCATAACGAAGGCAATTATGACGTCATAAAAAAAATCTTATTCCGCGTGTAGAGTGCTTGTTTTGTGCCAAGCTTCAATTTTTTTCCCCTTGGTGCTGTTTTGGAGCTGCAGAGGTCCAAAGTTTTTCCTTTTTTCCATCATGGCTGCCACACCATGTGACCTATGACGTCGTAATTATCATTAAAATATTCTATATGAGTAGTTGCTCCTACGCTGAAATTTTTTTGTCAATCTGACAAGCGGTTGCAAAGAAAAACACTCACGTTCTGTGTGGACAAACAAACAAACGGACCCAGATGCAATACCCTCTCGTCTGGTGAGGGTAATTATGCTTTCATATGATGTTTACAGTTTGCTGCTATCATGTGTGAACATCCACAGTTTTTTTTTAATCTTCACAAGAACCTCATAAACACCTTGTGAAATGAATGCAACTGAAACTAGAAGGGCACTTGGGAGAGCACACACCTTTGCCAGGCTGGTTAGTTTACGTTTTTTATCCCACTGATCGGTCTCATATGGATTCAGACCTAAACTAAAATCTAATTGGCTTGTTCTTGTCACCTCACCATTTCGTCCACCAAGTTTCATCCAAATCCGTCAATAACTTTTTCAGATATCGTGCTATATATCGTTTTTGCCCCATCACTCAATGGTGAAGAATGACTTTAAAAATTATTGGAACCGGATTCAGATCTTCACCAAAATCGAAACAATTCTTCCTTGTTACACACCAAACCTGCCCACCAAGTTTCATCCGAATCCGTCCACAACTTTTTGAGATATTCTGCTCGATGTCGTTTTTGGCCTATCACTCAAATGATGAAAAAAACACTTTAAAAATTCTCGGATCCAGATCCAGATCTTCACCGAAATCTAAACAATTCGTCCTTTTCATTTACCCGAACTCTCCACCAAATTTTGTCCAGATCCGTCTGCAAGTTTTTGAGATATTTTGTTCACAAATAGTTTTTGGACCTATCTCTCAATTTTAGAAATTAGGTTTATTTTTGACCTTAAAAAAAATAATGGGTGGTTGAATTCATTGACCTGATTGGTAAATCCTGTTCAAATTTCAAATCAATCGGATGAAAATTGAGGATTTTAGAAATCTAGCATAAGTTGTTGACCTTTGGCCTCCGTTGACATTTTGGCACATGCTGAACTCAAAAATAATTGGTGGTTGTGAGCTGATATGAAAATCCTGTTCAAATTTCAAGTCAATCAGATGAGAATTAAGTCAAGATGGAAGAAATTTGAGGATTTTAGAAATTTGTAAAAGTTGTCGACCTCTGGATCTTTGGTGTTGTCGAACTTTGTTGAAAAGTTGTCGATCTTTGCTGATTTGGCCTATGATAACCTTTTGACCTTTTGACATAAAAAAATTTTTCCAAAAAACAAACACAGACAGACAAGGTTGATAACATAACCTCCATCCAGCTTCGGTGACGGAGGTAACTGGAGCGGTATTCGGGAGAGCGCATACCTCCGCCAAGCTGAATTGTTTACGTTTTGCATCCCACCGGTAGGCTGGATCTTCATCCGGACCTGAACCAAAATCGAATTCGGTATGTTCTTGTCATCGACCCAACTCATCCAACTAGATTTTTTTCACAATCCGTCCTTTTTTTTTTCCGGATAGGAGAATTTGTCATAACTTTTTGACATATCGTCGATCGAGAATTAACAGGGTCTATCTGACATTTCATTCAAATTTAGAAGAAGTCCATGTAGAAGGGCAACAGAGGAAACTAAGTAAGATTATTTTATGTAACCTTTATATGTACCTGTTATGTAGCACACGATATGAAAATAAAATGTTATGAGATAGCGGCAATTCCACTTTGAATTTTTGATTTAATTTTTCTCAAACTTTAAAAAAGTGTAGTTGGACCCTGTTAATTCTCCGTCGACGATATCTTGCTCCAGACCATTTTTGGCCCGATCTCTCAATGGTGAAGAATCGCTTAGAAAATAAAAAAAAATTCTAGAATTGCGGGTGTTCACCAAAAACAAATCAATTCGTCATTGTCACACCCCCAATCTGTCCACCAAGTTTCGTCCGACTCCGTCCATATCGTTTTGGTCCCATCTCTCAATGGACGAAGAATCACTTAAAAAAAACAAATCTGGTATCCAGATCTGGATCTTCACCAAAATCGAATCAATTCTTCCTTGGTACATACCCAACCTATCCACCAAGTTTCATCCGACTCCGTCCAGAAACTTTTTTGAGATATCCTGCTCAAAGGCATTGAGGTCGAATGTCAGGGGGAGTCGGGTCAAAAATTTCAAATTGCCATAAAAACGCCATTTCAAGTCCGATTGACTTCCGAGTTATGATCATGACCAAACTAAGTGCTATAACTCATTAAACAGTAGCACTATCGACTTATAAGAACCAAATTGATTTCCAGGTTTTTGTTTTTTTTCAGAGATCATGGAGATATGACAAAGTTATTCCGGCAATTTCTTACTCAACAAGCAATTTTTTTTGTTTGTTTGTTGATTGATTGATTAATTGGAGCCATCAGCTGCTACTGCAGGACAATGGGATAAACAGTAAAGCCAATATGGTTCTCCCGCATGGCAGGAATATTTTATGCTTCTCTCTCCCAGCATGATTGCCCTGACTTGACAAGGAGAGAGGGCTATTGACATTCCCCAGCACTCTCTCGTGGGATGCGTGAGATTGAAACGCATTGAATTTTTATTTGCGAACCTTCGTTGTCCGAATGAGCTCGATTTAACTCTCATGGATGTTTGTGCCAAATCGATTTTTCAAACCTGTGTTTGCATTTTCACGACAACATTTATATCCTCCCCCCCATCCCCCCTCTATACCCCCTGCCTAATGAATTGGATGTATTAATTAGACGCTGTGCTGTTTGCTGATTGTAAATATTTTCTTGGTTGACATTTAT
Source organism: Eptatretus burgeri (assembly GCF_056783735.1). Taxonomy (NCBI): domain Eukaryota; kingdom Metazoa; phylum Chordata; class Myxini; order Myxiniformes; family Myxinidae; genus Eptatretus; species Eptatretus burgeri. Next base: position 26,257,119 of record NC_140965.1, read on the forward strand.
TTATCGGTGCTGGATTTTCGTGTCTGAAGCTCATTGCACACATACTGCATGCTGGACAATAAGACAAATCAAGGCAAAGTATTCCTAAAGGATTTGAACCTCCAGTTGGTCTGATCATGGAAGGAATTCTCAAGATGGTATGGAGTAAGATCGTTCATTGGGATTTGTTTAAACTGGACATTCCATCGGAGTGGACTTTCAGGTTTCGTTATTGCAGGATTTGCTTGTTGCAGCTTGGGTTTTATTCGTTTACCACCTTTTCATTGGAAATTGCTACGTTACGGATGCCGTAAACTCTTTAACGCTTCATGAGATAGGTACCCTATTGGTGGGGCCATGTATTTATTACATATCCACCTCCTGTGGGCGAGAGGGTCCGCTCGGGTTAAAGGGTTCATCTTTAACAGGAGCAATCGATCTGCATCGAAATGGATTATAGACTTGTGGTGATGATTTGGAAAAGATTTTTGAACCCCATTTTTGCCTGGAAATAATTTGAAGGGGACTGACGCACAAGCAAAAGGGGGCAAAGGGACACCGACTGCGAAAGTGGGGAGGGGGGGCAGTGAGAGGAGAAGAGACCAGGAGTGCATGTGGGAAAATAAATAGATGAGCGTCCACCTTTTTACTTGGAGAGGTTAACCAGGTGGGGGGTTTCTGGAAGGAGGTGTGCAAGCTCGGGGAGGACGGAGGGGTGAGAGGTCAGGAGGCCAGAAGTGAGAGTAATGAGGAAGTTTGACGCAGGAGGCCATTCAGCTAATCATGCCTGCCCATCTTGATCTGGGGGGGGGGAGGAAAAGCAGTATTGATGCACGTTGTTTATTCTTTACTCCACCCAGGTGGCCACGCCGATTAGAAATGCGGAACTACAATGAGTTTGGTAACTGGGGACAGCTGGAAAGGGGAATACACCCAGGTAAATATCATTATGTAGTTGTCTCTCTTCCAAAAGGTCAGTCTGCTCTGGTGCATCACCATCAGCAGTGGAGGACATGATGGAAGATGGCGAGCACCTGACACCGTATTTATAGACCATATTAATATTGTACTGAATCCTCGTTAGAAAAGGGGGCAGTGTTTTGGGAGACAGCCATTGGAGTTGGACGTAGTTGAAATGTTTGTTTTTTGTACGTCGCAGCACACGTTTGTTTTTTTCTTCCCCCAACTCTCCCTGAAAAATAGAAGCTCATGGACATAGAGGAGCAAATGGACGGTGAAATGAACCCGTTTTAAAAAAAAAAACTTATCCAAGTGAAAGTCCAACGTCGCCGCAAGTTAGCGAAATTATGTGGTTTCACACTATTGTAGTTCAATGTGCTAGCAATTATGTATCGCTTACACCTTTGACATGTCCTGAACATTATTGTAATTTGGTTCTACAAAAGCACGCACTTGTTCTTGTAATAATAACTGCTAACGACAAAGGCATGGGCATGCACGGCCAGCAACCCCGGCCAGATTTATCAGAGGCATTTCTCAAACAAAGGGTCACGTTGAGAGTGGGTCATGAAAAGGAAACGTGCAAATGGCCATGCAAGGCGCTTCATTATGATGTGAGAGCGTGGTCGACCTGTGGCCACTGGCTTTCTTTTCTGGCCACGGATCTCCCCTCCCCCCCCCACCCACACCGTACGGGCCTTCCTTTGAAGCGAAGCTGCTGGAAATTACAGCGTGTCAGAGCTCGTAGCCCGGGATTGAGAGCAAGTCCAAAGCGGAACGGCTGGGTGCGCTCCGTGAAGGCAGACAACAGGGCAGCCTGTGTTACAAGCCAAGCCTTTTCGCTTTCCATCAGCGTGACGGCACGAGCGCCCTACCTGGACACACTTGGCACATTGCCGTCCAAGAGGTCTTGTGTGGCCATAAACAATACCTTTGCTCCTAGATTTGCTGTCAAAACCTTGCACGGCTACTGTACCACGCATATGTGCACGCTGCATAACATAAAGTTGCTGGTTGCGCGTGTATCGGAAACTTCGTTTCACCAAATGTGATAATTGAGGGTTTTTGTTGGGTGGCCTCTTTTGCAACTTGATTCAACCAATAAATTATGGGGAAAAAAAAGAGCAATGAAAATGTTTTCCTAAAAGGCAAGCCATCCGCCATCATCGCACAAGTCCAATAATTCTCAGAAAAAAAAAAAAAACATTCTATCCTCATCACTTCAATACTTATAACACTCTCTGTCTATCTTCCTTTCCTGCCCAAGTGTCTTATTATATTCACCTTGCTGTTTGAAGTTCTCAATCGCAAATTAATGGTGCCTGAACACAATATTACAAAAGGAGTGCATGTCCAACTGACCAACGGTAATATTTTTTTTGGGTGGAGGGCATCTGATGAATTGTTGACAATTTCAGTAGATACAGATGCTGAAGTGAATATACCAATTTGTTTGACCCAACAAACACCTGCTCCCATCTGCTGCTCAGATAAATATTTAGGATGGAAAGCCGAGCAGGTGTTCCAACCGACTGAGCCACACACATGTATTTGACGTAAAAGCACTTGTGTGTGAGAATGTGAGGAAGAAAAAAGAAAAATCGGTCGAAAACCGATTTTCTTCTGATGTGGACAGCAGGGTAAAGTGGACGCATGATAACGCGTGTTTGTTTTCGCTCCAGAACCGAAAAGTAACCTTGTGCTGTCTGAAATATAGGTATTCTGAGGATGTGATGGAATGAGGAAGAAGCCATCATGAAGTGACATTTCCAGGAATTGCCCGAGAGGTAAGATTAGTGCTGCCTTGAGTTTTCCCGATGGTTTGGCGCGATTACACTTGAATTTACTTCGATGCATTCACCTTCATATTGCATGTGGAAATTTTAAACTTCTTTGGAATTCCAGGTAAGGTATTGTCATCGTGCCCTGTCTGTCCATCCGTCTCCTATTTCGACTTCTCCGGCCAAACCGCTGGGCTGATCCGGCTGAAATTTGGCAACAAGGTTCCACACCTGACTGGTAACAGGGATTGCAAAGCTTATTCCAGTCACGTGACTTTAAGTAGGTCAAAATGGCCGACTTAGTAAATTCCTTCAAAATTCTTCTTCTCCTGACCCACTAGTCAGATTGCTACCAAATTTGGATTACAACATTAGGGCAGGGTAGGGATGATAAATTGTGGAGGTCATGCCGATCACTAAACCGGAAGTGTGTAAATATGGCCGACAGTCAATTTTTGGGGAAATCACGTAAATTCCTTCAAAAATATTCTTCTCCAGCCCCACCAGTCCGGCTAGAATGCCACCAAATTTGGGTTACACCATTAGGACAGGGTCCTGATAAATTGCAGAGGTCATGCCGATCACATGACCGCATCTGTGTCAAAATGGCGATCTCAGTAAATTTTTGTGGAAATCACATAAATTCCTTCAAAATTCTTCTTCTCCAGACCCACCAGTCAGAAGGCTACCAAATTAGGGTTGCAACATTAGGGTTGGGATGTTAAATTGTGGAGGTCATGCCGATCACATGACTGCAACTGTGTGAAAATGGCGGTCTCAGTAAATTTTTGTGGAATTCACGTGAATTCCTTAAAAATTCTTCTTCTCCAGACCCACCAGTCAGAAGGCTACCAAATTAGGGTTGCAACATTAGGCCAGGGTAGGGATGTTAAATTGTGGAGGTCATGCCGATCACATGACTGCAGGTCAGGTCAGGTATGGGAGCATGTGCCAGAACAGCGCGTCGCTGCGTCCACTTTCCGTCGGTATTCCAGGGCCCTCCATCTGGCCATCCCCCAGGCAGATGCCAGGCCCATCCCCATCTCCTTGAGATGGTGGTCAACCTGCTGCAACCATGAGGCACGTGGTCGGCCCACTGGCCTCCTCCACTCATGAGACTCCCTCGCTGAGAGAATCTGGTGAGCAGGATCAGCATCAGGAAAACGAGCCACATGTCCATACAGCCGCAACTGACGCTCACGGACTATGCAGGTAACAAATCTCATCCGAGTCTCTCTCAGCAACCGCTCGTTGGACACAAAATCCGACCAGCGATAGCCAAGGATTCTCCGAAGACACCTGGTACCAAAGGAATTAAGTCTCCGTCTCAGATCCTTGGTCAGAGTCCAAGTCTCGCACCCATAGAGCAAGACTGGAAGTACCAAGGACCTGAAGACTCGGACTTTCGTCCTCCCGCACAGGTACCGGCAGCGCCACACCCCATGACAGGTACCACACGCCACGCCACATGACTGCAACTGTGTCAAAATGGCGGTCTCAGTAAATTTTTATGGAAATCACATAAATTCCTTCAAAATTCTTCTTCTCCAGACACACCAGTCAGAATACTCCCAAATTTAGGTCACAACATTAGGCCAGGGCCCAGATAAGCTGGAGGTCCATTGGTCCTTTTTTGTTGTTGTTAATGAATTTACATAAGTGGAGATTTTGGAGAAATCTTGAGAAGTTTTTCATTTTGACAATGACAGAGGCAAAAAAAAAAAAAGAGGAAAATCCTCCGTCTTGTTCTGTCTCCATAATCTTCTCATTTTCCTTGTTGAAGAAGAATAACATACTACATGCCAATCAACCTCTATGCACTTTTGTACATTTATAAAGTTCGAAGTTTTATCAATGGACATTTTTAAGTCTTCATCTTTGCATATGCCTGGTGTTGGCCTAATGGTTATGGTGGTGGGCTTGGGATCCTGAGTTCAAATCCAGCTTGGATGTTGAATTAATACCAGGTGGGGTTGACTCTGCCTGTCATCCTTCTGTGGTCGGCAAAATGAGTGCCAGCTTGCTGGTATCCTGTGTCCGAGTGGTGACCCGTCCAGGATTGTGCCCAATAGTCCAGGAGACTGGTGAGTAAGCACCAATGCTCTGTACAGAGTATGGTCCCAATGGATGGATGGATCTTTGCACCAAGGGTCTTTAAAATTGGACTTTATAAATAGTTGAGAATTAATTACTCATCATTCTCACATTTTTTTGCTTATATCCTTGCATGAATAAAGGATCATGAAGCAGTAAATGCAACTTCACTAAAATGTGTTAGCTCCCGTTGGACTGAGTCTGAAACGGGGGATTATGGATTTAGTTTCGATTTTCGTGTGTGTGTGTGTGTGTGTGTGTGCGTGCGTGCGTGCGTGCGTGCGTGCGTGCGTGCGTGCGTGCGTGCGTGCGTGCGTGCGTGCGTGCGCATCCGCAACCATATCTCAGACCTGTATAGACCAATTTTATTCATACTTGGCATAAAGACAAGTATACATATGCACGCCATTTGTTTTTCGAGATCAAATCCAAGATGTCCGACTGGTAGCCATTTTGTTACTTAAATTTGTTGCAACAATCGAATATTTTTTCAAGTATATCGATTGGTTGCGTGCATTATTCTGTCTGTCTGTTTCTTTGTATGTTTATCACCTGCAGGTCACAATTTTAATCCGATCTTCAAAAAGCTTCCCCACATGGTTGTATTCGTCATAAGAAAGAAGCCGAATGTTTTTGAGGTCAAAAGGTCAACAGGTCAACAATTTTATTTTTTTTCTAAAATCCTAAATTTTCATCTGATTGACTAGAAATTTGAACAGGATTTGCAGAACAGGTCACTGAATTCAACCACCAATTATTTTTGAGGTCATCATCGGCCAAAAGTTCAACATAGGCCAAATTTCTAAAATTGTCAATTTTCATCCAATTAACTTGAAGTTTGAAGAGGAGTTGCATATTTGGTTATTTAATTCAACCACTTATTACCCTCAGTGAAGGATTCAGAGAGGGTATTGCATTTGTCTGTCTGTCTGTCTGTTTGTCCACACAGAACTTTCGTGTTTTTCTCCGCAACCACTTGTCGGATTGAGACGAAATTTGTACCATTGGTGCAACTACGCATGTAGAATGTTTCAATGATAATTATGACGTCATAGGTCATGTGGTGTGGCAGCAATATTGGAAAAGTGAGAAAATTTAGACCTCTGTATCTCTGAAACCGCACTAAGGAAAAATTTAAAACTTGGCACATTGCAAGTATTCCTCATGGGGAATGAGTGCAATTTTTTTTATGACATCATATGTGCCCTCGTTATGACGTCATCATTGCATTTGTAGAATGCCACATCCAATCAGTATGAAAAATTTTCAGGGTCATCTAGGGATAAAATGGTCCACAGAAAATAAATTAATGCTGTCCTTCGTCACATGATTCGGCAGCCATATCGTTTGTTTGTTTTTAGACCTTCAAAAAAAATCTTCTTCTATTCTCTGAAAGGGCTGAAAAGATCAGGCAAAACTTTACACATCTGACCGCCTATCCATGAGGAACAAAAGAGTCACACATATGATGTCATCGGTCACATGGTTTGACAGCCATATTGGACTTACCTGAAAACCTATAAAAAAATACTCCACTCAAGCCAACTCAAGGTCAACATAGGCTAAAAGTCAACAACTTAGGTGGGATTTCTGAAATCCTCAATTTCCATCAGATTGACTTGAGAGGATTTATATTTTAGGACACTGAATTGAACCACCAATTATTTTTCAGGTCAACATAAGCCAAAAGGCCAACATAGGCCAATTTCTAAAATTATTAATGTTCATCCATTTGACTTGAAGGATATAGATAGATATATATATATATATATATATATATATATATATATATATATATATATATATACATATATACACATATATATATACATATATACACATATATATATATATATATATATATATATATATATATATATATACATATATATATACATATATATACATATATATATACATATATCTATATATACACATACATATACCGGGCGTAGTGGCATGCGCCTGTAATCCGGCTACTCGGAGGCTTGGGTTGGAGGATCGCTTGAGGACGGGGGCTCTGTGCTGGGCCACGCTATGAGAGGGTGTCGGGCAGCCCGGAATCATAGCGAAACCCAATCCTTATCCCTGTGTCGTAAGAGGCGACCAGGGTTGTGTCAGGAAGGGCATCCGGCATAAAACCTATGCCAAATCAGTATGCAGATCACAACGGATGATCCGCTGTGGCAACCCCAAACAGGAGCAACCGAAAGAAGAACAACAACATACATATATATATATATATATATATATATATATATATATATATATATATATATATATATATATATATATATATATATATATATATATATATATATATATATATATATATATATATATATATATATATATATATATATATATATATATATATATATATATATATATATATATATATACAGTGGGGAGAACAAGTATTTGATAAAAATTACAGACCTCCACGTGCTTTGTAAGTGGGAAAACCTGCAAAATCGGCAGTGTATCAGAGGTACACTTCAACTGTGAAAGACGGAATCTGAAATAAAAATCTTGAAAATCACATTGTACGATTTTTCAATAATTAATTTGCATTTTATTGCATGAAATAAGTATTTGATACATCAGAAAAACTGAATTTAATATTTTGTACAGAAACCTTTCTTTGCAATTACAGAGATCAGACCTTTCCTATAGTTTTTAACCAGGTTTGCACAGACTGCAGCAGGGATTTTGGCCCACTCCTCCATACAGATCTTCTCCAGATCCTTCAGGTTTCGGGGCTGTCACTGGGCAACACAGACTTTCAGCTCCGTCCAAAGATTTTCTGTTGTATTCAGGTCTGGAGACTGGCAAGGCCACTCCAGGACCTTGAGATGCTTCTTACGGAGCCACTCCTTAGTTGCGCTGGTCGTGTGTTTCGGGTCGTTGTCATGCTGGAAGACCCAGCCACGCCCCATCTTCAATGCTCTTGTTGAGGGAAGGAGGTTGTTGGCCAAGATCTCGTGATACATTTCCCCATCCATCCTCCCCTCAATACGGTGCAGTCGTCCTGTCCCCTTTGCAGAAAAGCATCCCCAAATAATGATGCTTCCACCTCCATGCTTCACAGTTGGGATGGTGTTCTTGGGGTTGTACTCATCCTTCTTCTTCCTCCAAACACGGCGAGTGGAGTTAAAACCAAAAAGCTCTATTTTCGTCTCATCAGACCACATGACCTTCTCCCATTCCTGCTCTGGATCATCCAGATGGTCATTGGCAAACTTCAGACGGGCCTGGACATGCGAGGGCTTGAGCAGAGGGACCTTGCGTGCGCTGCAGGATTTTAATCCATGACGGCGTAGTGTGCTACTGATGGTTTATTTTGATTCTGTGGTCCCAGCTCTCTTCAGGTCATTGACCAGGTCCTGCCGTGTAGTTCTGGGCTGATCCCTCACCTTTCTCATGATCATTGAGGCTCCACGAGGTGAGACCTTGCATGGAGCCCCAGACCGAGGGAGATTGACTGTTATCTTGAACTTCTTTCATTTTCTAATAATTGCGCCAACAGTTGTTGCCTTCTCACCAAGCTGCTTGCATATTGTCCTGTTGCCCATCCCAGCCTTGTGCAAGTCTACAATTTTGTCCCTGATGTCCTTCGACAGCTCTCTGGTCTTGCACATTCTGGAGAGGTTGGAGTCTGATTGATTGAATGTGGACAGCTGTCTTTTATGCAGATAACGAGTTCAAACAGGTGCAGTTAATACAGGTAATGAGTGGAGAATGGGAGGGTTTTTAAAGGCAAAACTAACAGGTCTGGAGAGCCGGAATTCTTCCTGGTTGGTCGGTGATCAAATACTTATTTCAGGCAATAAAATGCAAATTAATTATTTTAAAATCATACAATGTGATTTTCAGGATTTTTGTTTTGGATTCCGTCTTTCACAGTTGAAGTGTACCTATGATAAAAATTACAAACCTCTACGTGCTTTGTAAGTGGGAAAACCTGCAAAATCGGCAGTGTATCAAATACTTGTTCTCCCCACTGTATATATATATATATATATATATATATATATATATATATATATATATATATATATATATATATATATATATATATATATATATATATATATATATATATATATATATATTGTTGCAGGGCCGGGTGTCAGCTGCGAGCACGACCGCTAGATGGAGCAGTGGAGTCGGCTCGACCGATCGCCCGGAATTTAGATCGTACCTTTTCGGAAAAGTACGGGTCCCTTATCGGACTGTGAAGCGTCAATATTTCTGCCACGTGGTGCAGGGTTATTCGCCAATTTTCAAAATACCTAGAGACCACGTGGCAATTTACCGAGTCTCCACACCCTCAACGGCACCCGTACGGAACGAGCCGCTTGGCGTACTCGAACCGTGTGCGATCCGAGCGGTTTATCGCCGAGGTCTGTCGGTCCCAAATATCCCATTACAACGGCAACAGCCTGGCTAATTTCCCAACACGCAGCACGCTAAGCCAATGGAGGAAAGGACACGAACGAGCTGAAACATTTAACAATCGGGGTATTTATTCACAATGGGGGAATGAGGGGAGGACATAAGAGCAGAGTTAAACCGATCAAAAGAAATGCACGTATATACAGCACGGCACTTATACAATTCACTACTTATCTGACTGGCACCACAAACACACATACGCACACACCCAAAGAATCAGACTAAATGGTCTTTATTGAGGCCTGCCTCGGACCTGTCCACCTCGTGCGGTCTTCAAGGACCAGGTCCTCGGGGCAGAACTGGACCCCCAGCACGATCCAGACACCCTCACGACCGGGCTCCAGGCGAACGAAATCGGCAGGGTGAAAGCTGGCAGGAGAAGACCCTCTGTTGCCCCAATCACTCCATGCACAGACGCTTTTTCACTCCACCACCTTGCGCACAGATGTTCACCTCTTGCCAGAACTCTCAGAACCCCCGAACGCGCATACCGTGCCTATAATTATGCCCCCCCCTCTTCAGAAGGGGGGGCGCCTCCTCGCGACCCTCCCTCTCACTGGCTGGTTTTGGCGCGCAAATCGCTCTTCGTCGCTCCCACTGGCCAAAACTGGCGGCAAGTTCCTTGATTGGCCCGGGGGTGTGGTGACATCACGCCGAGCTCTTTCGTCCTGTCGCGGGATCTTATTGGCCGGGCGATGGTCACCTCACACAAAACTACCAAAATCTCGAATCACTGTTCACCTTCACTCTTTCATTCCTCTTTTTTCCCGCCTTTGGAGTAAACTCCCTCACTCTGTTCAATCCCATTCTTCCCTCCAGGCCTTCAAAACAGCTATTCATGACCACCTCTTATCATCCCCCATCCAAATCCTTGATCTTTTCTACCCCCGTTAATCCACCCCAAACCCACCTCCTTCAAATTCCCTGTATTCCTTCCTGAAAGTCCCTGTAATGTCCATCTTGTATACCCCGTGTTCCCCACCCAATCCCTTTCCCTTCCACAGATCTAATGTCTCTGTTCCCCACTGTTTTGTCCTTTCCACTCCCTCCCCTCTTTCCTCATGCCCCCCTTGCTGTGAGTCTTGTGTTTGCTCTCATACGAGCCTCGAAAAGGTATACAAAGAAAAATAAAAATGAAAAAGACTGAACACAAAAAACCCCAAAAACTCATGTCAGAACAGCTGAACACACAACAATGCAACATTTTTTGGAAAGTAATCCACTGAGATATTTGCAAAAACTTTGATATCTCAGTTGCAGAGAATTCGTGGGAACATTAACCAAAAGCATAGACTGAAAACATGGAAGTACCACTCACGTACGACCTAATGACATTGAAAACAAAGCGTTGCGACCAGGTATCATGCTTCGGTACAAAAAAAGAGAAGAAAGTATTTGCTAATTGAGGTGTTAATACCAGTGATTTTGGACTAAACGATGCAGGAACCAAGAAAATGACCAAATACCAAGACCTCAATAATGAAGTGAAAAGATCCTGGAAACTGAAGAATGCCAAACTTGTACCATGGGAATGACGACGAAGAACCTCAGAATACTGTCGAATGCCTGCAGATCATCGCTACAAACCGCTGGTTACATTGCAATGCTTATAAACGCCTGGAGATGGCAGCATTCGTGCCCTTATTTTATTTTCGCACACGCGAACACCGCGAGAATCTTTTAAACTGAGCATAATTACAAAACTTAATCTCCAGAATCTAACTTACAAGCAGTTCCAACTCCTCAGTGGTGTTCATTTGTCCAATTCAGACATATTTGACATTTCTGACATCTCCGGAATCTGGGAGTTGTAAGTTTAATATGACAGTTCGGTGATTGCTAATCGCATGCCAAACGAGCCGTTTATTTTCAATCGTTTCGTTGGAGTGCTTAAGCCACTTGGCAAGCGCTCTACAATATTCGCACTATCACTGAATACTGTACGCCGATTGACTTGAACAAAGTTCAGGGGTCACTCACATGCGTTCTTCGCCACGTGTTGTTCTGCGGTGCAACAGGAGGTGGCTGGCTCGCTGAAAATATGAAATTTTATTTTCCACAACGTTTCCCCCTTTTTGTATGATCTTCCATTATACCACCCATCACTTCGGCATCACTTTCCGACCCAAATAAAAAATAAATGTTTCATTTTAAAAAGTTTCTTCAACCGTTTTGCTTGGTGAAGCTGCTTGGCATGCATTTAAGTTTCAATGGCAATACTGCAGTTCTATACTGGAGGAAGGAAGGCAAAATAAATTATTTGATCACAATGAGTAAAAAATGTTTTCCGTTATGAAATAATGAATCGCCATATCATGGCCAGAAAGCCGAGAGGTACGCATGCTTGCGCTGTGTCGGCTGGATTTGAATCCTGGCCCAGCTTTCAACTGTCATCCCAGTGTTTCACAGGCAGGGTGATTCATCAATGTGTGTGCCGTCTCTCGGATGTTTGATAAACTGGGCATCATATCTGCTGGAATCCCCCACCCCTCTCCCTCCCTCACCCCTCTGCCTTCTTCCCTCCCCTCAATCACCCCTCTGCCTCTCTCACCGCATATCCCACCCCTCTCTCTCTCCCTCCCAACCCTAACCCCTCTCTCCCACGCCACTCCCTATTTCCAACCCCGACTTCTCCTTCTCTCTCCGACTCTTCCCCTCTCACTCCTTTCCTCTTCTCTCCCTCTATCTCTCTCCCACCCACAACCCCCCCCGCCCCGCTCCCCAACCTTCACTCTCGGTTGAGGGGACAAGCATGTACAAATCGCATTCGAAGTGATTCGACCGATGGGGTGCAAAGGTTGCTGCATGTACAAGCAAGCATGCATAGCAGACCTTTGCCAGGAAGATAGCGTGGGTTTTAAATGCTCACACCCCAGGTCTCAAACTGTGTGTGTGTGTGTGTGTGTGTGTGTGTGTGTGTGTGTGTGTGTGTGTGTGTGTGTGTGTGTGTGTGTGTGTGTGTGTGTGTGTGTGTGTGTGTGTGTGATATCTTCATATGCGAGTTTCAGAATGTGGAATGGAGTCCTCCCAGGGTGTGCTCAAAGTATCCACCTTCATTTCAGTAAGGGGTCACGATTCATGGACCAAGTTGTGAAGTTTTCTGTTCTCAAAGTTTTGTGCTGAGGGCTCTTCAAGATCGTCACTGAGCCAAAGACAGCTTCCAACTGTCGTTTGTTTGTTGTAATATTCCCAGGGATGGTTTTTATTATCTCTCTGAGGTTCTTTGTCGTCATTCCCATGGTACAAGTTTGGCATTCTTCAGTTTCCAGGATCTTTTCACTTCATGAATGAGGTCTTGGTATTTGGTCATTTTCTTGGTTCCTGCATCGTTTAGTCCAAAATCACTGGTATTAACACCTCAATTAGCAATACTTTCTTCTCTTTTTTTTGTACCGAAGCATGATATCTGGTCGCAACGCTTTGTTTTCAATGTCATTAGGTCGTACGTGAGCGGTACTTCCATGTTTTCAGTCCATGCTTTTGGTTAATGTTCCCATGAATTCTCTGCAACTGAGATATCAAAGTTTTTGCAAATATCCCAGTGAATTACTTTCCAAAAAATGTTGCATTGTTGTGTGTTCAGCTGTTCTGACATGAGTTTTTGGGGTTTTTTGTGTTGTCTTTTTTATTTTTTTTTCTTTGTATACCTTTTCGAGGCTCATATGAGAGCAAACACAAAACTCACAGCAAGGGGGGCATTAGACAAGAGGGGAGGGAGTGGAAAGGACAAAACAGTGGGGAACAGAGACATTGGGAGATCTGTGGAAGGGAAAGGGATTGGGTGGGGAACACGGGGTATACAAGATGGACATTACAGGGACTTTCAGGAAGGAATGCAGGGAATTTGAAGGAGGTGGGTTTGGGGTCGATTAATGGGGGTAGAAAAGATCAAGGATTTGTATGAGGGATGATAAGAGGTGGTCATGAATAGCTGTTTTGAAGGCCTGGAGGGAAGAATAGGATTGAGCAGAGTGAGGGAGTTTATTCCAAAGGCGGGAAAAAAGAGGAATGAAAGAGTGAAGGTGAACAGTGATTCGTGATTTTGGTAGTTTTACCAGAAGGGGGTTGTTGGCGGACCTTGAGCGCCCTGTGGAAATATGGTGGGGACAAATCACAGACACAGCAGTGGGGGGGGGGGTGGCGAGGCTGGAGAGGAGACGGTAGAAGACAGAAAGACCATCGACCTGCCTGCGGTGAGAGAGTGAGAGGCCCAAAGACTCAGCCTCATCGCGGGAGATGCTAATGATCCGAAATGCCTTGGTTTCCACAGGGTGAAGCCGAGAAAGGTGTGAGGCAGGAGTACCAGCCCAGATGGGAGAGCAGTACTCCATCAGGCTGCGAATGAATGCTTTGTATGTCGTCAGGAGCTCAGGTATGGCGAGGAAGGACTTTTCACGATGGAGGATTCCCAGTCCACGACTGGTTTGGAGGCCAGTTTGGAAATGTGGCTTTCCCAGGAAAGGTCATGGCAGATAGTAAGACCCAGAAGCTTGAAAGAAAGGACTTCTTCCAGAGGATTGTTGAGAAAGTGGATGGGGGGTTTGTCAAACGGTCCTTTCGGAGAGACAAAGTGAGAGTGTGAGATTTGTCCGGATTGAAAGACATGTTCCACGTGTTGGAGCGAAGAAGCTGCTGCTTGCCGATCTGAGGGATGACATGGTATGGCAGAGGGTGGAGTCATCAGCAAAGAGATAAAGAGGATTTTCCAGAGAGTCAGAGAGATCATTGATGAAAACCACAAAAAGAACAGGGCCCAGAACGCTACCTTGAGGAACTCCAGCCTGGACAGGAAGAGGGGATGAAAGAACTCCATTTAGGGCCACACGTTGACTGCGACAGGAGAGGAAGTCTGCGAGCCATGAGTGGAGATGGCCTTCGATAATGTGATGGCCTTGGTTCATATACTTGCACAATGTGTAATCATACCCCCGTGAGTATAACATAAAGTTCTTTCTTACCACTGGGCTGACTCACTGACTTGTATTAAAGATCGGTACCTTCCACGTTATGTTGAAATGAGTGAGATGGCCATTAAGTATAACATGTCATTCTCTTTGCTAACCACACCTCCACCCTTCACCTTTATATCTTTTTCTCCCTCCCCCCCCCAAACCTCACTCTCTTTCCCTCTCTTTCTTTCTCTCTCACCCTCTCCTCACACCCTCCCTCCTGCAGTGTATAGCAATATTTGGTGAGGTGTCACTCTCCCCTCCCCCTTCCTCACTCTTTTCCCCTTCCTCGCTTGCTCTCCCCTCCCTCCGTCCTCTGCTCTCCCTTCCCCTCTTCCCTCCCTCCCCCCCCCCCCCACTTGATATCCCCATCAGGGAAGTGACGGGTTGGATTTGCTCATATCCAATAGATAAAGCTCTTGCTAACCACTGACACACATGACTCACTGACTGATATTAAAGACCGGTAACAT
>NC_140965.1:26274312-26289312 GCF_056783735.1 Eptatretus burgeri
ACCCCTCCGCACCATCCATCCCCTCGCTCTCGTTGTGGGCCGCTGGACCCACTTTGGGTTAGATCGCCGAACTCTGGGGAGGCCATCCTGAGGCTTCGTTGGGCCTCGACACAGGACGTTAGCTCTCCCTTATTCCCCTCCGGGAAGGGAACGTAGGGGTTGGGAGTCGGCTAGGTGACAGGATAGGTTAGCCGAACAAGGACGATAAAGGGGGTTAGGGGACGATTTATAGTGGGGAAGTAAAAATAAAAACAACAAAAAAATAAGATGGGGCTAAATTGGGGTTTGACAAATTAAGGGAGTGGGTATGTACAGTGACAGGCAAAGGCGATAGGTTGGGAGGGAGACAGGTAGGTAGGTCCGAGCCCGCCTTCCGAGTGGCCAGCACCACCGCACCCCCTCCACCAACCTCCACTGAACGGCAAAGGCTGGCCAGCTTCATCGGCTGGCTGTTTTTCTTCAAGGCCTGTGCCGGCCAACTTCATCGGCAGCTGTTGCTGTGCTGCAAGGCCTGTGCCGGCCGGATCGTCTGCAGCTGTTTTCTTCAAGGCCTGTGCCGGCCAGTTCATCTGCCGGCTGTGTTTGCCTGCAGCGGCCTTCTTCTGCGGGCTGTGTTTGCCTGCTGCCTTTGCCATGCCATGCCCACTGCCCAGGTTCACCAGCCCCGTTCAATTTTTGCTTTGCCCCCCCCCCTGTTCATTGCCATGTGCGCCAGGATCAAGGCAACAGTTTGCAAGCTGCAAGAACTGCCCTGTTGGCAGCTACAACACGGGCCTGCAGTGGCGGCCCGTGCACCGTGTTTGTGTTCACCCATCCATTCGTTGTGCTCATTGCGTGTGCCACTTGAGCTGGCACGGAGACTGCGTTGTGCAGCCCATGCACCGTTGTGGTTCACTGCGTTCAGTTCAAAAGGGAAGGCCTTGGACTGCGTGTGAGCAGCCAGCCACGTTCCCTGTCACCTGCATTGTTTGAGCCAGAGACTGCATGTGGGCAGCCTGGCTCCCTGCTAACTGCTTTCTTTTTGCAGAGCTCATTGATCCTGGGCCATGGTTTAGTGTAAAATTTGTAAGTTAAGGTTAAGATGTACTGTACATATGAGTGCGCCCCCGGCATGTTTGTCTTAGCGCCGGCAATTTTATTTAAGTCGTCCGTGTGAGTGAGTTTGTTTAGGTAGTTACGCAGCCCTCAGGTTATTTATTTTGGGGACACGAATACCATGAATGTCACACTCAGGGATCCGTAGGTAAAATGTACTAGGGGAAAACTACACATGATGGCACACGAAAATTTGACGACTCGGGACGAGTCTGTAAAAAGGGGAGGGGGTAGTGTTGTGGTTACCAAATTCGCAAACCACCATTCAGGTCCCTTAGGTGAGGTATCTCGGTAAGTACATGTGTAGTTAGGCCCAAACCCGTTGTCTAGTGGGAATACATGTCATTTATGCGTGCTGCGACTCTTCAGGATAGCCGTTTTTCTTTTACTATCTTTAATTTGGACCAACCGCCATTGTTACCACCACCAGTCACAACATCAACCACAACCACAACATCAACCACCCACCGCGGCGCCGCTTCACGTCGCACCTCGCAACCTTCGCATCGCCACCGTTCTTGCGCCGCTTGTGGGTACCGGTGTTGGACTCGTGCAGGGCGCGCGCCGAACAGCGTGTACAAAACCACGGATTTTCTGCTTCAAAAAACGGATCAAAAACGACACACGCCCACTTTTGTGCCGTCCAATCGGTGAGCGAGGGGCGATTTGGCCCCGCCTCCAGGGCGTTGGAGGGCGATCGATATATGCAAATTTATGGATCAAAAAGCATTCACGCCCACTTTTTCTCGGGCCAATGGGGAGCGAGGTGAAAGGTCGAAGGGAGGGGGTCAAAGGCGAAGCCACGGGGCTGATATAAGCGACCGTGTTCGTCAGTCCAGTGAGTAGTAGAGTCGAGAGGGAACAGAGAGTTAAGACTTCGCGGGCGGTGGAGTTGGCAAGAAGGAGCTGGTCGGCGTGTGCGTTGGAGTCGGAGCGGAGGGGACGGAGCTGTGGAGAGGCGGCGAGGGCAGACGAGGGGGTGCTCGCGTCGTGCAGGGAGCTGCACCCCAGGGAGGCCGACAGCGCGACCTGGCCGAGGTGGAGACGCTCGTCGCGGGACAATAAAAATCCTCTATACCCCGAGCATCAGCAACCCCCTCCTGTTTCCCCCCGCGCTGAGATAGTGCGACCAAGGGGGCCCCTTTCCCACCCCCTACCAGACACTGTCCGCGAGGCCCGCGGAGTTGAGGCACCATCGCCGCTCCGCGTCTCATCACCAGACGGGTAGGCCCGACCCGGTCTCGGCCTCAGGCCCGCCTCATCCTTGAGGGTATTCTTTTCCTTGGTTTTGGGTATGTGTTGTCGGCGCCGTCTGTGAAGTAAAATTGTATAAGTGTTGCCGTGTGCTCGCGTAATCGGTATTAGATCTGCATTGTCGCATTTGCTTTTTGTGTAAATTGAATTGTGTTTTTCTTTTCTATGTGCTTTTGGTGTAATTGAATATGTGTGCTTTCCGTTCAGCGCGAATAAATGTGCTTTGTGTCGAACTGTTTCCCGCTTCGCTTCGTCATTTCCTTCATTGAATCCTCATCTTGCTTCACGTAAAGGGTTGGTAGTGGGCTGAATAGGCCCGATAATTAATCGAACCGTCGAGGTCGACGATAACACCGCTCGGTTATCCCGATAGTACGGAACGGGTCGCTTAAGTGGCCCGTGTCCGAAGTCGACCTGCGGCGAGGTGCGATCGCCCGGTCTACCCTCCGCGTGGGTACTTAGGTAGGTCGAATTTGGCGAGCAACCCTATCCCACGCGGGGGCTGATTGGCTCGATCGCAGTGAGACCGAAAGGTCCACCCGTGACTGGTTCCCGGCGTTAGTCCGAGAGGGTCACGACTGGATTGTCCGTCCGGTGGGCGACGTGCCGCGATTCGAGTTACGTGGCCGTCAGCACGCCGGCGGGCGCGAATACCGCAACAATATGTATATATATATATATGTATATATATATATATATATATATATATATATATATATATATATATATATATATATATATATATATATATATATATATATATGTATATATATGTATATATATATATATATGTATATATATATATGTATATATATATGTATATATATATATATCTATGTATATATGTATATATATGTATATATATATATATGTGTATATATATGTATATATATATATATATATATATGTATATGTATATATATATATATATGTATATATATGTGTATATATATATATATATATATGTATATGTATATATATATATATATATGTATATATATATATATATATATATATATATATATATATATATATGTATATATATGTATATATATATGTGTATATATATATATATATATATGTATATGTATATATATATGTATATATATATATATATATATATATATATATATATGTATATATATATATATATATATATGTATATGTATATATATATATATATATATATATATATATATATATATATATATATATATATATATATATATATATGTATATATATATATATATATATATATATATATATATATATATATATATATATATATATATATATATATATCTCACTTTGTCTCTCACTTTGTCTCCAAACCGTCCGACCTGCGCTGTCCCTCTAATACACTCATTTCTTATCCTATCCATCCTCGTCACTCCCAACGAGAATCGCAGCATCTTTAACTCTGCCACCTCCAGCTCTGCTTCCTGTCTTTTTGTTAGCGCCACCGCCTCCAAACCATACAACATAGCTGGTCTCACTACCGTCTTGTATACTTTCCCCTTCACTCTTGCAGCTACCCTTCTGTCACAAATCACTCCTGCAACTCTTCTCCACCCACTCCATCCTGCCTGCACTCTCTTTTTCCCTTCTCTCCCACACTCTCCGTTACTTTGGACAGTTGATCCCAAGTATTTAAACCAATCCACCTTCCCGACCTCAACTCCTTGCAACTGCACCATACCACCACCCTCCCTCTCATTTACGCACATGTACTCCGTCTTACTCCTACTGACTAACATTCCCCTTCTCTCCAGTGCGTACCTCCACCTCTCAAGGCTCGATTCAGCCTGCTCCCTACTCTCCCTACAGATCATGATGTCATCCGCGAACATCATGGTCCATGGAGACTCCAGTCTGATCTCGTCCGTCAACCTGTCCATCACCATTGCAAACAGGAAAGGGCTCAGAGTCGATCCTTGGTGCAATCCCACTTTAACCTTAAACCGGTCCGTCATTCCTACCGCACACCTCACCGCTGTCACACTGTCCTCATACATATCCTGCACGATCCTCACATACTTCTCCAACACTCCCGACTTCCTCATACAATACCACAACTCCTCTCTTGGCACCCTATCATAAGCTTTCTCTAAATCCACAAACACACAATGTAACTCTTTCTGGCCTTCCCTATACTTCTCCATCAACATTCTCAAAGCAAACATCGCATCAGTGGTGCTCTTTCCTGGCATAAACCCATATTGCTGCTCACAGATCATCACCTCTCCTCTCAACCGAGCTTCCACTACTCTTTCCCACAACTTCATGGTGTGGCTTAACAACTTTATCCCTCTGTAATTTCCACAGCTCTGCACATCACCCTTATTCTTGAAAATCGGAACCAGTACACTTAATCTCCACTCCTCCGGCATCCTCTCACTTTCCGAGACTTTATTAAACAATCTGGTTAACAACCCCACTGCCATCTCTCCTGAGCACTTCCATGCCTCCACTGGTATACCATCTGGGCCAACCGCCTTTCCATTTTTCATCTTCTTCATAGCAGTCCTCACTTCATCCTTACTGATCCACCCCACTTCCAGATTCACTATCTCCACCTCTTCCAACCTTCTCTCTCTCTCATTTTCTTCATTCATCAGCTCCTCAAAGTACTCCATCCACCTTCTCAACACACTCTCCTCGCTCGTCAGCACATTCCCATTTGCGTCCTTTATCACCCTAACCTGCAGCACATCCTTCCCAGCTCGGTCCCTCTGTCTTGCCAATCGGTATAAATCCTTTTCCCCTTCTTTTGTATCCAACTTCTCATACAGCTCGTCATATGCCTTTTCCTTGGCCTTAGCCACCTCTCTTTTTGCTTTTCGACGCCACTCCTTGTACTCCTGCCGACTTTCTTCATCTCTCTGACTATCCCACTTCTTTTTCGCCAACCCCTTCTTCCTTATACTTTCCTGTACTTCCTCATTCCACCACCAAGTCTCCTTAATCTTCCTTCCTCTGTCCAGAAGTCACACCAATTACCTTCCTAGCTATCTCCCTCACAACTTCTGCTGTCGTTGCCCAATCATCCCACCCATCTTTATCACCATCCAACGCCTGTCTCACCTCCTCCCTAAATTTCACGCAACAGTCTTCCTCCTTCAGCTTCCACCATCTGGTCCTTGGTTCAGCCCTCACTCTCTTCCTCAACCTCACCTCTAAAGTCATCCTACAGACCACCAATCGATGCTGTCGAGCTACACTCTCCCCTGCCACAACCTTACAGTCACTAATCTCTTTCAGGTTGCATCTCCTACTTAAGATGTCATCCACCTGTGTGCACTTTCCTCCACTCTTGTATGTGGATGTCACCTTGTATGTCACCTTGTATGTCACCCTGTGTTCCTTGTATGTCACCCTCATCTTGTATGTCACCCTGTGTTCCTCCTTCTTCTTGAAATACGTGTTTACCACTGCCATTTCCATTCTTTTTGCAAACTCTACCACCATTTGCCCTTCCACATTTCTCTTGTTGAGACCGTACCTACCCATCACCTCCTCATCCTCTTTATTCCCTTCCCCAACATGTCCATTGAAATCTGCTCCAATCACCACTCTTTCATCCTTGGATACACTCTCCACCACTTCATCTTACTCACTCCAGAAATCTTCTTTATATTCCATCTCACACCCCATATGTGGGGCATATGCACTGATGACATTCATCATCACCCCTTCAATTTCCAACTTCACACTCATCACTCGGTCAGACACCCTCCTCACCTCCAATACCCTCTTGACATGATCTTCCTTCAGGATTATCCCGACACCATTTCTCCTCCCATCCACACCATGGTAGAACAGTTTGAAACCACCTCCAATGCTCCTCGCATTACTCCCCATCCACTTGGTCTCTTGTACACACAGTATGTCCACCTTTCTTCTCTCCATCATATCAGCCAACTCTCGCCCTTTGCCAGTCATCGTCCCAACATTCAGAGTTCCAACTCTCACCTCCATACTTCTACCCTTCCCCCTCTCCCACTGCCTCCGGACTCGCCTTCCCCGTCTCCTCCTCCTCCTTCGCCCAGCAGTAGCACAATTTCCACTGGTACCCTGCTGACCACCGGTACGGTGGCGGTCGTTGGTAACCCGGGCCTCGACCGATCCGGCATGGAAATTCGTTTTGTTGTCCGCATAATGATTTGGCATAGGTTTTTACGCCGGATGCCCTTCCTGAGGCAACCCTGGTCGCCTCTTACGACACGCAGGGATATGGTACACCGATTCTAACCGGGGCATACACCGGGCCCAGTACAACTGGTGCTCATTTCGCCGACCTCGGAAGGATGGCAGGCTGAGTCAACCCCCTGGTGTTTTCGACTTGGTTTATATATATATATATATATATATATATATATATATATATATATATATATATATATATATATATATATATATATATATATATATATATATATATATATATATATATATATATATTATATATATATTCATATACATATACATACATATATTAATTCAGTGTCCCAACGGGGCTTGAACTCAGGACCTCTTGGGTCCCAAGCCACTGCCCTTACCACTGCGCCAACACCAGGCTTATATATATATATATATATATATATATATATATATATATATATAAATATACATATATATATATATATATATATATATATATATATATATATATATATATATATATATATATATATATATATATATATATATATATATATATATATATATATATATATATATATATATATATATATATATATATATATTTTTTATATTTTTATATTTATATATTTTTATATTTATATTTATATTTGTGTATATATGTATATATTGTTGTGGTTGACGAAATTCACAAACCACCATTCAGGTCCCTTAGGTGAGATATCTCTAAGTATATGTGTAGTTAGGCCCAAACCCGTTGTTTCGAGGGAATAAATGTCATTTTCGGGCTGCGGGCTGTCGGGCTGCGACTCTTCAGGATAGCCGTTTTTCTTTTACTATCTTTATTTTGGACCAGCCGCCATTACTACCACCACCAACCACAACGCCACTTCACAACAACCACCAACCACAACGCCGCTTCACAACAACAACCACCAACCACAACGCCGCTTCACAACAACAGCCACGACCTTTACCGTCACAACTCGCCACCATCGCATCACCGTCATTCCCACGCCACTTGTGGGCGCCGATGCTGGACTCGTGCGGGGCGCGCACTGAGCAGCGTGTTCAGAGACATCACAGACTTTCCGAAGAAAAACGGATCAAAAACGACTCACGCCCACTTCTGTTCCGTCCTATCGGCGAGCTGGGGCGATTTGGCCCCGCCTCCAGGGCGTTGGAGTGAGGACGCTATATGCAAATTCATGGATCAAAAAGCATTCACGCCCACTTTTCCTCGGTCCAATGGGGAGCCAGTTAGAGAGGTGAAGGGTCGGAGGCAGAAGGTCAAAGGTGAAGGAGCGAAGCCACGGGGCTTATATAAACGGCTGCGTTCGTCAGTAAAGTAGAAGTTGAGAGTGGTGCGTTGGAACGAGTTGTCGGTGGAGCTGGGAAGAAGAGGCAGTTGTGGGTTCGAGAAGTGAAGTTGAGAGTGGTGCGTTGGAACGAGTTGTCGGTGGAGCTGGGAAGAAGAGTTGTGGGTTCGGAGGGGAGAAGTCAAGAGTGAAGAGTTGGGACGAGCCAAGAGAGGAGACGGAGAGGGCGATGAGACGGAGCTGTGGAGAGGTGGCGGCGGCGAAGGCGGACGAGGGGGTGCTCGCGTCGGTGCCGGGAGCTGCAGAGGGAGAGGCCAGCAACGCAACCGAGGTCGAGGAGGAGACGCTCGTCGCGGGACCCGAGACAGGGTGATATCCTCCTCCCCCCCGAGCATCAACAACCCCCTCCTGTTTCCCCCCGCGCTGAGATAGGGCGACAAGGGGGCCCCTTTCCCACCCCCTACCAGACACTGTCCGCGAGGCCCGCGGAGTTGGGGCGCCACCGCCACTCTGCGTCTCATCATCAGACGGTAGGCCCGACACGGTCTCGGCCCCAGGCCCGCCTCATCCTGGAGGGTGGTTCTTTTCTTTTGCTTTGGGTATACGTGTTGTCGGCGCCGTCTGTGAAGTAAAATTGTATAAGTGTTGCCGTGTGCTCGGTAGTCGGATAGCTCTGCATTGTGTTTTCTCTTTTATATTTGCTTTTTGTGTAATATTGTGTTTCTTCTCCTTTTACATGTGCTTTTGGTGTAATTGTATATGTGTGCTTCCCGTTCATCGCGAAATAAATGTGAGTTATGTTGAACTGTTTTCCCGCTTCGCTTCGTCTTTTCTTTCATTGAATCTCCATCTTGCTTCACGTAAAAGGTTGGTCGTGGGCTAAAACGCCCGATAATTAATCGAACCGTCGAGGCCGACGAATAACACCGCTCGGTTATCCCGATAGTACGGAACGGGTCGCTTAAAGTGGCCCGTGTCCGAAGTCGACCTGCGGCGAGGTGCGATCGCCCGGTCTACCCTCCGTGTGGGTACTTAGGTAGGTCGAATTTGGCGAGCAACCCTATCCCACGCGGGGGCCGATTGGCACGATTGTGGTGAGACCGAAAGGTCCACCCATGACTAGTTCCCGGCGTTAGTCCGAGAGGGTCACGACTGGATTGTCCGTCCGGTGGGCGACGTGCCGCGATTCGAGTTACGTGGCCGTCCGCACGCCGGCGGGCGCGAATCCGCAACACTGGTGTCAGGTCATGCGATATAAACCCATCGCCCTCCTCGCGTCACTGGTATCGCACTGGTATCGGAGAACGGGAAAACGGGCTCTCCTGTCTCCAATTAAATTCACGGGTATCGGTCCAGGGGTGAGAGAAGCGACCCCCGATTCCCTCCAAATTACGAGCGAGCTAAATTAACCCTTTAAGAGAAGCAATATGGCGTCTCAAGGCGAGCGGGAGCCGGGGGTATTAGAAATGGATGTCGAATGTGTAGAATCCATGGCTCAGGATGAAATCCCCATGCAGGAAATGTTGGTTGTACAGGAAAACGAACTCGCCCAACTGAACCCAGAGCCCGAAATGGGTGCGGCAGCGGCCGCGGTGTATGACACCTCCCCTCCCCCTCTCCACCAAAACCCTTCCCCAATCCCTGCCGAAACGGCTCGCCCAAGCGCACCCGACATGGCCCAGCTATTCACCATGCTGGCACAAATAAATGCGGATATGAAAAACGAAATGAAAGGCATGAACGAAAAGATGGATACAAACACAAATGAAATGAAAAACGAAATGAAAGGCATGAACAAAAAGATGGATACAAATACAAATGAAATGAAAAACGAAATGAAAGGAATGAACAAGCAAATGAGGGAAGAAATGAAAGAGCTGCGGGGTGAGACGCAGAACATGGGCCGATGCCTGCAGGCGGGCATGAAGGCCGTTAGCAGGGAACTCAAAATGGCGACTCCACGTGTAGGAGCGAACGAGCTGGGAGGGGGTGCAATGGTGACCGAAAGGGAAAAATTAAATGGGGAGACCAAAACGTGCGAGACGAGACACGAGGTGACGACAAAGGAAATAAAAATAGTAGAGACAAGGGAGGTAAAGGGTGAAGAGGTGACTGAGTTGGCAGAGACATGGGAGATGGGAACGATAGAGGGAAGACTACACGACGAAGACGGGGATAGAGACGCACACACACACACGGAGGTAGTGGAGGACAATGGGGGTGAGCTCGCGGACCGTGCAGGGACCCAGTGCGAGCAGCTGGATGGCCTCCTCCAGGAACGAGGGGAGGGAGTATGCCCCCTTGAGGCGAGTCACGACCAGGTGAGTTCGGTCGTGCTTTGCGAGGTTGAGGGGAGGAGTGCTGTGGACAAGTGCACGGAGAGCTTGGGGGGTATAGAGGCCCCGGAGACCCTTGTGGGGACACGAATCCCCAGTGTGGTTGTCCCTGTGTGTGTGGTGCAAGGTGTGAGTGCGTCCCCGTGTGTGGAAGCGACCCCGTGTGTGAGTGGTGTGGTGGCGATTGTGCCGGAGTACGTGCTTCCCAGCACACCGTGTGTGGATGAGGCACCGTGTGTGGAAGAGGCCGTGTGTGTGGATGAAACGGCCAGTGTGGATGAGGCACCACGGTTGAGTGCCCCCGCGTGTGTGAGTGAGGGACGGTGTGTGGATGAAACACCGCGGTTGAGTGCCCCCGCGTGTGTGAGTGAGGCACGGTGTATGAGTGAGGCACGAGTGAGTGAAAGGCCGCGAGTGAGTGGAGTCACATGTGCAAGGGAAATGGCATGCGTGAGTGAACGGCCGAGTGCAAGGGAGACCGTGTGTGTGAGAGAGCGCTATGTAAGGGAGATGTCGGTCGGCATGTGTGAACATGCAGCCGCGTCTCCCGGGGTGAGTTTAATGGTGTGGAGTGTGAGCGTCGTAACACGCCGGTGTGCGTGGGTCGAATGGCGACGACGGCGACATGAGAGGAAAGAAAGCCGAGTAGCGGCTGTAGTTGTTTCGGGGACCGTGCCGGGTTCACCCAGCAGTGAGCACGAGGTCCGTGCTGTGCAACGCACGAGGCCCCCACGTGCTCGCTTGCGAGAGTGAAGTCCCGGTCCGGAAACGCACGCGGTGGATTTGCCGATCCCGCGGACGGACAAAGTTTAGGCAGGATTACGGATTTGGACCGGACGGGTTCTCCACACGATCGTGTGTGCTAAGCTCCAACGGGCAAAGCACATGTGTTCGCGTGGGGAACCCCTCGAGACGTGGGGCTTGTGTTTTTTTTTATGCGCACGGTGATGTCATGGCTGCACGTGGGGTTGGAATCCGGCAGGAGGGGTATCCCTGCCGGATAGTACCGTCCAAGGAGGGACGAGGAACACGTGCAGCTGCATGACGTCACGGGCAGGTGCAAAGTGCACGAGCTGTGAGTTGCCGCGCTGGTGCTGCGCATGTAAAGAAAAAAAAAAAAAAAGGAAGCCTCACTTTCGGATGCACAGGATTCCTGGGCAAGGGGTGGAAGACCCCCTTCCCAGGGCACAGGATGGAAACTAGTTAGGGGGAAGGGTTAGCTTAGTTAGACCGACTTCATGGGGCAGGGGTAAGTCCTCATGGAGCCCGTGGAATGGATTAGTTAGAGGGATTGTAGCGAGATTTAGGTTGGGTAAATAATTTTTGGGACATTCGAGAACAGTGACAGACAGTGAATGTGTAGTGGGGACGTGGCTTAGCTACGTAGTGTTAAATGGAACGTGCTATAGTTTAAGGGACGATGTGGGAGCACGAGTTAGTTAGGGCATGTAGTTAGAAGGATGGCAGAGTTCAGTGGTGTGTGTGTTGAAGAGTTGGTGAGTGAAGTGGAAGCATGTGCTTGGTGAGTGAGTGAGGCCAGCGGGTCTGTGTGAGTGGAGCGAATGGGGAATGCATGGTGCGATGAGTGATTGGGGGGAGGAGTGACTCCCACCCAAGGGACCCCGGGGTCAGTGTAGATTGAGTTAGGGGGGTAGTCAAATTGAAAAATGGAGGTCGTTTTGTTGTTGGTGTGAATGTAGGCTTGAAACCCGTTTGGAGGGGTGCAGGAGCCCTGTCGATGGGCTGGGAGCGTGGCTGCGAAAAGTGAGTATCGCTGAGTGGGTACCCCGGGCACCAGGCTAGTCGGCCGTGGTAGGCCAAGGGCCCATGGGGGGCCGGGATAGCGTAGTGGGCACGGGTGCGCCTGCTTGGTGCGGGGCCCGGGGCGCCATTAGCCGCGTGGGCAGTGTTGTGGGCACGGGTGACCCTCGGAAAGGGGCCCGGGAAGCCAGCCTGCCACGTGTGCGTTTCAGGGGAGGTGCCATGGGGGGCACTCCCCGGTGTTAGGGAGCTGGTAGGCTCGGAGGCAGTGTAGTGCCCGTGGGTGCCATCGTCGGAGAATCGGCAGAGGGTCGTGCCTGCCAAAGGGAGCCACGTGTCCCAGCCATGAGACCGTGTGAGGGCACGGAGAGAAAATTGGGGGGCGAGGCCCGAAATTGTGAGGACACCAACACAGGCGACGGGAATCTGGGTTGTTAGAACCAATAGTTTAAGCGAGAGGCGCTTGTTGAAAGCCCCGGGGAAGTTTAACAGTTAATGGTTAGGGTAGATTAGGAAGTGTACCCCTCCGCACCATCCATCCCCTCGCTCTTGTTGTGGGCCGCTGGACCCACTTTGGGTTAGATCGCTGAACTCTGGGGAGGTCATTCTGAGGCTTCGTTGGGCCTCGACACAGGACGCTAGCTCTCCCTTGTTCCCCTCCGGGAAGGGAACGTAGGGGTTGGGAGTAGGCTTGGTGACAGAATAGGTTAGCCGAACAAGGACAATAAAGGGGGTTAGGGGACGATTTATAGTGGGGAAGTAAAAAAAAAAAGAAAAAAAAAAAGTTGGGGCTAAATTGGGGTTTGACAAATTAAGGGAGTGGGTATGTACAGTGACAGGCAAAGGCAATAGGTGGGAGGGAGACAGGTAGGTAGGTCCGAGCCTGCCTTCCAAGTGGCCAGCACCACCGCACTCCCTCCACCAACCTCCACTGAATGGCAAAGGCTGGCCAACTTCATCGGCTGGCCGTGTTTTGCTTCAAGGCAGAGGCCGGCCAACTTCATCGGCAGCTGTTGTTTTGCTGCAAGGCCTGTGCCATCGGCTGGCCGTGTTTTGCTTCAAGGCCTGTGCCGGCCCACTTCATCTGCCGGCTGGCTGTTTTTCTTCAAGGTCTGGGCCGGCCAGTTCATCTGCCGGCTGTGTTTGCCTGCAGCGGCCTTCTTCTGTGGGCTGTGTTTGCCTGCTGCCTTTGCCATGCCATGCCCACTGCCCCTGTTCACCAGCCCCGTTCAATTTTTGCTTTGCCCCCCCTGTTAATTTCCATGTGCGCCAGGATCCGCAAGGCAACAGTTTGCAAGCTGCGAGAACTGCCCTGTTGGCAGCTACAACACGGGCCTGCAGTGGCGGCCCGTGCACCGTGTTTGTGTCCATCAATCCATCCGTTGTGCTCATTGCGTGTGCCACTTGAGCTGGCACGGAGACTGCATTTGTGCAGCCCATGCACTCTTGTGGTTCACTGCGTTCAGTTCAAACCATTCATCCATCCATTCGTTGTGTTCATTGCGTGTGCCACTTGAGCTGGCACGGAGACTGTGTTTGTGCAGCCCATGCACCGTTGTGGTTCACTGCGTTCAGTTCAAAAGGGAAGGCCTTGGACTGCGTGTGAGCAGCCGGCCACGTTCCCTGTCACCTGCATTGTTTGAGCCAGAGACTGCATGCGAGCAGCCTGGCTCCCTGCTAACTGCTTTCTTTTTGCAGAGTTCAGTGATCCTGGGCCATGGTTTAGTGTAAAATTTGTAAGTTAAGTTAAGATGTACTGTACATATGAGTGCGCCCCCGGCATGTCTGTCTTAGCGCCGGCAATTTTATTTAATTCGTCCGTGTGAGTGAGTTTGTTTAGGTAGTTACTCAGCCCTCAGGTTATTTATTTTGGGGACACGAATACCATGAATGTCGCACTCGGGGATCCGTAGGTAAAATGTACTCGGGGAAAACTACACATGATGGCACACGAAAATTTGACGACTCGGGACGAGTCTGTAAAAAGGGGAGGGGGTCGTGTTGTGGTTGACGAAATTCACAAACCACCATTCAGGTCCCTTAGGTGAGATATCTCTGTAAGTGTATGTGTAGTTAGGCCCAAACCCGTTGTTTCGAGGGAATAAATGTCATTCAGTCGGGCTGCGACTCTTCAGGATAGCCGTTTTTCTTTTACTATCTTTATTTTGGACCAGCCGCCATTACTACCACCACCAACCACAACGCCTCTTCACAACAACAACCACCAACCACAACGCCGCTTCACAACAACAACCACCAACCACAACGCCGCTTCACAACAACAACCACCAACCACAATGCCGCTTCACAACAACAACCACCAACCACAATGCCGCTTCACAACAACAGCCACGACCTTCACCGTCATAACTCGCCACCATCGCATCACCGTCATTCCCACGCCACTTGTGGGCGCCGATGCTGGACTCGTGCGGGGCGCGCACCGAGCAGCGTGTTCAGAGACATCACAGACTTTCCGAAGAAAAACGGATCAAAAACGACTCACGCCCACTTCTGTTCCGTCCTATCGGCGAGCTGGGGCGATTTGGCCCCGCATCCAGGGCGTTGGAGTGAGGACGCTATATGCAAATTCATGGATCAAAAAGCATTCACGCCCACTTTTCCTCGGTCCAATGGGGAGCCAGTTAGAGAGGTGAAGGGTCGGAGGCAGAGGGTCAAAGGTGAAGGAGCGAAGCCACGGGGCTTATATAAACGGCTGCGTTCGTCAGTAAAGTAGAAGTTGAGAGTGGTGCGTTGGAACGAGTTGTCGGTGGAGCTGGGAAGAAGAGGCAGTTGTGGGTTCGAGAAGTGAAGTTGAGAGTGGTGCGTTGGAACGAGTTGTCGGTGGAGCTGGGAAGAAGAGTTGTGGGTTCGGAGGGGAGAAGTCAAGAGTGAAGAGTTGGGACGAGCCAAGAGAGGAGACGGAGAGGGTGATGAGACGGAGCTGTGGAGAGGTGGCGGCGGCGAAGGCGGACGAGGAGGTGCTCGCGTCGGTGCCGGGAGCTGCAGAGGGAGAAGCCAGCAACGCGACTGAGGTCGAGGAGGAGACGCTCGTCGCAGGACCCGAGACAGG
>NC_140965.1:26294312-26329312 GCF_056783735.1 Eptatretus burgeri
TATATGTACAGTAAACACACACATGTATGTACAGTACACACACATATGTATATATTGACACATTCATATATACACATACATATACATTACTGTGCAAAAGCCTGAGGCAGTAGTAGGTATCGGCCGAAGATTTTTGCACAGTAGTGTGTGTGTGTGTGTGTGTATATATATATATATATATATATATATATATATATATATATATATATATATATATATGGATGGAGCCTGGTGTTGAGGCAGTGGTGAGGGCAGCGGCTTGGGATCCAAAAGGTCCTGAGTTCAAGCCCCGTTGAGCCACTGAATTAATACACCAGGGGGTTGACTCAGCCTGTCATCCTTCCGAGGTCGGCAAAATGAGTACCAGTATACTGGGCCGGTGTATACCCCGGTTAAAATAGGTGTACCATATTCCTGTGTCGTAAGAGGCATCAGGAAGGGCATCCGGCGTAAAACATGTGCCAAATCACTATGCAGATCATACGGATGATCCGCTGTGGCGACTCCTAACGGGAGCAGCCGAAAGAAGAAGAAGATATATATAAATAAATATATTTATATCGATAAATTTATATCGATATATATATTGTTGTGGTTGACGAAATTCACAAACCACCATTCAGGTCCCTTAGGTGAGATATCTCGGTAAGTATATGTGTAATTAGGCCCAAACCCGTTGTCTCGAGGGAATAAATGTCATTCATGCGGGCTGCGACTCTTCAGGATAGCCGTTTTTCTTTTACTATCTTTATTTTGGACCAGCCGCCATTATTACTACCACCAACCACGTCTCAACAGCCATCACACAACAACCACCAACCACAACGCCGCTACACAACAACCACCAACCACAACGCCGCTTCACAACAACCACCAACCACAACGCCGCTTAACAACAACCACCAACCACAACGCCGCTTCACAACAACAGCCACCAACCACAGCGCCGCTTCACCACAGCCGCCACGACCTTTACCGTCACAACTCGCCACCATCGCATTCACACCATCTCGCGCCACTCGTGGGCGCCGATGCTGGGCTCGTGCGGGGCGCGCACCGAGCAGCATGTTCAAAAACATCACGGACTTTCCGCAGAAAACGGATCAAAAACGACTCACGCCCACTTTTGTTCCGTCCAATCGGTGAGCAAGGGACGATTTGGCCCCGCCTCCAGGGCGTTGGAGGGCGGTCGCTATATGCAAATTCATGGATCAAAAAGCATTCACGCCCACTTTTCCTCGGTCCAATGGGGAGCCAGTTAGAGGTGAAGAGTCGGAGGCAAAGGGTCAAGGGTGAAAGAGCGAAGCCACGGGGCTTGTATAAACGGCTGCGTTCGTCAGTCAAGTTCAGTGGAGTTGTGCGGAGTTCAAGAGAGTCGTCGGTGGAGCTGGAAAGAAGTGGGAGAAGTCAAGAGTGAAGAGTTGGGACGAGCCAAGAGAGGAGACGGAGAGGGCGAGTAGACGGAGCTGTGGAGAGGTGACGGCGGCGAAGGCGGACGAGGGGGTGCTCGCGTCGGTGCCGGGAGCTGCACAGGGAGAGGCCAGCAACGCGACAGCAACCCCGGGGTCAGTGGAGGAGACGCTCGCCGCGGGACCCGAGACAGGGTGATATCCTCCTTCCCCCGAGCATCAGCAATCCCCTCCTGTTTCCCCCCGCGCTGAGATAGTGCGACAAAGGGGGCCCCTTTCCCACCCCCTACCAGACACTGTCCGCGAGGCCCGCGGAGTTGAGGCACCACCGCCGCTCTGCGTCTCATCATCAGACGGTAGGCCCGACCCGGTCTCGGCCCCAGGCCCGCCTCATCCTGGAGGGTGGTTCTCTTTTCTTTTGCTTTGGGAATATGTGTTGTCGGCGCCATCTGTGAAGTAAAATTGTATAAGTGTTGCCGTGTGCCCGGTAGTCGGTTAGATCTGCATTGTTGCATTTGCTTTTTGTGTAATATTGCATTGTCTTCTTCTTTTACATGTGCTTTTGGTGGAATTGTATATGTGTGCTTTCCGTTCATCGCGAAATAAATGTGCTTATTGTTGAACTGTTTTCCCGCTTCGCTTCGTCTTTTCCTCTATTGAATCTCCATCTTGCTTCACGTAAAGGGTTGGTCGTGGGCTAAAACGCCCGATAATTAATCGAACCGTCGAGGCCGACGAATAACACCGCTCGGTTATCCCGATAGTACGGAACGGGTCGCTTAAAGTGGCCCGTGTCCGAAGTCGACCTGCGGCGAGGTGCGATCGCCCGGTCTACCTTCCGTGTGGGTACTTAGGTAGGTCGAATTTGGCGAGCAACCCTATCCCACGCGGGGGCCGATTGGCACGATCGCGGTGAGACCGAAAGGTCCACCCGTGACTAGTTCCCGGCGTTAGTCCGAGAGGGTCACGACTGGATTGTCCGTCCGGTGGGCGACGTGCCGCGATTCGAGTTACGTGGCCGTCCGCACACCGGCGGGCGCGAATCCGCAACACTGGTGTCAGGTCGTGCGATATAAACCCATCGCCCTCCTCGCGGCACTGGTATCGGAGAACGGGAAAACGGGCTCTCCTGTCTCCAGCTAAATTCACGGGAATCGGTCCAGGGGTGAGAGGAGCGACCCCCGATTCCCTCCAAATTACGAGCGAGCCAAATTAACCCTTTAAGAGAAGCAAGATGGCGTCTCAAGGCGAGCGGGAGCCGCGGGTATTAGAGATGGATGTAGAATGTGTAGAATCCATGGCTCAGGATGGGATCCCCGTGCAGGAAATGTTGGTTGTACAGGAGGGCGAACTCGCCCAACTGAACCCAGAGCCCGAAATGGGTGCGGCAGCGGCCGCGGTGTATGACACCTCCCCTCCCCTCTCCACCAAAACCCCTCCCCGACCCCTGCCGAAACGGCTCACCCAAGCGCACCCGACATGGCCCAGCTATGCGCCATGCTGGCGGAAATGACAGCGAAGATAAATGCGAACATGAACGAAAAGATGGATACAAATACAAATGAAATGAAAAACGAAATAAAAGGAATGAACGAAAAGATGGATGCGAATACACAGCAAACGAACAAGCAAATAGACGGAATGGAAGCAAACATGAGGGAAGAAATGAAAAAGCTGCGGGGTGAGACGCAGAACATGGGCCGATGCCTGCAGGCGGGCATGAAGGCCGTGACCGGGGAGATAAGAATGGCGACTCCACGTGTGGGAGCAAACGAGCTGGAAGGGGGTGCAACGGCTGACAGGCCCGCGGTGGAGGCGGGTGAAAAAATAATTCGGGGGGCGTGTTGGGCGAGGGTCGTGACGATGACCGAAAGGGAAGAATTAAATGGGGAGACCAAAACGTGTGAGACGAGACACGAGGTGACGACAAGGGAAATAATAGTTGAGACAAGGGAGGTAAAGGGTGAAGAGGTGACCGAGTTGGCAGAGACACGGGAGATGGGAACGATAGAGGGAAGACCACACGATGAAGACGGGGTAAGTGACGCACACACACACACTGAGGTAGTGGAGGATAATGAGGGTTAGCTCGCGGACTGGGTAGAGACCCAGTGCGAGCAGCTGGATAGCCTCCTCCAGGAACGAGGGGAGGGAGTATTCCCCCTTGAGGCGAGTCACGACCAGGTGAGTTCGGTCGTGCTTTGCGAGGTCGAGGGGAGGAGTGCTGCGAACAGGTGCTTGGAGAGCTTGGGGGGTATAGAGGCCCCGGAGACCCTTGTGGGGACACGAATCCCCAGTGTGGTTGTCCCTGTGTGAGTGCGTCCCCGTATGTGGAAGCGACCCCGTGCGTGAGTGGTATGGTGGCGATGGTGCCGGAGTGCGTGCTTGCCAGCACGCCGTGTGTGGATGAGGCACCGTGTGTGGAAGAGGCCGTGTGTGTGGATGAAACGGCCAGTGTGGATGAGGCACCGTGTGTGGAAGAGGCCGTGTGTGTGGATGAAACGGCCAGTGTAGATGAGGCACCGCGGGTGAGTGCCCCCGCGTGTATGAGTGAGGCACGAGTGAGTGGAAGGCCGCGAGTGAATGGAGCACTACGTGTGAGTGGTATGGTTTCTGCAAGGGAGACCGTGTGTGTGAGAGAGCGGTATGTGAGGGAGTTGTCGGTTGGCATGCGGGAGCACGCAGCCGCGTCTCCCGGTGTGAATGTAATGGTGAGGTGTGTTGGCGTCGTAACACGCGGGAGTGCGTGCGTTGAATGGCGACGACGACGGCGACAGAAGAAAGAAAGCCGGGTAGCGGCTGTAGTTGTTTCGGGGACCGTGCCGGGTTCACCCAGCAGTGAGCACGAGGTCCGTGCTGTGCAACGCACGAGGCCCCCACATGCTCGCTTGCGAGAGTGAAGTCCCGGTCCGGAAACTACCGCGGTGGATTTGCCGATCCCGCCGACGGACAAAGTTTAGGCAGGATTATGGATTTGGATCGGACGGGTTCTCCACGCGATCGTGTGTGTAAGCTCCAACGGGCAAAGCACATGTGTTCGCGTGGGGAACCCCTCGAGACGTGGGGCTTGTGTTTTTTTTATGCGCACGGTGACGCCATCGCTGCACGTGGGGTTGGAATCCGGCAGGAGGGGTATCCCTGCCGGATGGTACCGTCCAAGGAGGGACGAGGAACACGTGCAGCTGCATGACGTCACGGGCAGGTGCAAAGTGCACGAGCTGTGAGTTGCCGCGTTGGTGCTGCGCAGGTAAAGAAAAAAAAAAAGAAAAAGCAAGCCTCACTTTCGGGTGCACAGGATTCCTGGGCAAGGGGTGGAAGACCCCCTTACAAGGGCACAGGATGGAAACTAGTTAGGGGGAAGGGTCAGCTTAGTTAGACCGACTTCATGGGGCAGGGGTAAGTCCTCATGGAGCCCGTGGAATGGATTAGGTGGAGGGATTTAGTGAGCTTTAGGTTGGGAAATAAAATGATTTATTTGGAGACAGTGACAGACTTGTGGATGTGTAGAGGGGATGTAGTTTAGCTACGTAGTGTTAAAAGGAACGTGCTGTAGTTTAAGGGACGACGTGGGAGCACGAGTTAGTTTGGGGATGTAGTTAGGAGGATGGCAGAGTCCAGCGGTGAGTGTGTTGAAGAGTTGTGAGGTGAGTACATGATGAGCGAGTGAGGCCAGCGGGTCTGTGTGTATGGAGCGAATGGGGACTGCATGGTGCGATGAGTGATTGGGGGGAGGAGTGACTCCCGCCCAAGGGACCCCAGGGTCAGTGTAGAGTGAGTTAGGGGGTTAGTCAAATTGAAAAATGGAGGTTGTTTTGTTGTTGGTGGGAGTGTAGGCTCGAAACCCGTTTGGAGGGGTGCAGGAGCCCTGTTGACGGGCTGGGAGCGTGGCTGCGAAAAGTGAGTATCGCTGAGTGGGTACCCCGGGCACCAGGCTCGTCGGCCGTGGTAGGCCAAGGGCCCATGGGGGGCCGGGGTAGCGTAGTGGGCACGGGTGCGCCTGCTTGGTGCGGGGGCCCGGGGCGCCATTAGCCGCGTGGGCAGTGTTGTGGGCACGGGTGACCCTCGGAAAGGGGCCCGGGAAGCCAGCCTGCCACGTGTGCGTTTCAGGGCAGGTGCCATGGGGGGCACTCCCCGGTGTTAGGGAGCTGGTAGGCTCAGAGGCAGTGTAGTGCCCGGGGGTGCCATCGTCGGAGAATCGGCAGAGGGTCGTGCCTGCCAAAGGGAGCCACGTGTCCCAGCCATGAGACCGTGTGAGGGCACGGAGAGAAAATTGGGGGGCGAGGCCCGAAATTGTGAGGACACCAACACAGGCGACGGGAATCTGGGTTGTTAGAACCAATAGTTTAAGCGAGAGGCGCTTGTTGGAAGCCCCGGGGTAGTTTAACAGGTTAAATGGATAGGGTAGATTAGGAAGTGTACCCCTCCGCACCATCCATCCCCTCGCTCTCGTTGTGGGCC
Source organism: Eptatretus burgeri (assembly GCF_056783735.1). NCBI lineage: Eukaryota > Metazoa > Chordata > Myxini > Myxiniformes > Myxinidae > Eptatretus > Eptatretus burgeri. The sequence goes on from NC_140965.1 coordinate 26,300,180, forward strand.
GCTGGACCCACTTCGTGTTGTAGATCGCTGAACTCTGGGGAGGCCATTCTGAGGCTTCGTTGGGCCTCGACACAGGACGTTAGCTCTCCCTTATTCCCCTCCGGGAAGGGAACGTAGGGGTTGGGAGTAGGCTAGGTGACAGGATAGGTTAGCCGAACAAGGAGAGTACAGGGGGTTAGGGGACGATTTATGGTGGGGAAGTAAAAATAAAAACAACAAAAAAATAAGTTGGGGCTAAATTGAGGTTTGACAAATTAAGGGAGTGGGTATGTACAGTGACAGGCAAAGGCGATAGGTTGGGAGGGAGACCGTAGGGTAGGTCCGAGCCCACCTTCCAAGTGGCCAGCACCACCGCACTCCCTCCACCAACCTCCACTGAATGACACAGACTGGCCAGCTTCATCTGCTGGCTGCGTTGCTGCAAGGCAAAGGCCGGCCCACTTCATCGGCAGCTGTTGTTGTGCTGCAAGGCCTGTGCCATCGGCTGGCCGTGTTTTGCTTCAAGGCCTGTGCCGGCCACTTCATCTGCTGGCTGTGTTGCTGCAAGGCCTGTGCCGGCCCACTTCATCTGCCGGCTGGCTGTTTTTCTGCAAGGCCTGTGCCGCCAGTTCGTCTGCCGAATGTGTTTGCCTGCAGCGGCCTTCTTCTGCGGGCTGTGGTTGCCTGCTACCTTTGCCATGCCATGCCCACTGTCCCTGTTCACCAGCCCCGTTCAGTTTTTGCTTTGCCCCCCCCCCCCTGTTCATTGCCATGTGCGCCAGGATCAAGGCAACAGTTTGCAAGCTGCAAGAACTGCCCTGTTGGCAGCTACAACACGGGCCTGCAGTGGCGGCCCGTGCACCGTGTTTGCATCCATTCATCCATCCATTCGTTGTGTTCATTGCGTCTGCCACTTGAGCTGGCACGGAGACTACGTTTGTGCAGCCCATGCACCGTTGTGGTTCACTGCGTTCAGTTCAAACCATTCATCCATCCATTCGTTGTGTTCATTGCGTGTGCCACTTGAGCTGGCACGGCGACTGCGTTTGTGCAGCCCATGCACCGTTGTGGTTCACTGCGTTCAGTTCAAAAAGGAAGGCCTTGGACTGCGTGTGAGCAGCCGGCCACGTTCCCTGTCACCTGCATTGTTTTGAGCCAGAGACTGCATGCGAGCAGCCTGGCTCCCTGTTAACTGCTTTCTTTTTGCAGAGTTCATTGATCCTGGGCCATGGTTTCGTGTAAAATTTGTAAGTTAAAGTTAAGATGTACTGTACATATGAGTGCGCCCCCGGCATGTCTGTCTAGCGCCGGCAATTTTATTTAAGTCGTCCATGTGAGTGAGTTTGTTTAGTTAGTTACTCAGCCCTCAGGTTATTTATTTTGGGGACACGAATACCATCAATGTCGCACTCAGGGATCCATAGGTAAAATGTACTAGGGGAAAACACACATGATGGCACACGAAAATTTGACGACTCGGGACGAGTCTGTAAAAAGGGGAGGGGGTAGTGTTGTGGTTGACGAAATTCACAAACCACCATTCAGGTCCCTTAGGTGAGATATCTCGGTAAGTATATGTGTAGTTAGGCCCAAACCCGTTGTCTAGAGGGAATAAATGTCATTCATGCGGGCTGCGACTCTTCAGGATAGCCGTTTTTCTTTTACTATCTTTATTTTGGACCAGCCGCCATTATTACCACCACCAACCACGTCTCAACAGCCATCACACAACAACCACCAACCACAACGCCGCTACAGAACAACCACCAACCACAACGCCGCTTCACAACTACCAACCACAACGCCGCTTCACAACAACCACCAACCACAACGCCGCTTAACAACAACCACCAACCACAACGCCGCTTCACAACAACAGCCACCAACCACAGCGCCGCTTCACCACAGCCGCCACGACCTTTACCGTCACAACTCGCCACCATCGCATCCACACCATCTCGCGCCACTCGTGAGCGCCGATGCTGGACTCGTGCGGGGCGCGCACCGAGCAGCGTGTTCAAAAACATCACGGACTTTCCGCAGAAAACGGATCAAAAACGACTCATGCCCACTTTTGTTCCGTCCAATCGGTGAGCAAGGGGCGATTTGGCCCCGCCTCCAGGGCGTTGGAGGGCGGTCGCTGTATGCAAATTCATGGATCAAAAAGCATTCACGCCCACTTTTCCTCGGTCCAATGGGGAGCCAGTTAGAGGTGAAGGGTCGGAGGCAAAGGGTCAAGGGTGAAAGAGCGAAGCCACGGTGCTTATATAAACGGCTGCGTTCGTCAGTCAAGTTCAGTTCAGTGGAGTTGTGCGGAGTTCAAGAGAGTCGTCGGTGAAGCTGGAAAGAAGTGGGAGAAGTCAAGAGTGAAGAGTTGGGACGAGCCAAGAGAGGAGACGGAGAGGGCGAGTAGACGGAGCTGTGGAGAGGTGACGGCGGCGAAGGCGGACGAGGGGGTGCTCGCGTCGGTGCCGGGAGCTGCACAGGGAGAGGCCAGCAACGCGACCGAGGTGGAGGAGGAGACGCTCGCCGCGGGACTCGAGACAGGGTGATATCCTCCTTCCCCCGAGCATCAGCAATCCCCTCCTGTTTCCCCCCGCGCTGAGATAGTGCGACAAAGGGGGCCCCTTTCCCACCCCCTACCAGACACTGTCCGCGAGGCCCGCGGAGTTGAGGCACCACCGCCGCTCTGCGTCTCATCATCAGACGTTAGGCCCGACCCAGTCTCGGCCCCAGGCCCGCCTCATCCTGGAGGGTGGTTCTCTTTTCTTTGGCTTTGGGAATATGTGTTGTCGGCGCCGTCTGTGAAGTAAAATTGTATAAGTGTTGCCGTGTGCCCGGTAGTCGGTTAGATCTGCATTGTTGCATTTGCTTTTTGTGTAATATGGCATTGTCTTCTTCTTTTACATGTGCTTTTGGTGGAATTGTATATGTGTGCTTTCCGTTCATCGCGAAATAAATGTGCTTATTGTTGAACTGTTTTCCCGCTTCGCTTCGTCTTTTCCTCTATTGAATCTCCATCTTGCTTCACGTAAAGGGTTGGTCGTGGGCTAAAACGCCCGATAATTAATCGAACCGTCGAGGCCGATGAATAACACCGCTCGGTTATCCCGATAGTACGGAACGGGTCGCTTAAAGTGGCCCGTGTCCGAAGTCGACCTGCGGCGAGGTGCGATCGCCCGGTCTACCTTCCGTGTGGGTACTTTGGTAGGTCGAATTTGGCGAGCAACCCTATCCCACGCGGGGGCCGATTGGCACGATCGCGGTGAGACCGAAAGGTCCACCTGTGACTAGTTCCCGGCGTTAGTCCGAGAGGGTCACGACTGGATTGTCCGTCCGGTGGGCGACGTGCCGCGATTCGAGTTACGTGGCCGTCCGCACGCCGGCGGGCGCGAATCCGCAACAATATATATATATATATATATATATATATATATATATATATATATATATATATATATATATATATATATATATATATATATGTATGTATATATATATATATATATGTATGTATATATATATATATATATATATATATATATATATATATATATATATATATATATGTATATATATATATGTAAATTCATTGACAATTGTACTTTTTGTTTTTGGTTTCGATCCACGGCTGAACTGTGGTTAAGGCCAAGGTCACCTTTGCTCTACGGCAAGGATACGGCGGCCGTACGCCCTCTGAATTGACAGAAACGTGCGGCGGCCGGAGAGAAACTGAGGTGGCCTCAGGGAAGCCCTACGCCGTTTGCCTATATTTTACAGGCCGTAGGGTCGCCGTGGAATTATAGCGCGGAGTTATAAATTTTTTTTCATTTCTACGTTCGCCGTAGCAATTCGACAAGCCAAGCTATGACGTAGATGTGTTCCACGTCGACCGTACGTAGGGCATACGGTGGGCTTGCGTTATTCGTGCGGCTGCCGTAAGCTCTTCTCAATGAAAAATGAATTTACCAAACCCCCCAAAAATTACGGCGACCGCACTATTTCCACGGTCGCCGTACGGTGGCCTTGCGGTCTGTGTGACTACCTGCAGGCAATGCAGGGTCGACGCACAGTTCCCCTACGCCCGCCGTGCACCTACGTATGGCCTCCGTGGCAGTCTGCGTCGACCGTGCGTCCACCGTGCGCTAGAGATCGGAGTATAGGTGTTTGCCTATACAGTGAGTGATGGCCCCAGAATCCGAATTTAATTCATTCCAGGAGGCTGTTCAGATTGCAAAAAGTTCGGATTCAAAAAATATTTTCCCAATTATAAATAATGCAGTGAATTGATCCGTTTGTGGACCCAAAGAAAACCCACTTTCAAGACACTTTAAAATGCAATTCCCCATGTTTAAGGTCAAATAAGATGAGTAAATGACCTTCGGTGGCGGTGTATGTACCAGTATGTAAACTGGTACAATCACCAATCCAAAGGTCCACACAGGCTCGAGCTCTGTATTGGGTTCCGATCGCTCGTGCACTCTGCGAGAGCGCTGCCCCCGGGGCAGCTCATCAAACATGATGCCCGCAGAACCACAATCACTTTCATCAAACGCATCGGGCTGACGTAATGGATATTCCAAATTACAACTGGTTTTGCTGTGAAATTCAATCCTTGCCCGACAGTCCGTCACACCACGTGATCAGATTGCTTTTTTTTGTTATTAATTAAAACACAAGATGATTAAAAAAACAAACATCACAAATGAAGGTGAAAACACGAGGTAAGGCCTAAGTCACATTTGGCTGAAGCGGCCGGAGGGTCTACAAAATGTACGGGCACAGCAATTATAAAGCGGCCGCAGTATTTCCACGGTCACACAATGTAGCAGTCACATATGTTTTTATTTTTCGGGTAGACGCACGGGGGTATTTATAAATTGTGGAGACCGAAAACGTGTGGGTGCCGTACAGTCTTTGATTTGATGTCGCACGGTGACCTTATGGCGTTCCTGCGGCGGCCATATAATTTTCAAGGCAGACCAAGGTAGCCTCAAGGTGCCCGCAAGGCGACCGCACGGGGACGCTAAGCCGAACGTGCAGCCAGACGGACGGTAACGAATGGGTTAATTTTTTTTTTTTTACCAGTTCTTTTGTTTCGGCTTGTCGCATTTCTACGGCGAATGTAGAAATGAAAAAAAGTTATAACTCCGCGTTGTAATTCCACGGCAACCTTACGGCCTGTAAAATATAGCCAAACGGCGTAGGGCCTCCCTGAGGCCACCTCAGTTTCTCTGCGGCCGCCGCACGTTTCTGTCAATTCAGAGGGCGTACGGCCGCCGTATCCTCGCCGTAGAGCAAACATGACTGAGGCCTAAAGTATCGATCGACACACGAGAGATGCTTTCACGAGGACTTCCACCGACGAACTGAATGAATAAAGCACGAAGATGCGGCTCGAACAGGTGGGGGAGACACGTGAACAAACATGAACGCCACGTTGTGTTCGGTTTTTTTAAAATGTATTAGGTTTCTAGCGCAAAATTTTCTCGAAAAAATTGTTCGGATTCCAATTTGTTCAAAGAATGGGGCGTTCGGATTCTGGGGGCACCACGGTATATTATAGTTATAGTATATTCAGCTATATATACTGGTGTATTTTTATTTCAGTAAAAAAAAGAACTGGTATATATACCTACTCGTTACCATCCGTCTGGCCGCACGTTCGCCTTCGGCCCCCCTGCGGTCCCCCTACGGTCGCCTTGCGGGCACCTTGCGTCTGCCTTGAAAATTCTATGGCTGCCGCAGGAACGCCCTCAGGTCACCGTGCGACATCAAATCAAGGACCGTACGGCACCCCCACGTTTTCGGTCTCCACAATTTCTAAATACGCCGTGCGGCTCCCCGAAAAATAAAAACATATGTGACTGCTACATTGTGTGACCGTGGAAATACTGCGGCCGCTTTATAATTGCTGTGCCCGTACATTTTGTAGACCCTCCGGCCGCCGAGCCAAATGTGACCTAGGCCTTACTCACATGGTTTTGCCTTCAAATTCTGGCCTGAGTGGTACAGCACTTACAAACCACCCACTACGTTCCACATCAATTGCGCAGCTTTGGCAGCATTGACTGTTCTTCGAACAGCAAGAAGATACCTTTACATTACGACTACTCCTGGGTCTTTGAAAAAAAAATAGAAGCCTTTGCTGAACAAATGAAGATTTCCAGTGCATTGTCCTCACCATTGGATTACCATTGTGGGGATGGTGGTGGCTTTGTGGTGAGACCACTGGGCTGGTATTTAGAGGTTCTGGCTTAAAATCCAACTGAAGGCAGCTATATTTCAGTGGTTGAATTCCAAACTTCTGTAGATGAGGAATGGATCAATTAAAAACACATTTGGCTCACTCATGACTTTCAAGGACAATGTAATCTGGCTGCATTTTCTGGCCTCGTTAATGTGGTTCTCGTTCGCACTTTGTGGTTGATTACGTTAAGGTTCTCAGGGAAACTTCGGAAGAGCACTATAATGTGCGACCATAAAATGGAAGTGCTGCCCAAATCCTGCACAGAAAAATACCATGTGGATGAGTTTCCACAAATCGAGGTAGTTATTGTTGCTTACCATGAAGGTGCATTGTGGAGCGTGCAGAAGGAAAGGGACAACATTCAAGTCTGGTGTTGGCTTAACGGTTAAGGTGGCTGCCTTAAGATCATAGGATCTTGAGTTTCAGCCCCTGTCGGTTCGTTGAATTAACACCAGGTTGGTTGATTCATCCCGTCATCCATCTGAGGTCGGCAAAATAAGTACCAGCGTGCTCGTAACAGGGAGCATTTGCATCAGTGGCACAGCCGCACCCCCAGAAAATGATGCAGCCAAGCACTCAGGGGCTGCATTCGAATAAATATAAAAGGGGCAATGTTCAATTAGAGAGTGATGATACCCAGTTCAATGTTTGACTGTGTGAGCATGAAAACCATGTTTTCCTTTCCAATAATTGTGCAAAGCTGGTTGCACTTGTATACTCACAGTGGGTGTTTCGAGTGGTGAGCTCGATAGGAGGAATTTTTGTTCCTCGTAAAAAAAAACAAAAAAACTTTGAACCGACTTGAATTGTGCCCAGGTTTGATCGAACAACCTTTTCAAACATGTGTGGTTTTCTTTTTATTCATTTCAATTTGCTTGGATGTGAGCCCAGTTGCTGGTGAATGCGAAGGGACTTGCCAAAGCCAGCACCGTGGTTGATGCATAGGTTCCAGAAGCACTTGAAATATTTTTTGGAACCGAGGGAATTCTGTGAATTCTAAATATCGTGGGATTCTGACAGGTTATAGTGAACGATCTGAAAAATAAGTAGACGGATGAATACGTGACTCTAAAATTCAATACGTTTACGTATTTCCTCGTCACATATAATCTGAACTGCTTATTTTGTTTGAAGGCCGTCTAAATATTACTTTGCCAAAACAATGGAATTCTGAACCCCTTTCCAAAATCAGTACTCCCCTTCCAGACCACCTTTTCACCACCATTCCTTTCCTCCTTCTCCCCAATCTCTCTTCCCTGTCTTTACTGCTCTACTTTTATGATAGCATTGGACAATGTAGGGATTGGTTTATATTTCGGATTAATTATGTGAATACCCAACAGGACTGTGTTGGTAGGATATGATTGGTGGTTTGAGTGTATGACTGTTTTGAAATTGCTTGTTAGGGGGTAGGTGGGAGTAATTAGTTTAAGGCCTTATCCACCGTTTGTGTTCCAGAAGATTCTTCTTTGTCTCTTTCTGTCTCTTGACAAGAGCGAGGCTCATGGAAGAGCAAGGTCAATTTGACACTGGGGTAGCAGGTCAACAATTGTGCACAACCAGCAATGGAATAAATGAGAATGAGAATGAGAATGAGAATGAGAATGAGAATGAGAATGAGAATGAGAATGAGAATGAGAATTAATGAAAGAAAGCTGAATGAAACCATGAGCAAGTAAGATGGTTGGGTGAGGTAGGGTTAAAGAGGGTAATACAGATCATGCGTTAGGATGGACGATGGCATGATGTGCCTGTTTGAAGCTCAGGAGGAATGAGTGAAAAACAACCGCCTCTGGAAAGTGGTTTCATGGATGGGAGATGTGAGGAACAATGGAGATTTGGAGTGCAGTCAGCCTAGAGTTTGGAAGTTTATCCAGAAGAGGGTTACTGGAAACTCACATTCATCCAAGTTTCTGGAGGGTAGGAGGACTGAGACAGATAGAGCAAAGGGAGCAATATCAAAGAAGAGGTGCTGGAAAACAGATATACCACTCATCTGCCTGCAATGTGAAAGCAAGAGACGTTGTGCTTCGGACTCATCAAAGGAGATACATGTTGAGAGCTTCAGAATCTGCCAGAATCTAGTAGAGATAAATGTGATACTGGGGATCCACCTTGTAGGGGAGAGCAGTACTCCATTGAGCTCCAGACAAAGGCCTTGTGGACTGTGAATAGCTCTGATTTTCCAAGGAAAGATTTGAATTAATGAAGGATGCCAGTTTGCGGCTGACTCAAAACTTTTGAGGGCAGTTTTGCTGTTTTCCAGTTTTGCTGTGTGTTTGGCCCAGGAGAGGTCATGGCTGATGGTGAAACCCAGAAGTTCAATATACTGAAGCTCTTCCGGTGGCTGACCACAGAAATAGACAGATAGGTTAGTTTGGTGATCATTTTGGAGTGACAGAGTGAGATAGTGATGTTTCAGACCAACATGTAATCAATCCCAGATCAGCATATGATGACACAGATGCCATCTGCCAAGCAGTGGGGATGGCAGTACTGTATGACACAATGTGGAGTTGTCTGCAAAAAGAAGAGAGGGTTTTCCAGAACATCGGAGACATCATTAATTGAGATGAGGTATAAGAATGGGCTCAGCACACTGCTTTTGGGAGACTCCAGCCTCCAATGGGAGAGGACAGTAGAGGGCTTCATTGACAACAACACTGCGACTGCATGAGTGGAGCAATCCAGAAATGAAGACAGCCTTGAATCCCACAAGCAGAGAGCTTGGCAAGCAAATCACGATGCCAGAGTGATGTTGAATGCTTGATATATTTTATATCCACGTAGATGGTCCTGGCCTCTTGATTGAGATTTAGGGCCACCAACCATTGCTGAGAGAGGAGGAGTAGCAGAATGTCCAGAGTTGAGTGACCAGGAAGGAATCTAAACTGATGCTCAGTGGGTACAATCGGGGTAAGATAGGGATTGAGCGGGATGGGTTTGATACACAAGATTTGGAGGCAAACACAGAGTTTAGACATTCTACCTTGTCTCCGCCAGAGTCCACAGTAACACAGTTTGAGGTGAGGGAGGGAATGGAAGAGAGCACACACCAGAGTTGGACTTGCCAAGGCAGCGTCATGACTTCGGTCTTAGAGGAAGGCGACCGGTTGAAGAGTTCAGCCTTGAGGTTTGTAAGATGGTATTTCCTATCATGCCTCATGATGGACACACTTTTTTGGAGCCTTAAATAATGAACTAAAGTTGCCCTCAGTCAGGGTAGCTTTCCTTGTTGAAGAAAGCAAGCTGCTTGACTGCATCAACCTCTCCACAGGATTCAGGACACGGCCTTGAGGGTGGATAGGATAACCGCAGGTGGGATGGGATACACCGGTGAATGAGAGAAAGTGGCATTTTGTGAAACTATTCCCAGGCTGACTGAATCAATATCAGGTGCTGTGAAGATGATTGTCCAATTATTTTGTTAGAGGGCAGATTGAAATTCATGCTATTTGGAACAGCGACATTCCACATCATTGAGGTTGCTTCCTTACATTAGCCGCAGGGATATCGGCTTTGATAACAAAGTGGTCTGAAAAGCTAATATGAGTGGAAGAGGAACAGGATAAATGGGATGGAAAGTTGGTCATTACTAGGTCCAGGAGGGAGGACATACCAGTTGCAGAAATCTGGTTTGGAAAGTTTACAGATTGGTTCAAAGCCACCGAGTCACAGAAGGTCTTTGCTGCAATGTTACGGCTGGTTGTTGCCAAGCCAACACCCAGCCAACTGGTCTGGTGATGGTTGAAATTGCTGTGGATGAGTAACAGATAGTTGAGATGGATGGTTATGAGTAACCAGATTAATGGAAATAGAGGTGTATATGGAGTTTCCATCATTGGGATGGATGGTATACCTCATAGACAAACATTAGGTGCTTTTGCAGATGTATACATAGCCAGACGTATTCCTAAGGGCTTGGAGAGGTTAGTTAGATTAATGAACAATGGAGTTCTTGACATGCGCAGCAACACCACCACATCCAGAGTGGGGAAGGGGCCTGTCAAAGTGCAAAACAGAAAAGCCAGGGAGAGACGCAGAGGAACCGGACACATTCTGTGAGAGAAATGTTTGTTAAATTTACAATGTCTGGAGCTGCAGTTGTAACTTGAATGGAGAGATCAGGAACATTAGAACAGACAACTTTAATATTGGTGGCACCACACTGTGAAGAAGGGGGAGGAGGAAAGGGTGGGTAGTGTGTGCCTTTGAGCACGTGGTGAAGGTAGCGGGATGCACGGTGGGGTCGTGAGATGTGCGGTTGGGGTGGTTGGATGTGCGGTGGGGGTGGTTGGATGTGCGGTGGGGGTGGTCGGATGTACGGTGGGGGTGGTAGGACATGCAGTGGGGAGGCGGAGCACATGGTGGTGGTGGCGGGATGCATGTGGTGTCGAGAGAAGAAAGAATTAACAATCGTGAGCTGGAATTCTCGACAGACAGGATTAGACATGATTTATCTCATGGATTCCCAATTATTGTCAGAAGACAGACATCATGACCTCGATTTTAAAAAAAGATGGGTTATTCAAAGCACAATAGAAAAAAGGGTTGTAAAATTTGAGCGATGACCCACAGAGTGCAGATTTGTGAGTATGCCAGACTTGAAATAGAAACTGTAAGAAGAAGTAGAAGAAAAAGAAGAAGAATTAACCTGAGCAAATGTAAGATGTTGGAGTAAGAATAATGAAAATGGAGATTACAGGATGCAAGGGGTAATTTTGGAGTGTGTCACACAGGAGAAGGATCTGGGGAGTGGTAATAGATATGGGAGGTAAGCAGGCAGCACAGTGCCAGGCAGCTATAAGGAAAGCGAATCTGGTTTTAGGGTTGTATTGGGAGGAGGATCATTTATAAATCAAAAGAGGTGGTGTTAACATTATACAGGAATTTAGTGAGGCCACATCTAGAATATTGTGTGCAGTTTTGGTTACCACAATTCAGGAAGGAAATAGATGCTATGGAGAGGATTCAGCGCAGGTCTAACAGACTGATTCCGGGCCGAGCAAGACTCAGCTATGAGGAGCGGCTGAAGGAGACTGAGCTTTATACACAAGAAAGGAGGCGGTTACGAGGAAATCTGATAGAGATGTTTAAGTCAATGAAGGGTATAGACATAAAAAGTGCAGATGAATTATTCAGCAGAGTAGACAGTGATAGGACCAGGGGCCATAGCCTACTTCCTATTGGGATGTAAAAAAAAAAAACTCATGTCAGAACAGCTGCACACACAAAGGCCTAACTCTCCTAAAAAAGAGGAGAGTTAAGATGGTAGTAATGCAGGGGACTTTTACTCAGAATAGTTAATGTATGGAAAGGTGGCAGCAGAAACAGTAGATAAGTTTAAATTGGAATTAGATGGGTACCTGGAAGTATTGAAGATAGAGGGGTATGGGGATGTTGTTAAGACTTTTAGGTAGTTTGAGCATTGATGGGTGATTGTGTGCATGTGTACGGAGTGCTGTTGGTGGGGGTCTCGTCAAGGGGTGTTGTGTGGTTGATGTTGCGTGGTTTTTTTTTTTTCACCCCAAAACCATCTTCACCCATGCCCCCTCAACTGGAAAGAAAAAAAATAATAATACAAAAACTGCAGAAAAAAATTGCAAAAAATATACAAAAAAAAAACACAAAAAGCAATTATAAAAAACATTTTGCATTTTTCTTGTTGTTTATTGAATAAAGTGTTGAAGAAAGAAAAGGTGTTGATGTGGTGCAGACATGATGGGTCGAGTGGGCTCCACCTGCGTCTAATTTCCTTGTGTATCCTTGTGCATAATAAGAAGATGAGATTACAGAAAGCAGTTATTAAGAAGAAGAAGAGATCAGAGCATGAGATAGTTGTGGAGAAGATAAGAGGGATATTAATGTATTTTTATGTCACTCAGAAGCTTCTATTCAAAGAAGCAAATTAATAGTTTTAAGCAGTATTCAGAAGAAGGGGAGAGAATAGTAAAGGAAGTAATAATAAGCTCAATGAAATTGTAAATGTAAAGTGTGTGTGTGTGTGTGTGTGTGTGTGTGTGTGTGTGTGTGTGTGTGTGTGTGTGTGTGTGTGTGTGTGTGTGTGCGTGCGTGCGTGCGTGCGTGCGTGCGTGCGTGCGTGCGTGCGTGCGCGCGTGTGTGTAGGTCTTGATATTTGGTCATTTTCTTGATTTTTGCATTATTTAGACCAAAATCACTGGGTACTGAAACCTCAATTAGCAATGCCTTATTTTCCTTTTTGTATCTGAGTATGATGTCCGGTCGCAGTACTTTGTTTTCTATGGGATCATCAGGTCGTATGTGAGCATTGTGTAGTTGTTTTCAAGGATTGCTTTCGGTTCGTGTTTCCATGAGTTTTGTGGAACTGGGATTTTGAAATTTCTGCAGATGTGCCAGTGGATTACTCGACATACCTCTTAGGGCCTTTGTGTGTGCATCTGTTCTGACATGAGTTTTTTTTTACATCCCAATAGGAAGTAGCTTGTGCTTTCTGTTTCTACCTTGCAAAATCTACACTTGTCTGATTGGCTCAATCCTGCCATTTTTGGTGTGTGTGTGTGTGTGTGTGTGTGTGTGTGTGTGTGTGTGTGTGTGTGTGTGTGTGTGTGTGTGTGTGTGTGTGTGTGTGTGTGTGTGTGTGTGTGTGTACGTACAATCTTCTCTGGGCAGTGTTCGTAACTTATTTAATTTCCGGATTTTTCAGGGCTGTGTTCATAACTTTATTGTTTTTTAAATTTTTTAAACTTTAATTTACTTAATTTCTGCTCATGTTTTAAAATTACAATGTGATATGCTGTACAAACTCTTATTCTCAAAATTTAAACGTGAAATTGAAATTTAAACAGTGGAATTGAGCTTAACAGCAATTCCAAATGCTATTAAAAAGTCTCTGGGCATCTCCGGACTTCTCCAGGTGTCTCCGGGCAGTGTTTGGTATGACCAGTGGAAGTTGGATTACGTGTCGGCACTTCCACCATCCGCGTCGCGTTCAAAGGCAAATTCTTTGTCAGGAATCAAACCAATTCCATTTAATTATTTATATTCCGTATGCAAAATGGAAATTAATATACAAAGCAAAGGGTCCACAGTCACCACGGCAGTATATTGAATGTAAGTAGTCATTGCATGCACCTAAATGACCTCAAACAAGGAAATTAGCCCATTTGGGCCATCATTGCCATGTTGCACTCCCGGGTTAATTTTTCTTTTGCTACAGCTCTAAACGTCAATCTTCTTGATGTTTTGCTGAAGTCTAAGTAACCCGATTTTGATCAGGTGACCTATTATGGGTTGTTGTTGTTGGATATGAGGCTTGATAGGTGAATGCGGAAATAAAGACAGTTGTGTCTCAAACCTTCGTCTGGCTCATCTCATTACATGGTGGCAGACATTATTCACATTGACCCATGATGGAGTGTTTTAAACCATCCTCTTCACTGCCTCTGGATGCTTCAAACCTCATCGATGCTTGGCGCCGATGGAGACAGCTGTTTAAACTGTTCTTGGAGGCATCAGGACAGAGTGCGGAGTCGATTACAGGTAGCAAGAAAGTCGCCATCTTTGTTGCATTGCGCCGGGAGCAATGCGCCATTCACCCCATTCATCTCAGATTACAAATGATGTTGCTTCATCATCTTCGGTATTACTCGGAACTGAAATATGTGTTTCAAGTATATTCTGTATAGCTAGTGTATATTCCTGAAACTCTCGCTAGAGCTCCTACTGGCACTGCGCCAACTGCCAGCATTTTATTTGAAGACATGCAGATGAGGGTACACCAGTTGATATCCCGGTTGGCAGTAAGACAACGCAGACTAGACACCCTACGTTCTTTCTGCAACCTCAGACGATAATGTTCTTCAGCTTTCAGCTGGATTTATCGTAAATGGATGGACATCCGACAAAGCCAACTTGACCCCAGCAGCACCAAGCTGTAATGGGACACCATACGTAAACTGCACCTTGCCCATGGTCTGATCTTTGCTCGGGGCTGCATAATAATCCCTACAGCACAACATCACAATGTGCTCAGTATGATCCATGAAGGCCATTTTGGACAAGAAAAAAAGCAAAGGTAGAACCCGTCAAGTTGTCGTCTGGCCTGGAATGAGCAGTGACATTGAGCAACTTGTAGCCAAATGTGCAGTGTGTGCAAAATTGAGACCAGCCAACTGTAAAGAACCGCTCATGCCACAGGAAGTTTCACAAAGACTCTGTCAGAAAGTTGAAGCTGATCTCTTCCAATTTGTAGGGAAACATTTCCTCGTAGTAGTAAACTATTCCTCAAAATACCAAGAGGTGTTTTGGGTCCCTGGACTTTCTGCAAAGCATGTCATTGACACACTCAAGCCGACATTCGCCAGACACGGCATTCCTCGGGAGCTGACAACATGCCATACGCAAGTGCAGAATAAAACAGATTCGCTCAAGAATGGTAATTTCGTATTATGACATCAAGTCCCACAAATGCCCAATCGAACGTACAGGCCGAACATACAATACGGACTGTCAAACGGGCTCAGGAAGGCTCTGGAATCTTGCAAGGATTTGGATTTGACCCTGCTGACAGACAGGGACACTCCCGTAGCAGGACTACCCTTCTCCCCAGCTCAGCTATTGATGAATCAAAAGCTCTGAGACAGGCTACCCACGACAGAGCGACTCTTGCAACTGCTCATCCCGGCAGATCCACGTCAGCTATTGGTGCAGCATCAGCAGGTGGTGAAAAAGTTTTATGACCAGAATGCCAAGGAGCTGCCACTGCTAACTCAAGGTAAAAGCATCCGCACCAAGCAGGAAAATGTTTGGGAGCCAGCAATTGTCATCGCGACGCACCATTCACCCCATTCATATCATGTGATGATGCAAAACAGCTTGGTTTACCGCAACAACCGCAAGCACCTCCAGGAGACCATTGAGACTCCTCCACCTATTACCCCACTCCCAGCGGAAGAGCAGTTGGCAAATCACGCCACAACAATACCTCAGTCACAAGATCCAGCTGAACAAACATCCTCAGTGTTGCAGGCTAAACCATTCTCGACACAATTACTAATACAACCTACTCATCACTCTTATTGTGCAAAGAAACTGCCCACACATCTCAATGATTATGTTGTGTAAAATTTGAGTCTACTGTGAGAGTTTGAGTTGCTTAGGTAATTTCTACTCGACTGGGGTTCATTTGTTGTAATTGTTTTCTGTTTTTTGTTTTTTTCCAGGGGTTCGTCGGCTTAACTAACTACCCCAGGTGGGTAGGATTTCAATTAATCAACCCCCATGCTCTTCCAGCCAAAGAAAGCTGCATGAAACAACCAAGAAAGGATATACAAGGTACGCCCTTTGCTGTTTCAAACCGTATCCGGGTTCCCCCTGGAGTTGCAGACATTCACAACCCGGGAGGAGAAACGACTGCTAAAAGCATGTGCTTGCTCTCTTGCTCTTGCTGTTCTTTATAAGCTGTGATGTGCTCCCTCCCCTTCTTGGTTCTCTTGATGCTCATATACCCTGCTCTGTTGCGCTTTCTGCCTTTGCTTTACTGCCTGGAACAGCCCCACACACTGACAATAGTGCAATAGCCTGGGGTTCTTCACTCCATACATGCTGTTTTTTTCTCAATTGCCCTGTTTGATGCGCATGACAGTTTTGTATATTGTGCCATTGCTTGGGCTTAATTTATTTGTTTGATACTTTTTTGTGCTTGGTAACAATATATTTTTTCATCTGGGATTCTCTGTGTCTATCTCTGATGCATAAATACATTACTTATTTATTTCTTAAAGGCTGCCTGTGCATTTGTGTTCCCGCCATTTTCCCATGGTGATGTTTGCGTTTAATTGGGATGCCTGGAGGGCTAAATTTTTTTAAATCTTGTTTTAAAACCAGCATGTTAGAACACGTATGGAAAACAAATTATTTCATCCACTCGGGCATCAATTCGTGCAGATGTTTGGCTAATCCGTGGAATCATTAAATTCCAGCTTGTACTGTTCCTGCCAATCATCTTGGTTCTCGGATTGGGCATCCACACGACAGTATTGCCATGTATCGTTGGCCATCCACATGACAGTGACGATTAAAATGAGAAAACAAGTAAACTCAACATGCATGTCGTAATATGAATAAATGTATTGCTATATCTTTTTAACCCACTGAAGATGATTCATATTTAAGTGGAACATTTACATTTGAATGAGCTGGAGTTGATATCCTTTTCTTTGTCTTTGTTTTCGAGCTTGTTGCTGATTTTATTTGGTTTATTTATTTTTTGGTTTGACTGAAAAAGAAAGTGAGCTCGTCAAGCAGATCAAGCAGTTATAACACCACCTTCATTCTCATAGCCTCATTCCAAGGGCTCTTTTCAGAATCTTCACTGAACCCCTGACAGCCTAATCTTGAAGCTTGTTTGTAGTGATATTCCCCAGAATGATTTGTAAATACTCAGTGAGGGTTTTCTTTATCATTCCTGTCGCTCTGTCACTGGTACAATTTCAGCTTTCTTCAATTTCCATATCTTCTTGACCTCATTTTTCAGATCCTGGTATTTAGTCATTTTCCTAATTTCTTTGGCATTTAGTCCAAAGTCATTGGGAACTGAAACCTCAAACAACAATGCAGAGTTTTCCTTTTTGTGTTTCAGCACCATGTCCAGACGTAATGCTTTGTTTGCGATGTCCACACTTGGTTGGATCATCTTGTCATACATGAGCATTATATGTTCATTTTCAAGGATCGTTTGTGATCAGCTCTGGTTTGTGATTGCATGATTTTTCTGGGACCAGGATGTTGAAATGTTTACAAATGTGCCAGAGGATTACTCTGCAGACGATGTCATGTCTTTCTGTGTACAGCTGTTCTGACATGAGTGTTTTACATCCCAAGAGGAGGTAGCTGGTACTTTGTGTTTCAAAAGCTGCATTTGTCTGATTGGCTCAATCCCACCATATGAGTGGTGTCCTTGGCCATGGGCATTTATGATGACTCGTTCTCCTTCCCAACTAATTTGACCTTTCCTTAGCCATTCCAAAGAACCTTCCTTGTCAATCCCTGTCCCATCAAGCTCTTTTTAAAATCCTTCCTGCTCTTTTATCATTCTCCCATTTGTCAGAACATATCTGCTGATATTTCCTTTTGTAACTCTACTCTTTTTTTTTTCATTGCAATCATTGGGGCTGTTCTTGTTTCTGTTTTGTTTTCCTGTGTAGTATCCATCATTTGCACCTGTTTTTGGAAGTTTGTTGCAAAATGGATTAAGGATCCCTTTTCTGTTCTGTTGTTTTCTTGCTCATGTACAACTTTCATCCAATAATATGTTGAGCTTTTCACATACTCCACTGGTTCAACACACGATGTTCTGTGTGTGCACTTGGTTAAGCTCTTTCAGACTACCTCCTCCTCATCTCGGTAAGTACAACCTCTGTATGCATTCATTTTTTGTAGAACATCTTGTGAATAGTTAGAAATTTCCTTGTTTTGGTGTCTCGATTGTTGATCTGCAATTGTGGCCAATTTATAATTGCACTGCTATATTGGATTACTGGTACTGCAAGTTGGTGTATAGCTTTGGTTTTGTTTCTTGGGGAGAGGGATTACGTCAGAATTAGTCTTATTCTGCGAAGGCACTCTTTGCTGATAATTATTTTACGCAATTTTTGTGTTGTACCTGAGGACCTTCTTCTATTCCTAACTCTCCAGTGTGTACATTCATGTAATATATAAATAAATATAAGAGCAACAAAAACAGCTGGATAGATCAGTCGCTCGTATAGCGAGCTCGCTTTAGAGCTTTTAAAATCTGGACTCGATCCCCCATTTGTGTTGGGCTGAGCAAAACAACATTGCACTGATTCAATGGCAGCATGAGTTGCTGAATATCTGAGCTCACTATCCTTCTGAAGGTGATGTAAATCCAGCAGTCCTGTCTACATTTTAGTTGTGGACATTAAACATCCCACGGTATTATTTTTTTTTATAAAAGAGTCGAGTTGCACTGACTTCCTGCAGTCGGAAGTGTTGGAATTTGTTTGTTGAATTTGTCGGACCACATTGATGATGGGCCAAATGGTGCCGTCTTGTGTCTCGGCATTACATTTGTGACAAAAAGGCTAAAAGACGAGCTTCTTTTTGTAGGATCCTCCAAATAGATAAAATATTTCATGTAAATTCATAATTGGGTTTACTGGATTGATAATGGGATTTGGATACAACGCAGACATCATAAGCCAAATGGCCTGTTTCCATTTCTGAGTGTGGTATTTCCTTGCTTGCTCTGGAACACATCCCCTTATAGAGTTATAGTCTCGATGGAAATCCTGAAAAAGTGTGTATAAAAGAAGCAAAGGGATTTTTTTCCAGTAAATATATATATATATATATATATATATATATATATATATATATATATATATATTTTTTTTTTTAAATCAGCTAATTTGGACTTGTTGATTCCAACAATTGAGAAATGACCACACTGTGGTCACAACCTGCAACGCAAAAAAAAACAAACAAACCCAGGCAGAGTATAGTCAGCAGAGGCCTACAGGCCTAATGTGTTTGGCCTACCAGAAAACCAAGATGGCAGCCATATCACTTTGTCTGGGTGCCACGATGGGTGGAGTCAATCGACAGATGTGGGTGTGGTCTTGCTGCTGTTCGACCAATGGGTACACGTTTCAAAAATCGACCCCCAACAAGAACCCCTACAACCAGGGCCGGATTAAGGTCTTCGTAGGCCAAGGCCCTTGAGATTTCGGAGGCCAAATTCAAGAGTGACCAAAACGACGATTTTTAACATGAAATTTAATTGGAACAGACTGCGGTAAATGGCGATTTGTCCGACTTTCAAATATACAAGTGCCTGTAAAATCCAATTCGGCTTCGAAATTGAGAAACGAACGATACAGAAAACAAATTCAGAGGAATGTTTGTCTATTCAATTTCCATCCTGCTGAAACACCTTCTTTCGTGCCTTTTGGTTGGCAAACGACGCGATCACTTCGGAGAAATCGATTTGCTTCATCAGCTCCGATTCAACACAGAGCAGAGCGAGCGTGGACACGTGCACCTGCCCCACGGTCGACCGAAGAAGATTTTTAACGCGCTTTAGTGTGCTGAAGGAGCGTTCACCCTCGCAGCTCGTAGCAAACATCAAACAATATATTCGGAGGGCAACAAAAATATTGGGGAATGTCTGTGTCAAATTGTTGTGAATAATGTACTTGAGCATGTCCGATGCATCGATGAACTTGGAGTATTTCGAGCAAAGTTCTATTTCCTGAACTATGTCCATTTCAACGTCAGCAGGGTACGCTGAAACTAGTTTCTCTGCTCTGCGAGAGAGTGTATCATGGTCGAGGCTGTTGGTCGTGGGGATGAATCCAAACAGATCCGTGATTCTCTGATCGCTCTCTCTTGTCCTATGGATTTCTGTCAGAAGGCGATTGAGTATGGAGAAGTACGTCTCAACTCTGAACTTCTCCCTGCCAGATTTTGGGGTTTCTTCTTCCTCGTCATTTTCATCGAAGGCCTTCTTTCGCATCTTGACGTGACGATTATCATCAGCGTAAATGATGGACTCAACCATCTTTTTGGCGCAGTCCTGAAATGCATCAAATCTTTCATCATTTTGAAGTGACTCTGTATTCATAGAGGGCATCATAATGCTGCTTAACCGCTCCGACATCTATTCCAGGTTGTTGGAGACATCTGTTTACTCGATCAATGTTGCCAAGTAGATCAGACCAGACAGCGCACAAGATTGCTATTTCAGTCAGTTCTATCTTCTCAGCCAATTTCAGTGAGCAATCCAGTCTCACTGACAGAGTGTCTTTTGGGCGCTCAGCTGTCTTCATTAGCGCCTTCTTTATGTCCTTGTAGTTTGCAGAAAACACTTTACAAGTTGCCTTGCGAGCTGACCACATCGTATCGGACTCGGACAAACATTTGAGTTGGATGGCACGTTCATCGAGTGACTTATTTAAAATGGCCCATCTTTGGGGAGATGCTGACATAAAGTTATACATGGCTTGAATAATTCCAAAGTATTTGACGGCTTCCAAGCAACTCTCTGCGGCAGCGACTCCTACCAGATTCAAACTGTGCGCAGCACATGGTACCCACTGAGCCAATGGATTAATTTTACAGACTCTTGCTTGTACGCCTGAATAGACACCGGACATGTTGCTTGCATTGTCATATGACTGCCCTCGACAATCCATGAGATCAATCCCATTGGCTTCCAGTACCTCTTGCAATTTTCCAAACAGATATTCACCACCGTGATGCTCAATGACGACGTCCTATAGAAACCTTTCGACGGCGCTACCATCTTGCATCACATATCGAAATATTACCATCAACTGATCGATATGTGAACCGTCTGGCGTCGAATCGATGGAAACACCACAATATTTAGCATCTTTTATTTCTTGCACGATGGTAGATCTCACTTTTTCGGCCAATTGTAGGATAAACTCGTCGCATATTGTTGATGACAGGTACGATACACTTCCCTGTCCCTTGTTCCCATACACTTCAAGATGCTGGGTGAGAAATGGATCGAATTTTGAGACTAGTTCAAGACACCCAAGATAGTTTCTATTGTTAGCACAACCCAGCTGCTCAGTCGTGCCCCAGAACGGAAGCCCTCTTTCGGCGAGGAACGATATTACAGCAACAATTCGCTTCAGGACATTAGTCCAGTACGCTTCCTCATGCAGGTACCGCTGTTCAAATGATGTGTGAATCCTGTCTGTCACCTTCATTTCGAGCGACTTTTTCATTGCGAGAATATGGGCAGTCCCACGCTCGTGCGACACTTGACGGGCAGAGGCATTCTTCCAATCATTGAATCCGATTCGAAAATTACTGTGATGGCTTTTGTGATCATTGCCGTCGGGACCTAGGAGTTTGCACACGTTGCAGTAAAGTTTACCCTTTGATGGAGAAAACAGCATCCAGTCCCTGTTCATCATTTCCCCGTTTGTGAGTTTCCGCTGAAAGTGTTCGCGCCAAAAATACCGTGTTTTATCTGGATACACTCGGGCCGTATACGAAAAATCTGCGTTCCTATCTTGGCAGGGAGGATTCTGGATGAAATTATCCACGAGTTCTGTGGAAAGAGTCCATTCAGCAGGATCAGGATTGAAACTACGAGCCGCAGCACTGGCTGCAGTTGTTCCAATGCTTCTCTCGTTGCTTGATGCGACAGTATTGGTATCATCAGCTTTCGAAATGTGATGCAGTGCGAGATTACTTAATCCCTCGACATTGACATCAGAAGACTCTGCATGCACACATTCCGTTTGCTCATCTCAACTCTGGTGAGGTGAAAAAGTTTCAAGATGGATCCAGACAGTCTTTTTGTTTCTGTTTCACACCTCTTCGTTTTGTCGCATTTGCAAGTACCACTGTTGTGGTGCCGAATATATCCGTCGGCCATAGTCAAGAATAAAAAACGACAAATAAGAGCAAAACGAAGAACTGCAAGTGTCAGGATGCTCGATAACTCACAGGAAGGTAAGAGGGTGCCAGTTTGTTCATACTCAGCACGAACGTTACTCCACCCACCAGACGATAGCGGCGACGCCTGTGATCGGCTGATTGTGATGTGATCACATGGTTCCCACGCTCGCTGTCGACGATCAGTCTGGCAGCGTGCCAGCCGCCTTCGCTCACGGTGTGTACAGCCTTCCTGCACATGTCGAGTCACATAATTAAGACTCAAAAACAAACAAACAAGCAGTCGTAGACTGGTACTTACGAAATCGTCAACTTGACCTCTGACCTTGTCCAATAAAAGCTGTCTCTGGAGAAGGTAGCGACGCAAACCAGAAGTTTCTACAATGATTCTGTACCAAACCATCAAAAATCGTAACGTCAACCGAAGCAAAAATCTCCATTTCTCCGCGCAATTATTTAATATTATTTTATCAGTCACAAAACCGTAATATTCGGCCATCCACCAACAATCTTCATAATCCGACGGCTTAGCGAGTCAGGCATGCGACGATCACCTTTATTGGGATAAAAAAATGACTTTTAAACACCATCTTTATCGAAAACACCGTCAGCGCGCACACGCAAAACCTTTACCTGACTCAACGACACCTCTGATCGAGCGCGCTGCACCACGTGACGAGCCGTGACGCGGCGCGTGAAATATGTTTTATACAATCTTAAAACGTCTCCAAAACATCCGATGTTTTTTTTTTTTACCAGAATTTAGACCACAGAGTTTTAAGCGTCCTAAGTCATCGCAAAAACCGAAGACAAAATTAAAATCGAAGTTAAAACGAACTCGTAACGTCAACCGAAGCAAAAATACTTCATTTCTCTACATGAATTTACGGAATTATGTTTGACCTCACTGTGACCTTGACCTTTGACCGATTTTGACCAAAATCTAATCAGCACTAGCCATCACCCTCCTGAATCACGTGGTGTAATTTGGCATTGGTAGCTTCTTCCGTTCTCGAGTTATCGTGCCTACAAACAAACATACAAACACACACACAAACACACACACACAAACAAACAAACACATAAACAGAGGACGGAAGTCATCAATATACTTACGAAATCTTTAGATTTCGTAAGTAAAAAACGTCGTCGGAAATTATTGTAGGTCAAATCTTTTTCGTAGGCCAAGGCCCGGGCCTCACAGGCCTACTCGTTAATCCGGCCCTGCCTACAACAAACAATCAACAGCAATGGGGAGCTCTTGTGGACCTGTGACATGTCGCAGGTAAAATACCTGTTCCCAAGAAGTATTTTGTATTTTTAAGGTCTGAAATGATCAATTAAAATATACAGTACACCGAAAATGGTGATTTATTCCATTGCTTTCACTTGATCAATATTAATCCTCGTTAACATGTGCATTTTGGGGATTGTTCAAGAATTATCCGTGTTTAAGAGAAGTCAGGAAAGCAATGGGACACTAAATATAATAATAATATGGAATAGGCAAAGCCGAGAAGCGAACGTAGAATTCTTCTTACATTCGATGCTGCAACTTCCGGTTACTTCGGCCTGGATTCGGGATCAGCGATCAAATAATGTAAATCACGATTAAAAGTTATTTTTTGATGATGTGGGAGATATCTTTATTAAAATCAGTGGAGGAAATATACACCATGGCTGATATTTGGGTCTTTCATGTCTCCGACGATGCCTTTATCTCCCGGGATGCATCATTCCCCATGCCAAAAACTGGAAACAAAAGGGTCATAGCCGATGACACGGATTCCAAATTGCCAGGGTATTGTGTTGTTGTTATTGTTTCCTATTCTCTCATGTACACGCGTTGAGTATGAAGGTCACTACGTTCGCTATTAATTGATGGAAAGTAATTTTAACTTAAAGTCCTCTGTTCTGTTCTTGCGTATGGCAGTTTGGCTGCTGGGTCGGTATCATTTCTTGGAAGCACAGCTGCGTTGCTGATGCTGTGTCCCGATTACCAGTACACCGGTACTCATTTCGCCGACCTCGGAAGGATGACAGGCTGACTCAGCCCCACCTGATGTTAACTTAGCAGTCAACAGGGTTCAAGATCATAAGCCATCTACCTTAACCACTAGGCCAACATCATCAGGCTTAAATCCTCTCTGAGACACTGTTTTAACATCGTGAAAGTTGTGCTCCTTTTGCAGTTTGTATCAAAAATATAGAATCTGCAGCAGCAGCAACAGTACCAAATTTTTATTCACGACGGATATATCAAATCCTTGTGTGTACGTTGCCATTCCCAACGACGAAGGTCTTCGGGTACTCAAACCTTTTCAATTGCCATACTTATTTTTCTGAATAATCCTGGGAGGATGAAAAAAAAATGAAATTACAAAATCAGGTACGAAGAAAACAAACAGAAACACTGCTCTGGCTCGTCAAACCGGTCCTCACTTTCAATTGCTTTCACTTTGCTGGTGAATCGTGCACAAACAGACCGATATTGCAGCCATGGTTACCAAAAATGCAATGGTAATTCGAATTTAGAAAACATAACGTGCAAATCACAAATACCAATTGTGGTTTGCACCTTATCTCGCAAGTGGATCCACAAGATTTTGAATTGAGTGTGTGAATGTGTGAGTGTGTTAATTTATCTGTCATCTTTGGCCTATGGCTCAGCGCAGGTGCGATCGAAAGGAAATTTGGTTCTGATGAGGTT
The DNA here is from genome assembly GCF_056783735.1 of Eptatretus burgeri. Taxonomy (NCBI): domain Eukaryota; kingdom Metazoa; phylum Chordata; class Myxini; order Myxiniformes; family Myxinidae; genus Eptatretus; species Eptatretus burgeri. Next base: position 26,324,560 of record NC_140965.1, read on the forward strand.
CACCACTACTTTACCTTCAATGTTTGGATGGCAAAGCCATTTTGGATGAGATCACCAGGGACCGACACAAAGAAGGTGATCACATGTTGCTGTGCCCATGTAAAGGAAGAAAAGGGTGGTGGAGTGAGTGGTTGGAGTAAATTGGAGTGAAATAAAGGGGATGGGGATGGAGGGGAAGGAGGAAGAGGAGTAAGTGTGGAGGGGAAGAGGTAGGGGGAGTAAAAGAGGTAGGAGGTGGTGGTGGTGGTGGTGGTTGAGTTGGATGTAGAAAATAAAATAAAATAAAAACTGTCATTTTGTTATTGGTCATTAATTCCTCATTTCAAAGTTTATCAAGAGCAAAATTGGGATATTTAACCGTTCGACCTTTTTTGATCGGCCTGATTTAAAGATGCTGAACATTATTTTTTATACCCTTTGCAATATGTTAACAATGAACCTTGAAACACATCGATAAACACGACTATGGTAAGAATGTGCCAACCAGATGCATGTAATGACCCTCATTACGCACGAACAAGAGCTTTGATGCGATGTATTGGATATCGCTCGCTGGAGCTCTTATTGCAATCCATTCATTAATTAATTATTTGCAGTATCAATTGTCTTGCTCGGCCTTGCACTGCCCTTTTGTTCGAGTTTATTGCCGGTATCGTGGCCAAATTCCTGCCATTTTCACGCGAACGCAACGCCTGGCCAGCCGGTTCGTGAAAGACTTGGGCCAAAAAAATAAAAAAAACACAAAACTTTCCCACAAGAAGATGGGGATAATCGGGACCACTAATGGAACGGTCGATCATAATATTTTGTCCGTGTCATAATTTCAGCAGTTAGAGCTCACCTGATGCTATAGAGGGGGGGAGGGTATCTATGTATCTGCCCAACAGTTTGATTACCTGTTGGAGCTCTGCGCTGTCTATGTAAATACTGCGGGTACACAATGGGCAGCTGCTTGGGGCGACGGTTGTTTGTGACGTCATGGACTCGCTTGAGATACGGGTACAAATCGACCACGTGGGATGCAAACTTTCAAAAAGGATTCTCGTTTCCATGGAGACGCAGAGCAGTTTAAATGGCTCCCGTGACTTGATCAAATGGACAATGGCCCCTCGCTCGGCGTGACGAGGTCGGGAGCTCCTCTCATGAATTTTTATTTCAGGTTTCAAGGGAAATGCGTAAAGATGACGGTTCGGTGGAATATGAATGGGACGCAGGAATCGCGACACAAAGGTGCCAACACTCGGGGAATGATTGTCTTGGGTTTTCCAAGGAGCAGAGCTTTGGGCGCTTTTGTTCATTAACTTTGCTGCCCAAGTTGAAGCCCGTGAGGGAGGGGAGGGTTAGGAGGGTTGGGGAGGGAAGGGTGCGTTGGGGGGGGGGAGAGAGAGAGAGAGAGAGAGAGAGAGAGAGAGAAGGAGAGAGAGGAGGGAGAGGAGGGAGAGGAGGGGAGTGGAGTGGAGTGGAGTGGAGTGGACGAGCCTGGAAGGAACAAGGAGGAGCGCGGCGAGTTGGTGAAGTTTTTATAAGTGTTTGAAAACACCTGAAGGCGTGTTTGGGGAAGTGCGTGCCGTTCTGGAGAAGGAGGAGGAGCAGGAGGGACGATTTGGAGTCTCAAGAACCTTGGAATATCGACGCAAACATTCACGACTGTATCGAGATCGAGCACCGACACGTTATCGTCATGAGGAATTAGTGAGAAGTACAGGGAGTGAGTACAAGCAGCAGCTCCGAAAGGGATCTCCCCGCAGCCCCCCTCAGGACTCATTGGCAAGTGTGTGGGGGTGGGTCTGACCTCCGTCCCCGCCACCCCTCTCCCCAGGTACCGGGCACATGGCTATGCATCCAGGACAACCGTCGCGGTCCCGGCGCGGGGAGCGCGTCGTGCAACTCGCCCCGGCGTGCTTGGCCATCGTGCTCGGAAGGGAGTCAGAACCAGAGGCGGAGAGGATGGCAGCACCTGGCCAGGCACGGGAACCCTGGCCCTCAGGGTACCAGCTCTTCGCCGACTTCAAAGCCGCCAACGCGAGTCGCTTCTGGGACACGCGCGTGTCCGCTGGGGTGCGTGCAGCGCGGCTGGCGGGCTGGCTCCACGGAGGGGCGCTGCTTGTGCGAGGGGAGCGTGCTCAGCTTGACGCGCTCCGGGATGCTTGGGGTCGCCGCGCGCTCCGCCCGCCCAGTGGCTTCACCATCCGACATGTGGGTAAGTCGCGGCTTCTCGGCCGAACTGAGTCCGCCACCGAGAGGAGGTCCCAAATTGGGCCAGGTGACCGTGTCGAGTGTAACTTCCCCAGTAAGCGGGTATTTCTCAGTCCATTCTCAGTGGAGGTAATGGATGCTTGTGAAAAGCTGAGGGTGGTCACTCCTGCACTTGTAAGCGTATAATTTTGGCTGACCACTAAGTTTCGCTGTATGTAGTCGGCGGTCATCCTCGTACAAGTGATTGCAAGTTACCTTGGTGACTTTGTGTATTATTTAACTATTTTTAAATATGTCACTGCATATTGTATACCAGAGGCACAGCCAAGATCTTTCCAAGGAGGTGGCAGGTCCCAAATCGACCTGTCTGTCTCATTGCAGAAATCGCTTTCGGTTTAAAGGAGTTTGTGCCAGAATTTCCTTTTGTGGACATATTTATATACACACTGTAATATGACTGACCAAAGGGGATGCCAAGGTGCCTTGCACCCCTTCCCTCCTTGTTGCACCCTTTTTCCCCCCTGCCACCCCACCTTTAATTGCTCTTTGAAACTCCTACCTGCCATCCTTACTCGTCATACCCCTGCCCCGTTTTCTCCTCCTCGTAACCCCTGCCCCTATCCTTGCTCACTCATTTCGTCCCCTTCACCCCTTCCTCTCTCATTGCCACCCCTGTTTCCTTCTCACTCGTTGGCCCCGACCCCATTCTTACTTGTTGTGCCTCCCTCCTCCTTCCTCGTTTCCCTCCATGCTCTTGTCAGAAACAGGTATTTTCTCTTGGTAAAGGTCTAGTTAAAGAGATTCACTGTTTTGCTGAATGGTCTTAAGCTGGCCTCTTGCTGTGGTGCTCGCTATAAACTAATTACCGGTTTGTACATCCTGACCCACTTTTATTATTATTCAATCTGCTGACCTACTTCCATGTGATGGCCTCGTGAAACGAAGTCTTCCATGAGCTACAGGCATGCAATAATTATTTTTCCAAGAACACGACACAACAGGCATTACTTACCTAAAACATCTGATTTTGTTTCTGTGAATAAAATGACATGAAAATTGCAAAATCAATTTTTTTTTCTTTGTTGCCAACTCTTTCATTCATAAGTAGTTGTTACCCTTGTATTGTCAGAGGAGAGGGGATTGCATTTGGGTGCGTTTGTCTGTCTGTCTGTCCGCACAGAACATGACTGTTTTTCTCTGCAACCGCTTGTTGGATCGACACAAAATTTTTCACCATCGGAGCGACAACTCATGGAGAATGTTGAAATCATAATTATGACATCATAGGTCACGTGGCGTGGCAGCCATATCGGCAAAAAGGAAAAACTTTGGACCTCTGTATTTCCAAAACCGCACCAAGGAAAAAATTGAAACTTGGCACATGGCAAGTACTTCTCATGGGGGATACGAGTCATTTTTTTTTTTAATGATGTCATTGGTGCCTTCGTTATGATGTCAAAATTTCATACGTAGAACGCAACATCCGATCAGTATGAAAATTCTTGTGGGTCATCGAGGGATAAATTAGTCGGCAGAAAAAAATTGATGGCACCATCGGTCACATGGTTCGGCAGCCATATTTAAATTAAAAAAAAATCTTCAAAAATCTTCTCTGAAATGACTGAACAGATCGAGGCGAAACTTTACAGCTATGACCACCGATCTATGAGGAACAAAAGGTTCCCACCGATAATGTCTTCGGTCATATGCTTTAGCAGCCATATTGGATTTACCGTAAAAAAACAAACATTTAAATCTTCTTCTTCAAACAGCTGGACAGATTGAGGGGAATTTTCACACACTTGTGTCCCCAAGCTTTGGGGATACCAGGGTATTCAACAATAATTGATCGGTCACCTGATCTGACGGCTATAGACTATATTGTATTGAACCAAAATCTTTTCTTTTTTTTAATGTTTCTCCTGAACCGCTTCATTGATTGACGTGAAACTTCAGTTATAAAGTGGCAGTTCTAGTTATGTCTATTTATTAATTACGTGACATACCAGTATGCAAACACCACACAAAGCAAGTCCTGGCAAGGGTCTGCAATCTCTGATTGCTCCTTTTTTTGTTTCTTTTTTTTTCTGGAGACATTAAACAAGGGTTAGGATCAGCTGACGTTTTATAACGTATTTGTTAGGGCCATGAAGGGTCTGTTTTACAAGGTTTGAACATCAGTAGTTTGATTTATTCTGTGTAGTGCAGCTTCCTACACACAGCAAAAAATAAAAATAAAAATAAAAAAACCAGGAGGAAGACTGGTATAAATGGTTTCTTTTTTGATGACGAAATCCCACTTTTGCTTTTAGTCCAATGCATTAAACAGACCATTTCAGTTGGAGATCATAATCGCCGAAGGGTTGTGGATTGGGAATGGAATGGTCTGAACACCGATGTATGAAGTGATGTCATGGATGCGCAAATCATTTTGGGTTGGTATCTAAAACGGGAGCGAAGAGTTTGACTACTGTAGTGTTTGGTGAGATGTACATCTCTTGTATAAATGCGAATGGTGTGAAGAGTTTAAAAGTGTGAGTGTGTGTTTGTGTGCTGT
>NC_140965.1:26331812-26379312 GCF_056783735.1 Eptatretus burgeri
TGAAGAGGGAAGGAGAGCATGCCTTGTGGTCTGATCACGGGGTCTCAGAAATCGTCTCATCGTGTGGGCCATCGTTGTGAACAGTCCGGGTGTGGGAGAGGAACAGTCGGCATATTCGCTCATGAGAAAAAGCTGCATGGTGGTTCGTGAGCACTGACGTCAAGTGCCATCTCCGAATTGTTTCCTGTGCATTTCCCGCCACAAGAGACGATGCGGTTCGACCGTCAATTCCTAAAAGTTCACTTCTGGACCCGAAGCGAAGTGCCGAGAGAAAGAGAGGATTTTTCTTTTATTTTATCTTTCCTCCCTTGTCCGTTTTTGTGTCTGAGTGCGGAGGCACCTCAAATGAAGATTTAGTTTACCTCACCTTCTGTTGAAATTATTACTTGTATTATTACCATTGGTAAATATTTGATTTTTATGAAAAAAAAACATACTTATTAAAGTTGCTTGTATCTGTAGCGTGTTAGAGTATAAAACTCTTTTGCTATCGTCCTGGTGAACGGCTCTGGTACGTCCGAACCGTTAACTGTTCCCCGCGCACTATAATCTCTGAGGATCATGTGTTCACCTCCAAGGAAAACCGCTCAGTTACCCGGGCTGGTTTGGTGTTAACCGCCCATCCACCACAATTGGGTCAAGGGTATTAATCTGAACACTCCAGGACTGTGACAATATATACTGTATGTCGATATACATTATGTGGCCAAAAGTATGTGGATACCCCTTCTAATTAGTGGATTCGGCTATTTCAGCCACACCCATTGCTGACAGGTGTATAAAATTAAGCACGCAGCCATGCAATCTCCATAGACAAACATTGGCAGTAGAATGGGTCATACTGAAGATCTCACTTACTTTCTACGTGGCACCGCCATCGGATGCCACCTTTCAAACAAGTCAGTTCATCAAATTTCTGCCCTGCTAGAGCTGCGCTGGTCAACTGTAAGTGCTGTTATTGTGAAGTGGCAACATCAAGGAGCTACAACAGCTCAGCCGCGAGGCAACACAAGCTCACAGAACGGGACCGCCGAGTGCTGAAGTGCGTAGTGTAGAAAAATCGTCTGTCATCGGCTGCAACACTCACAACTGAGTTCCATCTGACTGGAAGCAACGTCAGCACAAACAGTGTTCGTCGAGAGCTTCAGAAAATGGGTTTCCACAGCTGAGCAGCCGCACACAAGCCTAAGATCACCATGTGCAATGCCAATCATCGGCTGGAGTGGTGTAAAGCTCACTGCCATTGGACGCTGGAGCAGTGGAAACACGTTCTCTGGAGTGATGAATCACGTTTCACCATCTGGCAGTCTGACGGACAATTCTGGGTTTGGCGGATGCCAGGAGAACGCTACCTGCCCGAATGCATAGTGCCAACTGTAAAGATTGGTCGAGGAGGAATAATGGTCTGGGGGCTGTTTTTCATGGTTCAGCCTCGGCCCCTTCGTTCCAGTGAAGGGAAATCTTAACACTACAGCATACACTGACATTCTAGACGATTCTGCTTCCATCTTTGTGGCAACAGTTTGGTGAAGGACCTTTCCTGCTTCAGCATGACAATGCTCACATGCAGAAAACGAGGTCCACACAGAAATGATTTGTTGAGATCAGTGTTGGAGAACTTGACTGGCCTGCACAGAGCCCTGACCTCAACCTCACAGAACCCCTTTGGGATGAATTTGAACCCCGACTGCGAGCCAGACCTAATCTCCCAACATCAGTGCCCGACCTCACGAATGCTCTTATGGCTGAATGGAAGCAAATCCCCACGGCAATGTTCCAACGTCTAGTGGGGACCAAGTCCATATTAATGCCCATGATTTTGGAATGAGATGTTGGACGAGCAGGTGTCCACATACTTTTTCAGACTCGATCTTCATTAGGTTTTCCAATGAGTTCCAGCAGAAATGGTTTGGTACTCACAAAAGAAAATTTTGTCAGCTTCGAGTGCGCTCGTCTGCTTTCCCAATCGCCACTCCGATTTTTAACGCGCCTCTCAGCTTTGTATGTATCCTACTCCTCTGTAAGTGATCTCAAAGAACGTTCACTCCAGACGAGACACTAGCAAACCGCTCTTCTTTTTTGTTGTGGATGCTCTTGAGCCTCCTCTTCTTCCTCTTCACTCACGTGTTCCCCTTAGATCTATTTTTTTTTTTTTTTGAAATCTTAAAAGTTATAAAGTTTCAATACACCTTCGAAATTATATTGTTGTAATTTATAAACTTAAGTTTGTGCACTTAAATTTTGAAATTACAATATATCAGAATTATCACGGCAGAATCTTATCTACACCAGATGAGAAAACCTTCCATCAACAAGCTCGAATGAGCTAAGATCCTCGTCCTCTTAATGATGACGTCATAAAACGAATATGACGTCATTGTGATGTATCAGGTTTGCGATAAATTATCTGTGCTCATGCCCGGCTTGATTCCCGCAAACAAAATTCAAATAGCTTGCTTAGTTTCGGAAATAATGGTATAGGCGATTCCCATTAGCGGCGATATTATGACATCAACTTTATTTTCTAGGAAGAATTTCCAAAATCGGAGATGGTTACTGCCTGCGTGTGGGCTTTCTGCATATACATGGCAAGTTTCACGAAGATCCGATGAAAACTCTGGGTCATGAAACAAAAAAATATCAAAAAATAGGAATGACGTCATAAAAATTGATATGACGTCATAGTGATGTATCATTTGTGCGGTAATTCATCTCTGCCAATGCCCTGTTCGATTCCCGCAAACAGAATTTTAAAAGCTTGCCTAGTTTGAGATAATTTTTTAGGCGATTTCCATTAGCGGAGATATTTTGATGTCATAACTTTTTTCTCGGAGGAATTTTCAAAATCTGAGATAGTTACTGTCTGCGCAGGGAATTTTTACATATATATGCCAAGTTTCAGGAAGTTTCGATGAAAACTGTAGGCTGTGAAACAAAAAGGTCCACAAGAAGAAGATGACGAACAACAACGTGAGTAAGACTAAGAGATCCTCCACGAGGATCTAAAAAATGTACAAATCAAAACTCACTGGTTGTAAATGTATTCAGCCCCTGAGATCAGTACTTGGTGGAAGCACCTTTTGCAGCAATGACTGTTATGAGTCTTTTTGGATCAGCTCTACCAGATTTACACAGTGAGATGGTGAAATCTTTGCCCATTCTTCACGTGAAAATTGCTCTTGTTCTGCCAAGTTTCATGGGGATCGTCGATGGACTGCAATCTTCAAGTCTCGCCATAAATGTTGAATTGGGTTCAAGTCAGGACTTTGACTGGGCCACTGAAGAACATGAATTTTTTCTTCTTATTCAGCCACTCCAGTGTGGCTTTACCTTTGTGCTTCGGATCATCGTCCTGCTGAAATATGAATCTCCTATCCAGTTTCAGATTCATGCCGACTCAAGCAGGTTTTCATCAAGGATTCTCCTGTACTTTGCACCATCCATTGTCCCTTCTATCCTGACGAGCTTGACAGTCCCTGCTGATGAAAAGCAGCCCAATAACATGATGCCGCCACCATCATGCTTGGCAGTAGGGATGCCTCAGCACAGATGATGGGATGCCTCTCCGACTGAGGCAAACGCCATGATGAGACCGTCACGACAATATCGTGACTGCAAACCCAGAAGGGCCTGCAACTGTGGCTCCTCCTGCAAGGTTCAATGCAGGCATTACCATTCCAGCCTTACGGCCTACTGACACACCTAATTAGCGTATGAAATAAATTCGGAGGGGCTGTAGGAAGTGAGCCGTAGCTAACTAACCTATTCTCATTAACGTTCTACACCCCTTAAACACAACAATTCAAATATTTGCAAAACTCTTGGTTCCTCGCTCCTCACCCCTGGGGCAGCTAGAAACTGTGAAAAAGCGCACAAAAATCTACCAGGGACAAAACTTTAACCAAAACCTTTTAACGTTCATACAACCCCCTTCAAAAAACTGCGTTCCCTGGTGGATGCCACAATACCCAATGTTACCTGCAGAGCCATCCCAATTTACTTCTTCCAAATTTTCACGAGCCCTATCTCTCCGGTACAGGTTAGTGACATGGATCAAGTGAACCTTCCCTCACACACTCACACATAAACCCAATTATCAATCATTCATATCGACCCTGCAAGACCATGGCTTAAATATTATTACACACATGTGTGAACCTCAACTAGGCAGCGGGGAGGTAACGTACAACAAAGATGGTAGGTAGTGCCGCTTCCAGTTGTGGTGCCCGCAGTCCAAAAACCAAGTCACCCGACTTCCGAATTCTTTAACACCCCTTCAACTATTCGGTCCCTGACAGCCAAACAGCTCATTTGCCCTATGTCCTACGTCCCACCGGGGGAGGGTCTCTGCACCATCCAGGCTCTCTCAGCCTCATCTGGGTCGCCAAGGGTCTCCTTACTGTTGGTCAATCAACCAGACCCCCCTCCCGATGGGTCCCCATTTCCAGACACCACCATCTGCCAGGGACAAATTACCTCTGGGAGTGGGGGGGGGGGGGCACAGTCCTCCTGGGTTTGTCAAACCATCTCCGATTCAAATATTTTCTTCAAGTCTCACCATACTTGTCGATATACACTATATGGACATGAATGTCGATCATGTCAAGATCATGTCAAGAAGGATAACACTTCAAAGTGGGTGTGCCTCCAGAGCTTGATCGATTCCTGCGGACCCGCATATCTTCCACACCCACACAATCCAACATGTCATTTCCTCCCCACTGTCATTCAATTCTCAAACTTCGCAATGCAAAAATGGTGATCGTGTTCCTATACTGCCATGACTTGCATACATGTTATAATTTACATTCAGTCTCCAAACACAACTCGGTTCTTGACACGTAACAGATATCAGCACCACAAGACAATTCTGGTTTCCAAAACGATCCCTTTACCGACCATTGAGTCACTCTCGCCCTCTCCCATTCTAATTACCCATGTCCCAATTTTTTTAGCAAAACTGAACCTTTGGAACAGTTAGCATCAAAGCACTTTCCTCTAGGTACAAGTTGTCACAGGTTGGTCACTTCCAAGAGTGTCATCCACCCCTTTTTAATTTTCTTCACACCCTTCCAATCCACCCATGTGTATTTGTCGCTTTCAATATCTCTGAATTTCATACCCTTTTTTTTTCTTTCTAAATTTGCCTATTATTCCAAAATCTTGTTGACCAACCTGGTTAATGTTTGGGTGCAATGGTAAACTTCAACCACAACCTCGATGATGAGATTTCAGAGAATCAGATCACCAAACAGGAACTGCGTCTATAAAATTTCTTGCGAGAGGCAGCAGGATCGTTTCCTGCATCCCCATCCAGGATCTGGTAGTCCCAGATTTCTCTCATTCACTCCCAGATGCCTGCATCCTCCAGTATCTAGTAGACCTAGAGTTCTCTCACCCATTCCCAGAAGCCTGCATTCTCCTCCAGGATCTGGTAAACCTGGAGTTCTCTCATCCACTCCTGATCGATGCCTGTATCCTCCTCCAGGAAAAACTGTGGCCACAGCTATAATCCAGGTCGACATTTCCGCAGCCTGATGGACCCAGTTAAAACTGTATCTCTCGGGTGCGCCAGGACGATAGTGGAACAAAGCAATGATTGGCTGAATTACAATCGGCATGAGGACAATAATTCCCAGGTACTGTATGCATGGGCGCCGGCAACCATACTCCACCATCCACGATAGACAAAAGCCAGACAAACAGCCACTATGGTTAAATGCAAACGCCATCTCCAGACCTTGGGCCATTACGCTCGACTGTTCATTTGCCTGCAATGAGAGTTGGAGTGAGTTGAGATGTGTTTTGGCCTTGTGAAGCTCTTGCTCCAGCTTCTCTGCTCAAATTCCCTGCTCCTCAACCTGTTTTACTTTGCTCAAGCTTGCTTACTTGTGACCAAGCTAACTTCGATAAATCAAAATTGATGTTTCATTATGTATGTGTGCACATCCCGAGTAGTGTGACAGTTTATAGCCGAGTCGACATTCAATCCCAGGCTTGACAACTCAGAGGTGGGTGTGCATACCTGTTAGGCTATCTTGCCAGCCCTTAAGCTTGAACGTCATTCGTAAAATTTGTTCTGTTCTCCATTGAGTTGTAAGGGAAAACTTCCTTTGAGACCTCATTTCTACTTACTGCCACAAGATTTATGTATAAATGTTTTATGGCAATCAATTGCTCGTAGTGTTTTTGAAAAAAAACATAAATGACGGTATTCCTTCTGTTCCTGCAGGTTAGACTGGTCTTAAAACAACATTGCAGTCCATTTACTCTTTGTAACTTGATTCTGGTGTGAAAATGTCCTTTTGTGTATTCAGTCTAAAATATCCTTAGTTTCTAAAATCTCCTAAGTGCTGTTGAAAATTGAGAGGTTCCACCTGCGGCTGTTGATTGCAATCAAGAGAATGATGGCTGTTCAAATATAGTTGTTTTTGTTACGCTCTTGATATGTTTGTAACATAAATGAAGTGATATTAATAACTTCTTCATCGTGATTTTCACTCTGGCGTTCCTTGTATGTTACAATCAATACATTTCATAAAGAGTTCCGAAATAATTAAGCAAAGTAATGTGAGTAAAATCAGGCCCAATAAAAGGTCCATTTGGCCTTTTGCATCCATTAGATGATTAGAGCACTCCTCTGATGATGTTGGTTATCCCTCGGCCGTGATAAACCAAGAGACAAATGAAACGTCCAAAAAGTAAAAGATAAAAATATTCAATGAATATGAACCGGAGATAGAATGCACAGACGCCAAAAAAGCTTATGTAATAAAGAGATGTCTTCAAGTCAGTATCGTGCACCACCAAAGGATCCGTGTGCAGTTTGTAAATGGGCAAAGAAAACTGCATCAGACACAAATCCATAAAAATTTTTATAAATTCCCACCGTCCCCCCCATCTGCAAAACAAAAATGGGGAACTTTTCAACAATGTTTATTTCAAATATTTTTGACAAACTTAATTGGCATCACTTTTTCTCAACGGAATCAGTACATAGCTCCAGTTTTAACGACTATGAGATTAAGCCTAAATGTTTTAATTCCTCCCAGGTTCCTGATTAAGCCGACCCAATATTTTTCACAAACTTTAGTTTACTGTTTGACCTCGCTCTAACTCTCGCATCTTTATTATTCAGTTTAGTTGATATTCCACTTGGGGTTTTATTGTATACAAAGTCGAGGATCATGGAAGAGCGAGAATACAGAAAGTAAGATGGCAATGTACTGTCACTCAGAGTCACAGTTAGACGCAGCAAGCAAGAGGTAAAATAGGACCACTGGATCTGTAGCTTATCTGGGCCCTGGCCTAATGACGCAACCCAAATTTGGTAGCATTCTGACTGGTGGGTCTGGAGAGGAAAGTTTTTGAAGGAATTTATGCGATTTTTTCCCAAACATTTACTAAGTTGGCCATTTTGACATACTTCCGGTCACATTATCGGCATGACTTCCACAAGATAATTAACCTCCCCAGTCATTACCCTAGCCTAATGTTGCAACCCAAATTTGGAAGCATTCTTACTGGTAGGTCTAGACAAGAAGATTTTGGAAGGAATTTGCATGACCACCATTTTGACACAATTCCGGTCACGTGATCAGCGTGACATCTGCAATTGAACATTAGGACCCTATCCTAATGTTGAAACACAAATTTGGCAGCATTCTGACTGGTGGGTCTGGAGAAGAAGATTTTTGAAGGAATTTACACGATTTTGCCAAAAATTGACGGTCAGCCATTTTGACACACTTCCATTAATGTGATCAGCATGGCCTCCACAATTTAACATTAAGAGTGTGTCCTAATGTTGCAACCCAAATTTGGTAGCATTCTGACTGGTGGGTAGAAGAAGATTTTTGAAGAAATTTACTAAGTCTGCCATTTTGACCCACTTAAAGTCGTGTGACCGAACGAGCTTTGCAATTCCTGTTACCAGTCAGGAGAGGAAAGTTCCATCCATCCATCCATTGGAACCATACTCTGTGCAGTGGTGCTGCTTAAGCAGTCTCCTAGGCTATTGGGCGTAATCCTGGATGGGTCGCCACTCCGACACAGGACACCAACAAGCTGGCGCTCATTTTGCCGACCTCGGAAGGATGACGGGAGAGGAAAGTTGCTGCCAAGATTCAGCCAGATCGGCCCAGAGGTTTGGCTGGAGAATTCGAAAGAGGAGGCGGGCGGAGGGATGGGTGGATGGTACATGATAACAATACCTTATCTGGAATTTAAATTCCAGATAAGCTAAAAAATAATCAGGAAGCGAGGATAGAATGAAACAGTATTGTGCAAGTAAAAGGGTTTGGTTAGATGGGAGTTATGGGAGTCGAAAAGATTGTGGATATGGATGGAGGATATGATATGATATGATATGATATATGATATGATATGATATGATGGTGTCCCACTTGCTTGAAACCCTGGAGGGATGTATGCTTTTGAACAGTCTCCAGATGGTAGTTCCACAAATGCAAAAAAAAAAAAAACAAGAAAAGAAAGAGTAGAGGTGAGCAGAAAGCCTGGATTTTAAGAGTTTAACCAGGAGAAGGTTACTGGAAGTATGTGCATCCTGGAAGGGCTTTGGGGTTTTCGGGCTGAGGGAACAGAGGGAGCGAGACAGGAGGAGAGGTGGTAAAAAAACAGAGGCTACCTGTCTAAAATATGGAAGCAACAGGTGCTGTTTCACACTCATCATCACAGATGTCAATGATGTTGAGAGCTTTAGATACCACAGAATTCAGGAGAGAGAGAGAGATAGAGATAGAGATAGAGATATATGTATATGCGATGCGATACTGGGGCTCCAGCCCATAAATGTGTGCAGTACTCCACTAAGATACGAGGAAACAAAGCTGTGTATAGTTTGTCAGTAGTTCTAATTTTCCAATGAATCTCTTGGAGTGATGGAGGAAGCCCAGTCTTCTGCTCGCTTTGGAGCTCAGCTCTTCTAAATGGTCAACCCAGGAGAATGCATGTTTGATAGTGAGGCCTAGATATTCAAAAGACCGAACCGCTTCCAGTGGTTGACCATGGAAATAAATAGGTGTATTTGTTTGACAATCCTTCCACAGTATCAGGGTGAGATGGAGATTTTCCAGGATTGAAGGACTTGTTCCATTGACCAGACAAGCCTCTAATCAATTCCAGATCAGCAAAAAGTGATACAGCTGTTGTCTCCGTATGAGTGAGATGGGAACTGAACGGCACAATCTGGTCATTTGCAAAAAGGAAGAGATGGTTTTCTGGAGCATCAGTCAGATAGGTTGTTTATGTATATGAAGACCAAGAATGGATCATACTCTCCTTTGAGCTATGTTGTCTTGTTTGTTTTTTGAGACCAGTCTTTCAACCATCTCTCTGGTGGTTTACAGGCAGGGTGTGACATCAATGATTATGCTATCCTTCAGAGTGGAAGCAGTGTTTTCAACAATTTGAAAATAATCTGTAGATTGGTAAAACAGTAGGTGTGTGTGTGTGTTCACAATCAAGTAGAGGGAATAAAACGACTAAATGAAGGAATGGAGCAAGGTTTTGGAGGCAAGAGGGAGGGCGAGGGGTGGGGGAGTATGGGAAGAAGGGTGCCACAATATATTTGGCTATTTGATGAATACATATACAATAATAAAATAACTAAAATCAAGAGAAATGTAGATCTTTGCTCCAATCACTGTGGAGAGAAAAGTGATTCCACAACATGGTGCCACCAGCACCTAGAGTGCTCCTGGAGGTTTTATCCCTTCCTCCATGGTGAGCGACTGTGCTTGTCTGAAATAAAGTCTGGTGTTTGACTCCAGATAGGTTGACTCCAGATGCATCCAGGTGGTATTTATGTCAGGACTGGAGTTTGTCTTTGCACTTGGCCGGACAGCAGTTGGTCTCCGGATGGGAGTTTGTCTCTGGACCATTTTTATAGTATGACCGGTAGAAAATGGATTTCAGACATTATTTTGTTTCCATCTTCACTGTTATTACATGCAGAATAATTTTGATGAAACGGTATGAATCGAAATTAACACTCCAGGGCACATCTGCCTTCCCTTCCTCTCACATCACACTGTCTTCCCTTCCAGCACCCACCCATCTCTCCTTTCCGCTCCACTTCTTCACTCTCCCCACTTTTTTTCTCCCTCCCCACTTTAGTATTACCATCAGAGAAGTGACGGGTGGTATTTGCTAATATTTAATAATTGATACTGGTTTGTGATAAATAAATGCATCAGTCCATTCAAATGAGGTTTCACCATAGACATCACGACATTATTTTGTTTAGAGCTTTCTATTTACTGAAATAGCTTCCGCTAAGTTCACTTCTTTTTGCAATTGTTTCGTCTTGATATCATACATGACTCAGAGTGAGTCAGCATCAACAAAAACAAAAGTAAACTGGAAGAGCACTCGGAAGAGCGCATACCTTCACCACGCAACGCCTGATCCAGTCGAACATATCGGGGCAAATATTTTTTTGAAATAGCATGTTATATATTAGTTTAGCCTTATGTCAATGGTGAGTTTAAAAATAAAAATAAAACAATTCTCGTATCCGGATCCGGATCTTCACCAAAATCTTAACACTTCGTCCTTGTTACACACCGAACCTGCCCACCAAATTTCATCCGGAACCGCCACAACGTTTTGAGATATCCTGCACACAAACAAACAGACAAATGAAATTGCTCATTGAGTAAGGAATTGCCGGAATAACTTTATCATATCTCCATGACTTCTGAAAAAACAAAAACCTGGAAATCAATTTGGTTCTTATAAGTCGATAGTGCTACTGTTTAATGAGTTATCGCACTTAGTTTGGTCATGATCATAACTTGGAAGTCAATCGGACTTGAAATGGCGTTTTTATCGCAATTTGAAAGTTTTGACCCGACCCCCCCCTGACATTCAACCCCCGACCGCTAAGAAGGGTGTTGGTGTGACACCCCAATGAGACATATGGTTGGATGCAGAATTGGAAGATGCACATTTTGGATTTGGTTTGAAGTCGATATGACCATTTTAGCGGACGTTATTACGAAAATTAGAATTTCGGTTTTTCGGTGACCTTGACCTTGACCTTTTACCTAGAGTCACCCAAAATGACAAGTGTCTAAGTTGGACCATGGCCGACGTCTGTACTCAGTTTGGTCATGATCGCTGAGACGGTGTGGCTGCTACAGGGTAAACAAACACACAGACACAGAATGACACACACAACCGACAAACATAATTGCCGAAATCCGAAGGATTCCGGCAATTATCAAACAAACAGGCAGACGGGTGAAAACATAACCTCCTTCCTCCTTCGGTGGTGGAGGTAATAACGGCCAACAGAGAACCAAGTTGTGCTGCCCAGTCTGATCCACAGCAAAGGGTAAAACCCCTTCTTTAAGCTGATGGGATTCAAATGATCACAAGATATTCATAGATCACAAGATAGTCTTAACTGCTGACCACCAGCTTTTATTGATAACACTGGGGATGTTAAGCTGATTATCCCATCTGCTAGCACTTGTCTGCTAACAATCAAATGCTACCTTTCAATAAGAGTAAGACATTGTGTGCCAGTACCTGAGCCAAGTTTTCTATTCCTGTCTCTCCAGGCAGCCGAGCCTGTGGAATTGTTTTGTCTTGGAGACTGAGCCTGTTATGCTGCTATTTTGAGCTCACAAAGTACTTGCAAGCTGCCTGATCCCTTACATTTGTGGCTGTTTCTTGTTTTCAATCTTTATATTGAACTTTACTGTAAAATTTATTCATTTTTCAAATTGCATCATTTTGTTCTGTGGTGCTTTCAAAATGGATTACATTTAACCGAAAAGACGCCACTGAACCGTCGTACTCCACTATATCTGCCAGTGCCATCCGATAACCTCGGCTTGATTTTGAGATTCTTTGGGTCACAGAATCTGGCCCCGATATGTGGCACGGGACATCAACCTCGATTTGGTGCCCTTTCTCGAATCCCCCTCGGCACATAATGGCTGTCTTTTGAAGCCCCCTTTTTGGAAGATATCCCTTTGATGACATTGCTCAGATTTTTGACCGCAGAGATGAAACGATATTCATGTAATTCTAATGAACTTGCTGCTTTCAAGATGTTTGATTTTGCAGTGGCGTTGTCGAAGGTAATGGCATGCGCTTTAAACAAATCCAGATGACGAGATGTCGTCTTCCTTTGA
Organism: Eptatretus burgeri; assembly: GCF_056783735.1. Lineage (NCBI taxonomy): Eukaryota > Metazoa > Chordata > Myxini > Myxiniformes > Myxinidae > Eptatretus > Eptatretus burgeri. Next base: position 26,343,980 of record NC_140965.1, read on the forward strand.
TTAAGTCGTGTTTAATAAGTCACAGTGGTTACTCAAGAAATAAACTTGTACTTTTATAGTTTTCATCCAACATATAGGCTTGTACTGTGTATTCACAACAGACATCCAGATACTTCATTTGGTGGTGAGGACAATAAGGGGGAGTAAAGAAAAGGGAAATTGTTGGATGGTCGAGTCCTCCAGTTGCATGACTCCACTGAGCCATGTAGGCTTAGATTTTCGTTTATAATATGAAATAGGCTCAGGATTTTGTTGTCATTTTGGAATTGATTTTGGTTCTTTTGAATGAATGTGGAAAATTTTCTACACCACAAAATGCCACAGTCGACAGGCAGTAACATTTGGGCTCTCGAGTTACTGAAACTGAAAGTTGCTGGAGAAAACGAAATAACTTAAAATTGAATAATAAAATTTTTTTTAACATAAATTTTTTTTTAATGGAATTAATAAAAATTAAAAAATAATTAATTTAATTATAAAAAAAATTTAAATAAAAAAAAACAGAACAGAAATATATATATTTTAATTTTAATCATGAAATTGTGTCAATACTATGCACAGGATGTTTCAAAAAGAGTGAGGCAACTTTAAATGTTTATTTACAAAGAAACAGAAACCTCAGGAACGTGAACCAAGCATTTCTTGAAAGCTAATGACATGGTATTTTCTATCACAGATTGCTATTGCAGTCAGTCACTGCAAGAGTTAATGAGAGCCAAAGGTCTGAAATTGGCATTGACGCAAAATCCTCGAAAATTGATGTTCTCGATGTGTGCCCTCCACGGTTCAGACAGGCATTGATCCTGACTCCAATGTTCTGTCCAACTTTCCTGTTGGTCTCGTGTGGCACTGCCTGGGGGTAGTCCGACACCTCCTGCTTCAGATCATCCAGTGTATCAGGACAGTTGGTGTAGACTGATCCCTTGGCAGCCCCCCCCCCCCCAGAACCAGTAGTCCAGAGGGTTCAAGTCTGGACTATGGGGTGCCCAGTCATGAGCAGTACCCAGGGCAACGAGGTGGTTTCTGAAGAGCTGCCACAGGATAGTGATGGTGTCACCAGCTGTATGCAGGGGTGCACCATTCTGCATAAACCAAGTCTTGCTGAGCTGGTTTGGGGTGACTTTTTTGGATATATATATTGTTACGAATTCGCGCCCGCCGGCGTGCGATCGGCCGCGTACCTCAAATCGCAACCGCGTCGCCCACCGGACGGACAATTCAGTCATGACCCTCCTGGAACTATCGCCAGAAACCAGTCACGGGTGGGGGGTTAACCTCACCACAGCCCAGTCTGCATTCTACCCGCGCGAAATAGGGTCACTCGCCGAATGTCAATACAGCTAAGTACTCGCGCGGGTAACCTACCGAGGGGCCGTACCTCGCCGCAGGTCGGCTTGGGACACGAACTGCTTAAGCGGTCCGTTCCGTTCTACAGCGATAACCAAGCAGGTATTATCGCCGACCTCGACGGATCCGATTCTCTTCAGGCCCAGGTCACATTTGCCACGGCGGCCGTGGGGTCTCCAAAATCTACGGCCACTAGCAATTATACGACGGCCGCAGTATTTCCACGGTCACACAATGTAGCAGTCACATATGTTTTTATTTTTCGGGAGCCGCACGGCGTATTTAGGCCTAAGTCACATTTGCCACGATGGCCGTGGGGTCTCCAAAATCTATGGCCACTAGCAATTATACGGCGGCCGCAGTATTTCCACGGTCACACAATGTAGCAGTCACATATGTTTTTATTTTTCGGGGAGCCGCACGGCGTATTTATAAATTGTAGAGACCGAAAATGTGGGGTTGCCGTATGGTCTTTGATTTGATGTCGCACGGTGACCTTAGTGCATTCCTGCGGCGGCCATAGAATTTTCAAGGCAGACACAAGGTGCCCGCAAGGCGACCACAAGGGGACCGCCCGGGGGCCCTAAGGCGAACGTGCGGACAGACGGACAGTTACGAATGGGTTAATTTTTTTTTTTACCAGTTTTTTTTTCGGCTTGTCGAATTGCTACGGTGAACGTAGAAATGAAAAAAGTTATAACTCCGCGTTATAATTCCACGGCGACTTTACGGCCTGTAAAATATAGCCATACGGCGTAGGGCCACCCTGAGGCCACCTCAGAAACTCTGTGGCCGCCGCACGTTTCTGTCAATTCAGAGGGCGTACGGCCGCGTATCCTCGCCGTAGAGCAAATGTGACTTAGGCCTTAGGTCTTAGAAATTGTGGAGACTGAAAACGTGGGGTTGCCGTACGGTCTTTGATTTGATGTCGCACGGTGACCTTAAGGGGGCCTTGCGGCGGCCATAGAATTTTCAAGGCAGACCAAGGTAGCCTCAAGGTGCCCGCAAAGTGACCGCAGGGGGCCCTAAGGTGAACGTGCGGCCAGACGGATGGTAACGAATGGGTTAATTTTTCTTTTTTTTTACCAATTTTTTTTTGGCTTGTTGAATTGCTACGTCGAAATGAAAAAAAGTTATAACTCCGCATTATAATTCCACGGCGACCTTACGACCTGTAAAAGATAGCCAAACGGTGTAGGGCCACCATGAGGCCACCGCAGAAACTCTGCGGCCGCCGCACGTTTCTGTCAATTCAGAGGGCGTACGGCCGCCGTATCCTCGCCGTAGAGCAAATGTGACTTAGGCCTTACCAGGTGTTTAAAACCCAACTAATTATTCCACGATGCAAGATGGCATTTCCAATGGGGGAATGATGACACAACAAACGGGATAGATTTCACACAAGGACATTTATTATTTACACACACATCACAAGCAAGGCAGTCATGCACGTATGTACAACCAGGCAGTAATATATATATATATATATATATATATATATATATATATATATATATATATATATATATATATATATATATATATATATATATATATATATATATATATTTGAAAGTGTGTCTGTCTGTGTGTGTGTTTGTCTGTGACCTATGCACGCGAAAAGTACTGGACTGATCCTCACCAAACTTCACATGCTGACAGAACATGTACCCGGGAGTGTCCTGATGTAAAAGAATTGTACTTCCGACTTGCGGTTTCCGAATTATGACGTCATCACCTGATTGCGTAACGTTAATTTTTCAAGTTCAGCCGATTGACATGGGGCCAACGCCATTTGCAATAGAATGAAAAAATAATGCTACAGTCAATTGAAGACAATGACTTCCGACTTCCCGGTTTCCGAATTATGACATCATCACCTGATTGCGTAATGTTAATTTTTCAAGTTCAGCCGATTGACATGGGGCCAACGGAATTTGCTGGAGAATGAGAATTAATTAAGTCGCAAATGATGACATGAAACCAGCCTCACATTGTTGAGGCATTATGGTTTTTTATCTGATGCGGCAATAAATCTTAACATTTTTGAACTCGAGTCTTCTGCATGTAAAACATGGCGGGGAAAATATAATATTATAGTGGTGATGAAAAAAAAATAATGGCGGCAGCCTCTACAATTTTACAAATAACTGTGACATATACTCCTTCAGACCCGCCGTCATCCATGGGATTCCTGTGCGGAGCATGGGTATCCCTGCTAGTGATGCAATAATACAAGAAAGGAAGTAAAAGCAATACCACAGAATACGAGCAAGGATCAATGTACATGCACAGTCACTTATACAGTTGTTACTTCGCAGGACACGGCGCCACAGCATTCATTCAAAAGCAAAGGAATGGCCACTCCCAAAGACGAGAGTGGCAGACAGGGTCCGTTGACCTTTATAGTTCGTGAGCCTTGGTTGACCAAATGGGCTCATGGGACCGATGCGGCTTACCCGCACCCTCGTGGTGCGATGATGGACAGGTCGCGACGTCTCGTACCCATGGCAGCTCGCGTAGCCGCGCCTGATCTCGGGCCTTGCAATGATGGGCAGGTCATGACGCCTTCTCCCCACGGCCACTAGGACAGCTGCGCCTGATTGCGGCCTTGCCAAGGCGAGGTGATACGGGCCCCGGCCGGCAACACGGCTAAGAGGAACGAAGGTGAGGCGATGTTCGTGGCGTGGGGTTGTTGATGGTTGTGGAGGTAAAAATGGCGAAGGTGGTGGTAGTTTGGTTGTGGCCGTTTTGGAATGATTGTGGTGGCGATCTGGTTGTGAGGTATGGTTGGTCCAAAATAACGATAGAAAAAGAAAAACACTATCTCAAAGGGTCGCATCCCGGTGAACACGAAGAAATCCCTCCAAACAACGGTGGGGAAACCTATCTAACACCAACTTACCGGGATAACTGATCTGAGGACCTTTATGATGTATTGCGAATTTCCACAGCCATAACATATATATATATATATATATATATATATATATATATATGTATATATATATATATATATATATGTATATATATATATATATATATATATATATATATATATATGTATATATATATATATACTGAAAAATGTGCAGCTCAGGAATCACATTAAATTAGAGAGAATGCACACAGCATTAAAAGGAAAAGAAAGCAACCATTTATTGGGCCTGATGTTTTGATTTTTATGTATGTCATTCTGGATTTTTCTGCATTATGGATGCATGTCTAAATTTACAGGGACACTTATCCAACCAAGATATTCATTCTCGTTTTGTATTTTCAATTAATTTTCTGAAATTTGTCGAATTTGTTTTTCACTTGAAAATTGTGGGTTACGGTGTGTAAATAAAGGTGAGAAAAGTCTGATTTATTTAAGTTTAATTACAGGCTATAAGGCAACAAAAGGTGAAAATTTTGAAAGGGGGTGTAGATTTTCTGTCGGCACTGCATATATATATATATATATATATATATATATATATATATATATATATATATATATATATATATATATATATATAATTGAAGTGGTCCAAACTTCAAGCAACACTGTGATGATGTCATCATGACATACTGACTGCAAACCCAGAACATAGCTCAAGAATGCAAAGTCAAAAGCTGTCACCAAGCAGTTGAAAAGCGAAGCTATCGCCAGTCTCACCCTTGTTGGGGCTCATCAGAGCAACACATCGCTGTTTCATTCATTTTATGACCTAGAAGCCTTTCTGCTTATCTACTGACTAATGATGCACCACTTACTGTTATTGGTGAGGTCAGATTGCACTTGGAACCCACATGTGCCATCTGGTCACATGGACATATTGTGTTTTGCCCACCAATCACAACCAAGAAACATCATGTTTGGCAGACAGGTAAAAGAATGGATGAAATTAACAGGACGTTGGTTAAGGTATGGTAACTGCCATATTGAAACTCCAGTTTTGGGTTTGGAGCGTTGGCAGGTATCCTTCGGGGCTGCCTGCTGACGATCTCAAAGTTAAGATTCCGGTCGTTATCTGTCCCATTTTAACTGTTTATTTTCTCACCTACATGTTACTGTGTGTTCCTAGTTCGGTTTTGTTTCAAAAATCGTGCTATTTTGTGAGATTTCGTCAAACTTGTCTTACTGGGTGCTTGAGGCCTATCCTTGAGGCTTGAGGCCGACCCTTTGTTCCCCTTGGTGTACGATCGTGTTCATTTGTTTTTATCCCCATTATCGTCAATTTCTATCTTTCCCACTTTCTTAACGTCCCCATCCCTTCCAACAAATCAGTCCTTTTCTTATCTCAAATCAAAAAAAAATAAAACGCTACCTTTCTCTGATTCTTCTTCTTCTTCTTCATCTCCTCTTCTTCTGCCTCCTCTTCTTCTTCCTCAATTTTTTCTACAACACTTCCATGATATAATCTGTTGAAAACTCTCTCAAACATTAATAATAATAACAAAAACGATCTCTTATAATGCTTCATCTTCCTCTTTCACACATGTGGTTCTCTTTACTGTATCATAATGCATGACTCTTCTGCTATTTAAACAGACTGCTCTCAATTCGACCTCTCCTTCATTCCTTGCAGAAAAAATCCAACTGATACAGCGTTTCTTCTCTCCATTCTCTGAATTCGCCTTAATTGCATCCATCAAGAAACCTGTTTAATCGCATAACTGACCTAAAACTTTTAAAAACCCCAGTTTGCGATGAATGTTCGCTTTCCATCAACCATTCTTTTTTTCCAACTTCAGTGCCAACTCACCCCTCTCACCCCTCACTCTCAAAGCAACCATCCCACTCTTCTCCCTCCAAGCCTCCCTCTCACCTCTCTCAAAAACTCCCCCCTCACCTTTCTCCCAGCATTCATCCCCCTCACTCATCCGTCCCAAAGGCCCCCCCCCTCCCATCCACAAAGCTGCCTCCATCCACTGCCCTCTCACTTCCATCTCTTCACTCCACCTCCTCAAATCCTCAACTACCTTCTTCCCCCTCTCTTGTCCCCCCTCTCCCCTAGCACCACAGAGCCTTTTCTCCTCCTCATTTGCCCCCTCCCCTAGCTATTCTGCAATCCCCCATACTCTTTCAACAACCCTCCTGACCTCCCCCCCCCTCGTCCCTTGTCCTACCCTCCCCCTCCCCCCCCACCCCCTGCACCTAAAGCCTCCTCCCCTACCTCTTCATTAAAAGTATGGACTTCAAATATCCCGGGCCTTCGCTCAAACCTTTCAGATCTTTCCATACAAGTTGCCACTGACAAACCAAACATAATCTGCCTAACAGAAACTTTCCTCCCCCAAGAGGTGTCTGACTCCCAAGTATCTCTCCATGGTTACTCCCTCCTCCGGTTTGACAGACCTGAGCCTCGTCCTGGTGGAGGAGTTGCTCTCTTCATCAAAGACTCTATTCCTCACTCTCCATGCACTGCCCTCACTCCCCCACACCCCCAGGAACACCTCTGGCTACGGCTTTCCCTCCACTCTCACCTCATGTTTTTATGTGTACTGTACCGTCCACCGAACAGTGATGACTCCAAATACACCTCACTATCTGAAAACATGGACCAACTTCTATCTTCTCATCCAAACTCTCTTCCTCATATGTGGCGACTTCAATTGTCATCATGCCAGTTGGCTAGGTGTGGGTACCTCTCTCACCTGTCATGGCACTTCAGCAAAAGCTTTCTGTGACTCATTGGGACTGACTCAATTGGTCAACTTCCATACCCAGATCTCAACCAATGGTACTCCACCTCTTCTGAATCTGATTTTGACAAATTTCCCTGACAATATCTGCTGCTCTTCCTCCACTCCACTCGGTTCTTCTGACCACATCCTTGTCAAAGTGGACATCTCTCTGGCTATTATCAGAGAACCACCTCTCTGCCGTCGAGTCTGGCATTTCACTCAAGCCGACTGGTAGGGTCTCCAAGCAGCCCTCAAACTTATAGACTGGTATCCTATTGCTACTTACTCCAACATCAACTCATCCTGGGAATTCTTTCAAAGAAACTTGCTCTCCCTCATGCACAGATTTATCCCCTCTCGTGTTCAGTTGTCTTACCCTTCCTCCCGCCCTTGGTTTACTGAAGCTTGTGGCGAGGCAGTTGTCCTGAAACAACTTGCCTTTGCTTCATGGAAAGCAAACCCAACTGAGGGAAATCTCAGTTCCTTCCACAAAGCTCAGACCAAGTGTGTATCTGCCCTCAGGAGAGCCAGAAAACAACATCTTTCTCATCTTAAGTCTGAACTCTCAAACCTCTCTCCCTCCTCAAAATCCTGGTGATGTCTAATCAAATCTGTTTCTGGTGTATGTTCCCCCTCCATCCCCTCCCTTACCTCAAATGGCCGCACTGCTGATACCGCACGTGAAAAAGCTGAATTAAATGCTTAAACTCGGTGTTTGCAGCTAAATCTTGTGTCCAAAACCCATCACTTTCTCTACCCACCTTACGCAGTCGCAGCCAACTGTCCCTGGACTCTGTGTCCTTTTCTCCTGACAAGGTGGAGAGCTTGCTGTCAAATCTCGACTCGGATTCTGCAATCGGTCCAGACGGCATCAGCCCACGTGTCCTCAAAGCCTGCTCTTCTGCTCTTGCTCACTCTCTCTCTGTTCTGTTCACCCTCTCATTTGCTCAAGGTCATCTGCCATCTGCTTGGATATCAGCAAACATCACTGCCCTGCATAAAAAGGTGCAAAAACAGATCCCTGCAACTACAGACCAATCAGCCTTCTCCCAATCATTAGCAAGGTTATGGAATCCATCATCGCTTCAGACATCAAATCCTTCCTCTTCTCCAATGGCTTGATTTCTGATCATCAATTTGGTTTCAGACCAGGTCACTCTACCCTGGATATGCTACTTCTGCTCTCCCAACAATGGATGGAAGCCCTCAATGCCAGACAGGAAATCACAGCCGTATCCCTGGACATATCACGTGCTTTTGACACGGTCTGGCACCCTACCCTGCTCACCAAACTCTCTTCCTATGGTATCCAAGGCCATCTCCACTCATGGCTCACAGACTTCCTCTCCTGTCGCAGTCACTGTGTGGCCCTAAATGGAGTTCTTTCATCCCCTCTTTCTGTTCAGGCTGGAGTTCCTCAAGGTAGCGTTCTGGGCCCTGTTCCTTTTCTGGTTTTCATCAGTGATCTCTCAGACTCTCTGGAAAATCCTCTATATCTCTTTGCTGATTACTCCACCCTCTGTCGTACCATCTGTCATCCCTCAGACCGGCAAGCAGCAGCTTCTTCACTCACTGCTAATCTGGATAAAATCACAAACTGGTCCAACACGTGGAACATGTCTTTCAATCTGGACAAATCTCACACTCTCACTGTGTCTCTTCTAAAGGACCGTTTAGAAACCCCCCCATCCACTTTCTCAACAATCCTCTGGAAGAAGTCCTTTCTTTCAAGCTTCTGGGTCTCACTATCTGCCATGACCTTTCATGGGAAAGCCACATTTCAAACCTCACCTCCAAAGCCAGTCGCCGACTGGGAAACCTCTGTCGTGCAAAGTCCTTCCTCGGCCCACCTGAGCTCATGACCACTTACAAAGCTTTTGTCCGTATCCTGATGGAGTACTGCTCTCCCCTCTGGGCTGGTGCTTCTGCCTCCCACCTTTCTTGGCTTCACGCTGTTGAAACCAAGGCATTTCGGATCATTGGCATCTCCCGCCATGAGGCTGAGTCTTTAGGCCTCTCACTCTCTCACCGCAGGCTGGTCCGTGGTCTGTCTGTCTTCTACCATCTCCTCTCCAGCCTCGCCCCCCCCCCCCCTGCTCTCTCTGCGATTTGTCCCCACCACATTTCCGCAGGGCGCTCAAGGTCTGCCATCAACCCCCTTCTGGTAAAACTACCAAAATCACGAATCACTGCTCACCTTCACTCTTTCATTCCTCTTTTTCCCCACCTTTGAAATAAACTCCCTCACTCTATTCTTTCCCATTATTCCCTCCATGCCTTCAAAACAGCTGTTCACCACCACCTCTTATCATCCCCCATCCAAATCCTCGATCTTTTCTACCCCCGATAATCCACCCAAGCCCACCTCCTTCAAATTCCCTGCTTTCCTTCCTGAAAGTCCCTGTAATGTCCATCTTCTTTTCCCCATTTTCTCTACTCCATCCCTCTCCCTTCCACAGATCTCCTAATGTCTCTGTTCCCCACTGTTTTGTCCTTCCCTCTCTCACCCCTCTTGTCTAATGCCCCCCTTGATGTGCCTTGTGTGTTCGCTCTCATACGAGCCTCGACAAGGTATACAAAAAATAAAGATGTGAAGCAAGGAAAAGCTGACATTTCAGGCATTAACTCCTTTTCAGAGCATAAGAGCTTGGTGTACATTAAGAATCCTCTTTTGCTGTGATGAAGGTGTAATGCCCAAAAATCATTCTCCTTGCTTCCCCCTGTGGTTCGCATACTTCAATAAACATCCTGTTCATTCCTTACATCCAGTGTACTGTATGTATTATGGACGCATGTCTTATTGTTTTCCCTTACAGAAGGAGTGGGGTATTTTTTAAATTGGGCTGATCTTCAAGATTTCTCATAACATGTCACTTTTTACAGTTACTGCGCTGTGTTTCAACTTTGCTGGTTCTGCAGCACTGGAACTCAGAGAGTAGAACAAGGCAAATGGGGCAAAAACTACTCAGCTGTGTATAGTTTAACTGTTTGACATGATTTTTGTTGTTTCATTCAAATTATTTCCGTGTAGAATAGAAAAATTGCAAAAACTCAGGCCAAAACAACACGTGGGCCAAGTGAAAGGCAATCCCAACGGGTTTACTGATGTTTTTGTTATGAACGAAGAAATTTTGAGTTTAAACCATTAATAGTACATTGGAGTGCATTTCATCACATGTATGTCGCACCTGGCTGCAAACTTGCATCATTAACGGGGCTATGGCTGTGCGGTGCCCCCGGCAAATTAAGGCAGGAGTTTAGATTTTGGCCATGGTATTGGACCACAGCGGTTGACCTTTTATTTATTTATTTTTTTACAAAAGGTTCTGTGGGATTCTTATTATGCACAAGCAAATGCTACAAGATCGGATAGCTGGCTTCATGTTGCCTCGAAAGTACAAGATATTCCATGATACAACAATGCTCCACTATAATATGGTTATACTGTGTGTTTCATGTAAAATACACTTGGAACCACACATGTTGAACTTCAGTTGAAGATTAGTGTTAAGCAAGTTTTGACTTCAAGCAGCAAGTGATGTACTTAGAATCCTGAACTCAAAGGAAGATGTTGAGTGCAGTCTACCGACATAAAACACGGTGTATATTTGTGTGTTAGGTCGCCGAAATAGGTGACCCTTATTGTCAGTAATGCTGTCTGTTTGTTTGGATGTTTGTTCGTTTGTCATCAGCATAATTGGTAGTAAATGTGGGCGGATTTTGACCAAACTCGAGTGGTTGGTTCATCTTATGACCTAATGATTTGGAAATTGTGATGGTTGCGAGGGACGCTTTGGTTCCCTAGCAACAACCGAAAAACCTTCAAAATCGGTACCGTTCACGCGAAATCAATTCCGAAAGCCATTATCCCACGTAGGGTTATGAGATTTGGCACGGATGATCTTCAGGTGATGCTCCATCAAATATATTCCGGTTTTTGTGATATATGGAATACTTTATCCGCAGCGCCCCCTACAATTAGGGTATGTGCGAAAATTGAAGGCCCCCTAGCGACCAGATGAGTGCATCGATAGGAATGAAACTTTTCAGGTTCATGGTACTCAATGAGTACTATAACTTTACCTCAGGACATATTGACCGATTTCGCTTAGGTCAGGGGTCAAAGATCAATTAGTTCAAAAATCGATAATATGCGAGAGCTGGAGTTGCCTTTGCGCCAAATGCTACCCCTACTAGGGTTATGGTCAGATGGTCATGAAAATTCACACTAATCGTCTGGAATACATTGTGCACAAAAGATCAAGCCAGATTTTCGATTTAGATCTTGGTTCACCCACAGCAGCCCCTCAAACTTTGGGGATTTCCGATTTCAAACCGCATTTTCGGTACTTTGCGTTCAAATGGATACCGAGTAGTTATCAGTAGATGGAACTGGATGAGATTTGATATGCATAATCGTAAGGTGATTCCCTATCCGCTATATGACATCCATTTTGCTCTATATCATATAGTTTCCATGCTCGGCGACCCATCGCCGCCTACCGGCTTGTTTATGCATTTGTGTGTTTGTGTATTTGTCTGTCCCCCTTCTTAAGCCGCTGTCACACATTGGCGATTTAGCCAGCGTATGCCGATGTATGAAAAATTTGTCTAAAACGCTGGCACACGTCGAATACGTTATGGGTAAGTTTTGTATACGTTAACAGCACGCTGGCATACGTCGTAGTACGCTAGCATATGTCGTAGTACGCTGGCATACGTCGTTGTACTTTGAGCTTGTCGACAAATTTTAACATGCTCAAAATTTTTCGACGTATGCCAGCGTATGATTCACACGTTCCGCATACGCTGGCATAAGTTGTAGGCACGTTACGCGATCGTTGACACGTCAACACATGTTAATTGTAAGTTAATCACAAGTCGAAACACGTCAAGGTAATGTTTAGCATCAGTGTTCCAGACTCCATGGTTTTTTTTTTCTTTCTTCAGCATGACGGTGATGTTGACACTTCGATTTATAATATAATTAAAAGGCTGCCACTCAACGATTTAAATCATAACCGCACTAGAAATCGAAGTGTCAACATCACCGTCATGCCGAAGAAAAAAAACAAAAAAAAACATGGAGTCTGGAACACTGACGGGTTCCTCCTGTGTGAACCCCATTTTTATATACCAATTCCCCTAAACGCTGCCAATACGCCATTATACGGTAGCTGTAAGTTAGAAACACGTTCAGTAAGTTCTGTTGTCGTCCGGAAGACGTCAAATACATCTACATACGTCAATGTGCGTTGGAGATACATTACACATAGGTTCAAAGCACGTTACTCATAGGTTAAGCCCCTGTCACACCTTGACGTTTTAGCCAGCATATGGCAACGTATCAAAGTTTATCTAAAACGCTGGCGTACACTGAATTATTGATTTTTTTCAGTTTTGGGCGTATATTAACGAGTTGGACGTATGCATAACGCATTAATAACGTACACAGAACGTTTCGATAACTCGACAAATAACGTACACAGAATGTTTCGGCATACGTCGACAAATGTTGTGCATGCACAAAATTTGTCGACTATCTCGGCGTACTACGAATTATGCCAGCGTGCTTCAGCGTGCTCTTAACGTATACAAAACTTACCCATAACGTATTCGACGTGTGCCAGCGTATTCACCAAATTTTTCATACGTCGGCATACGCTGGCTAAAACGTCAAGGTGTGACAGCGGCTTTAGAAATAACTTTCGGGTACGCTAAACATTACCTCGACGTGTTTTGACTTATGAGTAACTTACAAGTAACGTGTGTCGACGTGTGTCAACGATTGCATAACGTGCCTACAACTTATGGCCAGCGTATGCAGAACGTGTGCGTCATACGCTGGATACGTCGACAAATTTTCAACATGCTGAAAATTTGTCGACGTACTCGGCGTACTACGACGTATGCCAGCGTGCTTCAGCGTGCTCTTAATGTATTCGACGTGTGCCAGCGTATTCGGCAAATTTTTCATACGTCGGCATACGCTGGCTAAAACGTCAAGGTGTGACAGCGGCTTGACACTTCGATGTCTAGTGCGGTTATGATTTGAATCGTCGAGCCGCAGCCTTTTAATAGGCTACGCCACGTGATCGTCGGCGATACGCTGCCGCGCTATGCATAAGTTAGACTATCGTTGGGCATAGGTTGTGAACGCCGACAACACGCTCAGCATTCGTTGGTATAAGTTATCTATATGTTGTCAAAACGTCCTGTGTACGTTACTAATACGTTATGCATACGTCCAAGTCGTTATGAATACGTCTAAAACTGGAAAAAACATCAACAGTTCAGCGTACGCCAGCGTTTTACATACATGTTGATACCTTGCCATACGCTGGCGAAAACATCAAGGTGTGACAGCGGCTTTAAGGACGATTAAAGAAGGGTTTTAAAAAGGCCACTCTTTTAACATGACTGTGTGTTCACAACGGCCTATTTTTTCAGGATAAAACAACTCGAAAAACATTTTCCATAAAAGAGTAATTACGTCTCTTTCATTGGAAATATAGATGGTGACTTGCAACCGGGCCTCAAGGGCGGTGTACAGAAGTGTTAAAAAAAACAAAAAAACAATAAATACAAGGCGCAGAGAGGTGAAATTCACAGTGCGTGATGCGAAATGCACGCAGAGTAAAATGAGTGTTCATGAACATATGTAGGATGCTAATGAATAAAGAAGATACAAGAACACCTGACACTAGGCCGAGGCTTCAGATTTTTGCACGCTCACGAGACTACACCGTCGAAATGAAACGTCCCAGTGGATAAATAAAATATATAATCACACTTGTACATTTAGTGTTTTAAAATAATGGTTCTTGCTACGAAATATCATAATCTTCCAGTCTCCTTGAATATTTCAAATGCAATAATTCCTACCAGTCATTTTTGACGGGCTTTTACACGAGGATTTAAATATAACGAACGTAAAACAGTTTATTTCAATGGGGGGGTGGGGGGGGTGAACTTTTTGCTTGAGGGATAAACTCCTTATTATACAGGGTGTTCAAATCATATATTTTTTAACCACAATCACATCAAATTGTGGTAACACTGTTTATGGGACACCCTTCATGTATTGTTATATTGGATGGGGGTATAAATTAGGTAAGATGTTAAGTTACCATGGTTCAGGTGTTCGTATAGGTTCCGGCAATGTATAGGCAGTTTTTTTTGTCACCAAGGAAACATTAGAGTGAAGTTATCCTGTTGTTATGTCTGCCGTGAGAGGCGGTTACAGTTGAGATAAGGGTTAAATAGGAACGTGTAATTCGTATGTATCCTATCTGTAAAACCAGGCAAGGCAAGGACGAGGTGAGAATAGAATGGATTTCACCGAGTCCCTTGTGTGGCTTTAGAACCCCCTCCAGGGCCGGAAATGGTTTGAGCCACCCTGTGTGATGACACCACGGCGGCAACTGTTCTCCACTTGAATGGGGGGGGGTGGTGATAAAAGGAGGGGTGTATGGGGGCAGTGATTTACTCAGGTAGTTGGAGAGAGTTGAAAAAGAAGGCAGCCCATGAGAGTCAGGACAGAGTGAGCTGGGGGCTTCCTTCTCTTTCTTTTTTTGTATACATTGTCGATGCTCATATGAGAGCTAACACACAACGCACAGCAAGGGGGGGGCATGAGACTAGAGGGGTGGGAGAGGGAAGGACAAAACAGTGGGGAACAGAGACATTAGGAGATCTGTGGAAGGGAGAGGGATGGGGTGGAGAACATGGGGAAAACAAGATGGACATTACAGGGACTTTCAGGAAGGAAAGCAGGGAATTTGAAGGAGCTGGGTTTGGGGTGGATTAACGGGGGTAGAAAAGATCGAGGTTTTGGATGGGGGAAGATAGGAGATGGTGGTGAACAGCTGTTTTGAAGGCCTGAAGGGAAGAATGGGATTTAAGAGAGTGTGGGAGTTTATTCCAAAGGTGGGGAAAAAGAGGAATGAAAGAGTGAAGGTGAGCAGTGATTCGTGATTTTGGTAGTTTTACCAGAAGGGGGTTTTTGGCAGACCTTGAGCACCCTGCGGAAATATGGTGGGGACATGTCGGAGACAGAACAGTGGAGGCGAGACCAGAGAGGAGATGGTAGAAGACAGAAAGACCACCGACCTGTCTGTGGTGAGAGAGTGAGAGGCCCAAAGACTCAGCCTCATCGTGGGAGATGCCAATGATCCTAAATGCCTGGTTTCTACAGCATGAAGCCAAGAAAGGTGAGAGGCAGGAGCACCAGCCGAGAGGGGAGAGCAGTCCTCCATCAGGCTGTGGACAAAAGCTTTGTAAGTGGTCAGGAGCTCAGGTGGGCCGAAGAAGGACTTTGCACGATGGAGGATTCCCAGTCGGCGACTGGCTTTAGAGGTGAGGTTTGAAATGTGGCTTTCCCATGAAAGGTCATGGCAGATAGTGAGACCCAGAAGCTTGAAAGAAAGGACTTCTTCCAGAGGATTGTTGAGAAAGTGGATGGGGGGGTTTCTAAACGGTCCTTTTGAAGAGACATAGTGAGAGTGTGAGATTTGTCCAGATTGAAAGACATGTTCCACGTGTTGGACCAGTTTGTGATTTTATCCAGATCTGCAGTGAGCGAAGAAGCTGCTGCTTGCCGGTCTGAGGGATGACCAATGGTACGGCAGAGGGTGGAGTCATCAGCAAAGACATAAAGAGGATTTTCCAGAGAGTCAGAGAGATCATTGATTAAAACCAGAAAAAGAACAGGGCCCAGAACACTACCTTGAGGAACTCCAGCCTGGACAGGAAGAGGGGATGAGAGAACTCCATTTAGGGCCACACGTTGGCTGCGACAGGAGAGGAAATCTGTGAGCCATGAGTGGAGATGGCCTTGGATACCATGGGAAGTGAGTTTGGTGAGCAGGGCAGGGTGCCAGACCGTGTCAAAAGCACATAATATGTCTCGGGATATGGTTCTGATTTCCTGTCTGGCATTGAGTATCTCCATCCATTGTTGGGAGAGCAGAAGCAGCATATCTATGGTCGAATGACCTGGTCTGAAACCAAGTTGATGATCGGAAATGAAGCCATTGGACAAGAGGAAGGATTTAATGTCTGAAGCGTTGATGGATTCCATAACCTTGCTGATGATTGGGAGAAGACTGATTGGTCTGTATTTGCAGGGATCTGTTTTTGCACCTTTTCTATGCAGGGCAGTGATGTTTGCTGATTTCCATGCAGATGGCAGATGACCGTGAGCAAATGAGAGGGTGAATAGAACAGAGAGAGGGTGAGCAAGAGCAGAAGAGCAGGTTTTTAGGACACGTGGGCAGATGCCGTCTGGACCGGTTGCAGAATCTGAGTCGAGGTTTGACAGCAAGCTCTCCACCTTGTTAGGAGAAAAGGACACAGAGTCCCGGGACAGTTGGGTGCGACTGGGTAAGCTCTGGGTAATCGCTCTTCTCTTCCCTTTGGAAGTCGATGCAGTTAGGGTGTCTTGTCAGTGTCGTGGCTGTGGTGCTGAACTGCGCTGTCTGTACTGCTTGTTCTGGAGACATGTTCACCTGTATTCTTTGGACGACCTTGCCTGGCTGCTGATTGTGAGTGAATGAAACCGTGTGCTCTTGGCGCCTTCGGTTCTTTCCTGAATTAAGTATACCAGCAGAGTACCTGCCCTATGGGCGATCTTATTGCAAGCATGCAACACGTTCTTCTGACACATGCTTATTTGGGTGGTGTATAGGCAACTGACAGCTGCCTCAATCACTCCTGAAAAAAAAACAACCCGAATTACGTGCATGAAGTAAAAACGTACCTTCTGCTTATAATTCAAAATACTGCACAGCACTGAAAAACGTGGGGTCAGGAATGCTGTCCCGTAAATGGTGGTGACTTGTAATACGTTCGGAGGATTATATATTACTTGGTCTCCACAGCATGACGCCAAGAAAGGTGAGAAGCAGGAGCACCAGCCCAAAGGGGAGAGCAGTACTCCATCAGGCTTTGGCCAAAAGCTTTGTATGTGGTCAGGAGCTCAGGTGGGCCGAGGAAGGACTTTGCACGATGGAGGATTCCCAGTCGGCTACAAGATACACATTTACGTGGAGAATTTGCGTCCCCCCCTATCCCTCATCCCCTAAGTCCACCGGTAAAGATTTAAAAAAAACACCCCATACATTAGTTGGGGTCATGCTGATCCTACATAGCGAGCCTGAATGTAATCGGCACAGAACTCTAGGAGGCGTAGCGCGACAAACAAACACCTGTCCGTGAGTTAGAGTATTCGAGTCAGGATTTTGGTTCACCGAGTTAGTGTGCATTTTCTTTTATTTCTAGTCATTCATGTCAATCTATCTATCATTCCTGGATTCTCAATTTTTGTCATCCTGTGTCCTGTTCAATAAAATTATTTCTGATGAATACACATCGCCTGATTACTGTCTTCTCGCGTGTATGAACTGTTTCAGCATTTGTTAAATCCCTGGGGGGACATATTAATTTCTTAAAGAAACTTACTTTGAGAGACCGGCAGGATATACAGCACATCTCGACCGGGGGAAGCTGTGTTGTCCGCTCCAACGTGGTTTCCTTTGAATCGGCCATTTGTGAAGCACGTTGCTTCGGGCAGTGGGGAAGTGTTGGCAGACCCCGTCAAAGCGACAGTATTATATCGTCCCTTAAAAAAAAAAGTGCTGTGCAAGAAGAGCCATAGTATTTGGCAGTACAGAACTAACAGTCTCATTCTTGGATTCCTTAAAAAAATTAACATTCACAAAAAACAAATGAGTTATCCTCATACAAATTGCACCCAATCTGATGTCAGTAACCCTTTAACTTTTTGTAAGCTTTCAAACACCTTGCCATAAAAGGAAAAAAAGATTAATCTCTGAGATGAGAAACATTTGTGTGAAACCTCATTCATATATTTTGTTTCGATCTTCCATGGGGTGTCTTATCATAAAACGGATGAGACACTTAAAAATAATATATCAGACGTTTTATTGCTTAAAGCAAAATGCATTTCTGATGAACAGCACAAATATTTCTGATTTCACACATTTCTGATAAACAGCATCAACGGCACAGGTACAAGGCCTTTGCCCATAGCTCAATGGAGTACTGCTCTCTCCTATGGGCGTGGGCCCCAGCATGAAGTCTCTCTTTCCTGGATTTTGTGGAATCTTATTGGGATCTACTGCAATGAAACCAAAGCATGCAAGGACTGTTGCTCTCACATCACAGACAGGTCAATGGCCTCTGTCTTTTACTGTCACACTTCCAATCTAGCACCCCTGCTCTCTCCGGCCTCCGACCCTTTTCCGATTCTTTAAGACGCATGTGTTCTACCAGTAATAACCACCCACTTCCCCCTTACTCTTAGTATAACTCCCAAAATCCATGCTTTCCACCCATCTCCCCTCTTTTGTTCCTCTTTTCTCCCACTTGTGGAATGCTTTCTGGGGACGGTTCAATTGCACTCTTCTCTCCAGGGCTTCAGGCACGTGATGCACCACCATCTCATTTTACCCTCCATCCCTACTCACAATCTTTTCCACCCCCCCCCCCACCCCCCATTAATCCTACCTTGTTCAACCCTCTTACTTGCAGGGAAATGTTTCCTTCCCCCTCTCTCCTCTTTTGTTGTTAGTTAATTTGCTTGCTTGTTTCATCCAACTTTGTTTATCACTACATTGCCTTATTGCCCTCAGTCACTTCACTCTTTCATGAGTTTTGATGTCGTCAAGAAAAAAAAAACCTGAGAAACTACCTCCTTTAACTCAGACAATCACAGTTTATGATGTTCAGAAAGAACACATATTTCATGTGTTATGGGAAAATATAATGGTGATTACAACTATGGGCATGACTGATTCTCACAGGGCCATTTGGTACGGGCTTCACGGAATGTCTCTCCGCAACGCTTTGGGGGACCTGTCTCGGCAAAACTCAGCCTCGTTAATGTTCATAACAAACTGTACAAACTTTTATGCCTCCCCTCCCTCTTCCACTGTGACCAGGTGGGAAGCCAGCCTTTGATAAAGCTATCAAAGGCTGTCTAACCATGATTCAGATTCTCTTTAAGCCTGGTGTTGGCTTTGTGGTTCGGGCGGCTGGCTTGGAATCTTTGCGTCCTGAGTTTGAGCCCCATTTGCCACTGAATTAACACTGGGTGGGGTTGACTCAGCTTGTCATCCTTCTGAGGTTGGCAAAATGAGTAGTAGTGCACTGGTATAGGGGCACAGCATCAGCAGCATAGTAGTTGGGCCCTAACAAATTGATAGTTACCCAACAGCCAAGCTGCCATGTGCAAGAATAATAATAATAATAATAATAATAATAATAATAATAATAATAGGATTCTCTTTCTCTGTCTCTTTCTCTGTCGTTGTCTCTCTATCTCCTCTCTTTTAGCATTGTCAGGTGGAGAGGTGGCAGAATTTTTAAAATGTGGATGAGATGATCAATTAAGGTTGTTTTAATCCTGAGAGATTTTCCAGTGATCCCTCCACTCATCCCAATGTACACACAAGGCTTTTGGAGAGCAGATGGTCTGAATAATTTATTTCATCAACTCGTTAAAAGTAATACCCCTTTATGGAAATTTGTTCTTTTAAACAGATGCTTGAACAAAAATGTCTGCCATAAGATTTTGAGGATAGGATCTCAAATCCTAATACTGCTTCGCATTAATTCTGAGACCACATGGAGCATAAAGTGCATCCCTTTAACATTTTAAAGGCAAGCTTGCACACAGCCTTATACAGATTAGTCTGGAGGAATGTTTTCTTCAGCAGTGGCCCTGCCAAAAACAGCTTCATGGAACTCGCTCCAGTTTAATCCAACTGAAGATTATTTTCCCAACTTCTGCTGCTGTTTGCGTTGCACCTGGAAATAGTGGGTCAGGCAAAAATTATAGTGTTAGGAACATTAATTTGTCAATGAGGTTTTTATAGTTTCACATTTAGTCAAAGTAGGTTTTAATAACGTTTAAACAATTGTATTAAACAGCTATACCTATAAGAATGCAAGGTAGGATGCAGAAACCCTGCCCGAGAGAGAACAATACTCTGAGCTGCACTCTTTTTCTTTGTATGAAGCATTCTACTTCATGCCAACACTGATCTTAATGATCCTTTAGGAAGCAGAGAGGGCAAAATACTGCCATGTTTGCAAACTTAATGTTCAAATAGCCCCTATACTGTGGGATATTGAGGAGTGGTGAGGAGTTATTCGCTCTGAGCATCAAGGAATGATTTAGCACTTATACTACACTGTGAGCCAATGATCAACTTTTAAAGCTTCAGAAAATGAAACGATGTCAGGGGTCAATCTTTCAATGAAAGATAGAAGGTTGTTGTCAAGGAAGCACCGTCGGGTAGGTCCAGACTTTCATCCGGCCTGCCAGTGACATTTTTTTTAATAGCTCACCTGGACTTTAGTCAAGTGAGCTTATGCGATTAAGCAGTGTCGGTAGGTAAGTGAGTCAATCATTGAGTCAGTCAGTCAGTCAGTCACACCATAAACACTTCAGTCATTAGTGCTTGAACCAAACACATGATTTTGATGAAACTTGGCCGCAAGCCTCATATCTGATGCCTAACGGAGGTTGATTAGCCACATCAAAATCTGCACTCATTAAGGGGGTGCGTGGGGTTTTTTTGACCCCCCCCCAAAAAAAGTATTTGCTCTATTCTCCAAAACTACACACACGGTTTTGATGAAACTTGACCACAACCTTCATCACTTGTGATTTACCAAAGTTTGTTCACGGCATTAAAAAAAAAATCAGGGTCGAAGGAGGTCTGCAGGGGGTTTGAGTGACTGTTGCTCCTGATCCAGGTGAGCTTCAGGACGTGCAGTCCTATTTTTTTAGATCCTCGTGGAGGATCTCTAAGTCTTACTCACGTTGTTGTTGTTCATCTTCTTGTGGACTTTTTTGTTTCACAGCCTACAGTTTTCATCGAACCTTCCTGAAATTTGGCGTGCATATGTAAAAACACCCTGCGCAGACAGTAACCATCTCCGATTTTGAAAATTCCTCTGAGAAAAAAAAAGTTATGACGTCAAAATATCTCCGCTAATCGAAATCGCCTAAAAAATTATCTCCGAAACTAGGCAAGCTTTTTGAATTCTGTTTGCAAGAATCGAACAGGACATTAGCAGAAATGAATTACCGCACATATGATACATCACTATGACATCATATC
Source organism: Eptatretus burgeri (assembly GCF_056783735.1). Lineage (NCBI taxonomy): Eukaryota > Metazoa > Chordata > Myxini > Myxiniformes > Myxinidae > Eptatretus > Eptatretus burgeri. The sequence goes on from NC_140965.1 coordinate 26,365,153, forward strand.
AATTTTTATGGTCATTCCTATTTTTTGACATTTTTTTGTTTCACGACCCAGAGTTTTCATCGGATCTTCGTGAAACTTGCCATGTATATGCTGAAATCCCACGTGCAGGCAGTAACCATCTCCAATTTTGGAAATTATTCCTAGAAAAAAAGTTGATGTCATAATATCACCGCTAATGGAAATCGCCGATACCATTATCTCCGAAACTAGGCAAGCTGTTTGAATTTTGTTTGCGGGAATCAAGCCGGGCATTAGCACAGGTAATTTATCGCAAACCTGATACATCACAATGACGTCATATTCGTTTTCATGACGTCATCATTAAGAGGACGAGGATCTTAGCTCATTTGAGCTTGTTAATACACGCATGACTTTATATGAAGAATGATTGTTTTGTCCATCATGTCAGCAAGTGCAGATATCTTTCATTTTTCAGGACTGCAGTCCATTGTTTGATTGGTGCCTTGAGTACTTCTATTAAAAACCAAGAGAGCTCTCAGCCAATGACGCACTGACTTGCAGTCATGTGCTTATTTCCCTGTGTTGACTCAACTCATTGTAAGGCGGGATTCTATGATGTCAAAGGTTGGCTGCTGACAAAGCTGAGATATTGCTGACAAAGCATGGGGGTGGGGGGGGCAGATCAGAGAGGAGATGGTAGAAGACAGAAAGACGACCAACCTACCTCTGGTGAAAAAGTGAGAGACCCAAAGACAGCCTCATCGTGGGAGATACCAATGATCCTAAATGCCTTGGTTTCCACAGCCTGAAGCCGAGAAACTAGCCCAGAGGGGAGAGCAGTACTCCATCAGGCTGTGGACGAAAGCTTTGTATGTGGTCAGGAGCTCAAGTGGGCCGAGGAAGGACTTTGCACGATGGAGGATTCCCAGTTGATGACTGGCTTTGAAGGCCAGTATAAAAATTGATATAGATATAATTGATATTGATATCAATCAATAGTATAAAAATTGATACAAAAAAAATCCAAAGACAAATAGCGCTACACTCAATGTACACTGCCCCATGTCAAATAAATAACAATCCTCTAGCACACGACATCACTGGGCGCCCTCGGCGCCCGACGATGCTGCCTTTCAGCACATGAAGTCAGAATTGGGAGGGAGCGGTGTACAATAATTCATTGATTAATTTCAGAGTTACAATAAATAAATAATAATCGTAAAATAATTTAATTTCTCAATCAATTGCCAAATAGCATACCTAAACCACCACTGTTAACTTTTTGAAAATGAACTAATTAATCGAAAAATGAATAATTAATTGATTAATCAATAAATCAAAAATACCCTTTCTTGCGAAATCACTTGTTCACTGTCATGTCCAAAATAGCAGCTTCCAAGCTAAAAAGGTGCCTGAGATATTGCCAGGATGAGAAAGAAAATAAATAAGTAATTAATAAATCAATAATAATTACGTAATTAATTTATTCATCAAAAAATAAAAAAGTTCCTCAAGGATCTATACTTGGGCCTCTTCTTTTCCTATTATATGTTAACGATCTACGTATTTATTCTTCTTTATTTTCTCTTTTTTAGCTCGCCTGTTCGAAGAACAGAGAGCTATAGTGATACCCCCGGCGTGAGCGTCAGCGTGAGCGTGAAAATGTTAAAGTTTTTGGTGCAAGTTATTTCCTTTCTAATGTTTTTATCTACCACACTTTTTTTACTGATTACAATATACAAATACATATATTGCTTTAAAATTATTTGGATCAGACTTCACTGCAATGCTTTATAAAAAATATTATTAGACTCGTCTTTTAAAAACGATAAATGTATTAACAGGCGAGCATTGGGTGGCTTTGACACAACTGGTTTCTCTTTGCTGATGATACAGCTATTATATCTATTCCAATCCTAGTTATTACTCTTTCATCAGTACTCTTAATAGTGAGCTCATTAACATTATATCCTGGTTTTAATCGAACAAACTCTCCATAAATCCCAACAAAACCAAGTGTATGTTCTTTAGCAAATCCAACAAACCTCTGTCAGACACTATTTCTTCAATCTTATATATTATTTCCGAGTTTGTGGTTTCGTGTCGCGCTATCTTCGACTTTGTTCTGCGCTCGAGTAACGTGATATTCGGCTTACATTATCTCAAAGACCATATGAGGTGCATGGTACAAAAAAGTAAATAAAATGGTTCTGAAGCAGTGAAATCGTATTCCACTTACTGCATTAAAGTAAAATTACTACTGATACTCTGCATCAGTTCCTTTCTCAAACACACCCACCCCAACATGTCGCGCAAAGCGCGGGTTTTGCTAGTCTATATTGACAATGAATCCATTAGTTTTTCTGATTCGACAACATTTTTAGGTGTTACCTTGGATGACAAACTTAGGCAATCATATTTCATCGACTGTTAAGATGATTTCACGAAACACGGGCGTACTGTCTAAACTCCGTACCTTCCTTCCTCCTTGTATTTTATTCTCCTTGTATAATACCTTAATTCTCCCTTACCTGAACTATTGTGACATTGTCTGGGCATGCTGTAATAACAACCATCTCCACTCACTCTCAGTTACTCAAAAGCGTGCTATAAGGATCTGTACCCTTTCTCATCCACGGGAACACACCGCACCTCTTTCCTCCAAACTCAACGCATTGACACTCCTTGACATTAATAAATTACATACAGGGATATTTATGCGCAAACATATCAACAATCTTCTTCCACAAGTCTTTTATTTCTTACTTTCCAGCAGTCTATGACATCCACACACATTTCACTAGATCACAAGATAACTTATTTTTACCTTTACTCGCACATCATACTCTATTAATACACTACATAATTACGGGACACGTTTGAATAGTTTGTTGATGGAGAAGTAAAGGCACAGTCGTCTGTGGGTCCGTTTAAGTCTTCTTATAAACAAAATTTGATCTTGTATTATTGAAAGTTTCCTTTCTTGCACATCGATTTGTTATTCACTCTTGCAAGTCTTTGCCTTGTTGTTATTTCCTTCTTTTTATCTGTTTGTTATTGTTATTGTTATTCACAGTATTCTTGACCATTTTTAATTAATTCTTTGCAATTCGGTAGGTTTGGTCAAATTTATTGTTTGTCATTTATATTGTGAGTCCATAAGTATATCAATACAAGCCTTGACTTCTGAACATGCCTCCATATTTGCTTCTCAATGTGTTATTTTGATTTTATCCTTCTGAGTTCACTAAATTCTGGAACCATTACTTTTATATGTTTTTGGTTTACTGTACTTATAATGGCAACCTTGAAAATGATTTTTTTTGAAATTGAAAAAATTGACTTGCTACATAAGATCAGCATGACCCCAATTAATGTTTAGGAGCATTTTTTTTTTAATCTTTGCCGGTGTAGCAATTTCAAATTACCCCCTCCTTCATCTTACCCCCCCCCCTCCGGTAACGTGAAATCGCGTGAAATCGATTTCATCCTACCCCTTACGATTTCAGATTACCCCCCTCAAAACATTTATTTATGTATGTTTATTTAGAAAAAATAGTAATTTAATTGATATTGAAAACTAATTAGGGGAAAACCATTGACCACATGACATCCTTTAAAGAGTTTGCAATGAATTTTGATTTTATTATGAATGATTTTATTTTAATATTGTTATGGTTAGGGTTAGTCATATATAATATGTCATGCACTTTGAACAAGTGTATGAGTGGTTTTAATACAATTACCATTTTTGTTACATTTATTATGTTTCCAGACTTTGAGACGAGCTTTCAATCTTGTAAGTTTTACGTGTTCTATTCAATAAACGTATCATGAGTTGTGGGCATAATAATTTATCATTTCAGCTAAATCAGAGAGGGGGTAATGTCAAAGTGCAGGCTTAATATGAAATCGGGTTCAGGCTACCCCCGGGGATAACTTGAAATCGATTTCAGATTGCCGGGAGGTAACTTGAAAGGGGGGTAGCTTGATGTCTTTACACCGGTGGTCTTGGGAGGAGGAGGAGGGGGGGGAGGTCACAAATTCTCTACATAAATGTGTATCGTGTAGCGTCGCCTCCAGGTGAGGGAGGGTATTACAAGTCTCCATAATTTACTGTGCAGTATTCCCGTCCCCACGTTTTCCAGTGCAGTGAGGTGTTTTGAATTATAAGTAGTAGGTATGTTTGTACTTTATGCATATGATCTGAGTGTTTTTTTTTGTATATTTTAAAACACTACATGTACAAATTTTACCCTATTTTCTTTATCTTCTGGGACCTTTCATTTCGAGGGTACAGCCTCGTGAGCGAGCCAAAGCCTAAAGCCTCGGCCTGGCATCAGGTGTGCTTATATGTTCTTTATTTATTAGACATCACACGCATGTAAGTGAACACTCGTTTTACTCTGTGCGTGTTACACATCATGTGCAGCGAATTTCACCTCCCTACACCTTGTATTTATTGGGTTTTTTATTGCTTCTGTGCATTGATGCTGAGGCCCAGTTGCAAGTCACCGTCTACATTAACAAAAGAAGAGATGTAATTACTCTTTAATGGAAAATGTTTTTCGAGTTTTTTATCCTGATAAAATAGACTGTAGTGAACACACAGTCATGTTAAGATATTAGCCTTTAAAACCCTTCTTAAATCGTCCTTTTGAAGGGGGCAGAGAAATACACAAATACACAAGCATGCATTGTGTTTTATATGGTACATAAAGAGCATATAATACTCATGTGGCTTTAAGTGGTTATGATGTAGCAAGACATGGACTCATGGATCATGGAAATCACACCTTTGGAATAACCTAATCAAATTGCAGCCTGGTGTTGGCTTAGCGGTTAGGGTGGTGGCTTGGGATCCTCGGGTCTTGAGTTCGAGCCCCTTTTCCAACTGAATTAACACCAGGAGGTTGACTCAGCCTGAAATGAGCACCAGTATACTGGTAATAGGGGCACTGCATCAGCGGCATAGCTGCACCCCTAACCAATGATGCAACCAGCAGCCAGAAAGGCAGCACACGATGGGAACTTAATCAAATAGAGTGGCACATTTCAAAATTATATCTAACATATATGACATGGAGAAGCTGAAAACCCCACTTCAGAAGGTTCTGAAGCAACCAGCTTCATTCTCACCCATAAAGGGTCGTGATGCACAAGCCTGGTCAAAAAACACCCCTGGGGAAGCCCTACATATCCCAATGGACACGTGTCTGGGAATCTCTGTCGATGACCACTGGTTGTTCAGAAATATGTATGAAATCAACAGAACGTTGATTGAGGTATGCTAACCGCTGTCAACCTCAGCTTCTTCTCGTTTCCAACAGAGGTTAGCATACCAAAATCAATGTCATGTTGACTCCATACATTGTTATACCTCTCTGCTGATGCCGATCGACACTGCCAACATGAGCAAGACTAGGTTTTCTTTCTACAAACATTTGCTGTCATATTTGAAATAGTTCATATGATCTTGGCTGTTTAATCTATCCTAAATGATAACAGTACTCGCATTTCATCAGGACTATGACATCATAAGCCTGGCTATTGTCTGTCATGTTTAGGGTTTTCATCCCCAGCTAAGACATGATTAAATCATATCACTCCACCCAGAAGAATGATTAACCATCCATCGGCATTTAGAGCAAAGTGTAGGGCTTAGGTTAGTTGAAAGTGTGGAACAAATGGCATGGTACAACAGTAAAATTGCCCCAGAACAGAACGACTGAACAAACAAAACTTGGCCATTCATGCTTTAATTTGGCCGAGGCCGTGCGAAGCGAAGTTGAGGCCTTTTATTCCTGCTACATGAAACACCAGACTTTTTGGAACGCCGGCGTGCATTTTCCATCCAATCATCATGTAACTTCATTTTTTTTAGATTCCCCATGGGTAGGCGCTCCTTCGTTCAAAGTTCTGTGTCAATCACTGAAGCGGTTGCGGAGGAAACTAATTTAAAATAGAATAAAGGTGAAAAAGTGAGGGCAGAAGAAAAAAATTAAGTGAGGGCCTCGGCCGACGTTCCACAACATGGTCAAGGATGGTTGTGGATGCCTATTGCGAGTATTCAATGGGAAGATCACCGATGGAAGCTGTTTTCCAAAGGCAGACGTTTTCGGAGTCAAATTTTCCAAGTTGGAGCTTTACTTATTTATTTATTTATTTTTGCACCTTTCCACTTCTTGTAGTACTGTGATGTGATCATAGTACTGCATTTTTGTCTGTTTGCTCGAGCTTGGAACACCATGATCTTCCTTACACTCTTTCATGATATGGAGAATATAAATTTAAACTGAGGATATATTAATCTTTAAAGTAGGAGGCTGAGTCACAGAATTCTCGACTCTCCCACCGAAGACACATTGGCGCTATTGTGCGATTGCCTAATTGAAAACTTTTAAGTAACTTAGGACGTTGAGATAATACAATCAGGAAATACTTTCAGAAACTTCAATTGCATCTTAACTAAAGATCACAACTTGAAATTTAAGAACACAAGAAAGAATTTGACCAGCCTCGGTGGTTAAAATGAATGGTTTGACCATCCGCTGTGAATCTGGGGGGTCCGCAGTTCAAACCCAGGCTGAATCATAACAAAGACTTTATAAATGGTATGCCTCTGCCTCCTTGCTTGATGCTCAGCATTAAAAGAGGATAGAGCATGGATAAACAACCATAAGTTGGTAATAGTGCAGGCTTTGACGGGCCTAATGGTCTCCTCCTGCATTGAAGTTCCTAATAAGGGAACTCATTATATTAATACAAGTACAAAAAAAATATGAATACAAGTACACAAAAAATGTTCATGAAGCAACAATGCAGAGGCAGAAAATTGTTATTGATAAGCGGAAATTATAAAACATTTCAGATGGGAATCGAATACGCATCTGCAGGCGGATATGAAAGGGCACGGATGGATTGCCCCTAAGCACATAATATTGTGTTTAAAATCGTAGCTGTAATTTGTTGGTTTCATCTCCTTGGAATTTACATTCACCAACATGAACAATTTTTCATATCTGACTTTTTTTTATTGCAAAGCAAAAATAAATCTCTCGAATGATTGGATGAATCTGTGTAAATTCACTTGTTCTCTTATCATTACAATTTGCCACTATCCCAGTGAGATCTTATATGGATAAAAAGAAAGAGCAAACATGACAGGTAAAGCCAGCTGTAATGCCATGCAGTAGTGGAAATGTTTCCCTGGATTTTTGTGGTTGGTGAGGATTCCATCCGATGTCGGATGTATCGTGATGCTCATAGAGCTCGAGGTTCTTATGGTGTGCTTTTCCCCCACTAATTGTTTTCTTTTCTCTGCAAGTTACAGAACCTAACTCCTTCAGCATAGCTCCTACACTAAAGAAACATCCAAAATAGCATTTGGCTATAATAGTGAGTCATACATTTTACAAAGTTGATAGACAATCGGCCAACATGCTTTGATGTGGCACATGTACTGTATCTACATCGATTATTTCTAAGTTTCTAAAAAATAATTTGGAATAATGTTTCCCTGCAGAAATTAAATTTTGCTAAGAGTATAATAATAGAGTTGAGAAATTCAAAACCCTTCGAACACCATGATCTTTTCTGCCCCCGTTAACACCCCACCTCCAAGCCCACCTCCCTCTGAATTTGCAGTTTTTCCTTCCTGAGAGTTTCCTTCTGCATCCATCTTGTCCACCCCATGTATCTTCCCATACCCCCATTCCTCCTCTGTGTATCAACTACATATATCAATATGTGTAGCATGATGAGGGCTCCCCAAATCTCCAATGGATGTAAGTCCTGCACAAGCGCACACCAATGCGTCACCACTGACCTTGAGGCATCAGCCCAGCCACTCATGCCAAAAGACAGAGATTTTATGGGCATTATTGGTTAAACATCAACCAGAGCCGCCTATCTGGATTTCAGGCTTATTACCCTCATCAAGATGACATATCATATAAATATCTAACCAACGATGACCACAGTCATTGTTTAAATTCCAGTCGTACCGCCATAGTGCATGTATAGAACTTAGAACTTTCTTTTGGAGATCGGGGGAGCGCTTGACAGGCTCCACATATGTTGATTTCTCTGCCGATCGCACGTACCTTCTAGTTTATTGGGTTGCATTAGCGGGAACAATCATCTGAGTGGCAGACAGATGAATGTTCTTTGCAGATTATGCAGTTTTACCGTGAGAGACATAATCTGTGGCTGATGCTCAATATTACAGCAAGGAGGTACGATTAGAGTATTAATGTGTAATGTGTAATTACACACACACACACACACACACACACACACACACACACACACACACACACACACACACACACACACACACACACACACACACACACACACACACACGCCAAAACATTATGACCACTGATAGGTGAAGTGAGTGACATTGATTATCTTGTTACAATGGCACCTGTCAAGGGGTGGGATATATTAAGCAGCAAGTGAACAGTCAGTTCTTGAAGTTGATGTGTTGGATGCAGGAGAAATGGGTAGGAGTAAAGACCTGAGTGACTTTGACAAGGGCCAAATTTTTATGGCCAGACGACTGGGTCAGAGCATCTCTGAAACGGCAAGGCTTGTGGGGTGCTCCCAGTCAGCAGTGGTGAGTACCTACTGACAGTGGTCTGAGGAGGGACAAACCACAAACCGGCGACAGGGTGTTGGGCGCCCAAGGCTCATCGATGCGCGAAGGCAACGAAGGCTATCCCATCTGGTCCGAACCAACAGAAGGTCTACTGTGACACGTCACAGAAAATGTTAATGGTGGTCATGGGAGGAATGTGTCACAATCCACAGTGCATCACAGCCTGCTGCGTATGGAGCTGCACAGCCACAGACCGGGCAGAGTGCCCATGATGACCCCTATCCACCGTCAAAAGCGCCTACAATGGGCACGCGAGCATCGGAGCTGGACCTTGGAGCAGTGGAAGAAGGTCGCCTGGTCCAATGAGTCCCATTTTATTTTCGATCACGTGGAGGCTGTGTACGTGTGCGCCATTTACCTTGGGAAGTGATGGCACCAGGATGCACTATGGGAAGATGACAAGCCAGTGAAGGAAGTGTGATGCTCTGGGCAATGTTCTGCTGGGAAACCCTGGGTCCAGCCATTCATGTGGACGTCAATTCGACATGTGTCACCTACCGAAACATCGTTGCAGACCAGGTACACCTGCATATATGTTTTGTTATGTTTGTCGGTTCGATGGAGGAATTTCATAGTAAAGGTAGGCTTATGTCGAGTGGCTTGGTCTGTGGACAGTAGGAGACATTTCGATATAACTTAAGTCGGAAAATTGTGAGCTTAAGTGTTACGTGTCACCACACAGCGGGTGGTGCTGTGTTAAATTAGGTAGGGTTTAAGGATAATTTCGCCCAGTATGTGATTGCCCCCTGTGACGTTTTACTTTGTTTTTGCATTTCAATACCAGCGATAAAAAGGAATCGCGTCCTTAAAATAACAACAACTGAGTCTGACATTTCCAAGCAGGCAAAAACCCCGCCTCCAGGAATGACAACTACCGAAACCATGCCGTTGGGGGTGGATGATGGATAGGGCGTGACGTCGGAGGGAAGAGGAGGATTGAGCCAGGATCGGAAATCGGGGCTCAAATGGGAGCGGGAAGGGAGGTCCTGTGAGGTACTTGCTTGGAGACGGGGATCTCATTTTTCTGGCTTCCCCTTGACATGGTGAAGAAGGCTGCATAATTCTCATGTTTGTGCTGAGGCAGATTTGCCCATGTGCTGGAGCAAGATGCTGGCCATTGACTGTTCGGCTGGGTCATGTGAGACCATGCCTTGGAGCCTCGTGTTGTGCTATCGGGGAAGAAGGCGGTGCCATTTTGCAGAGGAGCGGCGTTGGCAAGGGTGATCATGAAAAGAAGCTGCACAGTGGTTTCTGAGCGCTGGTGTTGAATATCACCTCCCGAACTACCTCCTCTATGCTTCCCGCCATTTTGGGCATGTTTTCCCATGCAGTTACAATGTGGTTTGGTGAACCCCAAGCTTCAGAAACTCAGATCTGGGCACACAGCTAAGTGCCAGGAGAAAGGGAGGATTATTCTTTTATTTATTCTGTCCCCTTGTCTGTATTAAAGTCTGTGTGGTGACACCTCAAATAGGAATTTAGTTTCCTTCACATTCCATTTTAATTATGACACTTTGAATTATGGCCATTGTAAATATTTGATTTATTTTCATTAAACCCCTGTATTTATTTAAGTTGCATGTGTTGTCTACTTCTGGTTTCGAGGATAAACTCTCGTGTGCCGTCCTGGTGAGTGCCAATGGTACTTGTCTTTGCCGCCCTTCCTTCCTGCACGCTATAATCTCCAAGGATCACATGTTCGCCTTCAAGGTAGAATTGTTTGGCTATCCGTCCAGGTCGGTCTTGCCGGCATGGACGCGACAATATATATATATATATTATATACATATAGATTAGGGCGCTTTTAGCTATTATGGTAAAAATTCAAATTTGCGATAGAAGTTTGCAGAACCTTCCAAATGGTGAGGTTACATGAAAAACTAAAATCTTCCAAGTTTTATTAAGATTAAATAATATTTAGGACTTGCGCAGGCACTTGACATCCTTCTCCATTAGTACAACATGGCTAAATTAAAATGAAAATCTCTTTTGATGAAAACAATTTAAAAAAATTCTCCTGAAAAGTAAATAATATGCCTTTATAAAATCAAAGTTTCCTTTGAGGCCTTTGGGTATTTCCGTCGGTCATCCTCCATCACTTGAACAAGGTACTGCACTTGAGCCTCATCTCTTGTTCGACCAGCTTTCGTGAAATCTTGGATGAGGGCGACGCCTCTTTTGGCCACATCATTCACGACATTCAAAGAGTCAACCCTCTGCTTTGCTTTGACGTAGGATTCAAAGCTCTTCCAGTTTGATGGATCCTTTTCCTCGAGAAAGTCTTCTGGCGGCTCAAGGAGCGTAAAGAGATTTTTAGTTTGGGAGGAGCAGAGGTCAGACAGCTTCTTTCCCTCTGGATTGGGAAGCCAGACTCGTCGAGATGGATCCTCTGAACCCTCCACGTCCTTCATGTTTATTACCATGGCGATCTTTTCTGACGAATCTAAGTTGTCATCAAAGAGTGCAAGGCCGACGTTAACTTCGCTCAGGTTCCACAGATGGCGGCTCATTGTTTTGTATGCAGCATGATTCAAGGAATGGAGGGCTTGAAGGAGTTGGAGGTCATTCTTTGGCGCGGAAGCAGCATTTCGAGCGTCGAACCAGGCCCTGATATAGTGCTTAGAAACAAAAAGACAGATGTGCTTGATCCCGCTAAATAGGCGTTCTGTGCGACATATACTGCGGGATGATGACGCGCGTTTAGTGAGAAAATCCGAGAACTGCCCTTGAAACATCGAGATCTTGAAGCAGTAAATTGCACGAGCCATCCAACGCGCTCGGTGAACGGCGCCCGGTGCCCTGAATGTTGGAACTTGATGTCCAGAAGGGGCGCCTCCAAGGAAAATGATCGTCAGTTGGAGAAGTTCTTTGTAGTCGTCTCGGGGATGCTTCTGCTTCAGAAGCTCTTGGGCATGCTGAATGACAGAATTGGCCCATGGATGGATATCGGTGGCTGTGCTTGCGTCATCAGCAGCAGTCAAGTACTGCGTGAAATTAAAATGGGGCCAGCAGTCCTGGAAGGTTTGGAATAAGGTGAAGTCTGGCCCTCGGGATGCTTCTTCGACCGAAGAAGAGTAAACTGCTTCCAAAACAAGTTCTAAGACATGGTGCCGACGCGCAAAATAAAGAAGTTGATGATCAAGGATGTTTTCAATACAAACACAGACCCCACCCCGGATTCCAGTATTAACAGCTGTCGTGTCAAAACACATCCCTTTGACACGTCCAAGCAGGTTCCACTCCTTAACTGTTGAAAAGATGACTGCGGCTGTTTCTTCCGCCTTGGAGTCTTCCAGCATCGGAATTGCCAGGATTTTTGACACACCATTCCCAGTGACCAGAATTGGCAGCCTGTCAACTTTGTCTCTTCCAGTTAGGTCTGGCATCAGCTTGGAATCCCAGTGGACTACCAGGGGTGTGTCAACCTTAAAGCTCTGCTTTATCTCTTCAGCGCGTTGCTTCCTGTGCTTAACACGAGCGGCACGAATGACACTTGGACTGAGAGAAAGTTTATTGATGTCTTGTCCCAATTGCTTGGCAAATGGAATTAGAACCCGACTTGCAGAACGATCGCTAAGGAGAGTTCTATCCATGGCCTCAGTTACTTCAGATGTTAATCCAGTTGTCCCACGTTTTCTCTTCAGAGGCTAGGAATCACAGGTGGTTGGATGGATGGAAGAAGATGGTTGTCGACTTGGACTAGATTCAGTAGAGCTGGAGGAGGAGGAAGACTGGAGGTTGGCTGTTTCAGAAGTTGCGGCCATCTCCAAAAGCGCCTTCTGTTTCCTCTTTTTCTCTTCATCCTTACGTTTCATAATTTTCTCTGAAGTCCTGGCAGTCTTGTAGTCAAGACTCCCGATCTTTCCTGGACGCCCCTTTTCACACTGAGAAGCAAGAAACTCCTTGTCCTCATCGATTTTTATAAGATTCATAGCATTAGCATGAGCTATGTCAAACAGCTCATCCAGGTCGGCCTTGAAATTGTCTTGTTTCTCTATGTTGGTAGCAGTTTTCCGATTGATGCTTTTCTTTAAACCCTGCCACGTTGTGTGTAATTTTCGCACATGGACTACCACATCAGGAAGGTGCTTAGTAGGAATCCCCTCTGTGGACCAGATGTTCATTAGCTCTAGTGATCTTTGATTCACACTTGCAGTTTGAGTCTCATTCATTTCCACATGAAGGAACATCAAAAAGCGGAGAACTTTGGCCTTAGAAGGAAGCTTCTGGCCAGGAAGTGTTGGATTAGGGGATCCAATCAGCCAAATGGCCTTTTTCGATCTAGTTCTGGAGGCCATTCCCCCAAAATATGCAGAAATTTCTGGTCTGAAAAAAAGAGAAAAACATCATGGTTAAGTGGGAAATGTTACAGAGTGGTAAGTACACATTGAAAAGTAACAAGTTTTTGCCAAGCTTGCGCGTTAATTCATGCACGCATGAAGAAATGCTCTGCTCACTGCTGTGCGATTGCGCAACTTTCAACAAGAAATCTTTCCGTTTCCGAATTTTGGACCGAGTTGGGACTTCATTATTTTTAGATTTAGCAATTTATGAGCTGATTTTCATTTCTTCACATCAATATTTAATATCATTTTTATGCATTTAATTATACCAATATATTAATTAAACCCTCAAAACAGTAAATTCAGATGATCTCAAAATAAACTTTTAATTGATCTGCGAAAAGAGGAAAAAAATCATTTTTGGCAGCTTTTGATGCCCTTTGTGCAACTTTGCATCACTTGTGCAAGTTCAAGAACATGACTCAAGAAAAATATATTTTAACACAATGATTTCTAGTAGGAACCTCACTGAATGGCGGATTCTGCGCATTAAAAAAAAAATTCATTTTTTAGAAGCACCACATATATATATATATATATATATATATATATATATATATATATATATATATATATATATATATATATATATATATATATATATATATATATATATATATATGAAAAAGAGAAACACTAAAAAAAACAAATGTAAAAAGATAGAGGGATGAAATCTCAAAAAAACAACCAATTAAGGGAGAAATGACACCACATTACGATGCCACAATACGACACCACAATCCTCTTCTGGTCGAGCATTATTCATTCTTCCTCCTCATTCTTCTTCATCGATCACAATCCCACAACAAAAGTAAAATGGCAAAAGATGTTGTGATGGTAATCCACTTTGTTTGATTGGTTTTTTTTTTTTAGATTTTAACCCTCCATGTTTTTCTGTTTTAAAAAAAAAAATTTTTTTTTCCTTATTTCTGTTATTTTTTTTTTTAATGTTTTTTAGGGGGAATATATAAAAGAGTTTATAAAGAAAGCAAAATACACACATACAGCACAGATCAGTGAGATAATGTACAAACATCAGTGCGTCTGTATAGTTGAGTTGTATATATAACTTGAGCGAACCTGCAGCACGTGCTTCCGGGACCATGCAACTGCCACGTTGGAATACCCTTCCCTCTCAAGAACGTGAGAGGTACCTGCATAGCTGTGTGTGATGAGCACTGGACTTTATCG
>NC_140965.1:26389312-26401812 GCF_056783735.1 Eptatretus burgeri
CAATCCTTCTCTCAAAAACTGTTTTAAGCTTCTCTGATGCAAAACATATCCCTCTTTATCATAGAATGTTGTTAATAACTTTTCTGTTGATTTGCCTTTAATATTAAAACTTTTATGATAATCACTGAACCATTCTTTCTTTGGGGTTTCTTTCTCACATGCAAAAGGAAGGTCTTTATGCTTATTATGAAGATCACTCGGGTACCTCAAATCAACTTCAAAATAATAACCTTCTTCTTCGTCATTCAATTCCTCTTGAGAAGAAATAACAATATTCATCAAAGCCTTTTCATAATCCTTTTCTTCCACCCACTCTAATTTACCATAAGGCAGAGATTGAGACATTGCCCATCCATACAAATTATTAGCATCAAAATACATCAAATAATTACTATCTTTTTCACTATCATAATTTGGAAGATATTTATTATTTGCTTTAGCATATCTTTTTGAACATACTTGTGATATTCCACCTCTCTTGGACTTCTCAATCATCAAAAGCATATCAACATCACTGATTAAATCTATATCTTGTTTTGTCATTTTCAACATTGCACTCCATGCTAAACCAGGAGCTGTGAAATAGTGGGCAGGATCTAATCCATAACAATTTTTATTTTGACAGAGTGATCTAAAAGCTTCAAACACATCAGCTAACAATAAAACATCTGCCTTTAGATATAAATCATGATATTCTTCAAGGTTCTTTATCTTAAATATTTTCCATATTTCTTGTGCGTGTTTATATTCCTTATCACTTATCTCTTCTTCATAAAGGTTATTATAGAAACTTTCTTTTGAAGGAAGTTGTGTTTCTTTAAATCTCATAAATGAATCCATATAATCATAAGGATAAATTCCCTTACTTGTAAGAATTTTCTCTTTACTTTGAATTTCATTCCTTGTTTGAATTTCCTCTCTCGTAAGAATTCCTTCTTTAATCAGAATTTCATCTTTAATCTGAATTTCCTCTTTAGTTAGAATTTCATTCATTGTTCGAATTTTCTTTATAATTAGAATTTCATCTTCAGTTAGAATTTCTTCATTAATTTCCTCATTAATTCGAATTTCCTCTTTACTTTGAATTCTCTCTTTAATCTGAATTTCCTCTTTGGTGAGAATTTCCTCTTTTGGAAAGAATGAATTAAGATTTGGAAAAGAGTCCGTGGAGCTTAGATTTGATGCGAGGTAGGCTCGTGGTGTTCCCATAAACTTGTAAGAATCTAGAAACCTAATACGAGTTAAAGGTTTTGTGAATATCATTTTTGTAAATGAAATATACTTTTGACTTGTGTTTGTTATGGCAGAAATATTCCCTGGTGTTTTTGAAAGTTGATTTATAAATAGATGTGTATCATAGTTGGCGCTGTTGTGAAGAAAGACTGGAATAAAAGAAGGTAATTTATAATTAAGATAACAACAGGAATGAGCGGGACCTCTATATTTACCAGTAAGATGACAATGATCCCTAACTTTGGACTCCTTAATTTCCCCCTCACAAATATGACAGATATTGTTCTTTCTAAATTCTAATTTTTCTTCTTAGGTTAATTTCATCGGTTCATTTGTTTCTTTCATTAATTTAGTGAGTCTTATACAATCCTTTTCTAATCGTTTTACAAACTCTTGTGAAGCTTTTTTTCCACTATAATGTTCAAGTTTGTTATACTTTTCTCCAACAGATGATTTGAGAAAATAACAGAAACCACAAGGAATATGTTTTTGATATTTACTTGTATGTGATTCTTTTGGATTAGGAGAAGCAGTATTTATCTTTTTAAGGATACACTCAAAATCAGCGTATATCACAAATGGGTGCATGATAGATTTATTATAATCTTCAAAAGAAATCTTTTCACCAGGTTTAGGCATTGTAATTAC
The DNA here is from genome assembly GCF_056783735.1 of Eptatretus burgeri. Taxonomy (NCBI): domain Eukaryota; kingdom Metazoa; phylum Chordata; class Myxini; order Myxiniformes; family Myxinidae; genus Eptatretus; species Eptatretus burgeri. The sequence continues at coordinate 26,391,194 of NC_140965.1, forward strand.
AGCTGATTTATGATTACTACAATATTTTGAATGTTGTTCTAATCGTTCTTTTGTATGAAATGAATTAAGACATCGCTTACAAGGATATATTTTGTTTGCTGTTCTGAATACCTGAGAAGAGATTAATCTTGATAAATTATTGATGTATGTGTAATGTGAATGATTTCCAACACTAAAATATAAAAGATCAATGTGTGTTTCTTCATTTTTATCGTTGTTTGAAATTTTTAATATTTGAACTTTGTTTGTATCCGTTAATCCATATATACATTAATAGAAAGATTATTCTTTTTCTCAAATTTAGGAATATCTGTTAGTGGCATTGGGAATTTAAAATCTTTAATGTCCAAGGTATTCTCATATTTCATATATTGTTTTACTCTTTCTGAATTACATTTTGGTGGATGAAAGTGAGCAAGAACAGACCAGAGAAAACATTTATGATCATTGTTCTTAATATTAACAACTGCCTTCTTTAGTTTTATTTCTTTTGGTAATTCAATACAAGAAGAAGCTGTAAGAGGGTTTGATTTTAGAATGTGTATATCTAAAAAGATGATTTTTTTAATATTGAATCCACTTCCTACCACTGTATTATCAACATCCTCCTCTTGTTTTGATAGTTCTTCATAAACCCCACTATTCAAAAAATCTTGAAATGATGTTATAAAATGAAGATCTGTTCCCATATCAGGAGTTTGTTCTTCATCTTGTCTTTTCATGTTCATTTTCACTCCCATATAAAACTTTAAAGTTTTCATTTCTTTTAATGTCTTTTTAATAACTTTTTCATTATCAGATTTCACTATTTCAATTGATTCAGCTATTGATGATGGTCCGGGTTCTCCAAATTGAAAAATCCTTATTTTTATATGCCCTTTAAATGCCCCATCAGTGTTTTCAATATAATAGTCTCCCTTTACTTGAAACTCATTTTTCTTGTGTTTTTGTGATTGAAGATGTTCATTATAACTTCTCTTCAAAACATCCTTTGAACAGATATCACAATGTTTTCTTTCCAACTCAAAAGGAGATATTTTATGAAATAGATTAAATGTGTGTTTGTTGGTTCGGAGGTGTTTTCTATAATGTTTATATTTGTGATTACAAACATCGCAGTATGTTGTATTCACCATATTTATATAATAAATCTTTGCTTCAACTAAAATTTTCTTGATGAAAATTTCGTTGATTTTACAGGTGAATCTGTGTTTAAAACCATTTTATCCTCCAACTTTTTCACTTAATAAATACAATGTTTCAAGACACAAAAGACAAGTTTCAATCAATCTCTTCATTTGTTAAAGATACTGAGAAATATGTCAAGGATGTAAAATTGAACAAAGATAAATATAACAACTATTGGATAAAAACAATTATGGTAAATAATATGAGTTCTTCAATTTCCTTCAGTGGAAGGGCTTTTAGTATACCTGGAAGAACATCAATGAAAGGATCTCTTACAAAAGTTTCTCCTCTCCTTCTGGTAATATATTCAAAACTAGAAAAAGCAATGAAACAAGAAAAAGTATCAAAAAACATAAACCTTCTGGATGAAGCTTTAGAAAGAAAAGATAAGACCATCTGTAATATGCAAGGAGAAATTTGTATTTTTTTCAACAACCCTAAAGATGTAAATCCTGATGAAATAAAGGATGTTAATATATCAGGTGAAATGACATTTCGTTCAATAGTAGTTAACTATCATTTTAAAATTACCTTTAATATAAAAAATGTCGTTGAATCTGGTAATGAAAAAAAGTATATCGATATCGATGGTAATATTATTAAATGTGAGTCAATAAACAACTGAAAGTATAGATGAAATTCAGTTTAAGTAAAGTTTTACTTTATAAATATGCTCGACTTTCCTGATTCTCCACATGACAAATTTGAGAATTGTCCTGCGTGTGAAAGACGGGGATTAAACACAGAGTCAAAAGCCTATAAACAATGTATATTCTGTGATTATCTTCTAATTAATGATAATAAAAAATATAAAAAGAAAAATAATTATTTTAGATTTACACCAAAAATGAATTACTTTACAAGATTGATTAGCGAAATGAATGTAAAGTACGAGGGTGATAACACACCTTTCCTTACAAGGGAAGAAACTGAACGTATAAGAGAAATGTTCAAAGGATTGTTGTTATATATTATTCATGGATGTGATTTTCAGGGAAATATCAACACAAGATATTGTATAAATAAAATAATGGATTATCTTGAAATTAAACCTGAACTTCAGATAAAATATAGTTTCTAAAAAAGCCAATAATAAATTAAATAACCTGTTTTCCAAATATATAAATGAATGATTTTTTACCCATTTGGGAAAATAAGATAAAATTTAACAACCATAAAAATCTCCCAAATTCATTAAGATGTCTCATAGTTGGTTCAAGTGGATGTGGAAAAACCTGCTTACTTTTAAAGATGCTCCTCACTCCCAACTTTTTAGATTATGATAACTTAATAATTTTCACAAAGTCGAGTTTTCAACCAGAGTATCAACTACTCTCACAAGGTTTTAATGCTGGTCTTCAAAAAGAAGATATAATCGGTTTATTTAAACGTCAAAAAAACCTAAATGATTATAACATTGAAGATATAATTCAACTATTTTGTGATACACAGAGATGTAAAAAGAAATCAAATCCGATAACTTGTATTCTTAGTGATAATACGGATGATATACCGTCTCCCCAATATTTGGATAAATCAAAAAAGAACCTCGTTATCTTTCATGATTGTGTTAATGAGAGAAACCAAACGGTAATGGACAGCTACTACACAAGAGGGAGACATTCTTCTTGTAATTGTATTTATCTTAGTCAATCGTACTTTCAACTTCCTCGTCGTTCCATCAGAAACAATGCTAATACTTTTATTTTATTCAAGTTAAATTCAATAGATATCAATAATTTTTGGAGAGATAATTGTTCTACATTATGTCGTAAAAAGAAATTTGAGGATTACATGAAGCACACGACTGAAAAATATAAATATATTGTTGTGAAACAAGATGAGATATTAAGGGATATATTTTTTGTTTTATAAACAATTACATATATAAATGACAACTATTATTATAAATCTTGTGGGTAAATCTGCTTCTGGAAAAAACTTTCATAAATCAAGGTTCTTGTGTAGTACAAATGAGAATATTGTAAATTTACTTTAAAAACACCCCGTGATACGCATTGTATCAACAACAACTAGAGCAATAAGACCTGGAGAAGTAAAAGGTGAAGATTATCACTATATTTCAGTGGAGGAACATATGCGATTGAGGAATGAAGGTCAAATATTTGAGGAGGTTTCTCTTGGTACAACAAAATATTCACATTGTAACAGTGAGTTAAGGAAACTAAAATCTGGTGGTCTTGGGATATTAGAAACTAATTCAGAAGGAACGAGACAAATTATTAAACATCTGAGCGGAGTGAAGATTTTATCATTCGGTTTTGATGTTGATGAAGAAACTCAACGCAAACGTATGAAAAGCAGAGATGCAAGTATTAGTGAAGAAGAAATTACAACTCGCATTAATGTTAATAAAGAATTTCATGAAATATTTAAAGAAAAGGATTTATTTGAACACATCTACTTGAATGATGAAGAAAAGGAAAATTTCCCTGTTGATCTTTGCAATTCATTAAATGATATTTTACAATAAATAAATGGATGCAAAAGAAAGAGCAAGAAGATTTAAGGAATATCAAGAGTTGGTTTCAAAAGTTGTAAAACAACAGGAAGACATAAAGAAGAAACGCAGACAGAAACTAACGGGCGAAGAAGCATTTGAAAGAAAACAAGAGAAATTTTTTAAACCACTTTTAAAAACTTCCCAAGAAAAAATGAAAGATATTTCCACAGTTCCCACAGTAGAATATACTCCTAAAAAACTTCAAATGTTAAAAGATTTTAATCAAATGACGGAGGAAGAATTAGAGCATTTAGGAGAATTAGAATATGATGATGAAGGTTTATTTCAACAACTGGAAGAGATTAATCGACCCCCTGATTATATTGTGAATGCTCTTCAAAACAATGAATATTCAGCGGATTCAAAAACCAAAGCAGGACTCATTCCAACAGAACAACCAGCAATATTTCATCTTGTTCAAGAAAAGGTATTGATATTTAATGATGAATTAAGGTTCTTGGGTTCTGCTCAACCCCCTGTTAAAGTAACTCCGAGATTAATGTTTCTTCTCACAAAATATGGAAGACAAGGTTCAACTGTGAGGGATGAATCAAAGTATATTGATAAACCATTGGATATTAAAAATAATGATGATAGAGTATATATTGATCTGCTGAACACTCTAAATTATAGGGTTAGTATTTCTAGTAAAAGTAGGAAAAATGAGAAGGAGAAACACATTATTCAGGCTTTAAGTATCCTTGGTTCAGGTATTAGTTTTCTTCCAAATGACCCATCGCAATTAGTTAATAGACTTATTGTTGTTAGGTAGTAAGAATGCTGGAAATAGCAATTGTTTTAATGAAACATCAGCCATTTTAGACCAGTTGATGAACATGAAAATAATTAATAAATCTCAATATAAAGACATATTTTCTCATATTAAATAAGATGAGAAGCACAATCCTGAGTTTTAATTTCACAACAAGCGACCACACATCTTCATTCCCATACCCACTACAACTTGACCCAACAAAAGAATATGAGGCATCTTTATTGTCCATGGAAACTTATAATACCTTATTTAATATAACTGATAAAAATGACAAGTTTCGTTATAATCCCGGAAGTGGATACAAAACGATAACAGTCTCACCCGGAGCATATGAGATTTCTCAAATATCTTCCGAAATTGCTCGTCTTATGAGAGAACAGGGTGATGAACCAAAAAATATTGTTATAGACATTCAAAAACATACTTCAAAATCAACGATTAAAGTTAAAAATAACTACAAGGTTGATTTCACAATTGATAATTCATTTAGAGAGTTATTGGGTTTCTCCTCAAAAAAGATTGAAACTAATGGGACATTTACAGTGATAATGTCATTCAAATATCCTCAGGAATAAATTCGGTGTTAATTCACTGTGATTTGATTGATGGTGCTTATAATGATGGAAAAAAAACAAATACAATATTTTCATTCAGCGCATACTCAACCCCAATTGGTTATAAATTCAATATGGAACCTAAAAATTTGGTTTATCTCACTGTGTCAGGAAAAACCATACAGAGTAAATTTTAGGATAACCGACCAAGATAATCGTATGATTTCTTTTAATGGAGAAGTTATATCCATCAGAATTCACCTACGTGAAGTTTTCCAATAAATAAATACGATGGTTATTGTGAGGAAACACGAGTTGGGAAAATATAAAATAATTACAGGGGATGGGATGTTCCTTTCCCCATACTACAAGGGTGAAGGTATGTATCTTGGTAGAGGATACTATAAACCTAAGAGACAAAGGGGTGTCGGACATCAATTTAGAGGAGATGGTATAATTGATACTCTCATGGGTATTGGTTCAACTATTCTAAAACATAAAGATCTAATTGGTTCAACTGCTTCTGCTGTGGGAAATGTAGCAGGTGCTGTAAAGAGCATAAAAGATGCCCAGAAGGAATCTCATAAATTACAAGCAATAAAAGAAATTCAGAAAGGCAAAACTCAGTTGTCCCCCCAAGAATGACAGAAAATAATTTGAATACTTGGATCAGGGTTTCAAAAGTTTTAACATCTTTTTTTCCTAAATAAATACAAGTATGGAAGCAATTGATAGTATCTATGATTTGGATGATACTATTATTATCTCAAACTCCACTAAAAAAGAAGATTACTTCAAGGTAAATGCAATAAGTGGAACAGACTGGAATACGAATGGTACAAAAAGTTTTGAAATAAATAATCAACAAACCTATTTGAATCTCTCTGAAAGTTTCTTGTTGTGTAAATTTAAATTCACTAAAGCTGGGAATAACACAAACGCTACACTTGTAAATGATTTCTTCTGGAAAATGTTTGATAGTGTCAGGTCAGGTCAAGTGTGGGAGCATGTGCCAGAACAGCACGTCGCTGCGTCCACTTTCCGCCAGTACTCCAGGGGCCTCCGTCTGGCCATCCCCCAGGCAGATGCCAGGCCCATCCCCATCTCCTTGAGATGATGGTCAACCTGTTGCAACCATGAGGCACGTGGTCGACCCACTGGCCTCCTCCACTCATGAGACTCCCTCGCTGAGAGAATCTGGTGAGCAGGATCAGAGTCAGGAAAACGAGCCACATGTCCATACAGCCGCAACTGACGCTCACGGACTATGCAGGTAACAAATCTCATCCGAGTCTCTCTCAGCAACCGCTCGTTGGACACAAAATCCGACCAGCGATAGCCAAGGATTCTCCGAAGAGACCTGGTACCAAAGGAATTAAGTCTCCGTCTCAGATCCTTGGTCAGAGTCCAAGTCTCGCACCCATAGAGCAAGACTGGAAGTACCAAGGACCTGAAGACTCAGACTTTCGTCCTCCCGCACAGGTACCGGCAGCGCCACACCCCATGATCCAGTGAATCCATGACTCCCCAGGCCCGACCCAGACGTCTGTTGACCTCTGACTCGCAGCCAGCAGAGACATGAATATCACTGCCAAGGTAAGTGAATCTCTCCACGACCTCAACATCCTCACCACAAACAGACACAGACAGGACAGCAGCATCCAAGATGTCACCGAAAGCCTGGATCTTAGTTTTGACCCAAGAAACCCGTAATCCCAACGGCTCCGACTCCTCATTCAGCACCTCGAGGGCCCCCAAGAGGATGTCTAAAGTCTCCGCAAAGATGACTGCATCATCTGCAAAGTCAAGGTCCGAGATCTTGACATTCCCAAATGACGCACCGCAACTTGATCTCTCCGACATCCTCCCTAGAATCCAGTCCATACAAGTGCTGAAAAGTGTGGGGGCAAGTACACATCCCTGACGAACTCCAGTAACAATTGGAAATAAGTCAGAGATGGTACCACCACACTTCACAGCACTCTCAGTACCAGAATAGAGTTCAGACATCAGATCGATCAGTTTTGGTGGCACCCCACGAAGACCAAGAATCCTCCAGAGGACATCCCGATTCACTGAATCGAACGCTTTACAGAGATCAACATAGGCTGCAAGCAGCCCCTGCCGAAACTCTCGTCTGCGTTCGGTGAGGACACGAAGTGCAAGGATACGGTCAATCGTTGACCTCTTTGGTGTAAAGCCTGACTGCTCTGGACGCTGGTGCTCAAGCAGATGGTGGCGAACCCTATCGAGAATTATCCGAGCAAAGACCTTGCCCGGCACTGAGAGCAGCGTCACCCCTCGGTAGTTGTTGCAGTCTTGGCGATCACCCTTCCCTTTCCAGAGAGGAACAACAAGACCCCTCTTCCAATCAGTTGGGATGATGCCTGTGTTCCAGGCAGAGCAGAAAACTGCATGCAACAACACGAGTGCAGCATTTCCACCAGCCTTGAGAAGTTCGGCATGGATGCCACAGATCCCTGGAGCTTTGCCCCGTTTCAACTGGTTCACCGCAGCCCGTGTTTCCACAAGCGAAGGTGGACCACAGTTGATTCGAGGGTCAGCAACAGGGATTGTAACACCCTTGACGTCCAACTCGACAGTTGGGGGATCAGCCTGGTACAACCGCTCAAAGTAACCGGCCCAGCGGGCCTTCACTTCAGACTCCTCTGTCAAGAGCTTACCACTCTCTGCTCGAACTGTAGTGCTCCGAGGGATGGGCTTGGATGAACGTAATGCGCGAATTCCCCTGTAAGCGGGACGAGAATCACCTGTCCACAGGTGATGCTCTATCCCCTCACAGATTCCTCGCACATAGGCCTCCTTGTCCACCCTCAGTGCACGTACAGTTTTACGCCTCAGCTCCCTGAACAGCTCAACTCTGCCATTCAGCCTGGCCCCGCGACTCTGGTCAATGGTATCCAGTGTCCCTTGAGAGACAAAATTCTTCTTTGCCCTGCGGTGAGCTCCAAGGCATCCACCGGCAACATCAAGGACGGTGGTCTTGAAGGCGCTCCACAACTCTTCAGGACCCCCCAAAGCACCCAGACCCCCCAAGTGTCCACTCAGCCTGTTCGCAAACTCCTCAGCTACTCTCTCATCCCTGAGCTTGGCAACATCCAGCCTCGGCTGGGATGGTACCATTCTCCAGGATTTAAGGTGCAGCTTTAGAGTTGCTACAACAAGCCTGTGGTCAGTATTGAGGAACTGAGCACTCCGGTAGACCCTGCAGTTCTGGATCATCCTCCAACGACCGTCAATGAGGACATGGTCAATCTCCTTTGCCACACCGCCAGCGTTGGAATACCAAGTCCAGCGATGAGCTTGTGGGCGCTGAAACCACATGAACCAGCCACCCTAAGTCCATGACTTCTTGCAAAGTCAAGGAACTTAGTGCTATTCTGGTTCATAGTTCCTGACCCATGGGGACCAACACACACCTCATAACCGTCCCTATCAGTTCCAGTCGATGCATTGAAATCCCCCAAGACTAGAAGTGTATCTCGTCTGGGGCACTGATCAACCACAGACTCGAGTGTGGCGTAGAATGCATCCTTCACGGTGAGATCACTCGCCTCAGTCAGAGCATAAACAGAGACCAGGGAAATGACACCTAAGGAGTGACGAATCCTTAATCTCATAATACGCTCGTTGACCGGTGTTACCTCAATTATCATTGGGGTCAGCTTATTGGACACAGCTACAGCAACTCCTTGGGTATGGTAACCATCAGAGCGACCAGACCAATAGTAGGTGTAACCACCCACCATTATCTCACCGCAATCCGGTCTCCGAACCTCAGAGAGATATATATGTATATATATATATATATATATATATATATATATATATATATATATATATATATATATATATATATATGTATATATATATATATATATATATATGTATATATATATATATATATATATGTATATATATATATATATATATATATATATATATATATATATATATATATATATATATATATATATATATATATATACATATATATATATATATATATATATATATATATATATACATATATATATATATATATATATATATATATATATATATATATATATATATATATATATATATATATATATATATATATATATATATATATATATATATATATATATATATATATATATATATATCTTCGTCTTTCGGCTGCTCCCGTTAGGGGTCGCCACTGCGGATCAACCGTCTCCATTTCGCTCTCTCCTCCACATCTTCCATTGACACTTTAACCACTCGCATGTCCGCCCTCACCGCATCCATGAACCTCTTCTTTGGCCTTCTTCTTCGGGGGTTAGGGTGTGTGTTGTTAGGATGTGTGTGTGTGTGTGTATATATATATATATATATATATATATATATATATATATATATATATATATATATATATATATATATATATATATATATATATATATACCAGCCTGGTGTTGGCGTAGTGGTTAGGGTAGCAGCTTGGGATCCAAAAGGTCCTGAGTTCAAGCCCCATTGGCCGCTTGAATTAATACACACCAGGAGGTTGACTCAGCCTGTCATCCTTCCGAGGTTGGCGAAGTGAGTACCAGTGTACTGGGCCCGGTGTTTGCCCCGGTTAGAATAGGTGTACCATATCCCTGTGTCGTAGGAGGCGACCAGGGTTGAGTCAGGAAGGGCATCCGGCGTAAAACCTGTGCCAAATCATAACGGATGATCCACTGTGGCGACCCCTAACGGGAGCAGCCGAAAGAAGAAGATGTGTATGTATATATATATATATATATATATATATATATATATATATATATATATATATATATATATATATATATATATATATATATATTTACTTTAAAGAAAAGCCTGGTGTTGGCGCAGTGGTTAGGGCAGCGGCTTGGGACCCAACAAGTCCTGAGTTAAGCCCCGTTGGGCCACTGAATATATATATATATATATATATATATATATATATATATATATATGTATATATGTGTGTGTGTATATATATATATATATATATATATATATATATATATATATATATATATGTATATATGTGTGTGTGTATATATATATATATATATATATATATATATATATATATATATATATATATATATATATATATATATGGATACACATATATGTACGTATGGATATACCAAGTCGAAAAACACCAGGGGGTTGACTCAGCCTGTCATCCTTCCGAGGTCGGCGAAATGAGTACCAGTGTACGGGGCTGGTGTATACCCCGGTTAAAATAGGTGTACCAGATCCCTGTGTCATAAGAGGCGCCCAGGGTTGCATCAGGAAGGGCATCCGGTGTAAAACATGTGCCAAATCACTATGCGGATCATATGGATGATCCGCTGTGGCGACCCCTCACGGGAGCAGCCGAAAGAAGAAGAAGAAGAAGTATTTACTTTAAAGATGCCATGCAATGAAGTTTTATTTCAATATTTTCATATCTCAGTTAAGTCGACTAATTTGGAGAAATGCTCAAAAATGTCTAAAATGAAAATTTTAAATACATTTTTGTTGTAAATCATTTGAGTTCATAATTTATCTG
>NC_140965.1:26406812-26414312 GCF_056783735.1 Eptatretus burgeri
ACTCACCAGAATGCATTGATCGACAAGATGACTCTGGTTGTGGATGATGCCTGCGACGTTATCGTCAAGGTATTCTACTATTTAGGGAAGCTACACTTCAAGCACTTGATCATGAATCTGTGATCTTCTCCATGAATCTTCAAGTACAAGGTAGCCTGACCACTATTCTCCATCAAAAATTGGATGACAAATGATTTACCAACAATGAAACTGCATAATTTCAATGGAACTTTCTTCCCGATGCCATCAGATTTTGCAATTTATATCAGCAGACACTGTCGAAGATTGGAATGGAATGAGCTCTAATAGGAAGGTAAATCTATATCTCAGCAAGTTTTGAAGTCGGTTCAGTAATTACTGAAGGCTTCTAGCTGGGGTAGTATGAAATTGATTTTAAAAAAACATGCTGCCAGAATGCTTCCACTCCAACATCACAACTTATACCCCATTCCAAAAGCAAAGCATAACAATATGAGCAAATGTGGTTTGTGTATTCTTCACAAAGAGAAAATAATATATGAACAGACATTGAGAGAGAGCCTTCTTTTCTCTCTGTCTTCCAACCATCCCCAGACACTCCAAGATGCATGCACACATTCTTCCACTAAATCCCTCATGATTGAACTTACAAAATCCAGGCTGACTGCACATATCCACACTTTTATTTCTAACTTCTCTTATCTGTGGAATTGTTTTCCTGAGGCTGTTATATCCCACTCTTCCCTCCAGTGCTTTTAGCTGGTGGTACATCATGTCATGTCAACCCAGCCTTACCCATAATGCTTACAGCCATATTAACCCAGGTTATTGTGATTTTCTTTTGCACCACTTTTTTCCAGCATAATATGATCCCCCCCCATCTCCCTCACCTATTTTCATTTGGTAGTCGTTGGTTGGATTGTTCCTTTTCAGTTTCATCCCCACTGTCCAATTCCTCTTTTTGCTGTGCTTCATTCAGCTTGTGCACAGCTTGTTCACCCCCATGTGTCCTTCTACCCCGTCTCTTAATTTTACTCTCACTTCTATTCTGCTGTTGGTGTTTCCCTCTTTCCATTTTGTTCCCTTCCATTATGCTTTAGCTCTTCAATGAACCTGGATCATGTATACAAAAAAACCCCTGCCTAACCCAACCTTGTTATTTTCAGGTTTCTGCATTTCCTCCATTCCTCTCTCTCTCCTCTTTTGATACTCATCAACATCCTTGCTTTATTGTGTCCAACGATTACACCACTGCACACTGTCAGTGTGTAGCCTCTGTCACCTCACTCTTCCATGATCTTTAATGGTGAAAAGAAAAAAACCCCATGAGGATAAAAATAAATAGGCCATAAGAAAGCCATCTTTCACACAATCGTGTTCTCCAATGGGAGTAGATTTTAACCAATCAAGTTTATCTATGCTGTTGGTGTCCTTGCTAAATCTCCTGTTGGATTACCTCAATGAATGCTGCTTATTGCTACTTTGGCCGATTTTGACCTCAAAAATAATTGGTGGTTGAATTCAGTGAGCTGATATGCAAATCCTCTTCAAATTTCAAGTCAATTGGATGAAAAATTGAGGATTTTAGAAACTGCACCTATTGTTGACCTTTTTAGCCTTTGTTGATCTCAAAAATAATTGGCTAATTGAATTCAGTGAACTGAAATATAAATCCTCTTCAATTTCAAGTCAATTGGATGAAAAATTGAAGATTTTAGAAAGTTTGGCCTTTGTTGACCTTTTGACCTCAAAAATAATTTGTGGTTGAATTCAGTGAACTGAAATATAAATCCTCTTCAAATTTCAAGTCAATTGGATGAAAAATTGATTTTAAAAATTGCACCTAAGTTGTTGACCTTTGGCCTATGTTGATCTTTTAGCCCATGGTGATCTCAAAAATAATTGGTGGTTGAATTCAGTGACCTGATCTGCAAATCATCTTCAAATTTCAAGTCAATTGGATGGAAATTAACAATTTTAGAAATCTGGCCTATGTTGACCTCAAAAATAATTTGTGGTTGAATTCAATGACCTGATTTGCAAATCCTGTTCAAATTTCAACTCAATCAGATGAAAATTGATGATTTTAGAAACTCGACAAAGTTGGTGACCTTTTGCATATGTCAACCTTTTGACCTTTTCACATCAACAAATAGGCTTCTTGCTTTTGACCAACTCTACCGTTTTGTGAAGCTCGGTTTAAAAATGTGACCTGTAGGTAATTGACAAACAAACAAACAAACAAACAAACAGAGAAATGAAAAATCACTCAGAGTGACACTTGGCGAAACAGAACAGCAATCAGTGGAGCACATACCTCCGCCAAGCTGAACAGTTTACATTTTGTATCGCACTGATAGGTCAGGATCTGATTCTGGACCTGAATCAAAATCGAATTGGCTTGTTCTTGTCACCTAACCAACCCATCCACTTAGTTTTGTCATAACTCTTCCACAACTTTTTGAGATATCATGCAGTATATAGTTTTTGGCCCAATCTTTCAATGGTAAAGAATCACTTAAAAAATTCTCAGATCCAGATCCGGATTTGGATTTTCACCAAAATTTAGCATTGCCATCCTTGGCCGGGCACCTACACACACAAAAAAATATTTCAGAACGATTGCTTAAAAACTGTGGCCAAAACCATGTAACAAACAGACAAATACTACAGACCAACATACTTGGCAAAAAAAATTTTCGCCAAGTAACAAACAGACAAACAGGAGTGAAAACATTACGTCCTTCCACCTTCGGTGGCGGAGGTAAGAAAAAGAAAATCCGCAGCTGTAATAACATAATGTTTGTCAAAGAAAATCCAAATCCACCAGAGATAATCAATTTTATGGATTAATAAAATGAAGCATGTTCATTTTAGCCACACTTCTTCCCTCCACTTAACAATTATCTTTAGCACGAGGACTGAAAATACACGGAAACTTAGGCCTTGGATGAGGCCATTTGGCCCATCATGCATGTGCCATATGCATGCATACCGCAGGATTCTCACCTACTGCAAGTTGTGTTAATTTTACAGCCAAGTCCAAGTAAGGAATTTGGTTATGACACCAGCACACATTGGCCTACCTATTCCCAGAAACGAACTTGCCCTCCTGAATGTCCATGAACTAAATTCAGAAAAAAGCAAGGTGTAATATACATCCCCACTCAAAGGATGTTGTCCTCTAAGATGCTGCATCTCCTGCTGCCATTCTCTTAGTTCAAAGCTATCTTGTCAGAGATAAAAACCCACACAAGACAGCACAATGGTACGATAGCTATCCTGCTGCCATAAAATAGGACGTACCTTTCTCTTTAATATTAAAGTTGTTTTTCAGCTTTTCTGCAAAAGAGAACTATTTTTATTTATGTGCAAAGCTCAGGAACATTGCACTTCTAATTTCAGAAACACTAAAGTTTCATGTCATAAATGTTCGTGTCACGCCTGACTTCATGAAGGAGATAAATTAGATGTTTTTCATAACAAATTGAATGAGGCCATTCCGTTCATCATGCCGGGCCTATTATGTCGTCCATTACATACAGGTGCCACCAAATTAGCACAGTTGTCCAGCAAGGCAAAGCTCAGGTGTGAAGTTTTGGTAGTGCTCGAAAAAGTCTTTCAGTTGGATCTTCCCAACTAAAATGAGCTGTTTGACCACTACATCATATCCATGTGCTCCTATCTATCGAAATAAACTTACTTGATTTCACTTATCATTATGATAATTGCTTCATTTATTTATATCCAAGTTATTTAATTTGTGCCTAGTGATTCATCATGGATGATTTAATGTATTGACTTTTGTATACAGCGGCAGATCAAATTTTGGCCTGTTTGGCATTTCCATCTGAGCACTCTGCTCATGCTGCTCTGGAACGAAGTAGTAGTCTTGCTCGTGAAGTCTAGTGTTCCATGGAATTAACACAATGTTGATCGTGGTATCCCAACCACCGTGGCGATCAAGGACAAGATGATGTTTCGAGCGAGAGCCCTTCGTCGGAGCAAAAGTGGATGCTTTCACTCATCGCATCTCTTTTGCTCTGACGAAGAGTTAAAGCCCAAAACGTCACCTTCTCGCTTCCCACGGCAGTTAACATCCCTCTATCAACGTTATATTGATTCCATCCTTGATGCTGGAGACCTGGCTTGAAATATTACATCCCGTATTGATTTGTCCATTGTCTGCAAGTGTAGTTGTAACTCGTATAATAGTACACTTGTGTTTCCTAATGTTCTTGTTCTCTACAAAATATATGTCCAAGTTCCTCCATCAGGGTTGATCATTGTTTTAAAGGGGTCAAGCTGCTTAACATCCATTGTGAAAGAGTACTTTTCTGCCAGAGAAAAATTTGGGTGTGATTGGATTATGTCGAGTACAATCCTGTGCTTTATTATTATTGTTCAATATTTAGCCCATCCGCCCACAAAGCAGAGGACGAGGTTTTGCAATTGTGCGTGTGTTTGCGTGTGCGCGTCGAGGCCATATATAAATAACATTTTTACCATTTGAACTTTTGTCATCAAATTTTCAATTAACCTTTATTTTGAGAATATGGAGAAGAATCAACATTGAAAATTAATCGGCTAATGCCAGATCTGCCTGTCTGTCCGAGTCCCACCCTGAAACACAGAAACACTCCTCGAAGAGAAAAAATTATTCAGCAAAAGCTGCTTCAAAATAATCCAAACCCGACGGGAAAATTACAAATTTTTCAATTGAACCAAATATTGAACCTGGGCGGTGTCAAAGCAACTAACAGCTCTGAATATGCAAAAAAAGAGAATTACCCAGGTTACGTGCATGAAGCAAAAACATACCTTCGGCTTATAATTCAAAACACCTCACTGCACTGGAAAATACGGGGACAGGAATACTGTACTGTGTAAATGGTGGAGACTTGTAGTACCCTCCCCCACATGGAGGTGGAGCTACACGATACACATTCACATAGAAAATTTACGTCCCTCTTCCTTACGCCCCCGCCACCTTCCCCATGACCACCGGCAAAGACAAAAACACCACTACAAATTAATTGGGGTTCTGCTGATCCTTTGTAGCAAATCTGGATGTAATTCGCCCAGAACTGTAGGAGTAGCGCGACAAACATACAAACATACAAACACTGATCCGTGAATTATAGTAAGGATTTGAGCTTCATTGTGTCTGTCCAGTGTCCAGGCCATAACATTTTCACCATTTGTGCTTTTGTCATCAAATTTTCAACTAAACATTTTTTTTAATGAGAATATATGGAACACTAATTGACAAAAATGAATATCTCCTTTTTTTCAGATATTGTTTTCATCACACAAAGCAGACGTGGACGGGCTTTGCATTTCAAGATGCTTTCCAGTTTAAATAGTTTTTATTTTCTATGGTGCTACATTTTTAATTCTGTGGCTGCTATCTTCTGCTGCTGTCCTTTTTGGTTAGTTGTGGTTGTTTTAACTATAAAATCTTCTTGGCAAAGTGTGTTGCAATATCCTTTTTGCTTTTGAAGAGGCAGAAATGTTTGTTTTTTTTACCTCCGCCACCGAAGGTGAAGGAGGTTATGTTTTCACCCCTTTCTGTCTGTTTGTTTGTGTGCAGGATATCTCAAAAATTGTAGACGGATCCGGATGAAATTTTGTGGACAGGTTCGGTGTGTGACAAGGGCGAACCGATTTAGATTTTGGTGAAGATCCGGATCCAGATCCAGTTACAAGAATTTTTGAAGTGATTCTTCACCATTGAGAGATACGGCTAAACTGATATATAGCATGATATCTCAAAACGTTGTGGACGGATTTGGATGACACTTGGTGGACATGTTTGGTGTGACAAGGAAGAATTGATTCAATTTTGGTGAAGATCCGGATCCGCATCCGACTACTACAATTTTTTAACTGATTCCTCACCATTGAGAGATGGGGCCAAAAACGATACATAAAATAATTTTTCAATAATGTATTGGGCCCAATATGTTCTCGTGGATCAGGCATTACAGGGCAGAGGTATGCGCTCTACCGAGTGCACTTCTAGTTTTCACTGTTTTATTTTCATTTTCATGGTCATAATGTTGTATCCATGGATCGTGAAAGAGGGGGGTGGGGGGGCAGAAGGAGGGCAATGCAGATCTGTGGCTAACACGTGACCTCCTGAGCATAGAAATGGGTATGCTGCTTGGTTTTAAGGCCATCTGCTTGTAAAACTGTCGAAGCTATGTGTCTGGATTACGTCCTCATTACTGAGATCAAGAAAGCCTTCAATAGAGCATTTTACTCTTCCCATACAACAAAGAATTTGCTTGCATTAGCGCTCAATGGCCAATCTCCAAAGTATTTCTGTCTGGCAAAGGAACGTTTGTAGAGCTCGAAAAACAAACAATCAAACACAACGATGGAAACAAACAATTGCACAAAAAAGTTTGTAATTGTACGTATAAGCTACACAAGGTGTTCATTGCTCGAATAAGAAAGATTTCAAACCTCCAAGGCATCATTGTTCTTGGTTTCATGGAGGTAGTGTTATTATTTCGTGAGCACATATTGGGTAGCTTTGAACTATGAATACGGCCCCCTGCTCGTATCATTCTTGAGCTACGGCTGTGCCACTCAAGCAGTGCCCCTACACATTTAGGCAAGAATTATGTGGTATTTGGCCAGGGTGCTGGTAACAGTTACCTCCTCCATGTGAAAGACAGCATGGGTTGTTAATATCCAGCAGTAGCCATTGCTGGAAGATGGATCCCCAACTTAATGTGCTGTATGATGGACAGAGCACACAGTGACGTCATCCGTCATACCCTGAGACTTCACGAACTTGATTGGCACCTCAATGCACTGTTTTTGACTATTATAAAGCTGACATTCGACACTTAGCTTCAAGAATCATGCCAGGCAAAATATAAAATAGACTTGAGGAATTGTGCTCGTAGAGAATTATGGGTTCGAGTTTTCATTAATTTTTTTGATGGCATTTCTCTGTTAACCACAACAGCAGGATGCCACATTGGTCAGGAATATTGTGATTTTTCTATAAATAATAAATCACATTACTCCTCTGAAGTGGAATCACATGACGGATCAAATAATTAGTTATTTAATGATAGACTGAGTGTTTCAAATTTTTTTTTCCATTCAAGACCTTATTTTGTTGAGATGACTTGCTACTTCCTTTGGAAAACTTTGCGCCAATCCAGGTATAAGAAGAGACGGAGCACATGAAACCCCTCTTACAGACACATTTCTAAGGTTCTTGGAGCTTAAATCTTCCACTAGCAGTTGAGAGACTAACCATAAGCAGGATCTTTTTTTCTGGGCTTATTTATCCGGCTGAAAAGAGTCATTGAGTTGTGCCCTGCAGATGGGGAGCTGTAAAGGTTCTATGTAAACGACACGGCCTGTGAGACAAAACCGAGCCCCGTGGAGCCGAGGTCTGTGAAAAGGACAGCCTTCTCTGCTGTACTGCATGTTGCCTTGACAGCCACGTTCTACCCACTTCGCTCCCAGGAGTGCCTGAGAAAGATGAAGGAGGGA
>NC_140965.1:26424312-26469312 GCF_056783735.1 Eptatretus burgeri
AGCTTTACTCAACCATCTCATATTGTTTGTGGCCTTACTCATCTATATCAAACTGTTTGCGGCCGTACTCAACTTTATCATACTGTTTGTGGCCTTACTCAACTTTATCATACTGTTTGCGGCCTTACTCAACTTTATCATACTCTTTGTGGCCTTACTCAGTTATATCATTGTTTGCAGCCTTACTCAATGATATCATACTGTTTGCGGCCTTGCTCAACTATATCATGCTGTTTGCGGCCTTACTCAGTTTTATCATTGTTTGCAGCCTTGCTCAACTATATCATGCTGTTTGCGGCCTAACTCAACGACATCATACTCTTTGTGGCCTCACTCAACGATATCATGCTGTTTACGGCCTTACTTAACTTTATCATGCTGTTTGCAGCCTTACTCAACTATCTCATACTGTTTGTGGCCTTACTCATCGATATCAAACTGTTTGCGGCCGTACTCAACTTTATCATACTGTTTGTGGCCTCACTCAACTTTGTGATGCTGCTTGCGGCCATGCTCAACTATATCATGCTGTTTGCGGCCTTGCTCAACTATATCTTGCTGTTTGCGGCCTTGCCCAGTTATATCATACTGTTTGTGGCCTTAATCAGTTATATCATAGTTTGCAGCCTTACTCAACGATATCATTCTGTTTGCGGCCTTACTCAACTACATCCTACTGTTTGCAGCCTGACTCAACTATATCATGCTGTTTGCGGTCTTACTCAACGATATCATACTGTCTGTGGCCATACTCAACGATATCACACTCTTTGTGGCCTTGCTCAAATATATCATGCTGTTTACGGCCTTACTCAACGATATCGTACTGTTTGCGGCCTTACTCAACTACATCCTACTGTTTGCAGCCTGACTCAACTATATCATGCTGTTTGCGGCCTTACTCAACGATATCATACTCTTTGCGGCCTTGCTCAACTATATCTTGCTGTTTGCGGCCTTGCCCAGTTATATCATTCTGTTTGCAGCCTCACTCAGTTATATCATAGTTTGCAGCTTTACTCAACTATATCAAACTGTTTGCAGCCTTACTCAACTATATCATACTGTCTGTGGCCATACTCAACGATATCACACTCTTTGTAGCCTTGCTCAAATATATCATGCTGTTTACGGCCTTACTCAACGATATCGTACTGTTTGCGGCCTTACTCAACTACATCCTACTGTTTGCAGCCTGACTCAACTATATCATGCTGTTTGCGGCCTTACTCAACGATATCATACTCTTTGCGGCCTTGCTCAACTATATCTTGCTGTTTGCGGCCTTGCCCAGTTATATCATACTGTTTGTGGCCTTACTCAGTTATATCATAGTTTGCAGCCTTACTCAACGATATCATACTGTTTGCGGCCTTGCTCAACTATATCATACTGTTTGCGGCCTTGCTCAACTATATCATGTTGTTTGCGGCCTTGCTCAACGATATCATGCTGTTTGCGGCCTTGCTCAACTATATCATGCTGTTTACGGCCTTACTCAACGATATCGTACTGTTTACAGCCTTACTCAACGACATCATACTGTTGACAGCCTGACTCAACGACATCATACTGTTAACAGCCTTACTCAACCATATCATACTTTTTGCGGCCTTACTCAACTATATCATACTTTTTACAGCCTTACTCAACTAAATCATACTGTTTACAGCCTCACTCAACTATATCATGCTGTTTACAGCCTTACTCAACTATATCATACTGTTTACAGCCCTACTCAACTATATCATGCTGTTTACAGCCTTACTCAACTACATCATACTGTTTCCAGCCTTACTCAACCATATCATACTGTTTACAGCCTTACTCAACTATATAATGCTGTTTACAGCCGAACTCATCTATATCAAACTGTTTGTGGCCTTACTCAACCTTATCATACTGTTTACAGCCTTACTCAACCATATCATACTGTTTACAGCCTTACTCAACTATATCATGCTGTTTACAGCCTTACTCAACTACATCATACTGTTTCCAGCCTTACTCAACCATATCATACTGTTTACAGCCTTACTTAACTATATCATGCTGTTTACAGCCTTATTCATCTATATCAAACTGTTTGTGGCCTTACTCAACCTTATCATACTGTTTACAGCCTTACTCAACCATATCATACTGTTTACAGCCTTACTCAACTATATCATGCTGTTTACAGCCTTACTCATCTATATCAAACTGTTTGCAGCCGTAATCAACTTTATGATTCTGTTTCCGGCCTTACTCACCTACATCATACTGTTTGTGGCTTTACTCATCTATATGAAACTGTTTGCAGCCGTACTCAACGATATCATGCTGTTTGCGGCCTTACTCAACGATATCATGCTGTTTGCAGGTTTACTCAACTTTATCATGCCGTATGTTGCCTTACTCAACTACATCATACTGTTTACGGCCTTACTCAACTTTATCATGCTATTTGTCACCTTACTCAACTATATCAAGCTGTTTGCGGCCTTGCTCAACTATATCATACTGTTTGTGACCATACTCAACTATATCATGCTGTTTGCGGCCTTACTCAACTTTATCATCCTGTTTGCGGCCTTGCTCAACTACATCGTGCTGTTTGCGGCCTTGCCCGGTCATATCATACTTTGTGGCCTTACTCAGTTATATCATAGTTTGCAGCCTTGCTCAACTATATCATACAGTTTGCGGCCTTGCTCAACTATATAATGCTGTTTGCGGCCTTGCTCAACGATATCATGCTGTTTGCGGCCTTGCTCAACTATATCATGCTGTTTGCGGCCTTGCCCAGTTATATCATACTGTTTGTGGCCTTAATCAGTTATATCATAGTTTGCAGCCTTACTCAACGATATCATTCTGTTTGCGGCCTTACTCAACTACATCCTACTGTTTGCAGCCTGACTCAACTATATCATGCTGTTGGCGGCCTTACTCAACGATATCATACTCTTTGCGGCCTTGCTCAACTATATCTTGCTGTTTGCGGCCTTGCCCAGTTATATCATTCTGTTTGCAGCCTCACTCAGTTATATCATAGTTTGCAGCTTTACTCAACTATATCAAACTGTTTGCCGCCTTACTCAACTATATCATACTGTCTGTGGCCATACTCAACGATATCACACTCTTTGTCGCCTTGCTCAAATATATCATGCTGTTTACGGCCTTACTCAACGATATCGTACTGTTTACAGCCTTACTCAACGACATCATACTGTTGACAGCCTGACTCAACGACATCATACTGTTTACAGCCTTACTCAACCATATCATACTTTTTGCGGCCTTACTCAACTATATCATACTGTTTACAGCCTTACTCAACTATATCATACTGTGTACAGCCTTACTCAACTATGTCATGCTGTTTACAGCCTTACTCAACTATATCATACTGTTTACAGCCCTACTCAACTATATCATGCTGTTTACAGCCTTACTCAACTACATCATACTTTTTCCAGCCTTACTCAACCATATCATACTGTTTACAGCCTTACTCAACTATTTCATGCTGTTTACAGCCTTACTCATCTATATCAAACTGTTTGTGGCCTTACTCAACCTTATCATACTGTTTACAGCCTTACTCAACCATATCATACTGTTTACAGCCTTACTCAACTATATCATGCTGTTTACAGCCTTACTCAACTACATCATACTGTTTCCAGCCTTACTCAACCATATCATACTGTTTACAGCCTTACTCAACTATATCATGCTGTTTACAGCCTTACTCATCTATATCAAACTGTTTGTGGCCTTACTCAACCTTATCATACTGTTTACAGCCTTACTCAACCATATCATACTGTTTACAGCCTTACTCAACTATATCATGCTGTTTACAGCCTTACTCATCTATATCAAACTGTTTGCAGCCGTAATCAACTTTATCATTCTGTTTCCGGCCTTACTCACCTACATCATACTGTTTGTGGCTTTACTCATCTATATGAAACTGTTTGCAGCCGTACTCAACGATATCATGCTGTTTGCGGCCTTACTCAACGATATCATGCTGTTTGCAGGTTTACTCAACTTTATCATGCCGTATGTTGCCTTACTCAACTACATCATACTGTTTGCAGCCTTACTCAACTACATCATGCTCTTTGCGGCCTTGCTCAACTATACCATGCTGTTTACGGCCTTACTCAACTTTATCATGCTATTTGTCACCTTACTCAACTATATCAAGCTGTTTGCGGCCTTGCTCAACTATATCATACTGTTTGTGACCATACTCAACTATATCATGCTGTTTGCAGCCTTACTCAACTTTATCATCCTGTTTGCGGCCTTGCTCAACTACATCCTACTGTTTGCAGCCTGACTCAACTATATCATGCTGTTTGCGGCCTTACTCAACGATATCATACTCTTTGCGGCCTTGCTCAACTATATCTTGCTGTTTGCGGCCTTGCCCAGTTATATCATTCTGTTTGCAGCCTCACTCAGTTATATCATAGTTTGCAGCTTTACTCAACTATATCAAACTGTTTGCAGCCTTACTCAACTATATCATACTGTCTGTGGCCATACTCAACGATATCACACTCTTTGTAGCCTTGCTCAAATATATCATGCTGTTTACTGCCTTACTCAACGATATCGTACTGTTTACAGCCTTACTCAACGACATCATACTGTTTACAGCCTTACTCAACCATATCATACTTTTTGCGGCCTTACTCAACTATATCATACTGTTTACAGCCTTACTCAACTATATCATACTGTTTACATCCTTACTCAACTATATCATGCTGTTTACAGCCTTACTCAACTATATCATACTGTTTACAGCCCTACTCAACTATATCATACTGTTTACAGCCTTACTCAACTATATCATGCTGTTTACAGCCTTACTCAACTATATCATACTGTTTACAGCCCTACTCAACTATATCATGCTGTTTACAGCCTTACTCAACTACATCATACTGTTTCCAGCCTTACTCAACCATATCATACTGTTTACAGCCTTACTCATCTATATCAAACTGTTTGTGGCCTTACTCAACCTTATCATACTGTTTACAGCCTTACTCAACTATATCATGCTGTTTACAGCCTCACTCATCTATATCAAACTGTTTGCAGCCGTAATCAACTTTATCATTCTGTTTCCGGCCTTACTCACCTACATCATACTGTTTGTGGCTTTACTCATCTATATGAAACTGTTTGCAGCCGTACTCAACGATATCATGCTGTTTGTGGCCTTACTCAACGATATCATGCTGTTTGCAGGTTTACTCAACTTTATCATGCCGTATGTTGCCTTACTCAACTACATCATACTGTTTGCAGCCTTACTCAACTATATCATGCTCTTTGCGGCCTTGCTCAACTATACCATGCTGTTTACGGCCTTACTCAACTTTATCATGCTATTTGTCACCTTACTCAACTATATCAAGCTGTTTGCGGCCTTGCTCAACTATATCATACTGTTTGTGACCATACTCAACTATATCATGCTGTTTGCGGCCTTGCTCAACTACATCGTGCTGTTTGCGGCCTTGCCCGGTCATATCATACTTTGTGGCCTTACTCAGTTATATCATAGTTTGCAGCCTTGCTCAACTATATCATACCGTTTGCGGCCTTGCTCAACTATATCATACTGTTTGCGGTCTTGCTCAACTATGTCATGCTGTTTGCAGCCTTGCTCAACTGTATCATACTGTTTGCGGCCTTGCTCAACTACATCATAGTGTTTGCGGCCTTACTCAACTATATCATGCTGTTTTTGCCTTACTCAACTATATCATACTGTTTGCGGCCTTATTCAACCTTATCATACTGTTTGCGGCCATACTCAACTATATCATGCTGTTTAAGCCTTAACTCTATCATACCGTTTGCAGCCTTACTCAACTATATCACATGTTTGCGGCCTTACTCAACTTTATCATACTGTTTACAGCCTTACTCAACTATATCATACTGTTTGCCGCCTTGCTCAACTATATCATACTGTTTGCGGCCTTACTCAACTATATCACATGTTTGCGGCCTTACTCAACTTTATAATACTGTTTACAGCCTTACTCAACTATATCATACTGTTTGCGGCCTTACTCAACTATGTCATGCTGTTTGCGGCCTTGCTCAACTATATCATAGTGTTTGCGGCCTTGATCAACTATATCATGCTTTTTGCGGCCTTACTCAACGATGTCATGCTGTTTGCGGCCTTGCTCAACTATATCATGCTGTTTGCGGCCTTACTCAACTATATCATACTGTTTGCGGCCTTGCTCAACTATATCATACTGTTTGCGGCCTTGCTCAACTATATGATACTGTTTGCGGCCTTGCTCAACTATATCATACTGTTTGCGGCCTTGCTCAACTATATCATACTGTTTGCGGCCTTGCTCAACTATATGATACTGTTTGCGGCCTTGCTCAACTATATCATACTGTTTGCGGCCTTGCTCAACTACAGGGTGCCCCACAGAAAACCAGAAAATTTGAGATTTCGAGATTTATTTTGCCGTATTTTACCATATCAATAAACAACATATAATAAAGTGTATCTTTGTTTTACACTACATCTATGTTCGCTTTTGTTTTGTTTTAAATAAACTGTACCAAATTTCCTGCTTTTCTGTGGAGCACCCTGTATATCATGCTGTTTGCGGACTTTCCCAGTTATATCATACTGTTTGTGGCCATACTCAACTATATCATAGTTTGCAGCCTTGCTCAACTATATCATGCTGTTTGTGGCCTTGCTCAACTATATCGTACTGTTTGCGGCCTTACTCAACTATCTCATGCTGTTTGCGGCCTTGCCCAATTATATCATGCTGTTTGCATCCTTTCTCAACTATATCATACTGTTTGCGGCCTTGTTCAACGATATCATATTGTTTGCGTATGAGACTTAATTCGTGGTATCCCCGATGGGATAATTGTTGCCAGCCAGACACAGGCAGGGACGGACGGATGCAGGAATGGACGGACGGACGGACGCAAGAACGGATGCGGGCATGCAAAGACTGAGCTCATTTTATTTTATAGTTGGGCCTGAACTAGTGCTGATAAATGGCATTACCAAAATAAAATATAACAATACACTCATGGTGGACTGCATGATTTTTTGTAGAATTCAAGAAAATCTATCTTGTGTTTTGCCTCTTCCAACTTTACTAGTTATTATATCATAAGCATCTATATTATATTTTATTTCCTCTCATTCTGGAACACATCACTGCTGTGCTTGGTCGCATGTGTTTGCATAGTGCACCATAATATTTCATGTTTTCTTGCATCCATCCATCCATTCACTCATTCTATTGCCTCTGGAATCTTTTATTCCACAGAGTAAGGCGTGTTTGTAGACCAAATTACATCGAACAAAACCAATACCAGTGGGACTCTGCCTACCTTTTACAACAACCCAAAATTCACAAACCTTTTCTCCAACAGCTGTTTGCGATAAGACAGTGAAGTGAAAAGAAAACTTTTTTTTAATGCATGACAGATACTCACAAAGAGCAGTGGCATATCACATATGGCAATGGGAAGCAGGTTTGAAAGACGAGTGGGAATTTCAGGACAGCATGGGTTTGGGATTGTATTTCACAAGGAGGATCAAAATGAACAAATGAACCAAAGTGACTGAACTATTCCTTGGTATGTCAGAAAATATGTATGCAGTCATCTGTTTTCAATTGTATCAGTCATTTATAATGTATTGTAAACTCAGTGTTAAACCACACATGCCAGATCCCACTAGTTCATGCAAGGTGTGAGAAGAGTTCACAAATGAAAGCTGTTGATGTCGTGTTGGGGAGGAAGGACATGGGACTTTAACATCAATGCATTTATTCAGCATATAATAACAGTAACTGTCAAGTTTTAGCCCATAATAAGTTAAGGAAGAAGTAGTCACAAATTCATTCATAAAATGCTTAAAATTGCCATTCACTTATATATGAGTGAGTGGGCAATTGCATTGGCTGACTAATGCATATGTTTCATCTAAGCAACAGGGAATGGGTGGGGAGGCAGAAGGTTGTCCCAAATTTAAAATATAACTCTGAGAGATGAGTCAAATGGTGTTCACAAAATTTGTTTGCACACACTTGTCAAACTTCGGTTTGGAAGCAAACTTTTTAGGAAACAAAGTTCATTCAATGATCGTGAGCTCAAACTTCGAAAAGCGTGAACTTGTGTGAACCCCAAAACTTTGTCATGTTGAGTTCATTTCTGTAAAAGGTAATCACATGGTCATGGCTTTCGGCTGAGAATAGCAGCCTGAAAATGAGGTATCGGTGAGAAGACCGGGTTATAAGATCGAAAGTAAACGTGGTTAAATTTTTAATATGGCCCTCGGTGTTGAACCAATACGATTGAAGAGGTTTTCTAAATAAATAGGATCCGTTGAAAAGTGGGAAATCGTTGAATGCTGATGTCACACTCACCCTTGACATGGAACACGATTACAAAAGATAGTTTGAATAACAATGCACATGTAATTTATGAAGTGTCTGAGTTGCTCCTCTTAATGGCTTGATTGATATCTGAAAATAGAGGTGTTCTATTACTGAAAAACAATATTTGATGATGGTTTGTAAAAGGATGACATTACGAAACTAACCTACATTACAGGGTGAATCATAGAGCAGGAAGGTAAAAATCACAAGGTAATCATTAAGGCTCTGTTACAGGCCTCAATGCCAAAATATGTTTTCAGGTGCTGTCAAGTCAGAGGTAGATGGGAAAGTAGAGTATTGATTATCGAAATAGACGTTAGCCAAACAAACATCTCTGATTACGTATGATGTTGTCATGAGTTTTTCAAAAGATCTACCAGGAACGAGTCCATTTGATTTTGGGGGGAAAGCAATTGCCTCTTAAGTAGTTATTCGAGCTGTCTGCATGTGCGAATGTTGCTCGACTCGTTTTTGGCACAAACCTGAAATTTATGGATCAAATGCAGATGGGAGAATTTTAGAGGCCAGTAATTACCTCTGCCACTGAAGGTGGACAGAGGTTAAATTTGTACCCCTGTTTCTGTTTGTCTGTCTGTTTGTTTATTTGTCCGTGAGCAGGATATCTCAAAAAGTTGTGGACGGATTTGGACTACGTTTGATGGACAGGATGGCTGTATGACGAGGACAAATTGATTTGATTTTGGTGGGGAGACCCAGATCTGAATCTGGATACGAGAATTTTTAAGTGATTCGTCACCATTGAGAGTTCGGGGCAAAAACTATATGTTGCACGATATCACAAAAGGTTATGCATGGAGTCAGACGAAACTTGATGGACAGGTTGAATGTGTGACAAGGAATAATCGCTTTGATTTTGGTGAAGATCTTAATCCGGATCTGGATATGAGATTTTTTTCATTTTTTTAAGTGATTCTTCAGCATTGAGAGATGGGTCTAAAATGTAGTATGATGTTTCAAAATCTTATGAACGAGTTATGACAAAACTTGGTGGATGAGTTGGGTAGGAGACTAGAACAAGCTGGTTAGATTTTGGTTTTGGTTCGGATCCAGATCCTCCCTATCAGTGGAATACAAAACCAAAACTGTTCAGCCTCTTAGCAGAGGTGGATCGGTTAAACAAAGGATTTTATCAACTGAAAGCTGATAAGAGTACATTAACTATAGTGGAAAGTAAGGTGCAGTTGACGTTTTGGGCATGAGCCCTTCATCAGAGAAAAATCATACCTATTCTGCTTTCTTCTTTTACTCTGATAGAAGGCTAAATGGTGAAAGGCAGCCGCACCTCGTTTCCTATGAGCAGTAAACATAATCTTATCAGCTTTCAATTGATGAAATCCGTTTTTTTAGGCTGTTTGATCTTCCCCTTTGACTTGAACATTTTGTGAGGTGTGGGGAATCACATAAAAACAACATTTTGGGATGGGAAATTGCATCACATGTAACTTATTTTCCTTATGAAAGGTAAAAAATGAAACCAGATATTCATCGAATAAATGTATTTAGGTGAGCTATGATTTGGTAAATCAAATATTAATTGATGTTGACAGAGATTACTTTTGTATTTCATAGCCAGCTCCAAGATGATTATCCTCAAGGGGATGAAATGGCCATCATTCGATGGTTTCCCAGTTTTGTCTGTTTGCATCACATTTACAACCATTCCCATTCACTGACTGCTTTTGCACATAAACCCCGGCTCCTTAACCTCATGCACGATGCAGACGTAGAGATGCATTAAACACAGCTGACAATCCACGTGAAATGATCATCCACCCATGTTCTACACTACCAGCTACAAAAGCAGACATCATGATGTTAAACCCACTCAGCCATTCTTCCATTTTCACTGCTGCCAAATTTTACTTTACTCTATATTTACAGCTATCCATGGACATTATATATATATATATATATATATATATATATATATATATATATATATATATATATATATATATATATATATATATATAGTTTATTTTACTCGTACATACAAGTGACCGTTAGGCCATGTAGTGACATTGAGGATATGATCTCAAGGTGTGTAAAATACTCCAATGGCTCAGCGTATAAAACATCTGCTGACAGTCTAGCCTTGCACCGGCCTTCTCGTGGTGAGGTTATTCCGATTAACAGGTGTCGTGGTGAAAGGCGAATCACTGCCACCTTAAAACCAGTTGCTTTTGGCAGATGGGGCTTATTAGCCTTGGTAGGCAGCTTATCGACGAAAAGGAAACTCTGAATCCAAATCCACCGCTGCCTTGTGGTTCAGCTTTTGAAACCAAAGGCTAACGGTTTCACTGGGTGTTGGGGTGAACAATAAACTGACCTTGAATGTCACAGGCTTGACCTCAAACGGTGCAGGCTCGATCACCGACTCACACACCACAGCAGGTAGTGCGTCACACAACACTGGGCCCAGGCATGCTGGCTTGCCCCTCCATGAGTGCCACTTCACACACACCATGGGGGCTAATCCACACACCATAGAGACTGCTCATCTACAATCGCATGTTCGCCACCTTCTGCCATTTCATGGATAGCTGCCATTTTGTACATTTTCCCATGTGTGCCAAAATTGGGAAAGATTTGTTTTAAATCTCATTGATGGCCAGATGTGTTTCTTGCACTTAAATTTGGAATTTTAAATTTACTAATGGGCCCATTGGTCCATTGTACCAAATTTTCATTGGTCTAATCAATGTAGGAACTCATGGCGATCAGTTTGGTGTTTCACACTCCCATGTGGAAAGCCCCAGTAAAGCCCTGACCTCCTGTACCAAAATGATTATTCCTGTCCCTTCATTTGGAGGATTATGGTAGCTGAATTGTAATTAGCCTAATCAACTCAGGTCATGATGGTCATTTTGGAGTGTTACATTCCACATCAGAAAGCTCCAGTATAACTCCACAAAAAACATGACACACACACACACACACACACACACACACACACACACACACACACACACACACACACACACACACACACACACACACACACATTCCTTGGTGGGCTTATCTCATTGCTGCAGCATTCTGTTTCTGCAAAGCGTCTTGCCTCTCCTGACTGTGACTGCTGCGTTGCTGCCTCTGTCAAGCAGCATTGCGCTTCCTTTGGAGATCATCTCGCCTTTCCTTCCCCTGCTGCTCGGTCTCATCGGCTCTAGGCCAAATAAATACCACACGATGCTGCATGCATGCTTGATGTTGTTGTTGTTGTTGTTGTTCACAATCTTGTAGAATACCTGCCTGTTTCACTCCTTGGGCATTAGCTTGCTTTTCACCAAGCCCAGATGTGCTTGGGCCAGGAGGATGAGGAGGAGGAGATCGGGACCATACTTTGTGCAGAGCCTTGGTGCTGCCGAAGCAGTCTTCTTGGCTATTGTGCACAATCCTGGACGGGTCGCCACTCCGACACAGTATACCAGCATGCTGGCACTCATTTTTGCCGACCTCAAAAGGATGACAGGCAGAGTCAACCCCACCTGGTATGAATTCAACAGCTGAGCGGGATTTGAACTCAGGACCCTAGGATCCCAAGCCTACCACTCCAACCATTAAGCCAACACCAGGCATGGGCCAGGGAGGAGATTATATGTTCATTATTGTTGTTAATATCATTAGTATTAATTAATGCATGCTTTGTTACAATGTTATCATTATTTTTGTTATTTATTTTGTAATTTGAATGTCATGCCATAGCAGGACGTATTAAGCTTCCCTATACACCTGCACCTTAATCCTGGTGTTGGCTTAACGGTTCAGGTGGCGAGCTTGAGATCTTAGGGTCTTGAGCTTGAGCCCATGTTGTGCTGTTGTAATAACACCAGGTGGGTTAACTCATCCTGTCATCCTTCTGAGGTTGGCAACATCAGTACCAACTTACTGGTAACAGGGAGCACTGTATCAGGGGTATAGCTGTGTTTCCAGAAATGATAGCCACAGGCTACATACAAAATAACAATAGCTTTAACCTTGATGCCTTACTCTCTGCACTGTTAACCTCGTGCATTGCTACATTATTTTCACATTCAATTTGGAAGATTTTAATTATGGCATTGCGTTTTCATAGGTAACATTGTTGTGCTCATCTCATATTACCTTGGGGGCATTGAGAATCAACTACAGTTACATTTAGGGGCACGGTCCACTCTGTTGCTTATTTTATGGTCCGATTTGGTGTTCAACCTCTGGGCCACCTTTTTAATCTCAGCAAAACATGGGAATTCTAATGGATTCTTTGTAGTTAATCAGCCCAATTAACTCACGAGGTCATGATGATCATTTTGGTGTATCACACTCCACATCAGAAAGCTCCAGTAGAACTACACATACACACACACACACACACACACACACACACACACACACACACACACACACACACACACACACACACACACACACACACACACACACACACACACAACAGACAACATTGAGACAACATAACTTGGATGAATCCAGCGGGCAAGCCAACAAATAAGGGAAAAGAAAGACATGATCTTATCATGCAAATAAACGAATCCCCCCATTACACCAACTTACTGACTCACACGAACAATGGAGACTCAGACGAGGGCTTCAGCAATGGAAAAGCCAATGAACTGGCATCTCCATGCCACTCCGACATTGCAGGGATGGTCCAGTTGGGTCCTCTGGGCGAATGGTCGGCTGAATGGTCAGCAGGATATCTCTGACATATCCCTAATTACAGGTATAAATCGAACCAATTCGAGCACACGGACCATGCATACATATATACATACATATTCTCCCTGGAATTTTACCTTTTAAAATTGCAGGATTTGTGGTCAAATGATTGGAGGAGAATGGATAATGGCTTGACAGCTGAGTCGGTAAAGGCTTGTCTTTGCAATTTGGTTTTGCGTGTTGTAATGACATGTTTTTTTTTATTATTTTAAGGCAGTAAGATAGCTCATTTGGTAACATTCTCATTCCTGAATTGTCGGGTCCTTTGTTTATTTTGCAGTTAAGTCAAATCAAAATAAAATCTGCCATTCTGGTGCGATGTCTGTAGGGAACTCCCCTACATACAGCATGCTGTTTCAAAGAGAGAAGTTCAACCAACTGACCTCTCTACAATCATGTAGATGTCAAATATCCCACGGTATCTTTCCTTCGTCCCCCTCCTTCATTTGGGTGAATGTCACACCTTGTACATGACAGTCTCCCTTGTGAAAACCTCCCCACCCACCATTCATTCCTTCTCTTCCATGATTTTTTTTGTTTGTTTACCTCCGTTTCTTTCTTTCTTCTGATCAGGCCATTCAAGTTCTTTCCTGCTATCACTGTCTTTAATGTGGCCGGATTCAGTGTTTAACTTGTGTCTGGTCCTGCCGCAGCACATTCGTTGTCTTCATACGTGGTATGGCCGGCTTCGCTGCTCTGCCATTCTGTGGTCTGGCTCGTGTTTTGCCTTTTGCAAAACTGGATATCACATTTCATCTTCTGTGCTGCACCTTGATGCCTTACTCTCTACACTGTTAAGCTAGTGCATTGCTTTTTTTATTTTTACATTCTATTTGGAAGATTTTAATGATGACACTGCGTGTTCATAGGTAACATTATTGTGCTCATCTGATATTACCCTGGGGGCATTGAGAATCTACTGCAGTTACATTTGGGGGCATGGTCCAATTTGGTGTTCAATCAGGATATAAACACACCAGTCTGTGGTCCGATTTGGTGCTCAATCTCCGGGCCATCCTGTTCCTTGCTTTTAATGCACCGCGTGGCTTGAATGCAATGTTGCTCCCCTTTCTCTAATTTTTCTCCACGAAGAGCTTTTTATCTTTAAATGTAGGCCAGTTTTTAAAAAAAATATGTTAAAAAGGATAAAGATCTCAAGTGCAAGTTCAACAAATGTATACATTAAGTGGAATGTGGGATCTTACGGAAGGCAAAGATTGAGTACATCAAGAGATTTGGTCACCATGATTAATTAATTTTAATTCACAATTAAATGAGTGGATAATAATTTGTGAGTATGGCACAAGTTAAGGTTGTCTTCGTGCCCTCCGGCTGTCGAAGTTTCATTTTGTATGTGCTATTTTAATTAATGATCTTCGAGCAGACCGCATGCAATCCAAACAAGGACGCCCTTGGAGCCCAATGACCTTTACTTTCACATTCACCTTTGAGTTCAAAAGCTCTCTTTCTCTCTCATGAAGGATCACTCACTCACTCACTTTCCACTGTGATTTGGGGAACAGACGTTCAAATATTTCATCAAACTGAGCACACCGGGGAAGCTCACAATTTTAAGGTCTTTTGAACTTTTGAGCCGGTCGATGTTAAAGGTGAAATCAATTTCTCGTTTTAGTTTTCCTATTCTGTTTTCTTTGCTTTTATCGGGGAATTTGATCATTTTGATTGGCCATCATATCTTTTGAATATCTGAGATTGTATCGAATATACACACAGCTTCAATAAAATGTATGCATGACTTTATGTATCGAAAACGATGCTGTCTTGACATTCTGAACTGCCTTATGGCGGAACGGGTAACCGCTGATGGATGATCCATCACACGCTGATGTCATCTGTTAGGTATTATCAACTCTCAACATCAACCCTCTGTTTGCTATTTGATTAATTTTTTTTTCTAGAATAGTAAAGTCCATATATGTTTTCTTGAGACAACCGATGTTATGGGTTTGAAGCTTGCTCATAAACTGAAAATAACTTTGCCCTATAGCTGACTTCATCAATCCATATTTTGCAGCAAATAAGTGTAACCTTTAGAATGGACAGCCAGGGATAGTGGATTATCCTTGTTTTTAATGTGGGATTGTTGTGAATTGGAAGAAATATTGTTTTTCACATATAAAGGACAAAAACACATGAGTTTGTTTATATTCGTATGAAATAAACATCAGATTATTCATTTTTCAGGCTATTTGTATCTTCTTGAAAGGATCTTGTTGAGTTCATTGATTCGTTACTGAACAGTGGATTTATCAGCTTGCTGGTGGTGGCCGATTGTCTTTGCAAACTGCTTCCTTTACTGGCTCCCTTTGTGTCATTGTACTCCTTTTTTATTTTGTCTGTGATTTCAAAAAAGATATAATATTAATAGTTCGGATTATGCACTGGGGTTATATTTTTACATGTAGTTGCTATAAATCACGTAATTTTCAATTTTTTTTTCTGTTTTTTTTGTATACTTTGTTGAGCTCGTATAAGAGGTAACACACAGAACATGTTACAAAAGGAGCAGGAGACAAGAGAAGAGCAGAAAATAAGACGGGTGAGAGAGGGAAGCAAAACAACAGGAGGTAAGGGAGCAGGGACATTTGAAAGAGGAATGGGGCAGGATACACGCGGAAAACAAGATGGCCACTACAGTGAATTTAATTAGGGAAAACAGGGAATTTGAAGGAGGTGGGTTTGGGAAGGATTAACGGGGGTAGAAAAGATCATAGTTTTGGATGGGGGAATATAAGAGATCGTGGTGAACAGCTGTTTTGAAGATATTCAGGGAAGAGTGGCATTGAAGAGAGTTTGTTCCACAGGCAGGAAAAAAGAGGAATGAAAGAGTTAAGGTGAGCAGTGATTCTTGATTTTGGTAGTTTCACTAGAAGGAGGTTGCTGGCAGATCTTGAGCACCCTGCAGAAATATTAAAGGGACAGAGCACAGACAGAGCAAGGGGGGGGGGGGGGAGGCCGGC
Source organism: Eptatretus burgeri (assembly GCF_056783735.1). Taxonomy (NCBI): domain Eukaryota; kingdom Metazoa; phylum Chordata; class Myxini; order Myxiniformes; family Myxinidae; genus Eptatretus; species Eptatretus burgeri. The sequence goes on from NC_140965.1 coordinate 26,440,493, forward strand.
GATTAGTCGATAGAAGACTGAAAGACCACCGGAGAGGAAGTCTGTGAGCCATGAGTGGAGATTGCCTTGGATACCATTCGAAGACAGTTTGGTGAGCAGGGCAGGGTGCCAGACCATATCAAAAGCTTGCAGCATGTCTAGGGAGATGGCTATGATGTCATGTTTGGCATTTCGGACCTCCATCCATTGTTGGGAGAGCAGAAGCAGCATATCCAAGGTAGAGTGACCTGATCTGAATCCAAATTGATGATCGGAAATTAAGCCATTGTTGAAGAGGAAGGATTTAATGACAGATGCGATGATGGATTCCATGGCCTTGCTGATGATTGGGAGCCGGCTGATTGGTCTGCAGTTGAAGGGATCTGTTTTTGCACCTTTTTATGCAGAGCGGTAATGTTTCCTGATCTCCAATCAGATGGCAGATGACCTCGAGCAAATGAGAGGGTGAATAGAACAGAGAGAGGGTGAGCAAGAGAGCAGGTTTTTAGGACACGTGGGCTGATGCCGTCTGGATCGGTTGCAGAATCTGAGTCGAGGTTTGACCTCAAGCTCTCCACCTTGTCAGGAGAAAAGGACACACAGTCCAGGAACAGTTGGGTGTGACTGGGTAAGGTGGGTGCAGAAAGCGATGGGTTTGACAGAAGATTTAGAATCAAACACGGACTTTTGGCATTCAGCCTTTTCACTTGCAGTGTCAGATGTGTGTCCATTTGATACAAGGGCAGGGATGATGGGGGAACATACACCAGAAACAGGCTTAACCAAACACCACCAGGATTTGGAGTCTGGAGACAGGTTCAGACTTGAGATTATAAAGATGTTGTTTTCTGGCTCTCCTGAGTAGACACACACTTGTTACGAGCTTTATGGAAGGAACTGAGATTACCTTCAGTTGGATTTGACTCTATGAGGCAAAGGCAACTTGTTTCAGGACAACTGCCTCACCATAAGCTTCAGTGTACCATGGACGGGAGGAAGGGTTGGACAACTGAAGACGAGATGGATAAATCTGTGAGAGAGTGAGAGAGAGTGAGAGAGAGAGAGAGAGAGAAAGAAAGAAAGAAAGAAAGAAAGAAAGAAAGAGAAAGAGAAAGAAAGAAATAGAGCAATTTTCCATGAAAGAATTCCCAGGAGAAATTCATGTCGGAGAAAGTATCGATGAGAGACCAGTCTAGAAGTTTGATTGCTGCTCGAAGTCCCTGCTAGTCAGCCTGAGTGAAATGCCAGACTCGACGGCGCAGAGGTAGTTCTATAATAACACCAGAGAGATGTCCACTTTCACAAGCATGTGGTCAGATGAACCGATTGGAGCAAAGGAAGAACAGCAGAAGTTTTCTGGGAAATTGGTCAAAATCAGATCCAGCAGAGATGGAATACCGTTGGTTGAGATCCGGGTCGGGGAGCATGAGGGCATTTCGTGCCCATGCCAAGTTGCCCTTATCTGTTCTTCCAGAAATCAGAATTGAGGTAATATCACTGTATGGATAGTCTCAGCAACTATTATCAAGGAACCAGATTGCTGTTCAACTTAATACAGAAATTTCTCACATACTGTATATCACTGCAGCTGAATCTAATAATGCAGATATTGGTTAATATTCATCCTTAGTCATGACCATCAATAACTTTATATGCAATTGGATCAAATGGTCATGCTCTTGTGTGATCGGAGATCATTTTTCAAGATGGCTTCGAATGTTTACCCTGTAGGAGTGACTTTTGAAAGTTTTGCATAATTTAAAGAAAGCAATTTCAAACAATGAGAACACTAATTTTGTTGAGTCCCACCAAAGAAGTTCTATCGACGCACAACAGCAATGTAGTCAACTGCTTCAATGATAGCACCGGTTGCAGTCATGTGAGCCTTCGTGGTTATTAGCACGGTTCTGTCGGAATAACCAAGGCCAAACTATGAACCTACAGCAAATACAAAAAACTTTATTCTGGTAACAAAACAGACATAACCAGAACGTTTTCTTGCAGTGGCTTTCTTTTCTTTTGCAATTATATTTTGTCCTTAACATGCAGTTTAAGATTAGAAATTGTAATTAATAACAAAATAAAAAAGCCAAACATGAGTCAAGAAGGAACGGATATATATATATATATATATATATATATATATATATATATATATATATATATATATATATATATATATATATATATATATATATATATATATATATATATATATATATATATATGTAGGGTAAGAATACTGATTCTGGCTCACTTTGCCCCATGTAAATGAATGGGGGATTTTCAGCGATTTATATTTTTTTTCCCTAAAAATAAATCCCCTTTTTATCCCAAGGTATATTTATTTGTCTCCCCTTTTAACTTGGAGGTTGAACCTCATTGAATTGAACACCTGAGGGTTGAACAGCTCACTCATTGAACCTATAAAGATTTGTTCATTCTCAAATTCCTTCAATAGTTTAATTTTCTTTGCACAATAATCCCCATCTAAAATATTGACAAACAAAACATTTGAATCTTTATATTTTTTAAGATACCCCATTTGTGCCATTACGAAATGATAAACTTCTCTTAATGCTCTTGTTTGACCACCTCCTGAGCCACATATCATTTTGAGATTATAGTAAATTGTTTTTTCATTGTTCAATTGATAACCATCAAAGTTTTCAGTCCATTCAAGGATATTCATTTTTTTCTTTACATCCTCTAACTTACTAGTTTTTAAATTAATTCGCTTATTTGTTTTATTTACCTTTGTTTTAGTTATTTTTTCAATAAGACTTATTTGATATTTTTCACATTCATTATGTTTTCCATTTATATACCAAGACTGAGATTTTCTCCACTCTTTAGTTTGATTAATACTTGGTTTAACCATTTATATATTGTGAAAACGCGGCGGTAGCCCTTAAAAACCCTAACCCATCTTCCCATCGTTAAAACATAATCTATTTTATACACTCTATCATACAATATCCATATGGAACACAATCTATTCCATTATCTAAAATAAATCTCTTATCATCAAAGGCTCCTAATGCCTTTTTATTTACTTCTTCACTATATATGTTATGTTTATAACTTCTTATTGTATTCATTTTCCTATATTCTTCTTTCTTATTCATCAAACAATTATAATAATTTCTAAAGTTATTGATTTCTTTATTACATATTTCTTTATTCCCTTTAACCTCTTATCAATCTGTTCACCATACTTATAAGCATATGCCTTTGCTCTCAATCCAATAAACTCACTCATTACTTTTCCACCCAACTCATCCTTAAACTTACCAATAACCTTTTCATTCTTTTTGGAAAATAACTCACTCTTCTTGCTGAAATTACTTGTATCATATACTCCAATATTTTTCTTCATATCTTCATAAACATCATCAGTTTTTATATCTAGGATAAAACTATCAGTATCCATATACAACAATGAAACATTTTCACCATACTCTTTCTTTAAGTCATTATACAAATAATCATACATCAATATCTTTGATAAATCAAGAACTGCTGTTCCAATATAAATTGGTTTATCCATTACAATACTTTCCTTTTTCATATGAATTGCAGAAAAGTTCTCTGAAAAAACCTCTTCTCTCTCAAAACTTGGTTTATTTATCAATCTGAAGCTTCTTTCCAAGATGTTGCGAATCTAATGTTTTGCCTGTTTCTAACATTTTCCATAGTCTTTCCAAATACAGCATTATTCATTAATTTATAAAAGTCCCCTTCAAATTTTACTTTTGTATTTGCTCTCATATCTGTATTGAATTGAATATACTTTTTCACCCAAGGACTTTGTTTAAATTTTAAAACTCTATGAATTTTAGCTACTCTCAATCCTTCTCTCAAAAACTGTTTTAAGCTTCTCTGATGCAAAACATATCCCTCTTTATCATAGAATGTTGTTAATAACTTTTCTGTTGATTTACCTTTAATATTAAAACTTTTATGATAATCACTTAACCATTCTTTCTTTGGAGTTTCTTTCTCACATGCAAAAGGAAGATCTTTATGCTTATTATGAAGATCACTCGGGTACCTCAAATCAACTTCAAAATAATAACCTTCTTCTTCGTCATTCAATTCCTCTTGAGAAGAAATAACAATATTCATCAAAGCCTTTTCATAATTCTTTTCTTCCACCCACTCTAATTTACCATAAGGTAGAGATTGAGACATTGCCCATCCATACAAATTATTAGCATCAAAATACATCAAATAATTACTATCTTTTTCACTATCATAATTTGGGAGATATTTATTATTTGCTTTAGCATATCTTTTTGAACATACTTGTGATATTCCACCTCTCTTGGACTTCTCAATCATCAAAAGCATATCCACATCACTGATTAAATCTATATCTTGTTTTGTCATTTTCAACATTGCACTCCAAGCTAAACCAGGAGCTGTGAAATAGTGGGCAGGATCTAATCCATAACAATTTTTATTATGACAGAGTGATCTAAAAGCTTCAAACACATCAGCTAACAATAAAACATCTGTTTTTAGATATAAATCGTGATATTCTCCAAGGTTCTTTATCTTAAATATTTTCCATATTTCTTGTGCGTGTTTATATTCCTTATCACTTATCTCTTCTTCATAAAGGTTATTATAGAAACTTTCTTTTGAAGGAAGTTGTGTTTCTTTAAATCTCATAAATGAATCCATATAATCATAAGGATAAATTCCCTTACTTGTAAGAATTTTCTCTTTACTTTGAATTTCATTCCTTGTTTGAATTTCCTCTCGTAAGAATTCCTTCTTTAATCATAATTTCATCTTTAATCTGAATTTCCTCTTTAGTGAGAATTTCCTCTTTTGGAAAGAATGAATTAAGATTTGGAAAAGAGTCTGTGGAGCTTAGATTTGATGCGAGGTAGGCTAGTGGTGTTCCCATAAACTTGTAAGAATCTAAAAACCTAATACGAGTTATAGGTTTTGTGAATATCATTTTTGAAAATGAAATATACTTTTGACTTGTGTTTGTTATAGCAGAAATATTCCCTGGTGTTTTTGAAAGTTCATTTATAAATAGATGTGTATCATAGTTGGCGCTGTTGTGAAGAAAGACTGGAATAAAAGAAGGTAATTTATAATTAAGATTACAACAGGAATGAGCGGGACCTCTATATTTACCAGTAAGATGACAATGGTCTCTAACTTTAAACTCCTTAATTTCCCCCTCACAAATATGACAGATATTGTTCATTCTAAATTCTAATTTTTCTTCTTTGGTTAATTTCATCGGTTCATTTGTTTCTTTCATTAATTTAGTGAGTCTTATACAATCCTTTTCTAATCGTTTTACAAACTCTTGTGAAGCATTTTTTCCACGATAATGTTCAAGTTTGTTATACTTTTCTCCAACAGATGATTTGATATAATAACAAAAACCACAAGGAATATGTTTTTGATATTTATTTGTATATGGTTCTTTTGGATTAGGAGAAGCAGTATTTATCTTTTTAAGGATACATTCAAAATCAGCGTATATCACAAATGGGTGCATGATAGATTTATTATAATCTTCAAAATAAATCTTTTCACCAGGTTTAGGCATTGTAATTACAGCTGATTTATGATTACTACAATATTTTGAATGTTGTTCTAATCGTTCTTTGTATGAAATGAATTAAGACATCGCTTACAAGGATATATTTTGTTTGCTGTTCTGAATACCTGAGAAGAGATTAATCTTGATAAATTATTGATGTATGTGTAATGTGAATTCTTTCCAACACTAAAATATAAAAGGTCAATGTGTGTTTCTTCATTTTTATAGTTGTTTGAAATTTTTTAATATTTGAACTTTGTTTGTATCCGTTAATCCATATACATTAATAGAAAGATTATTCTTTTTCTCAAATTTAGGAATATCTGTTAATGGCATTGGGAATTTAAAATCTTTAATGTCCAAGGTATTCTCATATTTCATATATTGTTTTACTCTTTCTGAATTACATTTTGGTGGATGTAAGTGAGCAAGAACAGACCAGAGAAAACATTTATTATCATTGTTCTTAATATTAACAACTGCCTTCTTTAGTTTTATTTCTTTTGGTAATTCAATATAAGAAGAAGCTTTAAGAGGGTTTGATTTTAGAATGTGTATATCTAAAAAGATGATTTTTTTAATATTGAATCCACTTCCTACCACTGTATTATCAACATCCTCCTCTTGTCTTGATAGTTCTTCATAAACCCCACTATTCAAAAAATCTTGAAATGATGTTATAAAATGAAGATCTGTTCTCATATAAGGAGTTTGTTCTTCATCTTGTCTTTTCATAGTCATTTTCACTCCCATATAAAACTTTAAAGTTTTTATTTCTTTTAATGTCTTTTTAATAAATTTTTCAACATCGGGTTTCACTATTTCAATTGATTCAGCTATTGATGATGGACTGGGTTCTCCAAATTGAAAAATCCTTATTTTTTATATGCCCTTTAAATGCCTCATCAGTGTTTTTAATATAATAGTCTCCCTTTACTTTAAACTCATTTTTCTTGTGTTTTTGTGATTGAAGATGTTGATTATAACTACTCTTCAAAACATCCTTTGAACAGATATCACAATGTTTTCTTTCCAACTCAAGAGGAGATATTTGATGAAATAGATTAAATGTGTGTTTGTTGGTTCGGAGGTGTTTTCTATAATGTTTATATTCGTGATTACAAACATCGCAGTACGTTGTATTCACCATATTTATAGAATAAAACTTTGCTTAAACTAAAATTTTCTTGATGAAAATTTCGTTTAATTTATAGGTGAATCTGTGCTTAAAAACATTTTATCCTCCAACTTTTTCACTTAATAAATACAATGTTTCAAGACACAAAAGACAAGTTTCAATCAACCTCTTCATCTGTTAAAGATACTGAGAAATATGTCAAGGATGTAAAATTGAACAAAGATAAATATAACAACTATTGGATAAAAACTATTATGGTAAATAATATGAGTTCTTCAATTTCCTTCAGTGGAAGGGCTTTTAGTATACCTGGTAGAACATCAATTAAAGTATCTCTAACAAAAGTTTCTCCTCTCCTTCTAGTAATATATTCAAAACTAGAAAAAGCAATGAAACAAGAAAAGTATCAAAGAACAAAAACCTTATGGATGAAGCTTTAGAAAGAAAAGATAAGACCATCTGTAATATGCAAGGAGAAATTTGTATTTTTTTCAACAACCCTAAAGATGTAAATCTTGATGAAATAAAGGATGTTAATATATCAGGTGAAATGACATTTCGTTCAATAGTAGTTAACGATAATTTTAAAATTACCTTTAATATAAAAAATGTTGTCGTTGAATCTGATAATGAAAAAAGTATATCGATATCGATGGTAATATACAACTGAAAGTATAGATGAATTTCAGTTTAAGTAAAGTTTTACTTTATAAATATGCTAGACTTTCCTGATTCTCCATATGACAAATTTGAGAATTGTCCTGCGTGTGAAAGACAGGGATTAAACACAGAGTCAAAAGCCTATAAACAATGTATATTCTGTGATTATCTTCTAATTAATGATAATAAAAAATATAAAAAGGAAAATAATTCTTTTAGATTTACACCAAAAATGAATTACTTTACAAGATTGATTAGAGAAATGAATGTAAAGTATGAGGATGATAACACACCTTTCCTTACAAGGGAAGAAACTGAACGTATAAGAGAAATGTTCAAAGGATTGTTGTTGTATATTATTCATGGATGTAATTTTCAGGGAAATATCAACACAAGATATTGTATAAATAAAATAATGGATTATCTTGAAATTAAACCTGAACTTAGGATAAAATATAGAGTTTCTAAAAAAGCCAATAATAAATTAAATAACCTGTTTTTCAAATATATAAATGAATGATTTTTTACCTATTTGGGAAAATAAGATAAAATTTAACAACCATAAAAATCTCCCAAATTCATTAAGATGTCTCATAGTTGGTTCAAGTGGATGTGGAAAAACCTGCTTACTTTTAAAAATGCTCCTCACTCCCAACTTTTTAGATTATGATAATTTAATAATTTTCACAAAGTCGAGTTTTCAACCAGAGTATCAACTACTCTCACAAGGTTTTAATGCTGGTCTTCAAAAGAAGATATAATAGGTTTATTTAAACGTCAAAAAAACCTAAATGATTATAACATTGAAGATATAATTCAACTATTTTGTGATACACAGAGATGTAAAAAGAAATCAAATCTTATAACTTGTATTCTTAGTGATAATACGGATGATATACCATCTCCCCAAGATTTGGATAAATCAAAAAAGAACCTCGTTATCTTTGATGATTGTGTTAATGAGAGAAACCAAACGGTAATGGACAGCTACTACACAAGAGGGAGACATTCTTCTTGTAATTGTATTTATCTTAGTCAATCGTACTTTCAACTTCCTCGTCGTTCCATCAGAAACAATGCTAATACTTTTATTTTATTCAAGTTAAATTCAATAGATATCAATAATTTTTGGAGAGATAATTGTTCTACATTATGTAGTAAAAGAAATTTGAGGATTATATGAAGCACACGACTGAAAAATATAAATATATTGTTGTGAAACAAGATGAGATATTAAGGGATATATTTTTTGTTTTATAAACAATTACATATATAAATGACAACTATTATTATAAATCTTGTGGGTAAATCTGCTTCTGGAAAAAACTTTCATAAATCAAGGTTCTTGTGTAGTACAAATGAGAATATTGTAAATTTACTTAAAAAACACCCCGTGATACGCATTGTATCAACAACAACTAGAGCAATAAGACCTGGAGAAGTAAAAGGTGAAGATTATCACTATATTTCAGTGGAGGAACATATGCGATTGAGGAATGAAGGACAAATATTTGAGGAGGTTTCTCTTGGTACAACAAAATATTCACATTGTAACAGTGAGTTAAAGAAACTAAAATCTGGTGGTGTTGGGATATTAGAAACTAATCCAGAAGGAGCGAGACAAATTATTAAATATCTGAGCGGAGTGAAGATTTTATCATTCGGTTTTGATGTTGATGAAGAAACTCAACACAAACGTATGAAAAGCAGAGATGCAAGGATTAGTGAAGAAGAAATTACAACTCGCATTAATGTTAATAAAGAATTTGATGAAATATTTAAAGAAAAGGATTTATTTGAACACATCTACTTGAATGATGAAGAAAAGGAAAATTTCCCTGTTGATCTTTACAATTCATTAAATGATATTTTACAATAAATAAATGGATACAAAAGAAAGAGCAAGAAGATTTAAGGAACATCAAGAGTTGGTTTCAAAAGTTGTAAAACAACAGGAAGACATAAAGAAGAAACGCAGACAGAAACTAACGGGCGAAGAAGCATTTGAAAAAAAACAAGAGAAATTTTTTAAACCACTTTTAAAAACTTCCCAAGAAAAAATGAAAGATGTTTCCACAGTTCCCACAGTAGAATATACTCTGAGAAAGCTTCAAATGTTAAAAGATTTCAGTCAAATGACGGAGGAAGAATTAGAGCATTTAGGAGAATTAGAATATGATGATGAAGGTTTATTTCAACAACTGGAAGAGATTAATCAACCCCCTGATTATATTGTGAATGCTGTTCAAAACAATGAATATTCAGCGGATTCAAAAACCAAAGCAGGACTCATTCCAACAGAACAACCAGCAATATTTCATCTTGTTCAAGAAAAGGTATTGATATTTAATGATGAATTAAGGTTCTTAAGTTCTGCTCAACCCCCTGTTAAACTAACTCCGAGATTAATGTTTCTTCTCACAAAGATGGAAGACAAGGTTCAACTGTGAGGGATGAATCAAAGTATATTGATAAACCATTGGATATGGAAAATAATGATGATAGAGTATATATTGATTTGCTGAACACTCTAAATTATAAGGTTATTCTTTCTGGTAAAAGTAGGAAGAATGAGAAGGAGAAACACATTATTCAGGCTTTAAGTATCCTTGGTTCAGGTATTAGTTTTCTTCCAAATGACCCATCGCAATTAGTTAATAGACTGTTATTGTTGTTCGGCAGTAAGAAGGTTGGAAATAACAATTGTTTTAATGAAGCATCAGCCATTTTAGACCAGTTGATGAACATGAAAATAATTAATAAATCTCAATATAAAGACATTTTATCTCATATTAAATAAGATGAGAAGCACAATCCTGAGTTTTAATTTCACAACAAGCGACCACACATCTTCATTCCCATACCCACTACAACTTGACACAACAAAAGAATATGAGGCATCTTTATTGTCCATGGAGACTTATAATACCTTATTTAATATAACCGAGAAAAATGACAAGTTTAGTTATAATCCGGGAAGTGGATACAAAACGATAACAGTCTCACCCGGAGCATACGAGATTTCTCAAATATCTTCCGAAATTGCTCGTCTTATGAAAGAACAGGGTGATGAACCAAAAAATATTGTTATAAACATTCAAAAACATACTTCAAAATCAACGATTAAAGTTAAAAATAACTACAAGGTTGATTTCACAATTGATAATTCATTTAGAGAGTTATTAGGTTTCTCCTCAAAAAAGATTGAAACTAATGGGACGTTTTACAGTGATAATGTCATTCAAATATCCTCAGGAATAAATTCGGTGTTAATTCACTGTGATTTGATTGATGGTGCTTATAATGATGGATTAAAAACAAATACAATATTTTCATTCAGCGCATACTCAACCCCAATTGGTTATAAATTCAATATGGAGCCTAAAAATTTGGTTTATCTACCTGTGTCAGGAAAAACCATACACAGAGTAAATTTTAGGATAACCGACCAAGATAATCGTGTGATCTCTTTTAATGGAGAAGTTATATCCATCAGAATTCACCTACGTGAAGTTTTTCAATAAATAAATACGATGGTTATTGTGAGGAAGCACGAGTTGGGAAAATATAAAATAATTACAGGGGATGGGATGTTCCTTTCCCGTACTACAAGGGTGAAGGTATGTATCTTGGTAGAGGATACTATAAACCTAAGAGACAAAGGGGTGTTGGACATCAATTTAGAGGAGATGGGATAATTGATACTCTCATGGGTATTGGTTCAACTATTCTTAAACATAAAGACCTAATTGGTTCAACTGCTTCTGCTGTGGGAAATGTAGCAGGTGCTGTAAAGAGTATAAAAGATGCTCAGAAAGAATCTCATAAATTACAAGCAATAAAAGAAATTAAGAAAGGTAAAACTCAGTTGTCCCCCCAAGAACGACAGAAAATAATTCAAATACTTGGATCAGGGTTTCAAAAGTTTTAACATCTTTTTTCCTAAATAAATACAAGTATGGAAGCAATTGATAGTATCTATGATTTGGATGATACTATTATTATCTCAAACTCCACTAAAAAAAGAAGATTACTTCAAGGTAAATGCAATAACTGGAACAGACTGGAATACAAATGGTACAAAAGTTTTGAAATACATAATCAACAAACCTATTTGAATCTCTCGAAAGTTTCTTTTTGTGTAAATTTAAATTCACTAAGGCTGGGAATAACACAAACGCTACACTTGTAAATGATTTCTTCTGGAAAATGTTTGATAGTGTGCGATTGTATATTGGAACACAAGAAGTTGAAGCGGTTGATTATGTCTCTGCTGTATCTGAAATGATGAAATTTACACTCTATACATTCAGTGATAGAATGGGAAAGGGGTCTGTCGAAGGTTTTATTCCTGATATGTCAACGGGAACAAACACAGACCCTGGATATATTCAAAGGAAAGGAATGTATAATGATGATACAAAAGCAGAAAATAGTTTTACTGTGGCAGTTCCTCTTAAAGGTATATTTGGATTTTGTGATTATGATAAAGTTCTGTATGGTCTTAAAATTAGATTTCAACTACAAAGGAATGATAATGAAAATAGATTGCTTTTTGGTGTTGGTAATGCTTTTGGTGATCAGAATAAATTTGTAATTGAGGAGATGAGTTGGTATATCAGTGAATATACTCCTAATCTTAAAACAGAAGAGATGTTGAATCGAAGACTTAACTCAAAAAAACCACTCAGTGTATCATACCTCAAAAGAAGATGTCAACACGTTAAACTCAATCAAACTACTTACACGTGGAATTTGGGTGTTCTGGAAGGAAAGCCACGATATCTGTGGATGATTTTTTAAAAAGCCAGATGGTGATACTGCGACTGATAAGAATAATGCATTGAGTGATAATGCTAAGGTGAAACAACTTCGCGTTTCTCTAGATGGAACATTTTATCCACGAGATAGATTGGAAATTAATTGGGAAAAAAATGATTTTGCTGAAGCATACAAGTCTTACCAAAAGGTGTGTGAAAGTAATGGAAATAAAGAACCTATTTTGGATATGACAGCATTTAAAAGTTTGTATACAATCTATACGTTTGACCTGAGCGCTCAAAAAGAAACTATAAAGTCTAATCGAGTGGATACTTCCCTATACATTGAAAGAGGAGAGAGTGAAGAAGTTGATACATATTGTTTGCTTTTGGAAGAAACAGAATTGCAGATTAATACAGATAATGGTGTGATGATTAGTCTCACATAATTTTTTGTTAAATAAATGAGTGGCAAAGTACCAACTGGGGTATATGTTAATCAAATCAATCTTCATAAACTATCATCTTGTGTTCAAAATCAAAAGCCTTGTACGATTAACGTTAATACAATTCAGAGAAAAGGAGCAGTAAGAATTGATGTTTTGCTCACAAGAGAACAGGTTAAAATCTTGAATGACACTGGCTCACTTAAAATTAAAATGACAAAACCAATGTTAAAAAAATATTCAATAAGAGAGACGAGTGGAGGATTTCTCCCATTTCTAATTCCTTTATTTGCTGGTTTAAGTGCGGTTGGAGCATTGACGGGTGGTATTTCAACAGCGGTCAAAACTGCCAACGAAGCGAAGGCTCAACTCCAGGCTCAAAAAGAATTGGAAAGACATAACAAAGAGTTGGAGAAACAAATTAGTGGAAGTGGTGTAATTGTAAATTTTGCTGAAAAACTTGAAGGTCTGCCTGATAAAGCGAGATTGTTAGTTGGAGATATGCTTTCTTCTATAGCACAAGCAGGTGTAAAATTAACGAAAAGAGGTAATGGATTATATCTTTCTAATAAATAAATGAGCATTGATGAGTGGTTGAAAGAATTTGGAAAGAATACAACATCAAATTTACAACTTGCCAAATATTGTAAGAAATTAAAAATTCATAATGTGGTTATTTGTATGAGAGATGAATTAACAAATGTGTCAAAACATACAAAGAATATTATTATGAACTTAGAAGATAATGATGGGAACGGTTCTCATTGGGTTTGTATTTTTAATAGTCAAGACAAATATTATTTTGATAGTTTTGGTCTTCCACCACCTGTTGAAGTCATAAAATTCTTACAGAATGGTGTTTATCAAACATTTCAAGTCCAAGAATTAAATTCCAAGTGTTGTGGTCAATTATGTCTATATGTGTTATTTCAACTCAACAAAAATAAAAATTTTTATGATATTATTTTTAATCTAATATAAATGACTTATGTTGGTAAAGATGGTTCTATCTTTGGTGTATCTCAAGAACTGGATATTGATTTATCAAATTATTACACAAAGGCACAGGCTGAACGACATAAATATAATATAAACAAAAATATTAACATGAAAAATGCTTATAAATTAAAAAATTATCCAAGCCCGACTGACGCAAATGACTTGGTGAGATTAAGCGATTTATCACAATATATATACTTAAATAAAACGGCTGTGTATTCTAAAGATACAGAAGTGTTGATATTATCTCCAGGTCATACAGAATTCACAGTTCGAATTAAAATAAATTTTTATAAAGAAGGGCGTATCGTTTGTATGAGAATAGAACAATGGGGGTATGATATGAATGATTTAGGGTATAATTGGTCATTTAAAATTAACCTCGAAGACCTGGAACAATTAAATCAGTCTCGTAAGGAAGAATATTATCCACTTGGTATCGAGAATGAGTTTTGTGGAGCCACGATTAGTAAACAACAAATAAAAGAATTTAATAAGGGTAAATATAATAATGGTTTGCCCTTGTTTATCTCATGAAAACAGAAAAAAACAGGATTATATATAATAAGTAAGGAAATACAAAATGATTTAACTATGGGAAGATGGGGAGGTGTTTCGTGCCATAATATTATTCTAACATATATTTCTAATACATAAATGACAGCAAGAAGGCTTCAAGAAAATTATCATTTCTGTGTTCAAGCATACCTTCAAGAAAAGGGTATTCGGTATTTTAATAAATATGTTCTACAACATAAGAATGAGGTATTTTCAATAAAAGATTGGCATTATGCTGATGTTGATAAACCAACAACTTTAGATTTAATTAGAATGTTAAATAATGAAAAAATTATAAGGTTAAGAAAAGGTAAGGCTCTTTTAGAAATTCAAAAGAAATTTTATTGGTATCCTGTTGTAAAAAAAATTATTTTGGATACAGGAATAACAAGAAATCCTGATGAATATATGTATAATATTCTATGGGGTGTAAACGATTCAAGTATAGTAAGGGATGAGGAAGGAGTTGAAGAAGAGGGAAGAGGAGGAAAAGGAGGAGGAGGAGAGAGAGAAGGAGGAAAGAGAGAAGAGAGAGAGGGAGGAAAGAGAGAGAATGAATAAATATCAAAATATGGAAACCAGTGAGATTCAAAAAAGAATAGAGGTATTAAAGAAATTAACTTATCTCACCAGGGAGGAATACAAAGAATTAAAAAGTCTATTTGCAATACTTTCGACAAGACTATCGACATCGAGAAGACATGTATTTTAATTCAAGTTTTTTCTTAAATAAATGGAGGAGAGAGTGAAGGCATTTCTAAGGATTCTTTATGTTTTAAAAATTAAGATTCAAATGTGCATGTTGGAAACTAAAAAGGTTTTTACACTCTGCAGAAATTTTTCTCATAAATAAATGAGTTATTGTCTCAAATGTAAAAAGAAAACTAATACTAAAAATATTTCATATATTAAAAGTAAAAATAACAGGTTATACAAAAAGGTATATGTTCGGTGTGTGGTTCAAAAAAAAATCAATTTATCTCCAAACACAAACTCGGAGGAGATATACAAAAGTTTTTAACAGGAAGTAAATTTACAACTACTGGAATACCAGGGGAATTACATCTTCCAGGGTATTCTTTCTGTGGTCCAGGCACAAACTTGGATAAAAGATTAGATGAGGCAGACAATCCTAAATCCTGGAGTAAACCAATCAATAGAGTTGATGAAGTGTGCATGAGACACGATATTGATTATGGGAATACCACAACGTTGGAAGAAAAGCATGAAGCCGATAGAGAAATGTTATATAATTTGTCTCTGATACAAAATCCAACCTTGAGAGAAAAAGTTGATAGGTTCATCGTGAAGAAGATGATTAGTGCTAAATTGAAACTTGGACTTGGAAATTCAAAAATCTTATAGGCTCTAATGATGTCATTAAGACTGAAGAGCAATTAGCTGATGAATTACATAAACCAATATTCACAAAGTTTCAGAGAAGGAAAGTTTATTCCAAGGAAGTTGATTATATCTGGTCTGCTGATTTGATTGAACTCAATAATGATAAGGGGTACAAGTATGCTTTAACCGTTATTGATTTGAGGAGTAGATATGCGTGGGTTGTCCCTTTAAAAACAAAACAGGTAATACTCTTGTGTTAGCTTTTCAACAGATATTTAATAAAAGTAAGAGAAAACCTAAGAAATTGTGGACTGATGAGGGTAGAGAGTTTTATAACAAGACATTTATGAATTTTTTAAAAAATAACAGTATTACATTATACAGTACCTTTAATGAAGGGAAGGCAGTTGTTGTTGAACGTTTTAATCGTACCTTAAAAGAGAGACTATATAAAAAATTCACACAACTCGGTTCACAACAATGGTTATCTTTTATTCAGGATATTGTGGATAAGTATAATGACACGATTCACACGTCAACGAATATGAAGCCATCAGAAACATTTACAAAATTAAAATATGAAAAAGAGATTAATGTCAGAAAACCTAAGTTAAAAGTTGGTGATATCGTAAGAATATATAGGTGGAAATCTCATTTTGAAAAGGGTTTTACTGAACGATGGACGAAAGAACTTTTAAAATTGTTGATGTAATAGATACAGTTCCTTGGACTTATAAAATATATGATTTGGAAGGGGAAGAGATTTTAGGTTCATTTTATTCACAGGAATTACAAAAGACAAAACTAAGCATATAATACACCTTTGTGGACACTAGAGGGACAAGTCCGAGGTGTATAACAGTATATAATGTGTGTCAAGGGGGACGTTCTTAGATCTGTGAACCCCAAACACAGAATCCTCAACTGAATAGTCAAGGCTTAACTTTTGTTTGTGTGTGTGTGTGCAATGGGAGCAATAGGTTGGCGCTTCACTCCCTCCTACTATACACCGTTGTGGACACTCGAGGGCCAAGTCCGAGGTGTATAACAGTATATAATGTGTGTCAAGGGGGACGTTCTTAGATCTGTGAACCCCAAACACAGAATCCTCAACTGAATAGTCAAGGCTTAACTTTTGTTTGTTGATGTGTATGTGTGTGTGTGTCCCAACCCTCACATTCAAAATCTCAACCCCAACTCAATCCTCGCCCAACACAATGTCTTTTTCAAAATGAGATTTCCACCTATATATATATATTTTTACGTTTTTTTTCTTCTTCCAATTCTGTCTTTTAAGGCTTTCAGGTTTGATGACGTAAAAAGGGGGAGTAAGCCTGCACTTTCTTCCCAGAACTTTCTTGATCTTGCTCCCATCAAGCACCATCCGACAAAGAACTACATCGATAGGTTTAGATCCCAAAGAGTGATAGCAACTCCAAAAGTCTCCAAAATATAAATAAATAAAATAATAATAATAATAAATAAATAAAAGCCCCCAAAAAAGTTTCAAGTGTCCAACATAAACCCAACTTTCCAAGTCTTCAAGGTATAACCACATTCCCGTTGAGTTATGTATCACATTGTGAGTTATCAATCCAGAACCCACATTTCAAGTATTCAAAGTAAAACCAACTTACAAAGTCTCTTAAGGATAACTCATTTACTGATTTTTTCAAAATTTGTGAGTCTCCAAGGTAGGACCCATATTTAGAACCATCTTGGCAGAACCCTTTTCCTGAGTCTCCAAGGTAGTTATTTAAACCATCAAGGCAGAACTCATTTACTGATTTTTTCAAAATTTGTGAGTCTCCAAGGTAGGCCCCATATTTAGAACCATCTTGGCAGAACCCTTTTCCTGAGTCTCCAAGGTAGTTATATAAACCATCAAGGCAGAACTCATTTACTGATTTTTTCAAAATTTGTGAGTCTCCAAGGTAGGCCCCATATTTAGAAGCATCTTGGCAGAACCCTTTTCCTGAGTCTCCAAGGTAGTTATTTAAACCATCAAGGCAGAACTCATTTACTGATTTTTTCAAAATTTGTGAGTCTCCAAGGTAGGCCCCATATTTAGAACCATCTTGGCAGAACCCTTTTCCTGAGTCTCCAAGGTAGTTATTTAAACCATCAAGGCAGAACTCATTTCTTGATTTTTTCAAAATTTGTGAGTCTCCAAGGTAAAACTTGTATTCTGGCTCATCAAGGTATAACTTGTTCAGTGGGTATTGTCTTGATAACTCACAATGAGTACTATTGCTGTAAAACTCTTTTTCAGGATTTTGCTGGTCTCAAGGTATAACTCTTTGGTTGGGTCATCAAGGACGAACTCGTTCTGTGGGTCTTGGTCGCTCATAAGGTCTTCAACCAAGCCAACAATTTCGCCCCAAGTTGTAGCAAAAGCAGTATTTTCATTTCGTATTTCAGACACAATTTCCTGTGAGAGAAAATAATAATGTATTAATTAAGTTATTTAATTATTAAATGAGTATGCTTCAATCAAAGTTTGAAAATAGGAAAATAAAAAATCTTACCTCAATAGATAAGAGGTTTGAATCCAGTTCATCAACTTGAAGGTTTAGTTCCATAGAAGACAGAGAGTTCCAAGGAACACCAAAGTCATCCCACTCAAGGTCTTCAACCAAGCCAACAATTTCCCCCAAGTTGTAGCAAAAGCAGTATTTTCATTTCGTATTTCAGACACAATTTCCTGTGAGAGAAAATAATAATGTATTAATTAAGTTATTTAATTATTAAATGAGTATGCTTCAATCAAAGTTTGAAAATAGGAAAATAAAAAATCTTACCTCAATAGATAAGAGGTTTGAATCCAGTTCATCAACTTGAAGGTTTAGTTCCATAGAAGACAGACAGTTCGAGACAAGCACACAGAACACCATTGCCAGCAAGAACAAATGTTTAAAATGGAGCCTGGGTTTGAAGCTTTTATAGAGAAAGACTGGTGGGTGTGGTTTCCTTTGGAAATTCCTCAAGTGCCTAGGCAAGCCTTCATTGGGAAATTTTTCAAAAACCATAACATCCTGTAATTTTCTAGTGATTTCTTTGTGAGTCAGAGATGAACTGGAAATGATGTAAGAGTGGGCGGGGCTTAGCAAAAGTAGGCGGAGCTTAGAAAAAGTGGGCGTGGCTTAGAAAAAAAATACCTTATGAAAAGTGGGCGGAGCTTAGCAAAAGTGGGCGGGGCTTAGGAAAAGTGGGCGTGGCTTAGAAAAAATACCTTATGAAAAGTGGGCGGAGCTTAGCAAAAGTGGGCGGGGCTTAGGAAAAGTGGGCGTGGCTTACAAAAAATACCTTATGAAAAGTGGGCGGAGCTTAGCAAAAGTGGGCGGGGCTTAGGAAAAGTGGGCGTGGCTTAGAAAAAATACCTTATGAAAAGTGGGCGGAGCTTAGCAAAAGTGGGCAGGGCTTAAAGAAAAGTGGGCGGGGCTTAACAAAAAATAACCTGTGGCTCAGGAGGTGGTCAAACAAGAGCATTAAGAGAAGTTTATCATTTCGTAATGGCACAAATGGGGTATCTTAAAAAATATAAAGATTCAAATGTTTTGTTTGTCAATATTTTAGATGGGGATTATTGTGCAAAGAAAATTAAACTATTGAAGGAATTTGAGAATGAACAAATCTTTATAGGTTCAATGAGTGAGCTGTTCAACCCCCAGGTGTTCAATTCAATGAGGTTCAACCTCCAAGTTAAAAGGGGAGACAAATAAATATACCTTGGGATAAAAAGGGGATTTATTTTTAGGGAAAAAAAATATAAATCGCTGAAAATCCCCCATTCATTTACATGGGGCAAAGTGAGCCAGAATCAGTATTCTTACCCTACTTATATATATTCCTTTGTTGCTTGCCAAGAACCTGACACGGCAGGTACAGCGAGTACCTGGCAAATTCCATATCGAGATATCTGCACGTGTTTCTTAACTTTCATGATGTTATAATTTGCTCTCGGTCTCAACATTACCATTTGCATGCATTGGAGTGATGTATTGTAGGATGCATGAACAAAATTTCCAAGCAATGATATGACTTACAAACACGCAAGTGCACCTCCAGGGCTGCCGGTGACCTGGCTTTCTTTCTTGGTTCTTCTTCATTTTGAAAATGCAGTCGAAGATTCCAGAACTTCTCATTCAGAAATATCATCTCATTCCCAAGTGGTATAATAGGCAGTTGATCTATCAATTTAGGCAATGCAGGATACCGTCAATGTAAGCTATTTTGCTTATATCCTTCTGTTCGAGGGTGTGATCATTGCACTCCCTTGTTCTGCCACAAATCTCATGCTATTCACCCCTAATATTTTTTTCTTCAATTTACTATATCCAAATTGGGAGTTTCTTAAAACACATTCAACTAAAATTATAATGCTTACCTAACGTCACACTCCCATGGTGCGAAGTATGATAAAAATTAGTCTTTGTGGCATCGAGGCGCATGTTCTTCCGTTTAAATAGATGTGATATGGGATGTTTGGAAGCCATTTTCTGAAAATCAGCATTTAAGTATCGGCATGTATTTCGGCCCTTCCACATTACCCATTATTAAACCCTTGCCTTCTCTTTCACCCTCACCCTCCACTGATTTTTGCAAACCCATTCAATTTACATTTCTCTTTTTTTAATCACCTGATAGCAACACCCCCCCCCCCACCCCCACATCGAGTTCCTAGATTACAGCTATTCTCCTTTCTTTATTTGTGCTTCCATCTTTGTAAGGCAAGTATTCTTTGACCAGCTTTCAGAGAAGGAAAAATAGCATGATATCTCGACAATATTACGTTCACTGAACTGTTCTCTGGTCCAGGCTGGACTCTTGACGGAGTTTCGAACTGGTATGTTCCATCAGGGGGTGTTGTTCCTCATACCCAAGCCAAATCTACACTATAAAAGTTGCAGATCTTTTTCTCCACCCATAACGCTTTTATCCTAAAGAGTTTTTGCTGTCAAACAATAATACAAATGGCACCATTGGAAAGCTAATAATCGAGAATTTATTTGGAGCAAAAATTCATTCCTTTAATCACATTTACCTGCCTGTTTTAAAAGCCTGTTTTTTTTCCTCGAGTGAGGAAGAAGAAGTGGGACCATGAGCTTTAATTTAGTGGTTCCAACAGTCACATTTATTATTCTACCACCGAATACCACCTGTTGCTTTGCGAATGGAAATACTAAATGGGGGAGGGGGAGAGGGGGGAGAGAGAGAGACAGAGAGAGAGAGGGGGAGAGTGAAAAAGAAAGGAGGAAGGGGAAACAAGAATGGGAGTCTCAGAGCAAGGAGGGGTGTTGGAGTGAAGAGGGGTGGGGGAAGGGAAGACACTGTGAGGTGAGAGAAAGGGAAGACAGACATGCAGTGGAGGGTTAATTACGATTCATATTGTCTCATCAAAATGCTTTTGCATAGAATAACAGTGAAGATGGAAATAAAATAATGTCTGAAATCCATTTTCTACCAGTCATACTGTAATTACCACCCAGAGACAAACACCGCCAGAACACCTCCGGAAAAAAACTCCTGTGCAGACATAAAAACCGACCAGACGCGTCCGCAGACAAACACCGCCCGAACGCGTCCACAGACAAACACCGCCCGAACGCGTCCGCAGACAAACACTGCCCGGACGCGTCCGCAGACAAACACCGCCCGGATGCGTCCACAGACAAACACTGCCCAGATGCGTCTGCAGACAAACACCACCCGGATGCGTCCACAGACAAACACCACCCAGACACGTCTGCAGACAAACACCGCCCAGACGCGTCAGCAGACAAACACCGCCCGGACGCGTCCGCAGACAAACACCGCCCAGATGCGTCAGCAGACAAACACCACCCAGATGCGTCAGCAAACACTGGCCGGACGCGTCCACAGACAAACACCATCCAGACGTGTCTGCAGATAAACACCGCCCAGGCGCATCCGCAGACAAACACTGCCCAGACACGTCTGCAGACAAACACCGCCCAGGCGCATCCGCAGACAAACACTGCCCAGACACGTCCGCAGACAAACTCTGCCTAGACGCGTCCACAGACAAACACCGCCCGGACGCGTCTATAGACAAACACCACCCAGACTCATTCGGGTGGTGTTTATTTGTCCATAGACGCAATATGATTTAATGTATTCAAACAGTGCATGCATTGAATCATTTAGCTTAATGAAGCTCGTTAATTTTGGCATATTCCGAAATGTTTTGTTCACTCAATATAATTCTCCACAGTAGAAAAAGATAATTTTAATGCTTTGGAAATTTCACATTTTCTTGTGTGTATATATGGACAAGGAGGGACCTCCCTTGCTTAAAGTAAATAGGTATATAGGTTTAATTATAAGACTCGTTATTTCTTTAATTATCAGATTTCACACCAGATTTCGACACTTATTTAGTCTGGATGATATCCGATCCTCAAGGCTGAAATAATATTTCGATGATATACTTTAATTAGTCTTTGAGAGTCGATCGTGGAAAACCGTATCATATAATCCATGAAATCGCTCCGACCCCCCAATTTGAAAACTATAGAACTTACAAAAGTGATGTATCCGGCGATTCGTAGCGATGATGAACAGGCATTCAATAATATGAGTTAGGAAAGTGAAAAAAAACAACTTTATCGTGAATAAATCATTGCAGCCTGTTCCAAGTTGAGGCACGGTTGAACAGATCAAAAAAACATGGTGTCTTCAGACCCCAGCGAGGTTACCGAGGACACGCCTTAAGACCCCATAGAGAACGGGGACTGAGGATGCACCTGATAAAGGATATAAATTAACCCAAACACCCAATTTTCACTCATGCACTTCCTTGTAGTTACCTTAGTATGCCTGCAAAGTTTCAGGCTGCTTGGTTTCATAGTTTTGAAGTTATGGAGGACACACACACACACACACACACACACACACACACACACACACGTATTAGTATAGACTAGCAAAGTACCCGCCCATGGGCGGGTACAGTTAATTGTTGAATGGCGTTGGTCCCGTCTCGATCGGATGAAATTGAGAAATTGACGTTATCCGGTGACCTTGACCCCGTGACCTTTGACCTTGACCTTCACCTTGATCCCCTTATATCCGTTCCCAAGGATCACATATGCCAAGTTTCATCTCATTCTATCCCACGGTTTGGCCGTCTATAAAGGACAAACAAACATTAAAAATTGACGTTTTAGTCAATTTATGACGTCATAACTCGAAAACCAGAAGTCGGAAGTGAATGTCGTCAATCAACTCTGTCATTTAATTTTGATTATCTGTCGAATGGTGTTGGTTCCATCTCGATTGGATGAAATTGAGAAATTGAAGTTACCCGGTGACCTTGACCCCTTGACCCCCTGACCTTTGACCTTGAACTTGACCCCCCCCCCCTCATGTCCGTTCTCATGTCCCAAGGATCACTCATGCCAAGTTTCATCTCATTCCATCCAACGGTTCGGCCGCCTATAAAGGACGAACAAACACACACATACATACATACAAACAAACATATTCTATTTTTTTAGTATAGTAGACTAGTATAAAAGACCATCAAAAATGACAGGTTGGAATTATTTTATTTGAAATATTCAAGGAGACTGGAAGATATGTTACAATTCATAGAAAGAAAAGCGTCATTTCAAAAACAGTAAATGTACAAATGGGATCCTATTCTCTTTATCTTCTGGGACGTTTAGTTTCGACGGTACAGCCTCGTAATGTGCCAAAGTCTGAAGCCTCGGCCTAGCATCAGGTGTAGTTATATCTTCTTTATTTATTTGACATCCTACGTTCGGAAATGAACACCCATTTTACTCTTCGTGGGTTGCACATCATGTGCAGTGAATTTCATCGCCCTGTGCTTGTATTTATTGTTTTGTTTTGTTTTAACACTTCTGTACACCGCTCTTGAGGCCCGGTTGCAAGTCACCCTCTACATTTCGATAAGAAGAGAACATAATTACTCTTTAATGAAAAATAAATTTTTTTTGAAAAGCAACAACAACAAAAAAAAAAGTTTTTTTAATCCTGAAAAATAGACCATAGTGAACACAATTGTGTTAAAAGGTCATCCTTATGAAGGGGGGGGGGGCAGACAAATACACAAATGCTTAAATAAACAAATACACACTGTTTGATATTGTTAGATAACAGAAGATACCCTTTACATAGACATTGGAAGAACACACAAAATGAAATCTAGGAATACTAATCAAAGCAGTAGAAAAATATAACCAGACAGTTGGTGTCAAAGCCACCCAATGCTCGCCTGTTTATACATTTATCGTTTTTAAAAGACTAGTCTAATAATATTTTTTATAAAGCATTGCAGTGAAGTCTGATCCAAATAATTTTAAAGCAATATATGTATTTGTATATTGTAATCAGTAAACTAGTACACATATTAAATGAATGGCAAGCGTCTCATATAAACAGGCGAGCATTGGGTGGCTTTGCCACCATCTTAGGTTGAAATTAATTTTTTTTTTAATCATTTGTTAATTTGAACTTCACTACACCAATAGTATACCCCAAAGGAACCTCCATGCCAAATATCAGCATCCTAGTACACATATTAAATGAATGGCAAGCTTCTAAATAACTTGCACCAAAAACTTTAACGTTGATATGCTACAAAAAAGTTAAGTTCAAAACAGGTCAAAAATTAAAAAAAATTGAAATTTTTTTTTTTTTATTTCAACTTCACTACATCAATAATATACCCCAAAGGAAACTCCATGCCAAATATCAGCATCCTAGTACACATTAAATGAATGGAAAGCTTCTAAATAACTTGCACCAAAAACTTTAATGTTGATGTGCTACAAAAAAGTTAAGTTCAAAACAGGTCAAAAATTTTAAACATTTAAAATTATTTTTTAATTTCAACTTCACTACATCAATAATATACCCCAAAGGAACCTCCATGCCAAATATAAGCATCCAAGTACACATATTAAATGAATGGCAAGCTTCTAAATAACTTGCACCAAAAACTTTAACATTTTCATGCTGACGCTCATGCCGGGGGTATTGCTATAGCTCTCTGTTCTTCAAACAGGCAAGCTAAAAGGTACACAGGAAGAGCATACAAACAACCACAACAACAGCTTCGACAACAACAATTACGTGTTACAAGATACTTTTTCGTGCGTCTTACTTCATTGTACATCATTATTGACACTTTCATATCGACATGCAATATGTTTTGTGAAGTACAAGATGCTGTCTTTTGATTAAACCTGTCAGCGAAGCGATGGGAGGCATGCATAGTCTTTGTGAAATACTGTGGGTGCATTGTCTTAATATTCTGAAGCAAGTGCAAATTGACAAATCCACCAATTAAATGTCCCCTCCAAAGGACATCATGATAGAACACACAAATGAACAACAGTACACAGGATAGACAGTGGTTGCTAATGATGAGAATTATTACAGTATTCTATAATGGTGTGTGTGTTTGTGTGTGTGTGTTTGTGTGTGTGTGTGTGTGTGTGTGTGTGTGTGTGTGTGTGTGTGTGTGTGTGTGTGTGTGTGTGTGTGTGTGTGTGTGTGTGTGTGTGTGTGTGTGTGTGTGTGTGTGGAATAGTGAGGAACAGAAATTTAAAAAAACAGATGTATGTGTGTTTGCGTATGCTCTTGATATAGTTTTACAAACAGACAGTAATTGGGTTCAAAAACATTAACACGGCAGACGAGACCATTAAACTTCGGACGAAAGGCTCGTTGCAAGTCAGCAACTCCATGGTAGACAGAAATTGGTCCAGAGTACAATAGGTCATGTGCACATCAAGACGGTCAAACTTTCATTCAACTCCAGTCCAAGAAATGATTACTCCCAGAAAGACACCTAAAAGCTATCTTGGGGGTACACAGTTTGAAAAGGCAATAATCTCCCGACCGAGATAAAAACACAACCGTATCCTAAACTTTGGCTTCAGAACGGAACGCTTCAATATGCCTTGGACCAAGGATGCTGTCGGATTGTGCTGTTTATTCATTCAAAGGACGAGGCAGCAATTTCTTCAAATCTTGGACCACGAGCACATGCAATGAGTACCCCCAAAACAAAGTTGAACTTTTTTCTTTTTCATGTCCAGTTTCTCTACTGCGTTTGCCTTGCGAGCATTTATAGAGCCGGTTGCAGAAGGGATCCCTACTGTGGTCTTGGCCACATGCTCTCTCTCTCTCTCTCTCTCTCTCTCTCTCTCCCTCTCATTTCTTTACCCTTCCGATAAGCCTTCATGGGTGGTCCATACAAAGCAAAAATAAAATAAAATAAAATGTCACCAAGAATGAAAGCAAACACTTGCTGCAGCAGATTTATTATTTTCTTCCAATGTTGGCTTAAAATCCATCGAATGTTTTGCTTTTCTTGCAGATGTTGATTCTAGTGTTACTTTTACCTGGTGTTAACAGAGCTTAGTGTTTGAATTACGCAGTTTTAATATTTCTTAACACACACTTCACTACAGCCGGTAAGGTTGAACAAAGGCTTTTTGTTCACTTCACATCGGCTGTCTTAGGGAAAGCAAACATTCGGTGTATTTACGGAGTAATGCTATATAATCTGCAGAAAGATTCAACTTTCGAGCAATGAGGCAGCCACTAACCTTGGAAACTCATCACTGTGACTCGTTTAATACTAAGTAGCACGAAATTAATTCCTGGAAATCAAATACTCTTTTCCTTGTGATCTTCAAAGTGTTCGGTCATTTTCTTCTTATTTTTTTTCCCGCTTGATTTTGCTGCTGGAATGAATCAAAAGAAAACTACATTTTAATGAGCTTTCATTGAAACCATATTATTTGATTTCATTTTGCTTTTTATGTACAAAATCTCAACTCATGGAAGAGTGGGGTGACAGAAGGGAGAGGGCAATGTTCTGGCAGTGGTGTAGTGTGATGACACATGACCACAACAAGAACAAGGATGAACACACGGGAGTAGGAGAGAGAAGAGGCAATGAGACAGCGAATGAAAAACACAAGGATAGGCTTAATGAGGGTAGAAAAGATCATTGGTCGGAGTGGAGGATGGTCCAAGATGGTGGTGCACTACCGATTTGAAGGGCTGAAGGGAAGAGTGCAATTAAAGAAACTAAGGAAGAAAGTTCCAGAAGTAAGAGAAGACAGAAACGGAGGGTTGGAGGTGAGCAGTAAGCCTGGATTTTGGATTTTAACACAGAAGGGGTTACTGCAAGAGCACTGCATCTTGGACTTACTGGGGAGGGTTGGAAGGATGAAGCGTAGAGGGAGCAAGACTGGGAGAGAGGTGGTAGAAAACAGTCACCAAACCTGTCTGCAATGAGAGAACAGCAATGCTGTGCTTCTGCTTCTTTGTCCTGCCTCTTATACCCACCAGACAGCACCTGTCATGTGCAGTTTGTCTGTAGCCCATCTCACAGTTTTGGAGTGCAGTCACCATGACAATTAAACATTTAAAACAAACAAGTTATCTGGTTTATAGCAGGCTGACATCTCAGACACTGCTCGCTGCTGCCCCCCTCTGGAGGAAACCGCCAATATGCTACCTATCCTCAATTTTGGGGGGCCATATAGTTGCAGGAGCATCATCCATATACATGTCTTTTCAGGCTATTTGGCCTTTTACAGCAAATGTTCCAACCCCTAGTCACTCGAGTTAGGGTTAGTAAAATGAAATTTCAGGTACATCTTATGTGGTGGTGAAGTATCAGTAATTTATGCTTTCTTCCATCATCAGAAATAAAATATAAACTCCATTTTAATTTGAACAACTCATCTTGGTTTCAGTGTATTTATCGTTGTCATAACCATTTGTGTGATTTCTGTTTATCACACATTCCGCGTTGACCTCTTTCACAACCCGTGTCAATAAAACGCATTTTGGTAAATAGGAGAGAACATCATGTGTTGTGTTCAAGTATAAGCATGATGCATGCTGGTACCAACTACATTTCTCTTGGTATGTTCAATGTAGGTGATGTTCGACCGATTCTGATGGTACCTGCGGCTCAGTCGCACTTCATTCCATTAGGAGATGTACTTTGTGCTGCCATCGCACAGTTGTCTGGAAGGCAGCAACCGGTAACACAGGAACGTCTTCTGCAGTATCTGGACCAAGCCTTTCCAGGTGAACTACATTAAACCCAAAGCCAATAATTATCCCATGCACATGATGAATTACCAGCTTTGATTTTGAAAACGTTTGTCTACAAGTTTAAGAAATAGGAAAATAGCAAAGTAAACCCCCATCAATTTCATTAGCTCTCAGTGTTATACACAAATCAAGTTTAAATAATCTGGAGAAATCCGCATGTGCTTTGGGAATGACAAGCTGTGAAAATGGATTCTGATCTCTTATATACTGTATCTGTGTATTGTGTGTGTGTATATATGTATATATATATATATATATATATATATATATATATATATATATATATATATATATATATATATATATATATATATATATATATATATATATATATATATATTTGCAGTTCTGGAAACTGCATCCCTCCAAGGCAATGGCATCCATCATACAGTGGTCCCCAGACAGTTATTTCATTAATATACGTGCAGTTAGACCTTTCCCTCATGTCTAATGGGTCCAAAGGGACAAAGTGCGCTGTGTGGATCTTATCGTTAGGTCTGATTATATCTCTAACTTCATTCCTACTCTTTTCCTCTTATTCCTGAAATAAATCAAAGCAGGCACTGCACTCTGACGGCCACCTGTAAAAACTGCGGCCACCACCCTTCACTGAAAGAATGCGTTCTCGCAGAAGAACAAAAGAAACAGACAACCTCCACCACCAGACTGCACGGAACGCATGCAGCACAACGATAATCTCCACCCAATATTCAGGAGGCCAGAAGCATGAACCACACAATGGCACCACTGCGAGGATGTGGTGTCGGAGGCAAACAGTAGAACCAATCAATAAACGCCCAACGCCGTACAGGACGCAAGCAGCGCGTTCTTTTCAAACCCATTTCTCCATTTAATACTTGTATCTATACTATTTTCAAACCAAATATACATCTAATAATTATATCCAATCCTTTCCTTCAATTAATGGTGCGGATCGGGGTTGGCACCACGCACACCACCGCCTGTGATAAAACAACTACGACCACGATGGCAGATATGGGCACAGCCCCGTAATAAATAACCACATGTACAATAGCAGACCCGTGCGCACTGTACTGGGCATGCATAGCGCATCTCTTAATTCGGGTCTGCGCATGGGGTTACAATAATGTCTTAACATCAGTCCTCGCTCACAACAATGGCCACAAATGTCTCCCGTGGGCGGCAGACATCCTCCCGCACCTCCACCTTGATACAGCTGCTACCAAGCAGAGGCATGCTGCACG